>NC_140197.1:17102802-17754052 GCF_965226575.1 Pagrus pagrus | reverse complement strand
TTGGATATCAGTACCACCAGATGCATGGAGCCAAGCCATGAAAACGTGTGCCTGAATCGTTTCGGTGAGCCATCCTCCCCGGGATGCATTTGTTTTGATCAATGCGGATCTGAGTGAGGCGTGATTTTGCCTACAGCGCTGACATCAATCGGAATGGACAGGGGTTAAAAACGACCGGCTCTGAAGGCGCTGTTTGAAAGCTCCTCTCATCTCAGCTCGCCATATGACGCACACACACACACACGCACAGGCCTGTTTGTGTGTGCAGCTTGTTAATGTTTTCCACTCAAATACATCAGCAGGAGAGCTGTTTTGTGGGTATGAGGCCTTCTCAAGTCAATAATAAACATTTAGCTGCTCATTTCTTAGGAAAATATCAAGATGTTTGGGCCCATTAGGTGGCTTTAGCGTCGCTTTATTAAACTGGCCCTGGCAAATTATCGCTTTTGCCAAAAAAAATAAAAATAAATTAAGTATCTTAAGATTTTTTGATTAACTTTAGCTCTTTTCCTTTTCAAGAAATGTAAACGCCAAGTCAGGCATAATCAAGTTCACTGATGGGGGAGGTGGGGTGTAAGGGTCAGGGTCATCTAGGACTCAGCCACACACACACACACACACACACACACACACACACACACACACACACACACACTCACCTCGGATCAATGGGAGGCAGGGCAGGAAGGGGGTTGCATCTGTTGCCATAGAGACGGGAGGACAGTGGTGTTGGATACTGTTACTAGGCAGGAGAGGCTGCGTCTGAATGAGGTGAGAGGATGTGGGGTGGTCCGCTGTCTGTGGAGGGTGACATCAACATCAGGGCTGAGGGGGAAGTGATCGAGATGAATGTTTGTGATATTTTCCCGCTCGGATTATTTTCTCAGGTGAGTTGGAGTAAAATAATTCACACTGGGGTCAGAAAAGACAGCTGGAAAAATGCTAGGAAGTCTGAAAAAAATCATGAATTAATTAATCAGACAGCCACATCTGCCTTACAACAACATATAACCCCAAATTAATTGGTCACTTTTATCAAAACAATCAATAACAACTATTAAGTGCTGCACAGTTCTGGTGCACAACCCAGTGGCGATTGCTTTGAAGTGCAGCAACACGGTGCCCCATTTATCTCCCTCTGAATCACATGTCTGCTCTGTGTGCGCCTGTTTTTCTTTAACTTTTCCACAAGCTAATGAGCACCGTCGTGTTGACAGCTTGTGAAATCACGCGGCATCATATTACAGTCTACTGCGTGCAGCCTCCACGTCCTTCAGTCTGAGTGAGGGTCATGATCAAAACACGGATATTACCTGAAAAGTAAGATCACACCGAGGAGGAAGTGTACTTCACAGGTTATCACCTTAATTCAGGGCAACAAACAGCGTCATCATCACTGTGATGAGGATGTAAGCCTCCTAGATATTATGAGCATGAGGCTCGAGTGCCACCTGCTGGGTTTTTGTCAGCGACAGCTTCCTGTTTCTGAGCTCTGCGGTACACTGGCGCCCTCTCCTGGGGAGTAATCGCAACACCTGCATTTAATGTAAATAAAACACGACTACAGCTGTCCTTGTTGACTTTCTGCTAAGAGAACATGCTCTCTTGTACAAGACTGGTACATTTTTATTTTTTTAAAAATTCATTTCTACTTTTTTTTATTGTTTCCACCTCACATGTCATATTATTTTTATTTGTTATTTGCTTCTAATTATTATTTTATCTGATCTTGTTCTTTATTTTAACAGCTTTAAGTCACATAACACTCAATCATTCGTATTGGGCAGCAGCTATTTAAACTTTTAAACCATTAAATACCAATTTAACTCACACGCATTATAGTAAATGTTTACTTGCTACTAATGTCGCATACTCACACAGTTTGTGTGACTACAGCTGCGGTGGTAGCTCCCACGCTGCGCAGCACATTGTGCTCCTACCTGGAAAATAAAAATAAAAAGTGCTACATCAATAAAGTTTTGCTTTCTGCCATCTGTGTGTGCTGTTTTCAAAATCCATTGCTGTGTGAACCAACTGTCACTACCTGATGTGAGTGGGCGCATGCGCAGGTACGTCCGTCGTCTTGCACAGATAGGTACGGCAACACGACCAGGACAAACGACATACAGGACAGCAGTAAACGAGCAAACGAACAAAAATAGGTAAACAAAAATAAATATATAGCCTAGTGCAAGAAATTAAAAAAATAGGCTATGATGTCAAATGTGCACAAGGGTGATTGAAAAATAAAAATATTCTAAATACCTTATTTTCTTTATTAGACAGCATTTTCCAAAGTATTTGAGAGGTCTTTAAATATTTCTTGCTCGCTGTTATCTTAGAAAAATAGCTGCTGTAATAATAATCATAAACAAACGTAACAAAAGTCCACTTTAAATGCTTCCATAGGAATGAACAGGGCTGTCCAGATATAACAAAACGCTCCATGCAAACAGAGTTTCCCCCAACACTAGTTTGCAGGGGCACTACTGCTGCATCCTGGGTAAAGTGTTTACCCAAGACTGTTGTGATTGGACCACAGACAGACATCAGGGCGCTGTCCGTGGTGCTGTTCATGGCACCATTACAGTCATCGTTGGATTCCTTCAGGACCTCAGACAGCGCCATGGCTCTCTTTGTCTGTCTGGCTGGTGTCACAGCTTAGTGTAACAGCAGATGCTGAACTTCATGTTTCTGGTCTGGTCCAGAAAATTGAGGGAAACCAATTTAAGGTTAAGGGACTTTTTTGGCATGGGAAAACAGCTGCAGCCAGGTATTAAACTTATCTAAAAACTTTATCTATATTATGTAAACAGATTTATGATTCTTTCATGATTTCTACAAATAAATCATTTATGGATGTGGCATCATATTTACCTGCTTTTAAAGTACATCCCGGTTTACTTTTGTTATGTTGTCTGCATGTTATGGGGTTATTTTAAAGGCCACTATGTAAGAATTTTAGTTGAAAACATACAAAAATAACAAAAATGATCAACAGTATAAATAATAATAATTATTTTGTTTTAGAGATATCTACTGAAGTTAGCATGCTAACCAGCTAGCCCCAGCCCATCCCTGTCTAAAGCCCCAGTGCTAGTGGTGTAATTATCAACAGTCCCCTGGTCCCCATGCTCAGTCTGAACTGCTAGCTGCACGGCTAAGCAGACAGCAGCTAGGGTTAACAGCAGTTAGCGGTTAATGTGCTGATGTGCTGCACCTTATTTGCTTTGAGTATGGATTTGACAGGTGGCCAATTCTTACATATTGCAACTTACTGCAAAGTTACTTTAAATAAATATGTTGAAAACAAAAAAACATGGTAAATGTGCTGGAAAATGTGATAAAAATGTTCAATGTGCTTCTTTTAAAATGCAGTAAAATGTTAATATGATACATGATACTGAGCTAAAAAAAAAGATATTTATAGCTAAATTTAAAGCTTATATTTGGTGGACCCTGCCACCTTTCTAACTTCAACAGTGTTCTGGGGACCTTATTTTCCTCTGGGACTAGCTTGTTAATTCAGTTATGGAGAAAATAAATATGCCTGAGTTTATATTATTACCTCATTAATATTGTAGACATTACAAATCTGAGTTTGAATTTCTTCTCCAAAAACTACATAGTGCCCCTTTAAAGGATCACAAAACGGACATTTAACTAATATAACGATGAAAAAACTCAGTAGTGTGCAAAATGAAATGTATGTGAGAGTGCATGCAGTTTTGACTCACCTTTAGTGGTGATCAACCAGAAAGGTTTTCAATTTAGAGCTTTATTGAAACAAGAGATATGTGGAACGTTGACGTTGTCACAATCTTCACCCAGAGGCCTGTAAAATCAGCGTGAGTGAGGAGGGCTGAAGGTTATTTATAAATGAAGAAACTGAAGTAAACGGTTGGATCCATTTTCCTAACCCTTACGATGAAGGCTGCGTTTGTTCATGTGATTTTTTTAAGGCTGCAACTTGCCTGGATGGGTTTAACAGCTGTGAAACTGTATTGTTGATATAAAAAGGACACATACACCTCCACCCATTCATAAAATCAATAAAAAATAAATCATACAATCAAGTCACACACGTCCACAGCCGCCTACACAATGACAGATCCATCCTCACTCTTTGTTTTTATTGCACACTTTAATCATTTAGTAAACAGATCTTTCACAGTAACAATGCAATAGCAGAAAACAGAAGCAAATCACTGTGCGGTGAAGCTCGTTAGGTCTTCAACGTATTTATAGGTATTTACACTGAGAATATGAAAATCAAAGAGCAGTGCCCGAGGTTATCCCTGCAGTGGGACGAGGCCTTTTTAACCCCTTTATCGACCCCCGGAGCACTTCTCAGACTTGAGTCCAGCCTCTCAGGCTGTACACTGCTTGCAGCTCTGTGAATCCTGTCCGTACTGCTAACCCAAAAACATTCAAGTACTGTATTTCTGTCATTGCACAGGTACCGGGTCAGCCAGTGCACAGGACTCTGTGGAGGAGAAATGCATGGCACCGCGTCGAAAATCTAATAGCTTTGTTGTTTCTCTGTCATCCGAACATAAAAAATAAGTCCCCAAAGGAATTTAAATACGCAGTATCCAAATGCTAAGGTAAATATTTCCCAACATATAAAGCAAAAACCTAGAATGTATTAAAACACGTCTCATTCTTTGTGATGCACCAATAAATAGTCATCTGGACATGAAATGAAAATGACTCAACATACAAACGGTAAGATGTTGCATTGCATAAACTGATGACAGCTCTGAATGTTCCCGGTCTGCGTGTAAGGATAGTAGTGCATTTGAATGAACACTAACACGCTTCATGTTTTTGGTTTGGAAAATACTATTTTAGTGTTGCGCTGTTGTGCCGCGAGCTAGACTTGCAGGGGAGACGAGAAAGTAAAAAAAGAAAATCAGAATAAGGCAAAGTCAAGGAACTATTTGATCTGCAGCTTCAGATATACTTGCGCTCAGATCCAAGCTGTTCAGAAGGATGTGATAACATTTTCAGTCGGTCTGTGCCGAGACAAAAAGCTTATAAAGACCGACGAATTGAACGCGCAGTTTGGAAACTCTTGCTCTCCCGGTCGTGACTTCATTTTCTCTGCTGGCTGCAAAACAAATATCCTGCGAACACACTTTCCCAACCTTTTCCCATACATTGTAATAACCGATAAAGCTTATTGTCTGACCATACGCTGCCCAGTCAGGATGTAACGTTCTCATTTGGTTATGTACTAATATCATGAATCACATAAAACAAACCCTCCATGTTCAAAACAAACAGGACAGAATCAGGACGCAGCAGCGGTTCCTTTGTGTCTTGTACAACATTTGATAAAATACATCTGTATCTAACAAATACAAAGCCTCTCTCTGTGTGAGGACAGTCTTTCATGGGGTCTCCGGGCAGTTTTCTTCTATATAAACACACGTAAAAGCAGTTTCCATAGAGGCAATGATGGCAAGTCTTGGAATTCACTGAATTCAGCTTGATATCAGAAAAGTGAGACTTTCGGTGCAGTCCCATCGGTCGAACAGCCACACACGTGGTCCATTGTGGTTTTCCCTCGAGTCTCGCCCTCACTACCTGTGCCCCGGGCTCCTGTGGGTGGCACTGTCCCGGACTAGGTCCTCCTCCACCACGTTAATGTAGCCTTCTTTCTCTATGCAGCCCGCCAAGACCTGCAGCACCAGCCGGAGCCTGCGGTCCATGGCCTGGAGGTGAGGCTGGATGAGGACGGGGGACAGTCGGTCACGGAGCAGAGACTCCTCCATCAGGGCGCTCAGCTGGTAGTCCTCTTTGGCCAGAAGCTGGAGATGCAGGTAGGTGGATTTCCTCAACCTGGAAACAAGGAAATAAAACTCACTGTGATGCCCACGAGGCCATTTACAACAGAAGGATTACATCCTTTAACCTCATTGAGATTATTTAAGGATTAAATGAATCAAGATGAGAAGCCACATGTGTCCGAAATCGACACATTTTATAATCTCCAGATAGATATTTCTTTGGTACATGAGGCTTAATGGTGGTGATGGAGGAGCGGCCAGGCCACCGAATACAGCAGGGTGTCTATCGGTGTCAAAAAAACCTTCTCAAAATCATTTATGACCAAATTTAAATCTAATTTTAACCTATGAAGGTTTTACTGTTTGTAGGAATATGGTTATTAGAATTAGCTTAGTAAAAGTAAAAGAGGTTTAACAATTAGTTCAGATCAGAAATGTGGACTTTAAAGCAGAAGATTTTGACTCAATTTGACATAAAGAAAATAAATTAAAGACAATTCAATGACTTTCAAGGCCTAAAATCTTGATTTCCAGGGTATATTTCAGTGTCTGGGAGTAGTTGAGATGTGTGGCTCTGGTCTAAAGAGTTTGTTAGACCTGCTGAAGCACTGGTCAACATCCTTCAGGCACTGTTGCCTCGAGGAAAAGATACACTAACCCTCTAAAAGGACTGTTGGAAATTCACAAACCTGCAGCACTGGCTGAGGGGCACCAGGATGGACAGCTCGTCATGGGAGTGTTTTCCAAACCTATGAGGGAGATGAAGCAGGAATGATCACAAACTTACCATGTTGGACTGCTGTTCAGCTCGCCACATGTTTATTTAACTGATTTTCATCACAATGCATCAAACATTTAGCGGTTTGTGAAGCAGCTGAGTGTCTTTACCCTCTTCCGTTGTCAAGGTGAATGATGAAGGTGTCGTTTCCAAACTTCTCAAAGGTTTCATAATGGTGTCGATCCATGTTTCCTGTGCAAGGAGAGAGCAAAGTGGTGAGAGCATGTGACTCAGAGGGAGGACTCTTCATATGTGATGTCATATCCTGTTACTCTTACCCATTAGGAAGTCAAAGATGGTCATATCCATGACGTCCAGCAGTCGGGTGCCTCGGTCATACGGAGGAGTCTGCTTAACCTCGTCACAGTAATCTGGATCCACCTCCCACCTGAGAACACACAAAGAATATATTAAAAATATATTCAGTCACAGACAGGTGGATGATTTCATAATCCACCTGACTCAGAGGTCATGAGGTATAAAGCATCGATGTCGTTTCCTTACTCGGCCTTCTTGCGTTTGTGGTAGGAGCGTCTCCAGGGGTTCCTCCAGGTCTTGCGTTTGGCCAGGTTCAGGTCTGGCAGGAAGGCTGCTAGCGAGCCCTCGATCTGGTCCGGTTTGCCGCACAGAGCGTGCTCCGTGGAGCAGTAGTAGGAGCACTCACCGTAGAAGCAGACGTTATTGGCTGAGGAGAGAGAAGAAAACAATATGGTGTCAAAGGGGAAGCGCACGCAGAGGTTTGTACATTACCTACTGACCGTCATTTAATATGTCTACTAGACTGAGGTGAGGGTCCATTTATCACCATAATCGAACAACATAAAAATGAAGAAAAATGACTGGGTAATGAAATTGTTTTCATTTAATTTAGTTGGATGGTTTAAAATGAATTAATCTCATTTAGTTTTGGTTTTATTTAGTGATTGCATTCACAAAAAAGACCTTCTGATGCCCTTTTTGGAAACATTTTGGGAATTTGTTGACCTACTCTGCCACCCTGTGGTGACTTCTGGCTATGACTTTATTTATCATCAAATATAATACTGTACAACCCTGATTCCAAAAAAGTTTTACCTCATCGAATTCACTGAATTCTCCAAAAACACCTGTTTGGATCGTTCCACAGGTAAACAGGTTCATTGGTAACAGGTGACAGCACCATGTTTGGGTATGAAAGAGACATCCTCAAATGTCTTAAACAGTGTCCCAACATTTTTGGTATCGAGGCTGCACGTACCAGGGCATACACACTCTGACTATCCTCAACTACAGGTTCATAACTCATGTTACACACCACCCAGTTGACCCAAAGCCGGTGCGATGCAGACATGTAGCTGTGCCACACTGCTGTGGCCTGGCAGAGTCTCTACCTGGCGAGATGAAGAAGGTCCTCCACAGCTTCTTATCACGAGTCACGTCTCTGATCTCCCTCGTCATGTTGACAAGTCGTCCTGCCACCGGGGGCACTCTCCGGAAGTCAAGGATCCTGCACAGAGAGAAATGTAGACGGATCTAATAATTGAATACTTAAAATAGAGTGGCTGATGTTGCTTTTTACATAGAAGTTGTATTGACACAATGAATACCGTTCATGTGTTCCCCTCCTCAGACACATATTTTTAATAGGCACATTTAAGGGGAAACTTGTATCAATTGGGCTCTATTAGTAAGCAGCTTATTAAAGGTTAATACAGCGTATGTAACCTTTTCATTTTACTGTATCACGCAACGTTTTTGACTGCAGTTTGCTCAGAACAAATGTAGCTACCGTCAGACTCCAGCTCTCACTCCCATGATGCCCCAGGCGCAACAGATTTCCAGAGCGTCTCCAGCTGAACAGGAGAGATATGAACTCTGAGCACCTGCCATGTCTGTGAGAGCTGTCTGACCCGGTGCTCTTGAGTTCTGCACCTTCCCCTGCATTATCTGTCTGTTAACACACGTTACCTGCATGTCTACGTACTAAGGGTGGGTGACCTGATGATTAGATCGTCATTAATTGATGACATTTCTTGGGGTGGCCACCAACAGCAGTTTTATGGGCAGTCAAAATTGGCTGGCTGTGTGTGCGTTTCTCTTTTCTGTCTTATTCTTACCATTTGTTTACTGTAAATAAATTGCACCTAATGTTAAATATAGGATAGAGGCATAATATGCACACGTATGCAACTATATAACTGTAGCTAGCATCCTGGGGAATGAAAAACAAATGTGTGCTTTAACGTTGCAAATGGAGAAATTAAGAGGCTATTTCATCTCTGGCTATAGTCTACAGGGCATTTTAAAGCAGAGAAAAAAACATCGCAATTTAGATAGTGGATTATAATTGTGATTAAATAGAGTGTGATATTACTTTTTGGCTAGATCGCTCCTACTACACAACAGGATGTACTCCTGCTTTGTCATTTGTCATAGTGTTCTCTAAATAAAGACAGCTCAAAGAAAAAGTGGGACGCCGGGACACTTTTTTCTCCCCAGAAGAAAAACGTTTAATGATTTCCAATCAAAACTGTCAGAAACAAGAGCTGGTCTGTATCACTTAAGCGCACGAGGTGTTCAATAATTCATCGTCGTCGCCGTGCTCTCCGTCTGCTTTTGTGTTTGGCAAACAAAAGCGGCATTTAACAAGGTCCGACATCCGCTTCTGAACAAAACAAGGACGGAAAACACGATTCACACCTCGGTGAACCACATCTACTTAATCGCAACCTGTTCTAACAATCGCTCTATTTTTAGACGTCACTGCTCATTTTAATTCGTCTCCTCCTGTCTCCCATCGCTCTCATTGCTTTCTTTTGCTCTCATGTCAGAACACTACGCCCATTCAGCCTCACTGTACGGTTGCTGTCCAAACGACCCTGACCCGTTTGAGACTAAAGCTAAGCCTCCTGGGAGCAGACACACACACACACCCACACACACACACACACCGGCTGACTGGGACAGGTTTGGTGAAACTTTATCCTACAGAGGAAAGTATTAAGGAGCTGCAAACTGCACCATCATGTTAGGGCCCCGGTGACAAAGGAGCACCTGTGTGTGCGTGTGCGTGTGTTTTTCTATTTGCGCGCCTCTTACACACTCCCGAGTCACAAGGAGTTCACGACAGATGGTGGTATAGTACAGCGGTAAAGCTTACAGCCCTTGAGATGTGGAAGTAATTACTGGAAAGCAGCACCTCTTCGGGATATTTTAGCACATTTCATCACAACTGTCCAGAATTAGAAATCAAATTAAAGAAAGTTTTAGCAGCAGGGCAAAACATCCTCCTACTCCGCATTCCTAGCAATAGCTCTGACTGGTATCCGGAGGCTGCTGCGGTCGGGCAACTGGACTTTAATTCATAGGCAGCCCTGCGTGACACACAGGCTAAATTCAAACTGCTCTTTAGGGCTAACGGAGGCCCTCCCCCCTGCTCTGAAACCATGTCCCGGCGGTATGAGTTCCTGTTTGGCTCCGTCCTCCTGCCCACACAAACACATGCCACTGACCTCATCTGGAGTGAGTGTGTGCGAGTGTGAGTGTGTGAAGTAATTAACTTTCCTTCACCTTTAATCGTCCTCTCCTACCATATTTGACTCTGAGTGTTTTTACCTTGTCAGCCGGAGCCCGCAGAATAAAAGGATCAGGTGGAAATCAATATACTCAGGAGCGAGTAAAGGAGATGATCCGAGTGTTATCTAATCCCCCGTGTACCAAATCCCATTCACATTTTCACAGCTTAAGTCCATTATTGCGCACCTCCGGTTTATAAATGGGTTAAAGCGTCTGCTGTGTGAGTGAACGGACACGAGTGACCTGCCATTCTCCCTGGAACAGACTGTGAAGGATGATTTGAAAAAGCACTCAGGGTGAGTCCCGAAAACAGGAGTTTTTTGGGGAGGGAAGGGGGGGAGATGATAAAACTCACCTGTCCAAGTGGAAAGCGGCGACCTCAGCGTTGTGCCTCTCAAAGTCGGAGAAGTAGAAGAAGTCTGGAGGGGTTTCCTGCTCCCGGGTCTGCCTGAAAGATAGTGACGAAGAAGACGTTAGACACAGGATCCAGCAGCAGCGGAGATACAGAGAACATGGTTGTCCATTATTTAAGAGCTGGTCCCATCCACTTTGGCTACCTATCTTTTTATACACCTGAATTTGAATATCTGCCGGAAGCCAAATAGGAAGTGTACGTAGAAATGGAAATAAAAAGTCAAAATAATAAAAGTCAAATTAGTGAAAAAGTTAAGCCTGAAGAACAGACACTGGACCAGACTGATCGAAACCAGTGGAGGACTCAAGATGTTTGAGGGGAAGGGGCGAAAAAATAAAAAGGATTAAAACACTTCATTATGTGATTATAACTGCTGCACCTGTGTAATAAAACACACAGGGAACTACTAACTATTCGACCAGAGGGGCACCCTAGAGGGGACATTATCATCTACCATAGAGGCATTCAAGAGGGCACCTTCACTGCTCAGTCCTCCTGTGGTCCCAACTCTCATGTTTTTGTTACCCAAACAAACTTTAAATGAGGGCAACAAGAGGGAACAGGATAAATCCCACTAAAAAATGTTTAAATTCAGGGCTGTAAGATGAGAAATATGAGTATATATATAATCCCTTGTTTGAGTTCTGACTCATCAGGAAGGAGATCATATTTTTTAAACAGTACTGCAACAAAGACGGTGAGTAAATTCAAAACAATATCCCTATAGCGTGTGTTTCGATTTTAAAGTGTGCCATCCTTTGATTTGAGACATTTGTGCTGCTGTCCGTGCAAATCTCCTCCTCGGCTTTCATCAGATTTTAGTTTGCCGCGGGCTCAAACTCATCTCGGCGTCTGCATCCCTTTCTAGGACAGAAGCTGACGCATGAGACCAAAGCCTGTGTGGACAAGGCTGCTGAAGGGAAGCTGGATGAGATTCTTGCTCACATCCTGCAGTTCCTCCCAGCGAGCAAACACACACACGCACACACACACACACACACACACACACACACACACACGCACACACACACACGCACACACAAACAGACAGACATCCAAGAGATGTGACTCCCTGCCAACCAAGCCGTGGATCTGAGTCAGGAACTGCTAGAAGCCCCTTTGTGTCTGTCTCTCTCTCTCTGTCTGTCTGCCCGCTCGTCTGGCAGCAGGATATCATCCCTCCACATTTGCACGCTTACTCTCTCCTTCTCGCACACACGCATGCAGACACACCTGACATTAACCTGCTGTAGCTGCTGCGCTTGCACACAGTCAGCTAAACTTTACATACTACATGCCACATACTTTACCCCCCCTCGTCCCTCCTGCTGCTCTGGCCTCCTTTATCTTTCCTCCTCCTCCTCCTCCTCCTCCTCCTCCACTCCATTAGTGAGGATTGGACTTCAGGGTGGAGCAGTGCATCATTTCCTCCCTCCCCCTTCCTTCCTTCTCTCCCAATTTTCTTGAGAAGGCAAACCACTGACAACGGAAAATAACCTGTCCTCCTATTCACTGACACGTCAGGGAAGCAGCCATTTACCCATAAATCAATTGCTGCTATTGTGATCCCTTCGTGCACGGGAGAGGAGAAAAGAAGGGGGTAGAATAAAAGGTAACAAGGGCAATTTGTTTGAAATAGGTGACCTTAGAAGCTGGAGCACTCACTGCACCTGTGACGTACCTCGTTGCCATTGAAATATGCTGCTATCAAGGCGCCTTATCACGTAGAGATAGTCGGTGTTTTTGTTCAAACCTGTTCTGGAAACAAAGTGGGTCCACTACTTCATGTAGTCTTACACTGTCCAAGTTCAAATGAGATAATATCACTGAAAATTAACACTTAACACGTGTTTTTCTCAGGAAATATTTATGCAGCTGCCAAAAAAAATGCCATTTTGTGACCTCCAAAAACCCCTTCCTGCGAGTAACAGGGGCAAAAACTCATTATAGTTCTTTTTTTCCTGATTTACTCTTTACTCTAGCATTATGAATATAAAAATAGTCATAAACAAGTGTCTTGGTGAAAAACAAAACAGCCTATTCAAAGAGCAAAGGGCATGAAATGCCATGATTTCATAGTTTAACGCTTTAAAAATGGATATAAACTATATATTGCTGGATTTGAAAGCAATCATTGGCTACATGACGCATGAATCATCCTGCAGCTGGCGTGTAAGTGGCTCAGGAGAGAGGGGAAAGAAGAGAGAGCGAGTCACTTGTCTACACGATCACTTATTGGCTGTTGTAGGCTGTAGGGCGGGCATAGAAGCCCCTATCTAGGCTTTCTAACAATATAGACTTAAATTGAGGCATTCGCTATAGCGGCGGGTTGCAAACACTGAGGTGTGAAAAAGAGGCTTTTTTCTTTAGGATTTTGCCCTGAATTGTAACACGGTATATATTAAGTTACCTAACAAGTTACTCTGGAAGAAAAAGAGTGTAAAGTTGAAGGTTGTTTCTCTCTGCAGAAACCCCAAACTCAGTTTCAGTCAGTTCCTATAATGATGTCTTTCCTCCCAAGCTTTTCCAGCGTGCATACTCCCCAAAAATTTCACTTCCCACTGTGCGAAATGTGTAAGCGTAAACCTGACTGACAGTTTGGCATTACAGGCTTTGGTTGCCATGGTCACCAGCATGTAAAAATGCAATTTCCTGTCAGGGAGGAAGCTGCTTAGAATTTCGAATGTAGGTAATAGAGCAGGTCTGTGGTGTGAAAAGCCAAAACACATGGACACACACACACTGTCAAATATAATTTCCACTCACATTTATGCACACGCGCGCTGAACACACACACACACACACGCACACGCACACGCACACGCACACGCACACGCACCCTTTGTGAGTGAGTGTCCTTGATGATAATAAAAGGCCCTTTATCTGAAGTAGACTGTGATTAGGCAACAGCAAATGTACTGTATGTAGTTCAGCAGAGTCTACTGGAGTGTGTGTGTGTGTGTGTGTGTGCGTGAAGTGATGAAGCTGAACCTCTTCCCTATGTGGACTCAGTTTGCGCTGACTCTGCAGTTTTAATGCTCTTTCATGAGCTTAAACCTGCACAGCGGAGGGTTATATTAGAGAGATGGGCGAGGGAGGGGAACGCAACAACAGCTGTGGCCCAGTCTCTGCACACACACACTCCTCTTTTTCCCTCTTTCTTCTCTCTATCTCTCTCTCTCTCTCACACACACACACACACACACACACACATACACCGATGATACATGTTGGTGACAGAGAGAGGGCAGCAGAGACAAACCCAGCGAGAGAAAATCAAAGCGCTAATCACGTCCGTGTCACCTTTTGGAACGAAACCGAGAGGAAATAAGCGACTCTCTTCACATGTTCCTGTTAACTGAAGATGTAACAGCATGAATACGGCACATACTCCCACTGACCTCGTGCTGTAATGCCATCTTGCTAATGATCCCAACAGAGAGCACGAGAGACAGAGAGGGTGCATGGGAGATCTGTCATCTATTGGTAATCCACGGCAGATTTCAGCCCCCCGCCGACAGGTGTCTTTGTCTCCATCTGGCCCTCTGTCCTGTGTGCGCTATGTGTGTTATGTGTGTTATGTGTGTTATGTGTGTGGGTGGCTAAAAAGACACGGGGAGTGCTTTGCTATTAGATCTGAGTATTCATGCACACATGTAAATCAAAGTTCCTGAATATAAAACGTTTTAACGCTATTTTGTTGTTGTTCTGTGCCTACGGAGAATTAACACCTGAATCTTCAGCTCCCCTTCAGCTTTATGGAGAATAATAGTGTGTATCAGCTCGTTGTTATTCCTACAAATTCAGAGTTTTGATCAACTGTCACAGCTCTCCATAGCATTGTTTTCAGCTGCAGCAAGCTCCAACAACTCACGGCAAACAACCTGTTCAGCAGCAAACTGCAGACAGACACAGTTAGAGACTAGCTGGTGATCATTATGGAGCACGTAGCAGATAAAGAGCCGGATATTTCCCTCAGGAGGTGGTGGAGACCAAAACAGAGCTAGAAGATATAATTTACATCGGACCAACTCAGCATACATTAACTGCATCGGGCTGAAGTCTGGTTCGGATGTAAAAAACAGAACACCTGTTGAGTTGACTATTATTTCAGATGGAGTTTCATTTATTTTTTTATTGCAGTTGCTCTTTGATGGCAACGCAAAGGTAATTTGAAGCCTAGTGAGCCTCTGATTAGTTTTTTCTTCAGAACATTTACAAAGTTAGGTCGCCTTTTTCTTTTTTTTGTCAGAAACACACGTACAACACCCCCGTGCTTTCATCCAGTCGACCGTAATGAGCCACAGACCTTCAATCAACCCCATCAGCCGAGTTAAGTGGATGTAACTGACAAGACGGCGAGCGGCCTGCTCTAATGCATCCCCGAGGCTTAACTTGCCCGGAGCCGTATGAGATAACATTTATTGCATCCTCTAAACAAGATGTGGGATTATATCGGTCAAGTATGCGAGAGAAAAAGGTCGACAAGAAGAGAATAACACGACGAAACTGCAGCTCACTGTTGCAACTGTTTAAAAAAAGAGATTGGAGAATATTAAAGTGTGTTTAGGTTTTTCTAACCTGCTTTGATTTACCAATTCTGTTTGGTTACCGTGCAGCCAAATGAAATTCCCTCTCGCCAGCCTGACCCTACTTAACACCAATTATCAAGCATCCAGCAGCTCTCTCCTCTGCTCCTCCTCTCCCTTCTTCCTCCACTTACTCCTTTTATGTACCAGCGTCCATGTATACTCCCCGTCTCTGTCACTTTTTAATTACTGCAAAACAGAGACAACAGACTGATGTGTACGGAACAAATTTCACTAAAGTGTATATCATTTTTCCTCCCTTTTGGCATCATGTTTTTAAAGCATGCCCTGTTTCCTGTGAAGTGGTGTGCTGAGAGTGTGTTTTGCTTGCGAGGATTTGGGAGAAAAGCAAGTGACCAGCACGATATATTCAGGACACTTGCGGGAAAGTGGCACCTTGTCGAGCGCTCACTACGCCTCTCAAGGTGACGGACAGGTGGAACGATGGAGGGCCGGATAAAAGATCGTGAGATAAAACCTCTTCAGCCTGGTGATTTGTGTCAGGGGGCGCTTGTCTGTCAGCAGCACTACATGCAGAAGCATCAGAGAAAACACAGGCCAAGGCTGCGTGCGTTTACGTCCGCCATGGGCAGCATAATGTGTGTGCATTTATTCCTGAATCTGCGTCTGCTTAGCCGTCTTTATATTCCTCCACGCACGCCGCATCTTCGCTTCCTCCAGCATCTGTATCGGAGAGGGATCTGAGAACTGGCCCGGGGCCCCAAGGTAGCTGTCTGGATTGAATTTCAAATCAATGTTACACAAGTTGTGTTCTAGCCTCAGCTATTTTCAACACAGGGTGAGGCAGCGCCAGGAGGGAGGCGGCGAGTTATCTGCCTGTGTGGGAAGCAGTATGGGCGATATTATCATAAGAATGCTGGGAAAAAAAAAAGACCTGACTCAAAAGAAGATGGATGACGGCCTGAGTCAGTGCCTCAATTTCAGAGTTATTAGACAATCAAGAGGTGGGAGGGAGATTATCAGCGAGCAGCTTTCTGCTGCGTAATGTATTCAGTAGAGCTGCCGATAGCTATTGATCGATCGGATCAGGGTGCACTGGGGAGTTTCATTAACGATCTGCATTAAAGGTGCGAGTCGTTATAATGACTACATGTGATTATTTACATTTAGTGTGAGAATGGCCATGCTTGCGATCATTTTTTCAAAGTTCATTCATTTGTTATCTCACGGTGACAAAGCTGGTTTGTTTTTTAGATAGTCACATAATTAACTGGTGATCGTTGAATTTTAAGCACGGCCTTTCTCGGCTCAGTTACGTAAATGTACAGTCACAAAGGTTAATGTGGCTTCAAATACATCAAAATATAAATCCTATATATAAACGTGCGGGCACAATACGTTACAAAGCCGCTTTCTAAATGACAAAGAAAGTAAATGCAGATAAAGTGTCCGACTATCTCGTCAACGGTCGAGCAGTGTTCCAGTCTCCATCTTCCAATTATCTCATTCACTTTATCTCGCATATTCCACCTTCACCAATTATCTCCAGTGCCCTCGCTCTTTCTTGGCCGTCTGACCTTCTGTCCACAATATAACCTGCAGGCACAGACTGAGACCTTGAGTGTGGAATCTAAATGTGAGGGGAGCTGCGTAGCTGTGGGCTAGGTCACTATCTGTGACCACCAGAGATCTCATGGCTACCCTTTAGATAGATGACAGAAACCCTAAGAACTACAGTATATTGTGTCTATGTGTATGTGTGTGTGTGTGTGTGTGTGTGTGTGTGTGAGTAAGACTGTGCCTATCCATGTGTCTCATCTGGCCAGATGGCTCGAAGTCCCTGTCTGTCAGGGATGACGCTGTGGCTTACGGCTCCGCAAAGCCCTGCTGCTCTCTATCGACCCTCTGTGCATGCAGTGTAACAAGGCGGACTACACACAGGGAAATAAAACACACAAATGTGACGGCTGACAGGTTGGGGGATCAGGGAATGAAAGCTCGACTTGAAGATAAAAAAATATGAACAATAAAAGCTCTGATCAAAATGTGATTGCCAGTGATTGAAAACCCTTTAATGCACCGAGGGGGATTAGCGCACATACAATAACAGACACATTAAGCACATCAACAGCGCAGCACTTCATAAATAGAGGATGAGTTTTATCGCGAGCCGTGCCCACCGCTTCCCGCCACTCGTTCTGCTTGGGAAAGATGTTTTTTCTGACACCTCTTGCTTTCATGGTGACGATCAAATGAACACTTCTTGACTTTGTTTCCACCAAAATCCGCATCTGAAGCTTCTACACCTCAGTTTACATGAAGATACGACTTCAAAATCTCAAATCTACAGAGACTCCTTTACAATCCTGAATGTATAATTATGATTCCCCGTGTTGCAGCTATGTAGGCTGAGTCTCACTTCCCTCGTCTCACTGCTCTACATTACTCTTAGAGCTATTTCTGAACCGGCTGTGAATCTTTTTATTTTTTATTTTTCCGCTGGCCTTAATTGACTGCCGTGTCATATTCAGCCGTGTTCCCCCGGGCGCACGTTTAAAGGCCTGAAATCACTGTGAAGACCTGATGCAAAGCTGCTGAATTATATCTGGGCTTTTTGGGATCCCTTCCCCACAATCATCTTAACGGGCTCCCCCGAGTCTGAGCGCCCTTGGAATATAGATGAAAAAAGAATGACAAAAATAAATAAATAACTGGGAATCTTATTAGTATCACTGCGTATTTTCCAGCTTCACAAAGCCACTTTTTTTGGGTGAGCGTATTAGAGTGTTGTGCTTGTTGCTCGATAAGCGTATTCGCTGGCGGCTTTCAGTGGGGAGCGCTACCCCAATGGCAGCTTTCTGATATCAATAAAGTAAGTGTTTGATGATTCAACTGCTTTTCATTCGCTCAGAATAACCAGAAAATATACCTCGATATGGTTTTTGTGACATTACAACAGCTTAACATCAGAATTATGCTTTGTCGAGGAAAAACTGATGATTTTTCCTTTAAAAATGTGCAATACAAAAACAAATCCTGTTAATTAAAAGTATTAAAACATAAACATTTTCCCCTCCTGTTCTTGCCATGCTGGGTTTATACTCTCTGTGAGAGTAATGCCCTCAGGCTGCTGAAAACAAACAATCTCCTGGGGTGAACGAAGTCCAGGGAGGAAAATATTTTCCATGGGAGGAAAAGAAAAAAGGTCGAGGAGATTGCAAAACCTCTGCAATCTCTACGTAATTGATAACACATGAATAACAGATTTGATTTAATCGAATTCAACAGCGAACATTTCTTTACATGCGCGGCATGAGAAAGGGCAAAGCAAACACACAGAGAGGAACGATTAGAAACAGTTGTTCATGTGCTGCAATAACACAGCTGTTTTCATGTATGAAATATATGTCGTGTGTTTGCTAAAGGAGATTATGTATTCGTATGAAGGATGAGACAGGTCTTTATGCCGACGGTTACCCTTCTTCCTCGCTCCCACACAGTCACCCACAACAAGCGACACACACATCAGGGTTTATCCTCAACAATCAGCCGTGTTCCAGCACCACGGAGCCACACTTGGTCATATTTACATATCCATCCACGGCGGATTATCTGTTTTCAATAGCACAAGTCTGAGGCAATCCTTCGCAGGGTGCGCAATTCATGACAGGCTTTGCACAGAATATGAACTGTGAATTATGCAAAACGTACACAAACATCAAGGGTATTCTTGGGTCAACAGCGATTAGATGTCACAATGCACAAGCTCGGGGACGTTTAGAACAATAGGCTTCAAAAACATGGCAGAGGATGTTGACACCGCATGCTGACAAGATGTGCAGCTTTCTGCAGTATGTTTCTCTCCATAAATACCCATGTTGCATCTTGAAGTGTAGTTTTTTCCCCGCATTGTAGCAAGTGAGATTTTCATGTATTTTTTTTTTTAAGCAGTTCTAGATGTATTCAGAATCTGTGCCTTTAGGACTTGCGTAAGGTTGTGTTGTCACAGCTATACAGTCACAAGCCTTCACACAGCTGTGGGTGAAAAAAAATTACTGGCAGAGCTGATGTGGAAACACAGACAACGGTGTCTGCTCAGGCCTTTGCGAGCTGACCAGTCAGAGCAGACTGGACTTATCAGGAGGGGGCCTTAGGGCTGATGTCTACTATGTTTTTTTCTGAGCGGCAGCCTCTTTTGTCAATTTTTTCAAATGAGGAGAGCGCATGCTTTTTTGAAGAGCGCTGCCTTTATTGTGCAGCCGCTCCGAGCGCTTAGAGTTTAAAACCCAGGACGCGACGATAGTGCCCCTGTAAAATAGTGTCGGGGAAGCTTATTTTTGGCATGTGGGCAGGCGATTTCTTGCATTAAAGGGGGTAAATTCCCGCATAAGAAAAGGTTACAGCTGCTAACTTGTTTGCGTTCGTGCCTTTTGTGAACAGGTTAGTTGCCAATTTCAGCGTGTAGGTTGCTAGCTTGGAGGTTGTTGTTGTTAAACGTAGCGATGGGGATTTTGAAAATGGTCCGTGCAGATAGCGGAAGGGAGGGCCCAACAGTCTACATCCAAAAGAAACAGAGAAATCACAGCAGAGACGAGCGCTGAATGTTACTGGCGAGCGTTTTATCACCCTTCGCATTGCAAGCTTGTTATTAGCTGTGTAGTCAGCCCTCTGTTACCGATGCTTTAGCTACTGTCAATCAAAGCTGATGTGCTTCTTCCCTCGCCACACGAGTGCTTCAACCCACGAAAGAAACGTTATGTGAACACGGGCCCTCAAAGAGACCCAGTGTTCAGACAGATGTGCTGTTTCAACATTAAAGCATGTAAAAAATGTCGAGTGGACGCCCAAAATAAAAGTATGAACCTGAAAAATGAGCACAATACGGGACTTTTCAGGCCAACCACCTGTTCCAAAAAAGTCTCAACGCTTTGGCAGCTACAACAAACTGAACATCCGAACCAGACGAGCCGACATAAAATGAGGTATGAGAAGATCCCTGGGAATGCAGGAATGCTGTGGATTGTTATTTCCCTCCACCCTGCCACAAATATTACACCCAACCTCCCTAAAGTGAAACAAAGAGCATTTATGATGTATTAGAAGGCACTTATACACATGAACAGTGGAGCACAGTCCCTCCACGCTCTATCCCAGCAGGAAATTCCTCCAGAAAGCCTCTACCAGTTGTCTCCATCCCTCAGAGCAGATGGGGGAGGGACCAACGCTTCAAAGCACCAACAGCCACGTTCAAACTGAATAATGTGGGAGAAAGTAAAAGACGTCCTCCACCTTGACACCTCGGGTCTTACAGAGGCGAGAAAAAAAAGATCAACAGAGGCCGGCATTACTTTCATAATGAAAACAAACTGGATCGTTCTCAGCCTGTTGGGATCAATGGGGATTTTAGAAGCTTTCCCTGTATGCGTGTGCAAGTTTTTGTTTCTGCCTGCACAGGAAAATCAATGGGCATTAGCATGAGTCTTCATCTCACAGGGGCTGAATAACAAGCCCCGGTATTCAGCATGACATGTAAGCTGAAGCTGATGAGAGGAGGGGGAGAAAAATCCCAGTATGAGCGTGTCAGTAAACTGCAGGGTTAGCGAAAAAGCAGTCTCTCCACTCAGCTGAGGAGGATTTGGGGAAAAAAGATACAGAAAGCCGCTCCACTTCAGGGTATCTCCTCTCAGTCTGAGCTCTCCGCATCCGACTTTGATGGGTGGATGCTGCCGCGCCTTAAGTTCGAACACATGTAATTTAATTGGAAAGGTCTTCAAAGCCGTTTCGAGAACGTTCGCATGCCCTGTCTTTGTCGTAAAGTAAATGCGAGGTTATAAAAGGCCAACAGAAAGTCTCTGACCGGGGTGAAAGTAACATCACGTTCCGGTGCTTGGACGAGATTCAAAGCTGATTCACCGACTGGAAATTGGCAGATGATGGCGCCAGAATGAGCGCTGAGGAAGAGGAGACTGAAACACCTGCCAAAACCATATAAATCATCCCCCGTTTTATAGCGAGAGTCAGTACTGAGAGGCTCCGTGTAGAGGGCCTTCCTCCGAACTAGCCCGCGGTACAAACCATTAAGAATTTATTTGATTATCGCTAAGTAGTTGCTGAACAGCAAACACCAATTAGTGCAAATTATGTTAAACCCTGGGAAGCATTAATTTTCCAGTGCTGCCGCTCCAACACCACACACACACACACACACACACACACACACACACACACACTAGGACATGGAGTGTGTCTGTATCTTCAGAGCCAGGAGAAGTTAATTGGATTGTGAGTAAGCATTTTGGACGTCCATTATCTTTGGCCATCTGTGGGGGCGAATATCTTGAGGTGTTTCATCCAGAACAATCCTATTATCTTGACCCAGAGATAAGAATGCACACACACACACACAAACACACATGCACTCTCTAGCACAAACTGTATGAAACCATGTTAAATATCGCCTGCTGCAGCTCTCCCTCTCCCAAATAAAAACCATCTTCCCACCTCTGTCTCAGACATCGTCCTGTATGGATAACCTTGTCACCGCAAACACATCTCCATCATTTCCCCCCCTCTCTTTCCTCCTCTCTCTGATTTCCTTTTCCTGAAGGACACGAGTCGAGTCACTCCCTTCCCCATCTGTGTTTGCTTAAACCGCATGTGGACACGAGAGCAGATAAAGACTGTCATGTGCACACACACATGGCAACACACATGGATGCGCACAGCGGCACATCCAAGGAGGAACTTGGCAGCCGTCGATATTTGACTATCTCAGAAGACTTTAATCTGTAACAGGCCAGAACGGCTTGAAAGACTTGGTAACATTTTCCCCTAATTAGTCCAATGTGAGGCTTGTTAAAATGCCATATTCCAGCAGCGCATGACTGATGACTGAATAGTGTTTGATTAAGTAGAGCTGTCTCCTTTCAGCTCCCTAATGAATGTGTTTATTAATTACCTGAGAAGCTTCGAGGTGGTCGCAGCAGCCTGTTCTGTTAAGTGCTAAAAGTTACAAGCTCCTGCAGTTCATCCATCACCACATTCAGCTAACAGAGCAGCAACAGCTCAATTTTTAGCGCGGCTGTCGGTTATTCTCCCAAAATGGATTGCACACCACCGAGTGAAGCCTAACTGCATAAAACTTCAATACCTCGACCAAAAGAAAGCAATCAGAAGAGTCCTTGCAGAAAGCTATTTTGCAGACAAGGCCCCCAAATCGAGGCTCGGGCGTTTGTGCTTCGTTTCTCCCACAGCTGAACTTTTCTATTTAGACCTGTCAACAGTCTTGTTGTGCTCGGTGGTTTGTGGTCAGATTCCGTTTCCTAAATAGAAACCATCTATCAGAGGCTAAGTGGTGGCTGAGAGATGTCATTGTGGTCATGAGTGGGTGACGGCGGTGGAGGAGGAAGTGGTGAAACCACTGGAAAAACAGTTCCAAGGGTTGCATTTATCCTTGTGTAAGAGCTAAGTGGGATGGAGCGAGTCCAGTGCACTTGAGGATGAATAGAGTTAATTTGTAAGTGAAAGGAATGAAGAGGAGACTTGGGATGTCTTCACACTTGAGCCAAGAATACATTTCTGACAAATTTTCTCAACATTCATCAAAGACATCGCTCTGGAGGTACATTACAGCACATTTTCTCGTCCACCGTGATTCTCACGAGATAAGAACAAATGAAACACCGGCTCGAATGTCGACGAAAGACATTTTCTCTTCACCATTACTGGTCACACGGCGTACCACGAGGCATCGTCCATGCATCATCGTGTGACGGCTGCATTTTGTAATGTGACCTTTAATGTCTCTGCACACTGTGTCCCGATGCATCATCTTGTAATGATGATGTGTTGTTGGTTGCGTCGGTGCTCCTTGTGCACAACGGAGGCACAATAACATAAACATCTTTCCGTGTAATGTAATTCCATACACCCAAAGAAGAACCACAAAGTTAAATTAAGACCTCTGTGACCCCATTTAAGGTTGAGAAAAGAAGTATTTTTCTGGCTTTTGCAATGGATGGCACGAGGACAAATAGGTGGTATTATTTTTAGCCAAGCTAGCGGCATGGCTCGAGGGATGGCAACAATTTTTCCATCAGTCGCTATGAGATTTACTGCTGTGCCAAAGTCTAACATAGATGCTAGCATGACTGTGGACCGAAAGAAAATTAAATGCCGACTATTTCGAGGACTGATTAATCATTTCAGTCGTTTTTAAAGATAACATGACAAACAGCCAGTTCCATCTTCTCAGACGTAAAGATTTGTTGCTTTTCATTATCATTTATGATGGTAAGTGAGGATTCTTTGGGTTTTGGGACAAAAGAAGCAACTTGCAGACGTCACTTTGGAGCTCTGGGAGAGTGTGATAAGCACTTTTCCGAACTTTGGGGCAGTTTTTAAATGACTAATCGTGAAATTAATCAGAAGCTTAATCCCTCATGAAAATATGGTTAGTTGCAGCCCTACACACAGATGGATCCGGCTGTCCGCAATGCAGAATCTAAGATAATAGGGCTTTTTTGTGAGACTCACCACCTGCCTACACGTTGACCGTTCCACAGGGACGCCAGCTGCTACCTGAAATAATCGGTGGATGCACACAGTCTCTACAACTACTAACGCTGCTGTATAATGACCCGTGTGGGATGTTGTACAGAATGTCTACTAGTTAAACTGTTGAGGTTGCTGTTTTTTTCATCATACGTCTGATAACGAATGTCTACCCTGTCTTTTGTTGCACCTAACATACTTGAAATAGGGTCAAGTGGAGGTGACACACACATACACACACATACACTCTGTCTGAGCTTTTCCATATCTCAGAGACTCCACCAGCACTCCTTTTGTGAACAATCTTCCCAGCAGCAGCAACACTGAGAGTCTCCCTGCACCTCCAGCACAGAGGCTCTTCTGTCTGTATCACTGCTGCCCAGAGCTACAAAAAGGAGGGTGGGGTGGGTGACCCAGGCAGGCCCCTGGATCAGGTTCCTGCCTCCCTGGGCTGGTGATACCAGACCTGGCCACTGCAGCCCCTCCCACACCCTGTCCTGACAATGGGCAAAGCCAAGGAGAGCCCTCCTCTGGTTTAATTGGCGGACAATGATTGCATTCTCCTCCCCCTCCGCTGGCCTCGGTCAGGGGGATAGGGGAGTCGCACACAGCCTAATTGCCACCTTGCAAGGGACAGGCTTAGACAAGCACGGGCCTGGCCCACAATGGATGTATTAACCTCTGTGCATGGTATCACAAAGGCCTGAGTTACATGGCCACAATGTGTTCTCTCTTTCTCTCCGTCGCAGGACTGTTGTTTCATTCATTCGGCTCGGGGAGACATTCAGGTGGACTGTGATAGATCTACCTGGGAAAGGTCGTTATCTAATAACAGGGCTCAGTTGTAAGGGGTGGTGCAGTGCGTATGGTCCCATTGACGAGGGGCAGCGGTTGATTTAGTGACAAAGTAACAATGAGGCATGTGTGCTCTGTCATTTTCAGACTTCCGTAATGAAACCAGAATTACTGCCTCAATAGTATGCCTCCACCCACTAGTCACCCTGCAGTTTGCATCCAAAGTTTGGGTGGAATTTTGTCAGAATTAGTGCATGAAATCCGTGGTTATGGCCATAAACGAGGACATAGTGATCTTCTCCTTTGACCACCAGAATCTAGTCAGTTCATCCTTCAGTTTAAGTGGACGTTTGCCAGAGGCATAAAAAGGAAGAAGCATCAGCCACCAAGCCAGTTATCCTCATTACGCTTCAGAGACAGACTAGGAATCGAAAACAGAAGGGCCATTACCAAGATTTCATGTTGCACAATAAGTTGTTGTCTAAATGTCAGGATAAACTCTGTAAATCCAACGTCTTAATCACAGGTAGTATATTCACAGAGGCACTTAGATGACAATTAGCCTTTGAAAATCCCCCACAATTAAGTGCAGCGTTCCTGAGTGCTCATTTAAGGGAACCAATCTGGGTTATTTTGCGCAACTGCAGCAGACACTCCTGCTGAAGGTACACGATACATCCCCGCCAGAAGTCAAAGGTCTGGCCCACTTTCCTCGGCTCATAAAAAGAAACGCTCAGTCGACCAGATTTCATCTCCTGGAGCGAGATGAATTTTCAGCATTCCAGACAAATGCGGCAGCGACATTCCTCGTGGGAAGCTTAGGAATTCCCCCCGTACTGTATTTTAGACTATAATGACATGTTAGGCTGGCTGAGCAACATAACCATGCAAAAGCAGTCACAAAAACAAGGTCAGGAGCCACGACAAGCATGCACAACTGCAGAAATGGGATTCACTTGGATGTGGTGGAAGACAGAGGGGCGCACACGCTCTGGTCCACAGGCATGCACAGTAGCACAAAAGCACAGACATAGATTAAAAATAGACAGACGTGCGATTCAAATATCGGGAGTTATTAACAGACTTATTGATCCAGTCATTTAACATACATCTTTATGTGCGAAAGCCTGTCTAGACAACTCCAAACCATCACATCACTCAAGGCGTGACCCATCCTCCTTATCACAAAGTTAAGAGCCTACTTAATTTCAAAATACACACATGCTTACACCCACGTCAATACATTTACCTTATAAATAGACAGACAAGAAGAAGAAGAAGAAGAAGAAGAAGAAGAAGTGATGTCAAAGTGCAAAGACTCAAGAGCCGCTGGTGTTTTTTTTTACTGTTTCAAAGGAAGATAGCGCAATAGCAAGGGTGCAAACTACATCTTAGCCTTTCTTACTCTCACACATGCGTAAAGGTCAGGTTAGGAACTTCTTTTTAAAACAAAAATGGGAAGTTATCGATTATCCCATTTGTATCGGCCATGGCCATGAGAATCAGGTGATTATCGGTTATTGTATCAGCTGAAAAAGGTCCATATTGTGCGTCCCTTCTGAGGTCTGACAGGGGTCATTAGCATAATCCAAAAGTACACACATACACACACACGCACGACTCACAGTATCATCTCCAGCAACTCAGCTGGCCTGTAATCACATTACGATTAGGGCTGCCACATTACACTGTGTGTGCATAAACACTTGTTAGAGAGAAAACGGAGAGAATCTAAAAATACAGAGCAGAGAGGCTCTGAACAGAGGAGAGGGACAAGCCGAGGATTAGTACCGCCTCAGCGAATCAAACAAACAAGTCCAAAAAGGAGCATGAGCGGGAGGTGGAGACAGAGAGAGAAAGGGGCCGGGCAGAGGAGCGGGAGGAAGGGAGGGATGGTGATGAAAAACGCCACTTCCTCAGGAGCTGACCTAGTAAAACATTCATGAGAGATGTCTTTATGTGAAGTGAAGTGAGAGTGGGGAGGGTGTGAGGGGAGTTAAAGGCTCTGGAGTCTAAAATAAGACAGTCCCTCTGTGTTTCGGTGTCTGTGTTGGGAGTGTGCGTGCGTCAAAAAAAGTTATTTGAGATGTTGAGATGATACGCGAGCACGTTCGGAGCCTGATGCCGCACCGTCGACCTCTCGAATCGAGAATAGACTCCGAGCTGAGACACAGACGGAAACATGAAAAGATGTAACTTCTTGTGAGAACATCCAGCGACGGGATTCAGCGGTAATCATGACAATGATGAGAATGATAGAAAAATGACTGAGTTTAACATGTGGCTGCACCCAAACACACATTATAATGACAGGACATAATCAGATAATAAGCAGAACACATATAGATGACTGACACTTCAATTAAAACGTCACACGCTGAAATTCTGCAGAAGACTTCACGAAGCTCGAAATCTCAACTCAAACAGCGTGTGTGTGTAAGTCTGTGTGTGTGGGTGTGTGCGTGTCTGCGTGTGTCTTCATGTGTGTGCTGATGACTCGGCAGATGTGACTGCAGCTGGTTACACGACTGTTGAAGCATCACACTAATTAACCGGCTCATCTCACAGACTGCAAGAGGTCAACGCATCAAAGCGCCCACGCACTGAGTGCACCGGACACACACACACACACACACACACACATACACATGTGCATAAATGTGTACATACATGCATGGTTACCCAGCTATAAACACTCCAAGTTCAAACACATGCAAAACAACCCACATCATTTGCTAAGCAACATCACAGTGTGAAGCCGAGAGATGGAGAATTTCATTAAGAGGGTTTGTTTACATGGATGGAAATAGGAGAAATAAAAATAAGAGTGTAAATGTGGAGAGAACTTACAGTCCACACATGGTAGAAATATAAATGTAAATGTGGTTACAACAGCATCAGTCCGAAGCCGGAGGGCACAAAGCTCTTTAAATGATGGAATACAGAAGGAGAAGGAGGAGAGAGGTCAGGAGAGGATGAAAGAGGAGCATGGAAGGGGGAGAAGAGGCCGTGTAAGATGAGCAATCCTCAGCCACATTAGAGCAGCTTAAAAACCAAATTAATCTTAAAGACCTGCAGAGGGAGTCTGCAGAGCCCAGGGCATGAAGAAGAGCCACTGGGCCTGGTCCTCTCCTGGCTGCAAGTACAAAGCTGCATGAGAAACAGATGTTGCAAAACGCCTGACACTGCAACGCTCTCACTGTGTGTGTGTGCGCGCCTGTATGTGTGTGAGGTAGCGACAATAAAATGTAGGAGAGAGGGAAGGGGGATAAAGAGCAGCAGATAATGTTTGACAGCGGACATTATCTGCGCCTCAGATGTTCCTCTGTGTCTGATTTCCCCGGCTTAGGGAAAGATTGTTGCTGTGGCAAATACACTGGATCAACACATGGTCAGGGGCAGGTGAGACATTTGGTTACGTTTAGGGAGACGTTTTAGTCTCGGTTAAAAAAAAAAATGTTATTTACAGGTCTGTGACGGGAGGCAGACTTCAGTCGTGCCCAACAGATTTTGTGTTTTGTAACTGAAAAACATTATTTGGAAAACAGTTAAAAAACTGTAACTGAACATGCAGTAATGATACTGTAAACGTACTGTAACCGTACTGTAACGTTATACTGTAACTGGAAAATAGCAATGTACTGAAATTGGAAAACAGTACTTAAAACTGTAAAATTGTACAGTAATAATAATGTAACTGAAAATACAGATAAAATACTGCAATATTGTTATTGAAAGACAGTAATAATACTGAAATTGGAAAACAGTAATGATACTGTAAGTAAAAAAATATATTAATTGTACTATAAATTAATTAAATTGAAAAAAAAAAACAGTACTGATACTGTAATACTGTAACTGGAAAACAGCTAAATACTGGTACTAATAAAACTGTAAAGCTATTAAACTGTTTAGTAATGATACTGTAAAAGAAAATACAGATATAATACTGTCAATGAGAATGCAATACTAATACTGTGATTGAGACACAGTAATAATACCGTAATTGAATAACAGTAATAATAGGGAGGGAAACGTAAATGTTATTTACAGCTCTGTGACGAGATTCAAACTCCATCATACCCAAGAGATTTTGTGCATTGTAAATGAAACAGTCTTAATACTGTAATTGAAATTACAGTAATAATACTGCATTCGAAAAACACTAATAAAACTGTAACTGAACATACAGTAATGCTATTGCAAATGAGAACACTATGCTGAAATTGAAAAGAAAAAAACACTACTAATACTATAATACTAAACTTTAATTAGAAAACAGCAATATACTGTAATTGAAAAATAGTAATAAAAATGGTGCTCAAACTGAAAAACTGCACAGTTATAATACTCAAAATACAGATTTACTAATGTAGTACTGTAATTTAAAATTACAGCAATGTTAGTGTAAAAGAGAATACAATAATCAAAGCGCCCACCTTTACTTTCTGACCACATAAAGACCACACTACTTCCTCACCATACACAGATACTCCTAAGTTTACTGTGCTGCTATACCATAAACTAATAGGATCAAAGATTTAGCCTCAATTAATCACGTCTGAAAGTTATTCAGACGAAGAGCTTAAAGTTAGCTGTTGCTCTCGTCCCTTTTTTCTTGAAGCACTGCAAGTTCTGAAGTGTTGTTAGAAAACTAGTTTCAAATTTAAAAGCTAGTCTTAGCCTGAAGCTGCCACTGTAAACCAAAATAATGAGGTTCAATACTGAATATATACTAATTGCATTCTAAGTGTAGCCTTTTGAAACACCTAGTTTCATTTCATTACCGAGAAAAGTAATGACTCACCCCAACATACAGTAGATGTCAACACACCCAAACTGTCTCTTGTAGAACTCTGTTAGGCAACGTTTGACTGTTTCTGTCTATCAAAGCAACATTTCATAGAAGCAATGAAATATGACGACTGCAGAGAGGAAACACAAAGAGAATCAAAGGTGCCAGATGGATGGACGTTTAAAACAAAATACACAGCCTCCTCGATCTCTGCCTACACCTGCTCTCCACAGATTGTGAGTGATTTCAACAGCCAGGTCAGACAAATTGCCTGGCAGCCCGAGCTGCTCTGTCCCCTGCCAGCTGATTGGTCTAGTGTGCTCGTGAGACATGAGTGGACTCAATGGGACGACTGCTGAAAACCTGAGGAGTCTCCGCCTGCCAAACAGCGCTCGAGCAGAAAGGCTGATGAAGCCGCAAAGTCGCGCTGCCAGAGTTTACATAACCTATCAGCGTGTGAAAAGATAGATGTGACAACTCAGCTGAAGCTTTTCATAATGTGCAAGACTGAGGTCAGAAAACTTCATCGTGGACGAGGAAGTTAATGTGAAGAGATTTGACGTTTCATCACATTTACAGTCTCTTTATGCGCTTGGAGGCCTTTTGACTTGTCACGGTGGAAATCATTACTGCGAGTGTTAAATGGTGAGTGGTCGGGAGTGAGTGAGCTACTTCTCTATTGTCTGAGCAGGCCTGCAGTCATCACCTCCTGTGTAATATACCCACAGCTCTGACTGAGCGGCTACAGGTGCGGCTCGGCTCGGCTCGCTGCTCGCGGATTTTCCCCTACCAGCCTCGGGTGATGGAGGGTGCACGAACTCTGCAACCCCCGCAGCGTCCTTCTCGCTGCAGCTTGTGTGCACATGTATATGAGTGTATTTGTGTGTGTGTGCAGCAGCTGTGCGAACAGCTGTCTATAGTAACATGCTTCATCTGTGCATACAGCCAAAGATGAGCTCAGACGGCACCTCTCGAAAAGTGTGTCCCACTTACGCGAGCCAGCCGCATTCGTATGGGAGCTCTTCAGGGAAACGCTGTTATACCAAAGAGGAGGAAGACACTAAAATGGATGTGGTTTGAACAATGTCTTTAAGATAATGAGGATGAATTCAGGAGAGGATTTTGTGGGTGTTCATGTATGTTCCCATATTCTTTTATGTGCATGTGTTTATCCATGAAATGAGATGTTCCCCACAAAGGGGCTTGTTTGGATCAGGATGGATCTTCTGAGTCTTCCTTTGATTTATCTTTTTCTCTACACCGTTATCCTTTCGTCAGGTTTCTATTCACGATTACGACAGAACGACATGGACAACTCAATCTGTGAAGCGGCTGTTATTGTCACTCGGTCCACAGATGCTTGTTATCCAGTCAGGAGTTTACAGGATTGTGATCTCGGCGGATGGATCTAAAATCTCTGCGACTGGAGAAGATTAAACGGCAGCTCTCGTACGGAGGAAAGCAGGTGAACTCTCCGTAAACTTACCATAAAAACCACAAGCCATCAAAGGCACTTTATGAACAGCTGCGGTCCCTCCCGCTGCACTTTACATGAATGCATGCAAATCAATGCTAAAATCATCAATCTTTCATGATCAGATCAATAACCAGAGCAGTGAGAGGCTATCTCTAGAGGACATTAGATGGCTTTGGTCCTAATGGGATTTCCCATCTGCAGAGGGAGGATCCATGGAAGACAGTCAGTCATAACCCAACTGGGGCACAGCAGATACGATGAAGTCCTTCAATAGATGATAAAGCAGCCTCTTGGGTGCTGCAGCTAAGAGGCTCTGCGGCCAAACCCACTGGCTTTACTGGCGCAAGCTTGTCAAAACTGATCGGGTTCATGCAGATGAGGATGTATACTGATTCCCCACGGTGCTTAAGGATGGGCATGTGTGCCCTATATATATGTTCTAACACATGTCTTTGCATGTAATGAAGCCTGCGCGTTGATATAACAGCTCTCGGCACAACTGGGGCATGTACACAACAAACAGAGACGATGAAAGTCATTTTTCTGCTATTCTCGCGTTGCGTAAACCGTTTTGAACTGTGAGACTATCAACAGAATCAAAGCGAGGGGTGGGGCGGGAACGGGCTTGTCAAACAGCGTTTGATGGAGAAATTAATTCTTCCTTTGCATGTCTGAGGCTTACACTCCCTTTCTCAATCCCTCAACCCTCCATCTGACAAATCCAATTAGCATGACATGAAGACTCTGTATACACACCACAACCAGGAACTTGGCACAGGACTGGTAAGATGGACACCAGGGACTTGAGCCATACAGACATGCAGGCCTGGCATGGAGGGTCTCCACTCGGCCTGTAACCTGGCTCCAGCTGGAAGACTCAGTTCCTTGACAGGCTGGCAGTGATAACCACTCCCCTACCCCTCTGGTCTATCTCTGCTTTTCATCTGTCTCTTTCTTTCATTTGCCACTTCATTTCCCTTCCTTCCTCCACAGACTTTGACCCTTTTACTCACAGCCATCTGACATCTCCGTCTTTGGTTCAAGTCGAATCTATTATGTATTCATTTCTCTTGGCTGAAGGAAAGATTTTCACATGGTGACACCAGAAAAGTCATTCACGTTTTACTCTTGTAGTCAATGGATCCTGATTATTCAAGACACCTTGTTTTGTTCATGTTTGATATCAGTGTTGTACAAATTACTCAAAAGTCATTGTGTTAAAAAACTGCGAATAACGTATCTGATATTAAAGGTACAATATGTACGAATTTAAGCAAAAAACATTCAACAATTAACTAAAGATAATCAAAAGAACGTGAAGATAGAACAGTTTTGATGTTGTGTCAAAGACGTATTGGGTTGCAGAGATATCAACTGAAGTTAGCATGCTAATCAGCTAGCCTTGGGCCTGAAAACCTCTTCCCCCCAGCGATTCAAAGCTCCTGTGCTTGCTGTGTAAACACCAACACTACTGTGGTAGCCCAGCTAACTGCACGGCTAATTGAGCTAACAAGCTACTTTAGCTGCAGTCATGGATGTCACTCTGGTGATCCGCTGCCCCTGTTTGTTGGCAGTACAAATTCAGGTGGAGGATTTTTCCACATTGCACATTTAAATGTATCAAAAGTAGTTGTCAGGCAAAAAATGTATTTAAGTATAAAAAGTAGTAAAGTATCTGATTTTTGGCATTGGTGTTTTTGTTTTTAATCCAATTACCATTAAAATAATAAAATATAAATGTAATGGAGTTAAAGTAAGCTATTTCCTCATCAAAATGTAGTGGATTCAAGTATAAAGTAATACTTTGAAATGCTTGGTACCTCAGGAAGTACAGTACTTCTTTGAAAGTCTGAATATAATGCTTGGGAGTCAATGCATCACCAACATTTGGCTTAAGCACAAAAAATCAAGGAGATCATCTGTTGTGGGGAGAAAACAAGCTCTCGTGACCTACAAGACTTCACCAAATTGCAGTTTGAGAAACTAAAGAGCATCTTCTACCCCGTTGTGGGCGCCCACTTTAAATCACCCAACACAATCACAGAGTTAGTCTGACAGATGAAACGATTCTCCAAACTTTTTTTCCCAGAGCTGCACAGACAAAATATCGTGTGGAGGTGTCTGGCAAGCTGTCAGCTTGTGCAGTCTCCTGGCCCATGCCGGTGTACAGATTTGCATTCGGCTCAAAGGAGGCCCGAAACATCAAAGCGTCTTTGAAGCACCACTTGATGCTGCACAATGGGACAGGTGAAGTGAAAACAATGCAACACAGCGTTGCTCTGAACTACTGTACCCAGAATGCACCACAGTTCTGAAAATAAAAGTGGGACACATCAATGCCATGATCGAAACAACAAAACCTCACGATACGCTTTAACAAAAGTAGAACAAAGGTTATTTTTCTACATTGTTTCTCTCAGAAAACTCTGATATTTTTGTATTTCCGCTCTGAGGACTTTTGTATAATATCTGTAAACACTGGAGACGGATGACAGTGACAGTCAAATCAAAGACTTTGAATAAAATATGACAGGCTAAATAAAGAGCTGTAGGATTGTGTAGCATATAATTCAGAAACTGACATGCAATTACTGTCAAAACAGTTTCTGACAGCAACTGAGACAGACTGAGCAATCAGCACTTTACTTCTCACAGTTTCCAGTTCACCGGACAGAGTGTTATAAAACCGATACCTGCTGTGTTTTTTAACATCAAGTTTTAAAATGACTTGTATAATCAGGGGTATTAGGTGTGGGAGTCTCTAGGCACCTCATGCTTCCATTCAATTCCAATTCTGAGGGCAACAATGTGATTATAAAACAATCATTGATGCATTTTGATGCATCAATATTTTTTATTTCTCGCCATGATTAAATTTTTCTCGCTGTGTGCAGACAGTTTATTGGTAATAATCCATAATTGAATAAACCGATCATTTTATTTCAATTATCTTTGCTCATACCATCCTCAGCAAAACTCAAGAGGCAGCCTGTGGGGTAGGGCCGATTTAAAAAATGTTCAAGTTTGATATGAGACTTAATACAATACTGGACAGGTAATACTGAATTTTACCACTAGCTGTCAACAAGCTGTCTCCCAAGAGTAACGCAATGAGAATGACAGCAGCGCTACAGTCCATCATGTCAACTGTGACACATTGTGTTTTCATTTCTCACAACAGTTCAACTTAACTTCTCTTATTCTAAAGTTTAAAGGTCCACTTTGTAAGAAAATTGGTTTTTGAGTCTCATTCCCAACTCGTGAAAAAGTGAAGGTCAACTGAAACGTTAGAGGGCTTTTAATTTGAAATGGATACAGGAAGTGTCGAGTTTGTATTAGCAGTGTAATGCAGTGTGACGCTTATGAACTGCAGCATAACCTGCATAGGCCTAATTGGTTCAGCTGTAAAATCGATCATAATGTTTACAATTGGGTTTTAAATGTCCAATTATTGACTTTCTGCCTTACTATCTTACTCACTTACTATTACTTACTATCTGCCAATTAAAATCTAACGTCAGTTTTGATAAGCATATTCATTATTTTCAGAATTTCTAATAGTCATTATCTGTGTTTTGCTTTACAAAACTGAATGAAACCTCCATATGTGCCTTCAACAAGACTTTCCATGACTGCTGATGATGTATGACTTTCTCCTGATACTGTAAATGCCACATGATGCTCAGAGCAACAGCCCCCGGCCTGGCAACACCTCACAACCCTCTCCCCCCTTTCCTTGACCCGTCCTGCCATCACATTCGCACTCGCACTCATGCGAGCGCACATATTGTCCAATTGTCCGTGTTGCCTCGAAGCCGCGCCTGAACACCTAGTCCAGTCTAATAGCTACTCAAATATACTCACACAAACACACAAACACACACACACGGGGTAATCTCAGTTCTTGTCAGATATGACTATGCCGCTGATGCCTACCGGGAGCGGTTGTTGACTTGAAAGGTTTGCGTGTATGAAAGCTACAATAGATGCTCAGATTGCCATTGTTTGGACATACTCTGAGGCTAATGTTGTAAACAATGCCTCATGCTCTAAAATTCATCCTCTGATTGACCTTGGAATAATACGGCACATTAGGACAAAGAAAAATGACTCAGTCAAACAAGCAACTCTCAAATGTTACTGCTGTTTTTGTGTATGTATTAAGGGATGAAGCTGCACTGTATCCATGTGAAGAGGAGATGGAAATACTGTAGGTGGATAGAGTTTGAATAAACTTTGCAGCCTCTCCATAAATCAAGCCCTGACAGTGAGAAGATATTCAGTAGCAGCATTTTCATCCTTCATTTTCAAGCTCGGACTCCTTATCCTCCCACGAATGGGACTGCAAGATCATCACAGACTATACCTGAGCAGGTTGTCAAGATATGGCACTTTGAGCTTTCATGAGCAAACACACACAAACCTCTTTCCCTCTCTCTCTCTCTCTCTCTCTCCCCCACAATCTAATGCTCTCCGCCGGGGCTCTCATGTAGAAAACCGTTCTGCATCTCACAGCAATCAAACCGAGCTCCTGAGCAATTACTTCTGATCGCAGCCCAGTTGGCCTGGACACTGTTTATCCCCGTTGGCATGGGAATTCATCGGGCAAAACCCAGACAGCTGAGAAGGAGGGCACTTCCTTTTTCATGCGCGATGCGCCTTTGCCAGCATGTATGCCTCCCCGAAGACGTCTTCACGATGGCTCAATGCTCATTTTAATTAACACATAAGCCTGTTGATGTTAATTAAAAAGCAGTTCAGATGAGATTTCCCGTAGCCCTCTTGAAACAGATGCATTACAAGTGGGCGCATCACACCGAGTGTATCAAACGGATTTTCGACGTTAGCTATTTTAAGGGGGAAAATGCAGATTTGCTGAAATCTTAGAAATGCGTTAAAAGCAGAGAAAGCGCCATTAGAAGTCCTTACAAGGGTGCTCTAACAACGATAATGTCTGCAGATGATGTGGTGTAGGCTGATATGTAAATCTACCTGTGCTGGCATGCGTGTCAGCTGCGGTGCTACTTACTTCATGGGCTTGAACAGCGCTTGTCCGTAGTTCTGGAAAGTCATGATCAACTTCAGCTGGGTGCCTCCTGATTTCATGGCTGGGTGGAAAACAATCAAGATGTTAGATCAGTGTTTGAAGCATAAACACACACACACACACACGCACACACACACACACACACACATATAAACATAAACACATCCAAAATACACCCGCACATATGCACAGCTGTTGTGTTATTTGCCAATTTGGAGAAGGCAATTTAGCATGAATACATAATAGAGCTATCACATCTGCTGACCAATTTGCCAGACACTGTACAATCAAAGTGCAACTGTGGCTGTTAGGAGCTGGGTGTGACTGAGAGCAAGAAGCGGCATCTGCTGAAAACTATGGCTAGGTCAAGGGTTTGATGGAGGGATGGACATGGAAGTGGACAGGCTGATGTAACAGAGTGACTGTGGGTTCCTTCAGCATTCCTTCGTTTTTTTTAACATAAGACAACACATAACACTAAGTCTTTATACCCACATTAAAATCTTGCGGCGATACAATCGCAACATCGATATTGAGGTATTTGGCTAAAAATATCGAGATATTTGATTTTGTCGCTCAGTTGTAGCATTGAGGATAATACATTGTGTATCGCAATACGGCCTAAACATATCTTGATGATATTTTAAAGGGTAATTCTAGCCAAGGTCTTATATTTACATGTCGTGGTGTTTAAATGAATCATACTGTATTTAGCAAAAGTTTTGAAATCGGTCCAGCAGATCACCTCAGCTAGCGACAGCGACATGACAGCAACACAATGCTTCGGGGCAACCGCGACCGCCAAAGATAAAGGTTGGCTGAGGTTGTTATTCTAAGTGTCTGACAACATTACGGACACAATTCCTACAAAATCCGACCCTTTGTAAAAGTGTAAGATCTCTTTTGTAACCAGAAACACAAGTCTTGTTCATGGAGAAGTCTTGGTCTGAAATCTAGCGTGGTGAGGTGTTAGCTGAAACATTTGGTAAGTATGAATCATTTGGGCCCAGGTTTAAAAATACCAGATTTTCACTTTAAGGCAATATCAGCCTGCACTAGTATTATAATAGTGCAATTGTTGATTATGTATTTTAATGAAAAAAAATGAATTGACCCCTGTTTGTATCCATCCATGTGCGTATGTGCTCATGCTGCACAACAGACCTGATTCTGACCAGATGTTTCTCTGTAAGCCCTCCTGTGGATTGCACAAATCGGCCAGCGATCGCTCGCGCACGTTGGACTCTCCGCAATCACTTTCTCCCGTTCCCACCATGTTGACCTCGCGCACCCTGGGAGAGGAGCCGGGGCACATGTCTCTGACTATCAGTCACGTCCACGGTGTCTCCCAGAGGCTGATGGAGACTCACTGTGAGCTTCCTGCTCGCCTCAAACAAAGGGACCGCCAGGCCTGTCTAAATGCCTTGTGTTTCTGTCATAATGGACAGGCTTTCGGGGGATTTGCCCATTTATTACAGCGCATTAACTTGGGCGTATTACACAACGCTGCGCTTCTGCCTCACCCAACATCAACATAAGCCCCCTGTAGTGGACCCACTTATTGACAGGCTTGCTTGCTGAGTAGCTGGCTGCACTTCCCCCGCCTGCTCATAACTATCTTGCGTGTTTATTGACTCTCATGCTGCGTCTCTCACTTTCTCCCTCGTTCTTGTTTGTACATGTCATCCTCTTATTCTTTCTGTTATGCTCTGTCTGTCTCACTTTGTTTTACTCACCGCCGGCAAGCCTCCCCATTTACCGTGACTCATTTTCAAAAGCTTTTCGTGTTTTACATCCACTGTTGCACAAAGTACATCCTACATAACCTCAGGTCAGCGTCTTTTCTTTCACGACAGAGGACGGATACTGAGTAAAGCCAAAGAATACACTGAGAGCATTAAGGCCGACACACATGTGCCAGATTTGCTGCAGCCAGGTCAAGTGGATGGTGCCCCTGAATAATCTTTAAACTTGGTACAGCGAGGCCTTAAACCTTTGAGAGATTGCAGATGACTGAACTATGTTTTAATGCTGTGACCTTGAGCCCGTAAGCCACAATCCTTGAGGGACTGACCTCAATTCTCTGCTCGGTGCTGCTGGACGTTTATATAAAAAAATTTTGTTTCTAATTGAAAACTACAAAAGGTAATCCCTTGTGAAAAAAGCTCAGCTGATTGTTTCTCTGGATTGTATCTGCGCTGGCATGCAATCAAACATGACTGCAACGAGACATTCTTCTGATTCTCCTAAAGGCCATCTGTCTGGCGTCCCTGTGCAAACATCTCCGTCCATCAAACCATCTATCTCTCACATCCACAAATGAATCGATGCCCCGTCTCTGCTTCTAAACAATCATGTTCTCCGGCCTCTCGGAAAGCTCCGGGCCTCAGCCAGCATCATCGCATCCGCCTTCCCATCCCAGTGCCGTGATGATAAATCCCCCCTGCTCTCACCTGTGCCACCGCACGCTACTGTGCGTATGATTTATGGGTCCGGCTGAAGACAGAACAAAAGGCCACAGAGAGACAGACACGGGAGGGGAGGGCGGGGTGGCGGAGGGAGGCAGCGCTGCACAGAAAACGCTGAACAGGGAAACTTTCTAATGCTGTCTCTGTTTAGCAATTTCAGTGAGACAGATAAGTGGTAAGTGTGCGCGCACCAATTACGGGGCACAAAAGCTTGTAATGCATGCTTGCAGGCACACAAACACACCAGGTTTTCTCTTCAGCACACAGGCAGGGTTTCATAGGTGTGTCTGGGCAAAGATTGATGGTTGATATGCTGTAAACACAGAAACAAAAACCACACAAACTACTGAAAGTGTAAGCTGAGATGTGAAGCATGAATGACTGTGAGAGACGGAGGGACAGATAATAAGACAGCGGACACAATGAGACAAATGTAACAGCAGTGGAGGATATTTTTGGTCTTCACTGTCCAGTTTGAATGAAATCCAAATAATCTGCTTCATATTGTGGTCGCGATTGTTTATCACAGTTATGTGTCTCACATATTTTCACACTCTTTCACTCAGAAGATTTGGCCAAGACAGCACCATCAGAGGAGACATCAGAAAGACTATTACAGAGTACATTTATAGGAGGGATGCGGGATATGGTAAAAAACAACATATTGCTGCTCGTTCTACAGATATTATGACCATGATGTGATTCACGATTAGTTGGAACGCTAAGTTTTTGCAACACAATTTTCATTTTTACTGAATAAACTATTAAATTCTTGATGATGTGGCATTTGTTGCGATCGCTACCAAACAAACAGGTTTTGTTGCACCTTAAGAGCAACATTTGTGATGTGAATATGAGTTGTTACCATCAGGACTAGAGCCGGACCTATGCTTGATTCTTTGGGCTTATTCTGATAGCGACGTAAGGGAGTAAAACATTCCGATAATAGATATATTATAGATAAACACATTTTTTGCAGTGATCCCTCAACTGTGGTTATCAAACACCTGTGACATGTGATGCCGGCAGGAGATTTTGCAGTTCAACAATAAACTTTACTCTCTAAAAACAATCAATGCTCTGAAACAGTAAACTTCACTCAGAAAATCATCCCAAGCATCTAAAAAAACACAAAAACTAAAAAAAACAAAACAACGTCAGCACATATCGGAAAACATGTATGCCAATACGGATCTGTCTGTCATAGGCCAATATCGGCTGTTAATATCGGCTCTAACCAGGACAGAGGTGCCTCCTGTGCCCAGAGATCATTTTACCCACCGCTAAAGCTCTGTTCAACAAAGCCCTGTGATATGAGGTGTCTGTCGCATGTACTTTGGTGTGTTCATACTCTTTATTGCTGGTGAATCACTTTGTTGTTCAATGTCTGTCTTTGATTGTGAGGATAATAAACAAAACTTGTATAGTACTTCATTATAATGCTGCTTTGTCACACATCCTTGAAGCTTTATCATTAAATTTCAGCTCCAGTGATTTGGATACGGATATATTTTGAGCACAAAAACCTGCAGAAATGACTTATTTTGCACCTTGACATTTTCTTTTTTTTTTTTTTTACTTTACTGCCTTTTAAGATCAGAATTTCTCTAAAGCAGCAATTTGACGTCTTGATGCTCGAGCTCACATTCTTTTGCACAAAATTTGCACTCGTCCAGTTCGAGAGCAGAATTCTCCAAATGGCAGACAGAAATATATAATCAGAACTGAAAGTGGTTTTTGAGAGACTAGGAAGAAATTCTTCTTGAATTGTCCATTTATCAGTTTTCCTGACGACGTCTAGCAGCTATGTCAAGTATTTAAAGCATGTGCTACCTTTCTCCTCCACCCATCTGTCATCCATCTTCACTTTCAGTTTACAAACACTGTACGTGTTCTCGTTCAAGGTTTGGTCGGGTGAAATGAAGCGCTGCATTCCTGCACTGGGACCTTTAGGGGATCTATTAATGATCGAATCATTAAAAAGCCTAAACACGCATCTGAACCGACATGCTGGCTTGAGACACACATGCTCGCTCGCACACCGACGCACTCACACTGCCTGATAAAGATAGATCGCTAGAATCGAGCCCCACGAGAGAAAAAGGCAGCTGAACGTAACACACGCAAGCAGAAATACAACACAACGGGGCCAGATCTGTGTGTGTGATTGTGGACACACGTCATGTTGCACAAAGAGGAACCCACATATTGTGATTCACTGTACAGTCAGACAGGTCAGGTTGCACACAGGTCATCAAACAGTTTCTGTTCCAGAAGGCTGATACAGCTGGCAGCACTTAATGTGGTTTTATGTTCGAAGATTGCTTTTGTATCGTAGGGTTGCAACTAACGATTGTTCTCATTATCAATTAATCTGCTGATTAACTGTAAAAAAGCAGAAAATCTGTACGTTTAAGAAGCTGGAACCAGCAAATGTTCGACAAATTTGCTTGGGAAATAACTGAAAGGATTAATCGATTAACAGATTAATTTCCTTTGGATCGAATCGTCGATTGATCGAGTAACCATTGCTGCTTTTTAACTCTTGCCAGTGCAGAAAAGCCTCTGAAGTTGCACAATATCACAGGGTGGAGTCACACATTACTGTAGGCCACAACTTCTTTATGTTACTTCAACCCACGTTTAACCAGCTCTCTGAATAAAAATGAAGATCACATTTCCTTTACAAACTCTTCTGTGCTGGACAACAGGAGGCCAACACTTCATCGATAACAAGTCAATGTTGGACCAATATGTACACATTTACACCAACCCCTTCACTTCACACACACAGACACACACATTGGACTCACCCACGCTGGTGACCCTCTGTGTGACCAGGTCCTGCAGCAGGGCGTCCAGCACGGGACTGTGTCTGGAGTACAGCTCGTAGCGGTTGATGCCGATGTGGAAACGCAACCAGTTGGGGTAAGACTCCGCCGTCACCTCTCCGGTCGGGGAGAACTCCTCCTCCTCCTCGTTCGCCTCCTCATTGTGCCTGATGAGCAAGGAGAGGAGAGGAGGTTTTTAACAAGATTCCTGATGAGATTGTTATTAGCTTGTGTAATTGATGATTACAGGCTCTTATAATGACTGTATCAGGGAAAACGGTGCTGAAAGAACTGGCACAGGGGCACACACATAGATGTGTTACTGTTATGAGGTTAAAATGCAGTTTTAGTGAGTGGTATTATGGGATGGTAAGTCATAGGGTGCGTGCATAAGAAGGTAAGATGGCACGACAGTAGGAGAGATGGGTGGGTGATGCATGAATGGACATTACGCTGGAGGCAGAGGAGAGATGGCGAGAGATGGAAGGAACTGTCAGATAGATAGATAGATTGGTGCACAGGTGGATGCTTCATGATTTGTAGGCCTGCTTGGACATAAGACAGATGAATTTGATTGTAAATATGAACAATATTAGAGAGCATGAGAATTAATTTAATTCATCTACTTCAGTACAGTAATCAGATTACTTATATGTCTTTATAGAGCAAATGTCAGCTACTTTGGGTCCTTTACTTGCAGCCCATCAACAGTCACAAATAAAGCAGTGTGACAGTCCCACTTGTAACCCCTTTAAGTTGAACAAATTCCCATCAGCTTACCATCCCTGGTTGCCTGCTGCTCTGGGATAAAACCTGATGTCTGTGTTGACGTTAAACAAAGTGTCATCGTCCGTGAGAGGAGGAAGGTCAACCTTGTACAGAGGATGCTCGAACAGAGCGGCCAACCGGGACACACCGCGGGCGGGGACGGTCCGAGCCCCGCTCGCGTCCCCGATGAGCGGCTTGTGGTCCTCCGCCTTCCCCGCCGACGGTCTCATCCGCCGGAAAGAGTCCGCTCTGTCCGCCGCCGCCGTGATCTTCTCCAGGGAGTGCGACGTGAGGTTGGAGCTCGGCTCGTTGCTGAAATCCTGCAGGATTCTCAGCGTGTGCTTGTTAGGCCAGCCCGCTTCGGCCGCCGACCTGGCGCGCTGCTTCCCCCAGCCCTGCGCCTCCCCGGCCGGGTGGTGAGCGCACTGGCAGCCGCCGTCCCCGCCGTCCGCTCCCGCCGCTCGCTTCTCCAGTTTGGGTAACAAGTCTATCATGATGTGCATGGTGCACGCCACCAAAAACACCATGAGTATCAGCACTCTGAATTTACGGAACAAAATCATCTTTTGTGTGTGTTATTATTTCCCGTCTTGACACAAAGCTTTAAGCGCAGCGCACCTCACGGCACCGACATGGATGTCCAACAGTGTTGTGCGATGACAAAGCAGCGACGCTGGTTTGAAGATTTACTGCACACATAGTGCGTGTCAGCCTATGTTAACAACTCCACCATGTCCTCAGCTCTTTACTCTTTATTGATCTCTCTTCTTTTAATTTTTTTCCCTCTCTACAATAGTCCCGATTCTTCCTCCGCAGACAGGTGGACGGAGCGACACATCCTCCTGGACACTTCACTGGCAGCGGCTCAAGAAGTGCTCCTCATTCATTCACTGCCTTGCTGAAGAGGGTACAGTGTCAGGAGGACGGAGCGCTGGGAAGAGGTAACAGGAGGGAGGGTGGAGGTGGAGGTGGAGGTGTGGGGGTCCCTGTTAAAAGCGCCGATAGTCTTCCTCAAAATCTGCTCCGGAGTGAGATGTCAAAATGTGTCATGACTGTCTTCAGGAGGGGGGAAAGTGACAGGAGAGATTCATGTAGTCCGCAAAAAACACAGTCTTCAGAGTGTTTAGGAGGGATTTTAAAGAACGAAAGAAAGAAAAGGAAAGTGAGGAATCCGGGAGAATAACAGGTGACCCGCCGCTCAGACGCGCCTTGGATGCGGTCCCGCTTCCTTCCTTCCTTCCCCGCTGAAGTCAAACCGGAGAGCGGCTGGCAGGTGCAGCGATCCCGCTCGTCATGCGTCCCCCCTCAACACCGCCTTGTCTCCCTTCCAAGTGTTCATCCGGGGTGGGTGTGTTAAATATTATGATCCGAGCCCTCTGAGCCCAGCCTCGGTGGCGTCATGAGGGAAGAGATTGGCTGCGTCCGCACATACAAGTCGCGGCACTAGTGGCATGAAAGGCGAGCTTCAGGGAGGAAGAGGGAGCTGAGCTGTGGTGGACCCGAAGCCCTGCAACTCCTCCGTACGCAGCCAGAGGGCGTTGGCACGACCTGAAACGCTGCTGGGGCTGTGTGATGCATGATCTGAAGGACAATGTGGATGTATAGCTAGTCTTCAAAGTGCACAATGAGCCACCGGTTGTTAAAGTGGGCTCTGAGGGGGCCTTGGGGATGAGCTAAAGGGTCACCAGACAAAAGCAGGAGTCATTGGATTTCACTTTTACATTTATGAGAGGCTGACAGACCATTGTATTGGTACTAGCCACAAAAGATCCTCTGTCATAGGCCACTCTATAGGAGACAATGCAAACATATGTAACATCTCTGCTTTAGAAAGTCTTTGTGTTTGAACAATGTTCAGATCCGATCCAACAACTCGGTCACATTCAAGGTAACAATGAGGAAGGAAGTCGGCGACTAAATGTTACATAAATATGTGTTTTGTAAATGTAATACGACACCTCGACCGCAAACATTTATGACTAAACAAGTTCAACTTCATTGCTTGTTTGACAGTGAAGACAACTCCCATGATCCCGCGCTACTTCATAACCATCTTTTGTTTTCAGTGTTTTGATTTAGAGGCAGAAAACATTCTGTGCGTTCACTACATTTTTCATGACCTGATCATTTATTTAACATGACTCATGTTTGTGTTAGTTGTGAGGCGGCGACCTCCAGCAGCCGTAGTGTATAGAGAGCTGAAGTCACGCAGCTTCCTGTTTGCCCCATGGGAGCTTATGCAAGAAAAACTTTGTATGGTAGTAATGGAGAGAGACAAATACATTTTTTGATCCCGCTTGAATTGTGACATGAGCTACACACACGTTTGTCGATTTAAAAGATTTTTGAATCTTGAGAAAGTCGCAGTTTGTCTTAAAACATGAAAATACAAAGCTGTGAAAATACGTGATTGTCGTGTTGGTGACGTCGTCTCGTTGAACGCTCACCAAAACCTGTAACTTAAACACTGTGGAGCTGCTCCTGTGTATCAGCAGCTCACACAACTGATAAACTCTCCTTTCACGTAACTGCAGTTGTCAATGTGGCCAGATTTATTGTGATTTTCACCTTTTTTAGTAACATTTCTGTGCCGAGTTGGCGGCCATGTTGGTGACGTGTTGAGCGAGACGATGCAGTTCACTGAGCGGTTTCATACAAAACTAGATGGTATTTTACTTAAATAATGACAAACTTTGTTTAAATTGTCTTTTAAATTGACAAACATATGTGTGATTCATGGCACAATTTAAAAAGAATCATTTGTCTTTCTCCATTCACTACCATACAAAGTTTTTCCGATTCGCCTCTCGATTACAGCTGCAGAGGAGAAAGTGTGGAGAAGTACTATGAAGAGTGAAAAGTCTGTCCGGGGAAGAGGTCGGGATGGATGTTTGGGTTGAACAAGCCTTTCAGTCTCCTTTTCTTTTGCAGGCCACTGTTCGTGTCCAGTGTGAAAGCAGAAGTCAACAGCGAGTCCTTTAGTTGATTAAAATGGGCTTAGTTTGGACTATTTTCTGTGTTTTCATACCTTAAGACTAGTCGGCTAGTCTAACTTTAAACTTCGAATAGCCCTAACCTGAATAGAAGTCCTGCATTTGTCTGATATTGTCGTCTTTAAGCCTTGGTTTGGGATCCGCCAGCTCCTCGGGAAAACAGGTGGGTCTTCAGCTTTCCCTATAGATGCGTGACTCTCCTCAGCAGGCAGACACGGTACAGCTGGCTTGTCTGCGCTTGTTTGCTGTAAATGTCTGTTGACAGTTTTATTTCTGGGGTTGATGAGCGCTCATAAAACATATATAATCTACTGCATGTGAAGCCTGTTCATTCAGAGTGGCTCTAAAGTGAGTTTCACATTACACAGTCATTTGATTGTGTGTTAGTATCAAGAATCAGAGGACATTGATCTGTAACGTGGCGCTGACTGTACATCGAAACTGCATTAATTTAATTCTAATCAAAGGCTTTCTAATCTAATCTCAACATTAATCCTCTTTGGTGGACGTTCTGCAGTCAAAACACACCTACCTGCCTTCTCAGAGGCTATTTTTTTCTCTATTTGCTGATAAAGTGAAACAAACCTTTCATTTAAAACTGCAGGGGGACAAAACGCTTGCAGCAATTACTGCAGCCGGTACTTATATACGGGGCTGGGTTACACTTCTCTGAGACTTTAGATGAATAACACTTTAAGTGCCACGGAGCTCATGCTGCTTGACAAAACATACAAGCTCACTCAGAAATCTATTTAACGATTTTGTCACAAAGCGGACAGGGCGACAATGTAAGAAAAGTAATAAAATGAGCAAATTATGCATATTTGTTTGGCTTGTGTGTTGTTGTGCTCGGCTCACCAAAGTGGGCCCGGCTGGAAGAGCTTCTCTTGGCTTCTGCCCCTCGTCCCAGAGGTACCGAGTCGGAGTTCATGCCAATGGCAGAGTTGTGTCTAAATAAAACAGAATCTTAAAGCTAACAAGCAAACAAATGGTTCCCCCAAAAGGCGAGCCTGCTCTCCCGATTCATCTCGTGCTCCCAACAAAACACTTTGGCACGGGCAGACATGTTGGAATCCACTGATGCTAAAAAAGGCCATTCTGTGAATTATGTAATTTGCTTCGGCAGGTTAACCACATACGAGAGATGTTTTAGTGTAGGAGCAGTCTGAGCCTGTTGCTTTTGGCACACGGCAGCACAGACATAACCTATATGAGCTGACGAAGCATATTTGTGATTCTTTGCTAGAAGCAGCTGTCTGGGATTTTACCCCACCGTCCAAAACTTAATGTTTTAAAAACGAAAAAGAGTAAACATGTTGATTATGAAGAAATGGTATCATTCACGCTCTGGGCAAAAAAGCAGTTTCGAGCGCTTCTTGGAAAGGAACATCGAGAGATTCAGACCGTGCTATTTCCGTCCAAATGAATGTGGAATTATAATGTCAAGAAGAAAACAAAAAAAAAGTAATATGCATCCAATTTGTCCACAGCGAGAACAACAATGTGTCTCTCATGCTTTGGATTCATGCCATGAAGTCAGATTCATGTCGAGGTAAAACTGCCCCACAGTGAGCCATAACTATTTTGGCATTTTCTAAAACACCAGGAAATGAATGAAAACAACAGATTGGTCTCTTCCAGGAAGATGAAGCGAGGCTACTCTGGGCTCCATTAAATATAAGTGCCGTTCATCTTTTTAAGTAGCTTGCTGATATTGAATTAATTGTTTAAAGTCCTCCTCCAGGAAAAAAAACATGTTTTTTCTTCTTCTTCACCGTGTAGGATGTTACATGTGCAGAGTTTGAAAAACTTTTTAAGAGGCACATATGTGGAGGGGATCTTTAAACAATACTGGAGCAACAGCTTTCAAATATCCTGCCGTAGTTATTATTGGCCCATGGACGCGGGAGCTGCAGCACCACCTACAACGAGGCATTATAAAAACCATCAATTCATAAAAAAAGTGTGATGTTGAAAGAGAGAGCGCTCATGTGGATGAGCAAGATAGAGGGAGCATGAGAATATGAATAAATACAACTTTCTTTGATCATGAAGACAGCTGTTACTCTACAATTCTCTGGTTTCTCACTTAAGTGTATGATTATACTGCAGACTGGAGTCTCTGTTAACAGCAACTCGGCAGATGTGCGTTATACCTCACTGTAAACTATAAACTGATACGTTGGTTTATCCCTTGACGTGCATCTTTGGTGATCTGATCACAAGTGGACAGCTCGTCAGGTCACGTCGGTCGCACTTCCCTGCTCTCACTGGGACAAGCGGACACAATGTTTTTTTACACAAGGAAAGAAAGAAGTTGATGTATAACATGTGCCGAATTTACAAGAAGGCCAAAAATAATCAAGGATTTGTCATAGACAGCATTTTACAAAGTTTATAAAGTTTATAAACTCAACAGCTCACAAAATTCAGCCGTTTTATAAGGGAGTCTGGGAAATCTCTCTCACACTTCATCTCCCTGCTGTTGTTGACCATAGTTGGTGTGGCTGCTTTGACCCAGTATGTTGATGTTCAAGTTTGCTGTCTGCTGTAGAGCAACATTTTCTCAAATTGTTATTAATAACCTTTAGATATAAGTTATCCTGGCCATCCAAATTGATATAAAAGCATGAATGTGGCGCGCCATTTACAATGATGTCATTATATTGACTGAGCACCCCCAGCTGTGATTGAAAAGGCAAAAACACATTTGCCTTTGACGGATCAATATTGTGATTTTCTTTCATATAATTGCCCACTAATGACAGATGCCAATAAACTGCGGCAGAATAAAACACACACAAACCTTTTGTTATGATTTGTTCACAGTGATTCAATACATTGATTTAAAAAAAGAAACTCTAAAGTGGGAAATATTTTCATTCAATCTATTTTCAAGCCTATAATATTTCATCTCAACTCCAGTAAATGACAATAGTGCTTTAAGGTGACAAACTCTTCACCACATTTCTTGGTTCCACTGAGTTATTCCCAGAGCAATTTCTCTCCATCTAATATATTGCCTCCGCCGCTGCAAGAGTTTGGTAATCTTTGACCCAAAGAAGAAAAAGTGACAAAAGATTGAGTAGTTCAGCTTCGCAGGGACTCAAATTCGTTCTGAATCTGGTCACATACCATTTTGATTAGCCTTGGGTATTAGAGAATGATTCACCTCGTGTTTAAAATGAGATGGGAGGAGAGATGACGGAGAAACACATGAGCTAAAACTAAAGATTAAAAAAATCACCAGGGCTCTCTCTGGATTCTGGTCTGACTCGGCCCATTGGAATTCACTGAGGGAACATTTCTGTGTCTGTCTGTGTGGCTGAATGTTTGACCCGAGGGCTCGTCTGAACCTCAGGTTGGAGACAGACTTCTAAAAGTTCAAATCTCGCTCCCAGACCTCGCCAATTTTCAGACTAGACTGCACGAATCAAGATTATATAACAGGGGGAAACTGGTAAACTTTAGCACCAGATTTAGACAGAATTTATTTCCAGTGAATCAAACAGTGACAATACCTCTCTGGGGAGCAATGATAAAAAAATATATATCCATTTTTATCGCTGTGTTCCATAAAAGGCCATAAGCTCAGTCACAACAAGCCCTGTTCGGCAGTTTCATGAGCCCGATGATTTGTTAACAGCTAATTTCAAGCTGAGGGATAAATGGCTGTGCAAATGTCAGAAGTACCGAAGTTATAATTGGAGAATAATGTGCCAGAGTAATTGCAATAAAACTGCAGTTTTGACAAATGGCTTGTCAGTGGAGTAGTGAAAGATAGAGAATAGGGTGTGGCTGACAGCGTGAGGGAGGGTGTTGAGTAATGACGCGTTTATTGACTTGGCTGAGAACAAGCTGAGAATGGACTTCTCTGGGGACGTGTTGTGTGAAAAGGGCCCGTCGCCGACTTTAAATGTGGCATTATGACATGCTTTAAGTTTCAATGGCTGTACAAATGGAGAGTGCAGAATACATTAAAGTTACATACTCTTTAAACTGTGTAATTTTCAATAGAAAGCGTCACTCCAGCACATGGGCTGTGCCAGTCTTTGATTTGGACCTTGTGCCAATCGCAGCACGACACAGAATTAGAGTAATGAGACTACTGGTGCCACGCGCTGCAGTGGGGTGGTCCCGCTGTGTTGATCTCTTTATCTCAAAGACTCAAAGAGTAAAACTGAGCCCGGGGATTTTAAATTAGCGGATGCTACGGTGTGTGACCTTGGAAGTGATGGTTGAATGTGCTATGTGTGTGTGTGTGTGTGTTATGAATGGACTATTCCTAAAAGAGACATGGCGGCATCGTGGCAGCTCCTGGCCCATCTGTCATCAGGTGGTGAACTCTCATCTGTCCATCATCTGTCAACAAAGTAGTTGACACCTTGTTGTCACCCAAGGTCCCACTTCATACAGCTATCAAAGGCTACATGATAGATTGTCTGCGTTTTCCTTTTGCTCACTATCAGATGAACTCAGTTTCCTGGATGATGGATGATGGAAACTTTGTGATTTTTACATGCAAAGACTTGACACGTACATGACAATCCCAGTCTTCTCCCTCTGTACAGTTGTGAGCGTTGATTCAGGTTGGGTACAAAGCTCAGTACTTTTAAGGGTATCATCCAAATGGCATGGGTAGTATTGAGTATCGATTCACGTTGAATAAATCTGTGCAGATTTTTGGTGCCTGAGAGCCCAACTGGCTCAACTTAAAGGGTACGTTTTTGGTTGTTTCTTTACATTTTAAAATAAGTCCCCATCTACTTCATTTGTTAAGAAGAATGCTGCAACGCGGTTTTGCTGTGAAGCTATAGAAATGTTTTGTGGACTATAAAACTTCACCCAATTTCCATCCGCATGAGTGAGTACAGATTGAAAGAGAGAGAGAGCAATACTACGTCAACCTGCAGCTTGTTCAAGTCACAGTATGTCAAGGTAATGGTGGTTACAGACAACTCTCGCAGCAGTATTAGTACAGTAATGTGAAAACCTGGTCAGGCAACAAGCTGAAGAAACAGTTGTTCAAACACAAAATATATCCAAAACCAGAAGCCCTCACAGCAGCTGACGTTAGCATGCCGTGGGCCAGGGCCAAGGACATTGAAAATGCTTCATGGACGACTAAACTTGAGGCATCTTCTGCTTCATCAAGATCATGTAGTTCATTAGCTAGTTGGATAAGTTGTTGTAGGAGATCACTTTTTTGAGTCCAAAAAGTTTGGATTAACTTACTTATACTAAGTACTGAAAAAATACCATTGGGCCCCGATACTATTTGGACTGGTATCTGTTCAAATATGAACTGTTCCCAACTTCAGTGTTAATGTCTGTGCGTTAGCCACGGGATACACTGGTGACTTTGAACTACCTTCAATGTACCCAGGGCACGCTGGGATAAGCTCTGAGTCCCCTGTTGGCTCCCCGAAGGGTGTAGAAGTAGAAATGATTTAACTTACCAACAGTGAGCGGCACAGAGGCGCAGTCATGTTTACCACCCCTGCTAAGAGATTGCTTAAGAGCAAAAGATACTAAAAGTACAACAAAGAGGAAAACATCCACAGTCCAACGTTCACTCTATGGAGTGCTTCCTCACTGAGAGACCTTTTTATGTTTTGCTCTTTTTCAACATTTCCTGTACACATATACTCAGCTCTTTGGTGTTATTGGGGCACACGAGATAAATCTCAGCCAGACTCTTTTCTCTGTTGTAGCCTGTGTTTGTGATTTAGGCCGATGCTGCCAAAACGCCTGGAGGAGTTGTCTCCACTCAACCACTTGCCTTGAAGGACAGTTTAACACGCTACACAGCTGATGACAAATATATTGTGTATATAGCACCTGAGACCTTTGAGTAACAATGTAGTTTCTCCAGATGCCTTGTAGATATCATTCTTTCTGCTAGACTATAAGCTGTTGTAGATGTTACCCTGTCTTTGCTGATGTGGACTAAATATTAACCAACAAGAAGTTGTATTTTGCACCCTACTAATCGGAAATAAAACACAGAGATCCTCCCAAGAGATTATAGTAGCCAGCTTGAAACCATCTGTCGGCGGTGTAGACTCTTGAACTCTCATGTTGGGCCTAATAACTGACTAATTACCAACTAAAGCATCATCTTTCCTCTACTGACATCAGATGCTAACACACCTGGAGGCTGAGCAAATGAAAGACTGAGAAGCCTGCAATCCTCGGACTGGTTCATCGGTTCAGGATATGTTCTGTTATACCCCTTTCACACTGGACAAAAAAACCCAGTGACACCCACTAACATCTGGCTGTTGTCTTCAGTGTGAAAGGACACAATCGGCCTTCAATCTCAGGCCAAATGATTCTGCAGTATTCATGAGTATTTGTCAGCTGCAGCTCTGATCAGCCATGGTGGCAACATGACACCCAGGTGGACAAGCTAATTGCCATCTCTCTCCTGGCACGATGCTACAATGCTAAGGATAATTGGTGCAAATAGAGATTTTGCACTTTTCTATTGTTCCCTTTCTTAGCTGATGTTAGCTTCACATTTTTACTAGCATTAGCCAAAGCTCACGCCCCCTGCCTTTGTTCGAAAAGTGAAATGACATTTTTGTTTTTACAGTGAGAGTTACAGTAACTACCAAAAACGCTACCATTAGTATCAGTTCAAATGTGAACAGTACCCTTGTGTCTCTGTCTGTGTGGTAGCCATGTGATAGCTTGGTGACTTTGTGCTAACCTTGCCTACACCCAGGGCACGCTGTCACATGCTCCAAGTGCCCTACTGGCTTCCCAAATGATGGAGAAGTAGAAATGATGTTACCTAAGGGCTCATTTGCATATTTATTTATTTTAGCGTTTAAAAAACATGGATTTACACCCTAATTTTGGTGTAAAAATGGTACACGTCGAGGGAGGCTACAATTTAGCCTGCGTCAATCTATCCAGTGCTTTGTCAGGGGTCAGATTTGATCATCTCTGGTTCCTCAGATTTATATGTTTCAGTATGTGTGTATGGCAGTATGTGCATGCGCGTGGAAACAAATGGTTAGTGAGTTTAGGGAGAAGACGACCTGTGCCCTCAATTAAGCAGCTCGCAAACGAAGAACGAACACGAGGTGAAAAGAATATGTTTTCAATTTGGATATGACTTATCGGTCATTACCCTTATCACAGGGAACCTGTTTTAATGACTTTGAACATGAGCACAAAGGAGAAGGTGATTTATTATTGTTACACCTCCAGCAGCTCGTTCACAATGCATTTTGTCAACATGAAAATAAAAATTGCTGGAGATCACGTTCAGTGACTCGGAAGTTGAAATTAACACCGTGTCCAAAGCTATGACAACAATAGCCGAACAGTGAGAGAGGACAGGCCTGCGACCACTCACTGTAGCAGAACAGAGTCATATTTCAACAAGGTTATTGGTAAGCTGGGCTGCAGTGGTAATATGCTGTCATATTAGCTCCCTGGATGTCAGAATGTGATGCCTCAGAGGGAGATCATGGGCTGTATCTCCTCCAGCAGTGCTGAAGCTGGAGCTCCACTCAACCAAACAAAAGTAATGTGCATGAGTGAATAATGATGATATTGTTAGCAAGGTGTCACTTCCAATAATGCATGTTTTGGATATTGGCCTTAGCCGGCCATACAAAAGTCTTAGAGTCACAGTATTTCCATCTCGGTTTTGGACGCTGTGGAAATAAAATCCAGCACATGGAATAAAATGATGAATTGCTCCCTGTGGCCAATAAGCAAATCAGTGCTAAATCAATGTCCATTTGGGATACAGGTAATTAATGGATCAGTGCATTATACAGTGTGCAGTTGCAAAGATTGTGGGCAAAGTCCAATCAGAGGTCAATGAGGTCATATACATAAAGTAACTGTGCTAATTTCAAGGCACAGGGTCAGAGGGACTGAAATACAATTCTACTGATGTCTCTAGGGGGCAGGATGTACCAATACGGCCTGTGCCTGGTTTTAAGGTAAGTCAGTTGTTGCTCACAGTTGTTTTATAGGACTGTTTTTCCCTATGTTGTTTGTTTATTTCTAAATTGCCTTATTAAGGCTGCGTATGTGTTGGCTTTAACACCTACACCTACTGTAAACTGTTCTTTGGTTCTTGCGTGTGTGGCGGGTGGGTAGATGGACATGGGAGGAAAGTCATGAACAGGCACTCAGCCATCAGTGGGACTCACTGATGTGTCTGTTCGCGGCTGTCCTCATATGACCACACCCTTCCCCATCGGGTGCCCTGGTAGGTCGCTGGACAACAACAGCGAGGGAGATCAGTGGGCCCCGCGGCTGATTGCCTTTTCTCGACTGTCCTATCGCATCCACATGGGCCGAGTCCCACTGAGCTCCCTCTCTGGTGTAATCCAACAGACTACCTGGGCACTTCAGGGGGGGCAGTGTGTGGACACAGGAGGACAGCCAAGAACAGGCACTTGGCCGTGGTCATAGTTCCCACTGATGTCCTTCCATGTTGTTGTCCAGGCCCATGGCCTGTCCATGGCAGCACGGTGGCACAGTGGTTAGCACTATTGCCTCACAGCAAGAAGGTCCTCGATTTGAATATTGCTGGGGCAGGGCCTTTCATCAGAATCATCAGAATAAGAATCAGAATACTTTATTAATCCCCGGGGGGATGTGCAGCGTTTGCATTTCCTCCCTTTGCTTACATTGGTTTCATCCGGGTACTCCGGTTTCCCCCAATATCAAAGCATGCACACTTGCACAATAGGTTACTTCTCCAGTCAGTGCCCCTGACCAAGGCACGGGCTAATATCTGGAGCTGGACCCAAGGTGCGTACGCTGCCCACTGCTCCCTCGAGATAGGTTAAATGCAGTGTACCAGTTTCACCATGTTGTTCGTTGTGTGATATGCTGTATTGATAAAGATTCTTCTTTTACCACTATATTGGAATATGGCCTGTGAATACATTCATTATAGACCGAATGACCATGATGTCGCAATAACAACAACAGTGAAGAACAATGGGACATTGTTAACAATGTAAACCCAGCAGCGCACACTGCCAGGCGATAGCCATAGCCACACGAATCTACATGGACGCACATCGCTAACACCTGGCGTATTAGGCTTGCGTCAGTTGGTGCAATTGAGGTAACGGTCTTAACACTGACGCACTTAGCAGTTAGGACCAGCTTGGTGTGGTGGAGACTTTCCTCCCAAGAAAAACAACAGAATCAGCCATTTCAGCAATTGCCCTAAATTGCCATATGTTTGCAATCGAGTGAAAAAGTCCCACAGACGCAGTGGTAACTGTGACCGTTGAAAAAGCGCTGATGTTTTTACATTCAGGATGGATGGATAGGTCAACAAAACTTTGGAAGATCACTATACATTTCCCATTTCCAACCAGCAGTCAGCGTTTTTCTAACCATGACCACGATCGGTCTGTAAAGTCAGCCATGTGCTTTTTTCAAGCCAAACCATGATCTTTGTCTAACCTTAACCAAGTCATTTTTGTGCCTAACCAAACCATAACCATAGCGCTGTCAGATAATAAAAATTGATTTATCTTTCAACAGTGATTTGTAACAGAAAGTCCTTCCAATAGGGGAGTCGGATCAGACAGTGTTTATATTTGTCGCTCTAAAGGGCAGCTACAAACCGCATATTGTGTCATTAAATTTGGAAATTTAAGAAAATCAAAACCACATATTGAAATGTGTTGGACAGAACAGACATTATACTGACTGTTTTGCTATTCTCAAACCTTTTGTGGAGACTGGAAGCTGAGGCTAAAGGAATGGACATCAACCTTCATGATGTTCTGGCTCTTCAAGTTTACTGTTTCTAGTGTACATGAGGAAACGCTGACTGCTGCTGCTAAAAATGATGAGGTGGTCAACCAAAAACACTTGGGATCATCACTAGGGAGACCATGAACTTTGCACAAAAAGCAAAGACAAAATAGCTATTGGCTTTAAGCTAACCTGTCTTTGAACAAAGTATTGGTCAAGGTCAAATTTGGCGTAACTAGGGGTTATCAAGTTTACCAGAATTACCATGACCATTCACCGTGACCATCAATAACTGTGCCAAATTACACAGCAATCTGGCCGGTATTTTTGAGAAATCTTGTCCAGGACTATCAATCAACAAACAGAGTGACAGACAAACAAACACCATCATCCACTCATCTATCTGTTTTATAATCTCATTGTAGCCCGCTGAATCAAATCCCCCGACATGAAACTGTGTGAGACACACTGTATTCAAAGTTCATTAACTCCGTGTCCTGTTGGGATGACATCATCTACATTGCCAGGTTAGCATGACATGCTGTGTGTCACCAGAAAGGCCAACCAAGCGTCGGCTGGTATGATGATGTGGCAATCCTCTCCGCTGATTTCACTGTGCGAGCGACATGTCGGGGTAGTCACTGGGCCTCACTTCCTCCTGTTGGCTCTGGCTGATTTAAAAAGCTGTTTGTTACACAAGGCTTTGGCATGGCTCTGGTCCCTCATGGGCCACATCCTGTTACTGCTCTGCTCCCACTCGCTTGTTGACACATAGGTCATTGCAGGGCGTTGGCTGTGCTTCCAAACATCGGGACGGAAAAAGACATGGCGGACACACAAACATCAGAACACGCACACACCCACAGAGTTCTGCTTCTCAAAGTGACTAACAGGCAGATATTTCTCTCCTCATTACTGTGCCAGTGTGTGTGATGGTGGCTCTCCTACTTGTAGGATATGTTGTGTTTGGCCCTGACTTTTTATCCTGGAAGCCCATAATTAGACAGCAAGTGGACGCTGCCAAGGAAGGATGGGGTTAAAGAGTGGGAGCGAGCTGCCCGTTGGCCCGGTGGGTTTCACGAGCATGACGAGGAGCGCTGAGGCTTAATTACAGGAGTGACAACCCCGCTGGACCTTGATGACAAGTTTCCTGTGATTACAGGAAATTATCTGTATCGATTCTCAGAGGGGGAGAGGAGTCATGTTTAATTGCATTAGAATAATTGCCTATTGATGGCTGAGGTGAGGCCTGAGATGCAGTGTGTCAGGTGTGAAACCTGTTTGCCCCACAGTGCTCTCACACTTGTTTAACACGATACACTTGAGACTTCTTCACGGTAAATTCTCTTTGAATTGTTAGCTGACGTTTCCTAACACAGATCCTCAGACTGTCCGAGGGTAAATTTGGATATTTTGCCTGCATGTTTATTGGATGAATGCCCCTCTTGCATCCATCCCACACAATCCTCCTGCACACCAATTAGGCTTGAGTTTGAGTATGATCGATACATTTCCTGGTGACCTTTGGGTTACCTCCAGCAACCGTCGATAGGTATTTGTGGCTGCGGTGTCGGGGCGGGCTCTGGAGTCGCCCTTGCACCATCAGTCCATCGATCCTCCGCCTTCTTCCTGAGAAATGCAAACAAAACCTTATGCTAACTCGTACAATATATGTCTTCTGCTGACTCTGCTGTTGCTCACAATATTTATCATCCAACGCTTAATCAGTTTTGCACCGAACACCTGAATCACCACTCCCACCTCGTGCTTAATGAAAAGAAGACAATCTGAGGAAGAACAATAACACAAATGTCTCTTGGGAGATGATACAACAGTGCACAAGTACATAACCTTCGTTTTTGGGAGCTTTCAGTCACAGATGTGGTTTTCCGTCTGTGATCTGTGCTGTCACCAGCATCTTCTGTCTGTTTCACTCTCTCTCCTTTCACAGTGTTTGGGTCCTCGTCTCTGGCTGGTTGTGTTTTCGAGCGAACCCAGACAGCCTTGATCTCCAGCCAGGGACAGTGGCTACGGGGCAGGCAAGGCCGCAGAAAGTTACCCTGCTCGCAGGTCACTGTGGTCTGGAAGCCGACATGGGATCACTGAGTAAACAAGTGGTTTTAGTCAGTGGGCGGCCCAGGGCAGCCGATACAAGGGCGTGTGTTTGCCTGGGTGTGTGTGTGTGTGTGTGTGTGTGTGTGTGTGTGTGTGCCAAGTAAAAGTTTGGATGTACCCATAGCATGCTGTCTCCTGGAGCTTTTTTAGAAAATGTTGACTGCCTCAGCGCGAGATGAATGTTTTGCGCTACATGTTGGGATGAAATATTCATCATTGGATGTAATCTTCAGGCCTGTATGTGCTGGGGGTGCGAGGCCTGTTCTCATCAATATCATTCCTCAGCATCGCCACTGACAGGCATTAGTGTACCGTCAGAAGAAATTACTGTATTAAGCTGTCCTTCATGCATATTCATGCTCGTATATTACAATGGCGACAGACAAAATGAGCTTGGTATCACCGAATTAACATGCAACGCAAACCGACAGAATGCTTTTGATTTAATCAGCTTAAGTACGACTCTGCCAACTTAAGGAATTACTACATGACAGCTCATTTGCATAACTCGTGAGACAAATATCATCATTTCGGATCACGTCAATCCGTTTGATAAAACGTGATGAAGATCGTGACGCGTGTCTCGCTTTTAAGGGGAAATTCCACCCCAAGATACACTCATAATGCTACATGTCATCATCGTGATGGGAAGTGATGATTCAAAGCTTTCAGTTCGCCTCGCCGCGGTTTCTTTGTTGCTCAGTTGCTGCTGTTAGTAGCACAACTCTTACTGAGAGATCTATCTGCTTCATATTGTCTTCGTGTGACATGTCGTTAGGACTGACTGGAAAAATTTGAAAATGTGACGGGCTTCTCTAAATCATTTTGTAATGTCAACGTTTTTACAGTTGTCGTTACATAAATGCTGTTTATTTAAGCAAAATTGTGTTGCTTTATTGGAGTGCAATTTGAGCCAGTAATAAAATCTATTAAAACTATTAAATTAAAGGGGCTCTGTGGAAATTGTTGTGCTGGAAGCCAGTTGTTTGTTTATGACTCCACTTCTAAACGTTACGTACTGTTGCTCCTGAGGCTCTCGCGACACTCGAGAACGTGCATAAAGTCACATCCTTTGTACTGTCACAGAAAATCCATCCCGACTTATTCACAAAGAAATCCACAGTCAAGCAGCGTTAAACAACCTAAACAAATAGTCCACAGGCTTGTATAGGCAACGGAGAGACGAGGAAGGTCTCATTTATCACGTCGCGTTACAATCTGCTCACACATGGCCAATAAAAGTGATTTATACATGTGAAATGCTTCGAATTTTACGTAGAGCCCCTTTCAAACCAATAAATTAACTATGTGGAATTCATTATAACAATACTACGATAATAATTAAAATTTAATGTAATACTATAACGTCTAAGTTTAAGTGCATACTGTAAACACACAGTTACTATTCTTCTTATGTGAGGTGTACAGCTGTGGGTCATCTCACTGTGCCATCTCCAAAAATTCAAACTATTTTTCCCTTTTGAAATCTCTTAAAAATGTTTTTTTAAAACAGAAGGGAAGGTTTACACATGAGATAGTAGTTTTATAATTAGAAAAGGTATTATTAACAAAATTAATAACAAAAACTCTAAACAAATACATATAAAATCAAATGGGACATAGCGATTTTCTATATTTTTAGTACTTTATGTCTTTATGTTTGACATGGCTGATACCATGGTGATATATCCAAAAAAGAGTCAATTTTCAGCTGTATTTCAGTTGTGACCTTTTCCATAATGTACAGTCGTTCACCGTTTGCTGCCATTGTTTGATGTTTGGGGACTGTAATAGTTTTTCAGCAATGTATAGTCAGGTCATTCATACATGTATTTTCGTTCTCACCTTGTTTTTAAAAAACTTTCTGTCTAACTTAAAAAAACAGACAAAACAGAATAGAACTGAAAAAAATCCTAATTAATAAATAATTAGTAATTAACATACTATCGGTCTAGAATAGATTTACACATTTTACAGAATGCACACTCAGACAAAGGCGTCTTCTTTCAGCACTCTCACCCATCTCTCTCCTGACATTTGGTCTTCTATAGAGTAAATACCAAAGCCTGGCTGATGTTTGCCTTTCTCCGATTGCCAAAATATCCCACGTCAACTTACGCTTGTCTTATCGCCTGAAAACGCTAACAGAGTTAGGAGCACAAACAAACAAACAAACCCTGAGCTAATTTCATCTGCTCTCACCAGTTCACGTTGTGTCCATTCTTCCTATAAAAGGGGACCAGTTTCCTTTTTGAGAGGGAATAAAAACAGCAACACAACAATAGATCGACTACAATCCAGACTTGTTGTTTCCTCTGAGCACAAGTGCAGCTGCTGTTTTCTTTTCATCTTGTACTTCCAGTTATATTTAAAATAGATGAAAGTAAAATACAAAAATAAATAAAAAAGACAAAAATAAAAATAATAATATTAAACTTATTAAACAACCCACGCTGAATGACATCTGTTTTTTGTGGATAAAGTTATACAACAGGTTGTGTGAGCAGTTACAAAAGAAAATGGGAACGGGGAGTTGTAGCAGTGTTAAAGACTAAATCTAGGTCAGACATTTACTGAAAGGGTAACTTCACCAATTTAACACATTAATGTGTGTTTACAGGTAAAGCTGCATATGTGAGAAAAGTAGTATAAACTTGTGAAAAATTTGTGGAGTTACCCTTTAATTTACACTTATTGCACTATGGAGCAAAACGCTTTAACCATCATTTATATGCCCCTTAATATTATTGGTGTTTTCAGGCTCGTTGAGCGACAGATCTCCCGCTTTTTGACTGCAAACCTTTCTTAATGTGACTTGTGAGCTGTTGACTCTATGTCACTCTTGGTCATTATAGTGCACAGTAATGCTGAGGGCTCATACAAAGAGGTCTCTTTCCCTAAGTGGCTTGTATGTATTACATTCTTTTGTTTGTGTTGCTGTAAAGGTCAAAATATGATAGCAGCAGTGGCTAGGAGCCAGCAGTGCAGCAAACTATGTTATCACCCACTGCACCGTATTATTTTGACATGATATATAGGCTATTCATAACAGGCATATTAAATATTTCATATGTTACTGCGTGTCATACATATTTCATGCACAACGTTCCACTAATGCAGCATAATGTGGAGCGTCTCAAATAAGCTTTATGTGACCTGCTGACAAAGTAGGAAAATGCCCCCCCTCACTCACAACCGCGCTTTGAGCCCTAAAAAATTCCTTTATTCACCAGCACCGCAGGCTGTCCTTATGCTCTGTGTCCCTTCCTCCTCCTCTGCTGTCGCCTCTGGCACAAAGCTGAGTGAGCTGCACTAATGTTTCTCCAGTCCGCCGGGAGTAAATTTGATAGACTGGACAATGAGTCAGGCTGAAAGAAAATGTGTTTATGTCCGCTCTGAGAATAGAAACGGACATCTTTAAATGGACTGACATAATCAAAAGAGCGGGTTTTGCAGAGTAATGCTTTTCTTGTTAAAGCAGCAAATGCGACATAAGTGGTCGGCCTCCTCGCGTTCATTTGTTCAGCCCGCGCTACACTTACTCTGCGCTGGAAGGCACATTAAAACGTGTTTTTCCTATTTGAACAGGGAGCCTTCGATGAGTATAATTAGCATTTATAGATTCATTGAGGAACTTGATTACAACTTTTAAAGTGTGCAGCTGGTCATTATGTTAATCTAAGAGCCTTCAGTGTGTACTTATATAACCCTGCCGCTCAGCGAGCGGTGTTTCATGATAGGGGAATAAAGCACGGTTGAACTAAGTGCCGCTTTAACCTGTAAACTCCCATGACTCTTTGCCGCGTGACGCAAAATGACAAGCATCCCTGTCAGAGCGCGGCTACGGTCGAGCCCGGAGTCAAGAGTTAATCATTAACTGTGATACTGGTGCGATGAAGGGGGCAGCTGATAACAGAAGTGGTTAAGCTAAATTTGCAGAGAGATTAATTGATTCAAACATTGCCACAGGCTGCAATTATGTGTATGATACGCTACTCCAAAAAACAAATCTATATTGATGACCTTCATGGCTCGGGGATTACAAAAACAGCTTAAAAACACTGTCTTAAAAATGTGCAATGATTAATAAAAAAGCTATAGTGCTTGATGGCTGTTTGTTCTCCTCTGCTGTAACCCCATTACACTCTCCACTGTGTCCTCCAAACAATTCCCATCCACCGGCGATGCTGCACATTCATTTTGTCATCGGTCTGTTACAGCAACCTAATATGGGCTTGTACAGTCAGCCGGCGAACAAGGTTGAACACGCACCATGGATATGTGTTCACCCCGGGCTAATTTCTTTAATTCTTAAACAAGATGTGCATGACAGAGAATTAATTTTCTGCGTAAACAAGTTACAGTTTATTTCCCGGGGTTGTTTTGGCTGCCTTTTATTGTCGGAAGCTGCACATGATTAATAACGCTGTCCTACACCTTCTGTTGAGGGAATTAAGGGAAGAAATGGTGAAAATGAACGCAGGCTGGGCTCGGTGCTTTGCTTAAGATGACGATCTTTCCCGTACCTTCTTAAACATCCATTTCAAGGACTTTTCAAAGACTTTCCAGGCCAAATTCCCTCAAATTCAAGGCCCCAACGCGACATAGTTTGAGACACGGGTCGAGGTTAATTACCGTTACAACACTAAGAAGTTTAATAATGAGAACTAGCAGGCTTTACAGACAATAAAGAGAAAGAGAGGCTTGTTGTGTTACAGTGATGGCAGACTGTGGTCCTGACTTCTCTAATACAGCGAAACAACATGTTGTGTAAGTTGAATGATAGAGACAGAGATTTATAAGTAAGGTCAGGAGCAATTCCTCGCTTATTGCATTAGCACCAGCTTAACAACACAACTTAATAACTTAAGGCAGGTGGTGCGTGAAATAATGATGCAACCCCGGGAGACAAACATAATGTCCACTGAGGTGAAGGCGAACAAATTCAAAAGAACTGCAATTATTCTTCCACAAAAACTGTAAATTCAAGCACTTTCAATGACCCATGTCTAATTATACTATTATTATTATTGAGATATTATATTTAAGTTCACACATTTGTTTTCAGTTTCTTGTCAGCTTGGTGAAAACAGTTTGTGGGAAGAAGGAAGTTGTTTTTAGCAACTACAAGGCAAAGAAATAACAACAACCTATGTGTGCGATTGAACCACAACAGTATACAACTATCAACACAAAAAAAGCTTAACTGCTAAAATGGTCGACCCTCGATAAGCCGATGTATAATGGCACATCTAGGGCTTTTATTGTGAAAGGTAGAAAAGTCTGTTGACTGGGCTGATGATATTTTAGAGGAATAAAAGTTAACCTTACTACAGAGCCTAGTGTTATGAAGCTTAGTGTAAGATCTCTTGCTGCTTTAACCATCCAGATTATGCCTCGATCTCTTATGCCCGTCATATCTTGCTGCTCAACTTTGCCGTCTGCTGCCATTTCAGGGCCAATCGTTGCAACCCTCCTCCACCCCAGTCACCTCCAGTGCTCCTGAGCATAGCATCCATCCCGATCTCAGCACATGTCTTCTTTATTGTACACGTCACCTCCTTCAGGCTAGCAAATTAAAAAAAACTTTCAAGGATTTCAAGGACCAGTGGGAACCCGGGCTTTGTGCACACACACACTGCAGCTGCGGCTGCACATTTCCCAGTGCAAACACACGTGCTTTAGCGTTGCGTCCTCTTGAATGTCACTTGTATGCCATAGACCACGTTGTCCCTCCGCGCCGCAGATAATGAGCATATTAATATGTACATACCCAGTCAGGTTAATGCCTGGCACTCCAATTTCACGGCCCAGTCTCAGGTCTACGCAGTTTACGCAGGAACCAGCAGGCCGCGGCTTCTCTATCAGATGAAGAAAGAGAAATATAGCTCTGAATTATTGAACAGATACATGACTGACAGGCCTGCTGATGAAACTGAAGGGGAAGGAAACAGAAAAGGAAGAAAGAACAAAAATTGGTGTAGTGAAGTTGATTGATGCCAATGGTAACTTTATGTGAGGGGTTGATACTAAAAAATACTGACACAAAATATGGCTACCAGGGTTGTGGCGGAGCGGACCAAAATTGCTGAAATTGCTCTTCTGTGCTGTATTTTCTCCTCTCTCAAAAGCTCCAAAAGATATCCGAGGGAATCCATCACAGATGAAGTCTCACCTTCATAACTTTCAATCTGACTCATGATATCTGTTTGACAGTCGAGCTCATTGCTTTTGTTTTTCGCTGCTCTGGGAAGACAAACTGTTTCCCGAAGAAGATAGAGTGGAAAAGCTGGCTGTCTATTGAATACAGAAATATTCCCGGAGTGATAAATATTGCGGAATGAGCTCATTTCAGCGAAATCTGCGAGATATTTGTCAGCCATTAAGCGTCGGAGAACATTTCCAGCTAAAAGTCATCGCAAATGCCAGACAGATAAAACAGCTGCCATCCAAGGGAGCGTCTGACAGACAGTGTGATCAGGCTAAATGCTGGGATGTGGTTTTAAGACTGTGTGTTGTCGTGTCTGGCTCTGTACAGTATGTCTGTGTGCTGAAACCCAGACGTGCTTTATATCTTTTATAACCAGTCTTAAATCAGACGTCAAAGCAGCCAATATTTTTTACCACATCGTAAGTAGTGCATGCACATTTTTCTTTTTATCTCCGCCGCTGTGAAGCGCAGACTCCCAACGACAACTTGATTGACTGCCTCTGTGACAATCTCAAACTTTTCACTTTAAGTACTAGATATGAAATTGAATAACAAGCGTTTGACATTATGCATTTATGTCGGAGTTTACTTCTAGGTTTCAGTGTTCAGGTAAAAAAAAACAACTTTTCTGATTCCAAGCATCACATTGCATGGGCCCGACTACCTCCCTTACATAAAGTTTTCACGATACCTCAAGGCTGCTGTAGAGAACTTTGTATGAATGCAAAACAAAAACATGTTTACGGATATTGTTCACTTCATTTTTCTCCTGCGAGCGAGCTGGAGCGAAAGCAGCCGAGGCCAACAATTTGGAACCTAAATGGAAAACTGTGCGCGCCATAAAAAACTGATTTCACTTTCAAATGGAAAATGTCTTAATTCTCTGCTGCAGTATTAGATTATGAGATGGTTGTTGGCATTGTTAAACCAAGCTTAATCAGCCTTTAAATATGAGAATTGCTGTTGTGTGATCAGTAGAGCCAAGATTTTGCGTGAGGCAGACTTACTTAAGCCAAGTACTCAGAGGGAGTTTATAATGAGTATTTCATTATCAGCTGACTAATTTATTGCTGAGTAATGTTAATTTATTGACATCAAGGACAATGAATAGCTGAACAGTCACAGCCAGATAACACTGGACAGCCAGATTTAGCTTTTATCTTAAGTCATAAGATTAATGTGGTATGTTTCCTAATGAGGTTTGACACAGGATGTAACTCCTAACCATCGGCGGACTCAGGATGTTTGAGGGGCACGGGCGGAAAAAACAAAAAGGGCACCAGCTGTATGCGGTGGGGCACCGGCCCTCAGAGGGCACTTTATCTACAATAGTGGCGTCCAAGTGTGCACTTCTGTGGTGTTTTTTTTTTAAACATGGGGTCACCAGAGGGGTGTGTGAAAAAGATAACACAAAATCGCCACGATTCCTTTCATGACCCTTGGCTATTCACCAGTTGTCTCTGTTTAAGATGTTTCTTTCTCTCATCTCAACAGGAAGTAACAAAAAGCTTGCATATACATCACAGCCAGAGTCAAGTATGATATTCATGAATACACATAAACATTATCTCCTATAAAAAAAAGGTTTTAGTCCAAACCCCCGCTGTATTTCCTCCAGCACAACGACCCCCGGCTGTACAACCTAATCGGGAAACGCAAGCGAAAAACAAACATGACCTCGGCTGGAACATCACTGCCGATGTCAACACAACACAGAAGTTCAAGGCAGCGTCTCGCAGACTGTGCAGCTGGTGGAGAGCAGGCGAAAGAGACAAAAGGAAATTTAAATAACGACTTCAGATAGTGAAGGGCTGACTGATGTATTCAAAGGCAAGTGAATAAATAATTGGTTCCAAAGAGTCATAAAAATGTAGATGCCGGTGAGAATTTCTGTGTGACGAATGGTATCCAGCCTTCTTTTATAACAGTGTTGCAGATATGCAGCAACAGAGCTCTCTGAGAATCTGCGAGGCAATGTGTCCAGCATTTCAATGCCATCTGAAGGACAGTGTGGAATTGGCTTTTTGAAAGCACACATGGGATTTGTACCAGCCTACGTCAGGTTATATGCATCATCTACTTGACTGTGGTTCGTTGGTATTTGCAGTGCAATTCCACAGAGACATAAATAATTACAATATGTTCGGCACATATATACAGTACGTACTCCTTTTGTTTGTGTCTTCCCTGGGCTCAATGTCTATCTATACTTTAAAAATGTGTTTTTAATCCCACTTGAGCCCTTTGTTTCGTATAGGGGAAATGTATTTCATAGAGACAGCATAACGTGCACATAATATCTTGTATTATGATCATTCTCACTATAATAACTCATTCGATGCCATGGATTTTCTTTTGTGCGTTGAAAAAGAATTATGGTCGAGCCTGCCCCAGGGACAGTGCTCCCAACTGTCCTGTAAGGAAGCAAATGTCCAGATGATGTCATACATGAAATTATTTGCTATAGGCCACTGCTGTGGGAAGTGTTTGTACAGTTAATGGGAAACACTGTGACAATCAGTAACTAGTTTTCTGGAAAACTGTCTGGGGGAAGTCTGAAAAGTGGCAAGCTGGCAACTGTGAAAAAAACAGGTCGTATTTGGTCAAAGTACAGGTTCTCATTCAACAGTGGTGGAGAAAATCTTCTACTTACAGCGTGAAAGTGTAGCTGCATGTTTTATTAATCAATTAGTATTACATTTTATATAGTTTTAGGAGTGAATAGTAGTCATAGTTATAGTAATAGTCCTTTGGCGTTACGTCAAACACATCTGTGCCGTGTTGCAGAGATATCAATATCATGGTCATATCAGGTCCCTATCATCACGTTAGCTAGCTAGACACTTGTGGATGCTTGGTGGTCCAGTAAAGTTTGGTAGAAAGGAAATAGTTCCTATATGAAAATTTCCCACATCAGAACAAGATGTGTGGATTATTTTGAGTAACTGGATCATGATTGGAGGAAAGGGACGAATGTTGTTTTCAGTGCTTGGAGCACCACAAGCTGCCATCCAGTTCCATTATATTCAAGAGAAAGCAGACATCTCCAAAAATGAGCAACTTACATCAAAACAATCTAGATGGATAAATAGCACTACAGGTAAGAGGAAAAAGACAAGTTGTTTTGGTTTCTCCGTGCTGCCTCGTGAATGTTGGTCTCAAAGGGGAACCATGAAGTGGACTCAACAACAACACTACAGCCGGTACTGGGCACAGCTATGATCCAAATGGATTTGCGCCTTGGGTATACATTAACATTTTTCAGAACACATTTGCACATCTGAGTGTGCATTTGCAAATCTTATTTTGCATCCACAAGTTCATATTGGTTATGAAGGTTGTGAAAAGTCGTGACTGTATTTCCATAATACAGTAAAGATACAACATAGATTTACACATGAGTGAAAAGGTGCCATCATATGATCAAGGCAGTGGACAGAGCAGTGAACATCTGGTATCACAGAAGTAGTTTAAAAACAATTTCTTCCCAACAAATCGAGCACAAACACTTGCATCCCAACATCAGAGGTCAAAATGCACAGGATTTTTTTTTTTTTTTTCCCTGCATCGAAAATCAAAGAGAAATCCAAATAATGATATCATCTCTACGTGCCAATCTACAGCTCAAAGCATTACCGTGTACCGCCTCTAGCACTGACCTTTCAGGAACCTCATCTCTAGCACACATATTTTACACTTCAAAGCGAGAAGTTAAATAATTCCAATTAGGCCCGCAGCGGCGTTCTGGTCGCTCCAATCTGCTGATGAAAGAACTTATCAAGCCTATCATCCCGCCGCGAGAACTTATTGGAGTTGTACATTATACATATTCATTTGGCTGTTTAGGGGGAGGTCTGGTGCGTCTTTGCAGAGCCACGCAGGGAATTTAGAAGATTATCCCTTGTTGGATTTGTTTGTTTTTGAAAAGAGGTGGTCACCGTGCTTTCACCAGCAATTATCCACACGCAAATGCAAAAATACAGTATGCAGTTTGTGGATATCCGTGGTTCAGTGTGCTCCAAACACAGATCAAAAGGTATGACTTCTCTTGCTGTTGAATAAAAAAAAACACACTGCTGTGACTGATGACTTGTGGAGCATGGTAGGATTTATATTTATGGCACCAAACAGCCCCGTAAAGAATACAGCCAGATGGGAGCTTATTGGAGGCGTTTTACCCCTCATGGATTTTCAGACTACTCTATTGATTTTGAATGCATTGCACCGAGGCTGGCTGAAATAAAGTGCATGCTGTCCAGGGCCAGTCAAGGAGGTCTCTCCTCCACAGCACCGAATCTACCCTCATTCAGTAAGCGTTTCATCTGCCCGTGAAGGAGCAGAACCGAGGGAATTATACAGGGGAAAATTGACGATAAAGGCTATTATGTCCGCTGTAATATCCATTTCCCAAACAATAATGTCGGGGAAGGAGAAGTAATGAGAGCAGAGCAGTATTACCCCGCCATCTGCTCTCTTCCACAACTCGGGCTGTCTCTTCTCTCTGGGCGGCTTTCTATTTACTCTATCTTGCTCATGTGCTCCCTCGCTCTCGTTTTCCACTCCCTCCACATCGGGCTTTGTCTCCGTTAACCCGCTAATTTCCTCTATCTGGCCTGTTCTGCACCATCTACACTCTCGGAAGCTTCCCCTTTATTTGTTCAGCCACTATCTGAGCATCTCTCACACATATGAACTCTGGTGGTACGCTGGTACGTACAGCCGGGATCCTCTCCAAATCAATTTCTCACTCATTGTGGGAATGATGGGAAATCTATCTCGCTTTACAGCTCAATGTACAGGAACACCTTCCATCGCTTCTAAAATATGTATGAGAAGCTGGAAGTGGCACAAGTAAAGGTAAGTTTTCCCACACTGTTCATGAATATAAATTAATCAGGTGTACAGTATGTCTGTATTATTATATCAATATTGCCTTGATGTGGCGTTGAAAGGCAAAACTTGTTGTCTTTTTTTATTTTCATTCATCTGACTGCAGGATAGTTACTCTTACGTCGGTGCCACTTTGGGGAATTTTAATCTTTCTGTTTGTGACTAGATATGTGAGCTGCTTGCACAGATGTTTTCTGCTGGTGAGGAAGGCCCGTGCATGGTACATCACTTTGTCTACTATATAAATGCAGTCTTTTACATTTTAGACAAGGCAAAGGGTCGACAGCCATGAAAGCGTCTTTGTGAGGCTAGAAACAATGGTGCTTCGAGCAAAATGCTAACACATCTTGTTCACAATACAGCTGAGGCTGCTTTTAAGATACACATTTTTATTTCTGTCATGCCAACATCTGGCCCCTCCCACGCAGGATTACAAGGCACGATCACAATACAGAACATATGTCATCTTCCGGTTTTACATACAGGAGCAAAAATAAATAAATAAATAAAAGAAATAACAATGACTGTTTTTGTCTTGTGAGTCAGTGTGCGTGTGTCATCATGGCACAACGTGTCCCTGGAGACACATTTTATAGCAGAAATTACCACAGAAGCAATTTTGAGCACTTTGCCAGGTGTTTATATGTTTGTCTGTTCGTTGACGGATGTGATGCACTCATGAAACTTTACGGGTGTGTAGCTGAGATCCAAATGAAGGCCATGTGGTGGACCAACATTGCACTGTCTGTTGCAATGACACGGACATGACAGAAAACTTTGCAGGGTTTTGGGACTGCATACTTTTTGCTTTGGAACAAGCCTGTATGAAAAAGACCTGCATTGCACTGACTTTTCCCCCAAAAGCATTGACAATAAGAGCAATATGAGAAACATAAGAAAAGCTGTTTACCCCTGATGTCATCATTTTTTAGGTAAAATGCTTTTATGGAGAATTTCACATTCTGAATGCTTTAATTCATATAATTTCACCGCCTGTTCTCTCCTCTAAAAGCATTAAATGTTGGATGTGTGAGTGGGCAGCCGCACTTAGGGTGCCCCGCTGTTTCACCTCTGTGGAGAAGAAGGCGCTGTGACATTTAGGCCTCCGCGTTCTGCAGGCCCAGGGCCAGCTGCGACAGCCGGCCAGGGAGAAGCTGCTGAGTGCGGGGTGGAAATGCCAGCAATCAGTCAGGTGGTACGTCACAATCTCACCGTTTTTGCTGTCACCGAGGGGAAGTGACCCCTGAGCTTAAAAAACATTGTCTCGCTCTTACACACACTCACCAGCTGCTCTTTGCTCAGCATTAAAATGATTTCTTACACGAATATTCCTCAAATATAGTGTGGAAATAGAGTAATGGAGTTTTGATGACTGAATCTTTTCTTCCGAGCAACCTACACAGGAAATAAAGGAAACAGTGACATGTCCTCTAGGTGCTTTTTCTCCTTCTTTTCCTTTACAGTGGCCAGTGTCCAAGAACAGTCACAGTGGTTTCTGAGCAACCCAGTTTGGCCATAACCACACAAGGGGGGGGGAAATCCACGTTTCACCGCAGCTGACCACACACGCCCACTCGTCTGAATTCCACAGCTGGACCTCAAACACACATCAAGTCGACACAGACTTGTGACTGCACGCCGACACAAACAGCACCGTCCTGCTGCCACCCACACTCCCGCAGATACTCTAGGCCCTCATTAGGCCACGTAAAAGTCTAAACATACGCCCGCTCATGCGAGAGGCACGTCCGCACACATGCAAGCGCGTAGACAGTCGCTGGTCAAAACATGCTTACACAAAATGTAATAAAAATGCAGTTATATATCTCTTCGTCGTGCAGATTCTGTCATACCAGCGTTCGCCTTCGTGCTCACGCAGCAGCACTAAGGGTTGACGTGTGTCACGAACCAAAGTTGCGGTTTCACAGACACCACAGTCTCTATATTTATGCCGTTTTTCTCTTCGAATGAGCACGGAGCTCAAAGTTCACATGCTACACTAGCTCATGTCAGCAAGCCTGGCTGCGGCCAATATCTTACAAATGAAAATTTTGGAGGGACGTCAGCGGGGGAAACGCTGTGTCGCTATATTTATGTGGAATTTGGATGAGTCAACATAATAAGATTGAGTTGTGCTTCATTTGTTGCCTCTCTGCCACCCAGCCTCTCCGTGACTGATTCCTCCCTGTGTTTCCTGCTCTCTCATCCATGGGCTCCACACCTTCCACACATTTTTTCCACCCTATTGAAGACACTAATGCTTTTATCACAGCGCAAGTGTTCTGCGCTCTACGACAGTGCTTCTTCAATACCGACCCCCCCCCTCCAAACTTCATCCTTCTACCTTTTTTTTACAGCAGAGCTTTTCCCTTGTGCCTTTTTGACAGAGAGCAATTTGCACGCGCTTCAAGAACGCGATGAACGATGAGAGAAATGTTGTGGGCTGACGCAGACAGGGGCTAATGCGTATTTATTTCATTGAGTAGCGACGCTTGGCGAAGCCGCCGTTGCACATAGCCGGGGTAATGGCTTGACAAATCAGATCTGTAAGACTATCCACACTTGCCACTTCTCCTTTCCCTGCAGGTACAAAGCGAGCGAGCCGTGGGAGGGAACGGAGGAGGCCTGTTAGTGCAAACACAGGAGAATATTGGCAATTTGTTAGACAGATATTCACCTTTATTAATCAAAAGACTTGTCTATTTTTATACACAAGCAATTTGTTGCCTCTCGAAGTAAGAGCTGTAACCATGGCTACATGTTTATTTACACTGCAGACAGTTGTGTGCTTGCCAAGACTTAGTCTTAGATTTGGAAATATGAGATAAATTGCCTTGTTTAACAAGTTAATTACCACTTTCTTTCTTTCTTTGAATTCATGGTATATGCTTAAATTGATCAGGAATATGCCTCAGTTACAGTTACAAACTAAACTAACGGGGGGAAGAGGTGCAGGTGGAGACACCCTGGGAACAGGACAGTGCTAATGAGGCTGATGTGAGACAGGTGGGGGGGATCAGAGGGGGAGGAGCACAGGAACACAGGAGGGAAACCACAAAATAAATCAGGAAATAACTGACTAAAAACCATGACGATTTCTTCTTAAATTCAGTGTTTATATTTAAATTTCAAGTTAAATTTGCGAGACAAAAATAATATGAAACTTCACTGCAGAGTGTTTTTGTTCGATAACTAACAGGTGCTTTGACAGCAGCAGTGAACTTATTAACATTTTCATTGTTTCCCTGCAAAAACATATCTTAGTCATCAGTAAATTAAATATTTATTTATTATTTTACACTTGGTAAGCAATTAGAAAGGGACGCCATTCCTTTGCTTTGAAAGAGCATCATGAGAAGCTGGGGAGGAAGGATATCCTGCGGAGGGGCTATATTTGGCCACCTCAGCATCTCCGCACTCAGCATGGTGGCTCCTCTGACAGCCTACACACTCTCTGGGAGGCATCTATATTTGAATGGAGCCCTCCAGACATTAAAACAACATGTCTGGCTTGACAGAGGCCCATGCGACTGCAGCAACGGATGTTAGAACTGACACAGTGTCAGTAAAGTCTAAAGTTAAGTTGGCACATAACAGCAAGCTTCCTTTAAAATTGTGCTATGAACTCTTTTAATGACCTGATATTGGAAGTATAGTTGAAAGAAGTACATTATTGGAGCGGAAAACAAAATATATTACAGAGAACGGGAAACAAGATGAGGTCATTGGTTCCTGGCTGGAGTCTGTTTATGGGGACAATTTGGTTACCGCAGCAATAAACTACTGGGCCACCAGGACACAGACGTGAAATATATTATTGTGTGTGTGTGTTTGTGTATATCGTCTACACTGACCAATGTTATTTTTTGTTGTTTTTTTTTTTACTGTATCTGAAGTACTAATTTGGAAAAAATGACAAATTTAATGTGAAGATTTTATTTTGAAATGTGGTCATTCTGAGCAGAGTCTCTCATCTTGTGACATCAGCTGAATGTTGACTATTTCCTGACATTTCATTGGCCAAAGATTAACTGAGAAAATAAAAAGAATAATCAATAATGAAAATCATTCAGTAAATCAGGATGAGAGAAGAAGAATCACCAACATATTCATGTAGGCCAGCGTTCCTCCGGCTTTACAGTATGTACAAGAGTCCGGCTGTAGTTTGGTGGAGGACCTGGTGTAACTGACAGACCATGGAAATGTTAGAGCTGAGCGTCGTGTCACATCACATTTTGTTTGTTTTGCTCCACCCAATTTGTCACGTTTTGGTTTCATCGTACTGTATGTGCATAAAATTGATCATCTGGATCTCCAGTGAAGTGTGCAGAGCTGTTGCTGGTGGATGAAAATGTCACTTAGAATAAACATCTACATCTCCATATAATGGTCTATCTTTTCGGTTCTTGACATAAAATAAAGTTATGCTGCTGGGGTTATAAATGAAGAACTCTATTTCTGAGTGCAGCTTACACCATGTAAAGTGGAACCAGCCCTACAAAAAAAAACACCATGCCCAAACAGCAGTGACAGAAAACGAGGTTAAGCAGCACTTTAGAGACAGGTTTCAGGCTAAACTGCTGAGAATACAGTAGATCCAAGGCTGGACCTTCACGGTGAGATGAGCTGCTCAGACGGTGTTGCGTCCTTCAAAGGAAAGACTACGATATCGCACAAAACGGGATTTAAACTAAATTCATAAATTCACCAACTGATGCTCTTTTTTACAACTTGGAACTCCCCAAGAGCAAGTTTCATTTCCTTTTTTTGTTTTAAACAAAGTTGCGGACAGTGCAGGGAAAGGATAGAACATGGAAACAAGAGAGAATAGGCAGCCAACAAAAGGACACTGCGGCATGCACAAAGAGATGACCACTGAAAGGGGAAGGAGAAGGAGACAACAAATTACAGCAATGTACTATGGAAATAGTCGCACAGTTGTTGGAAAGAAGAAAGTCACAGGTGTGTAGACACAGGTGCACATTATCTTCAGCGCTACCGCTGGCACAGCTACAGAGCCTTCTTGTGTGGCCTCCATAACACCCTGATATAAGTGTATAAATCCGGCTTTAACTGAGATGACAGCATGAAAGAGTGAAAAGTCACCCCTCTGATTTGAGAGGTATGAAGGCCTTCTCTGCTGATGTCTAACAATCTGCACAGAGGGAGCAGGGGAGAGGACGTGTGACGCCTTGTTAACGCAACAAAAGGGCAACGCAAAACAGAGCGCTGTGCAACCTTTTCAAGTTCTTGTTAAAATCTTGTAATGTATGTTTTTTGTGTGTAATGAGGTCAGCCCAGGACGTGGTTTTGATACTGGCGGGGACAGAGGAAATCACAGTCATTGGTGTCTGTTGGCACCAGAAGGGCAGAAAGAGAGAGAGGAGAGCAATTACATAAGTCACCATTAGGCCTACCAGGGGTGTGGTGCTGTTTGTTTAAGTACTGGAGCACACCTACAGTCAGACGCGCTCATGTGTGCGTACATGCCCACGTGCGCATGTGATGGGCGCTGGCATGCATGCACACGGTTGCTTTCTGAATGAACTATTCATTCACAAAGACTACCGGCATCTTTAAAGGTGGAACATTTTGTTGCATGCAGGGTTGTCGCCGTGGTTTCATAAATACTGAGGACATGCATACTAGAAGGAGCAGCATTAAAAAGGAATTAGAAAATATTGTTATCATAAAAATATTTAGCAGCACAATGACCCAGTTAGATACGGATAGTTTTTGAAAAAGTCAAAATAATGAGTTAGAGAGTGAAAATTATGACTTTTGTATCTCAGTTTCGACTTTCATCTCAAACTAATCTAATTTAATATTTTTTAACATTTAACATTCAACCAGATTACTTGGAGAAAAAAAGTGACGGAGCAGCTCTCCGGTGCACTCTGGCATCACTACACCTACGTATACTACCACTGTCACAAGCCTAAATTAGCTTCAGAAATGTATTTCTCGTCTGAATCTGTCCAAGACTTATTCAAAATCAAACAAATTCCCCAAACAACCAAAGATCAAGATGTTGACATAAATCCATGTTTATCTAGAGATGTGCCGTTTCGACATCCGACTGATTTTGATAGAGCACGTCACAAATGTAGGCTACTGTGACTGACTGAATCAATATGAGATGTTTGCCCCAAATAAATTTGCCATCACAGGTGAACGATTGGAGCGGCCGGTCGACTGAGCTTCCACAGTGACTGTCTCCTTCTATCAGTTTTACTTGTCTTTCTCTTCGCTCTCTGTATTCTCATCTCCCTTCATGGAGTGCAGAGGTAATTGATTTCATTTGTGCGACACAAGCTAATATTCAATCACCGCAAGCTCCTGACCTTTGGAGTGTGAATCACTTAGCTGTGCTAATTCTGTCACCGTGCGAGCAGTTGTTGGATTCAGATGCCTGCCAGTCCTCTGCCACCAGGCAATAATGGGTTATCTGCTTAGCTTGCTAAATGAGGTGTAAAATGAAATGGCACACGGTTTGTTTTCCATATTTTGAGAGTAAAAGGCGGCTCTGTTTATTTAATGATTCTCACTTTCTCTGGTCACTGTCATAACTGCCAAGTGAGTCACAATTTTGTTTCAGGACACGGTTGAAGGATGTGATTCACAGTTATCGGTTCAATATTTCAGAGCTTGGAAATAATAATCCTATAAAGGATAAAGGATATTATGCTCATTTTCAGGTTCATAATTTTATTTTTGGTCATTGTTTTAGTACTCAAAAAACATCAGTTTCCTCATACTGTCCAGTGTATTCCCCCTCTGTCTGAAACGCTCTGTTTTAGCTCCTGTCTCTTTAATTTTAGTTAAAGCAGCTAAGAGGAGCTTTCCAATGTGTTGATTCTGGCGGCCCCTGTGGACAAAAGCAGTATGAACGCCAACATGTTTTTATTGCAGTTGGGTTGCATGCTGTGTATTTAGGTCTTCTTTGAGAGAGGAGACATTCGAGTTTGAATGTAATGTCTCCAGAACTTAAAAACTCTGCATATTTAGTTATAGATTTTTCAGGAACACAAAGGTCGTAGGGTAATTGTTCAGTATTCAAAACAGGATTTCTAAAGAAACAAAAACTTTTTTCTGTCCTTCACCATTACAGCAGTCAATGTTGTGGCAAGGCTGAAGTGTAAGATTGCTGTTATTGAAAACTCATAACTTGGCAAGGTCTATTCTCACAGGCCGATGTATTTGTGATTTGTTTAATGCTTGTGTCAGATGGGGGGAGGCTGTGGTCAGTGCCTGTAAGATGCGATTCTTTTCTCTGCATGTCAGATGCTGTCTGGCAGGTTTGTGCCCAGCAAAAATGAGAAACACCTTCTGTGCTTTCTGAGGTGAGATTTCCTAGGCGTGAGTGAACAGTTGCGACAAATTGCCAATGTGGCCCAGTGACATGCTGAAAAGAAACGACTATGCTTTTCACATAAAAAACATAACCCTGGTCAGGAGACTGTAAATCTTGACCTGGCAGCTGCAAGAGAGATGAGATTTCTCTTTGGTTCCAGGAAACAGCAAAACAAGCACTGTGCTGCTGTTGAGTGTTTTAATATTTTGCAATCTCAGAACCAACTGTGTTATGTCTAGTCATGCATGTAGATGGACTTGATCTTTACTGTGAACCGTAGCTACTCAGACATCCCGAGAAATCAGAAACAACTTTACTTATTCCTCAGCCTCCTCTCTAAGATTTGTTTTGTTGTGAGCTTTGAGAGCATCGTTACATCACCAGGATCCGATAATCCTCGGGATTATCTGAATCCAACATTCAAAATAAATGTCGGTACAAAGAGAGACACCTGCTGATTATATTTTTTTTATTGAAGTCTGCCTTCCTTAATACAAAGCCTTTATTATGGTGGCGACATGCTCCATAACAAATGACACGTCTACAGGATTTGATGTGATCTTATTTATTTTTCATTTATTGTGATTTATTTTGGGTGCTTGTCGGGATCACGATGCAAACTCACACTCTTACAAACAGGAAGTATACTTAATAATTATAATAAAGTAGGAAAACTTTTTCTGTAAAAACAAAATGCTGTACAGGAGACGTGAAGATTGAATGTATTGTCATTTCAATGAAATGATAAATAATGGTGTAAAGACACAAACACATGCACTACAGTTCATACACATGCACAGTAGATGAAGTAGACATGTAGAAATAGATATATACATTAAAACAAAATACGAAACAAAACAAGTACAAATACTAAGTTAACTGTTTCGGTTCAGGTAACAAATATCCAAGTATATTTTTTCTCTGTGTTCAAAAAATCTGGTTTCAGATGTACATGTATAAAAATACCCCGAGGTTATTTTGGGGTGGCGTGATGACATGTACTGTATGTGTCACAAGAAATGGAAAAATTGTTTTTCATCACATTAACGTAGTGTGAGCAGACGTCACTACAGTTACCGCCTCTGCGAACCTGTCAAGTTACATTCATGTCTGGCCAGACTCATGTAATGAGTAGTGAAGCATTTAATCAGAGCTATTGAGTATATTTTTATCACTCTATTGACATGTATGCTTCCAGTGAATAATCTCCAGTAAGAAATATGTGGTCTTCGCTTAGAGAATACAGAGTGGAGTTTATTGAGAGAAACAAAAAACATTAAAATTACTTGTATTGTGGCCAATAAAGCTGATTCTGATAAAAAGTGAAGAGGCTACAAACTCGAAAACGTGGATGCCTCACTCACACCTTCAACCTGGCAGTACAAAAGATCTCACAGTCAGCAGAGTTTCAACATGAGCACCCAAGATTACTGTTACCAATTCAGCAGTCGCCTCTCAGTGTGTTTGAAATTAGACATTTGTGTGAAATTTTGTCATGAGTTGGAGCCAAAATACATGTTTTGAGCGGTCACAGTGACCGTTGATCACCACATTTTTATCAGCTCATCCTTGTGGATGTCCAAAGGGATGTTTGTGCAAAATCTGAAGAGCTTTCCTGAAGGTGTTCCTGAGATACTGCATTCAAGAGAATGGCATGTACGAACGGACAGACAACCTGAAAACATTGCGCCTCTGGCCATTGCTACAGCCAGCACAGAGGTATAATAAAACGTCATAGTTGGGTTAAAAATAGCTTTCACTGCTGTCTCATCTACCATCACCTTGGTCTTAGAAATACAAGTAAGTATATCCATGTGATTGACATGCAAAAAATGAACCTATAGTCGTCATGTCTTGATTGCAGGCAGTGGATCAGTGTTTCATCACCGTCTTGTCACTAAACTCTCTCCATTTAATGTTGTCTTGCAGTAAAGGAAGTTGCCTTGAGGTGAAATGCTTAATCACAACATAAAGACTTTAACAAAGTGGTTTTGTTATTAATTTTCCATAACAGTCTGAGCATACCGGGTGGGTTAATAAGGTTATTATGAGTTTTGGCAGCATATAAAAAACGCTAATCTGGGATTATTCTTAAGTAGAAAATCACGTTGTTTACCAGCGATTCAATGTGTCGCTTTGCTTTCCTCAAAATTCCAGACAAGCCACTTGTTTTTTATTTTTACTTTCAGTCACACGGCACTGAGCTTGATATTCATCTTAAAATAAACTGGATTTTGAGGAACTGTAGTCCAACCTTGAAGAGTGATTCAACATCACAAGTGACTGTTTGAAGCTGTCAGAGAGGCACTGTTGACCCAAGAAAAAATAAAAAGGGGCTGTCATCAGCAGTTGTCATCTAAATGCAAAGCAGGAGTCAGAGTGCTGCTCCTCAGTCAGTGTAAGTGAGGTTCTTAAAGTCTTAATTTAAATGTTAGGTTTACAAATAGCTGCCGTCCTTGTTTGTTTTATGTAAGATAGATCACAAGAAAGAGAATTTACCAATATTCAATTTGTATTTTCATCATTTTCTGGTACTAAAAATGATTTTTTACAGGAACAGTTGCAAGCTTATAAACAGTTTTCATTCTAATATTAGATATGCAGTAGTGTTTTTTTTGTTATCTGAAATCACACATTTCTCTCTGAGTGGATATCCACGTGTAAATAGAATTTACTTGTCAAGAAATCAGTGAGCAGTATTGATTGCACTTTGTAGTAATTCAATCAAAACTACCAATCAAGAGTGTGGCTCTCTCTGACAGCCCACTCAATCACTCTGACAGTGTTCCTTATTCCTGTCCGATTTAAGCGCATATCGACACTGACGGCTCCAAAACATGGTCTCGAAAAACAAGTGTCAAGCCCTCTGTCAAAAAAGGATGAAAAATAAGACATTGGCTCTTGCTTACAGTCTCAGGACTATTAAACAGTCACTCTTCGTATACAGTATAAAGTTACAGCATGTCCCCTTTGGTCTTGACCACGAACAAGAGTCCTAGACCTGCAGTTTTACTTTTTTCCCAAGATTAAATTACTGTAAACCTAGCCAAGAGTGATGCCTCATACGTTCTGTGTTACTGTATGCTGTTTGTTTAGCTCAATTTATGTTAATATCAAAACCCTCCGTTGGCTGCAATCTATCGAGATGAAAGACTGTTAAACCAAACTCCATTCTAAAAGCAGGTGTTTTATGGTAGGACCATATCTTTCCCAGTAATACCTTTAGTTTCATCACCACTAAGATCCTTTTCCAATTCGCTTCAATCTACAGGCACAATCGGCACACATATCATTTACTTACAGGGCTCCAGCTTTTTCCATGTAGCTTATTACACACATTTAAGAGACAAAACCTTCAAAACATGTTGCGTTTATGTTTGAATTATATCAATATATTGCTCCCAAGGTTTTTGGTGCCTTTCATACCACACCGCCCAGGTTTGTCTTATTTTTGTCCATGTATTTACTCGCCACTGTCACAGAGGAAGAAGGCGTCTTTCCACTGGCGCTAACAAAGTACAGTTTTGGGCCATCCAGGCAATCACCTGCTTCCCAGTGCCTATTATTCCCAAGAGGGAACCTGCACAGCTCTAAATGTCTCCCAGCAGCATCGCTCTCCAACTGGCTCCCATATTTCTGCTCCACTGGACGATAAAATAAAATCCCACCAGCTGCACACACACACACACACACACACACACACACACACACACACACACACACAGATATCTAGTGCTAAGTGCCTTGCAAGAAGGATTTACAATTAAAGGCACAGTGACTCTTCTTACTGAACGCAAAGCAGGGCTCTTGAGTGATCTATTGCTTTCAAGTGTCGGTCATCGAGACAGACTGTGCTTGAAACATTTCACTGCAGGCTGATCAAAATGTGCCGTTTTATAGTTATCTGTGAATATGACTGAACGTTCACGCGTAAACACGGACCGGGTGCCATTCTGTATCGCAATATATAACCGCTCAAATGGTCATGGACAGGAAACTGATGATATAAAGAAAACCATTTCATAATTCACAGTAGATCGATTATTCTTTAATCGAATAGTATATATTCCACCACAATGCCCATTTGGTGTTTGAAGCAGTGGCTTTTCTGTCATAACTATGTACCATTGATCAACCATTGATAAAAGAAAAGGTCCCATCATTTGAAACCTGTTTGCAACACTGGTCACTATCACAAGAGCTATATTGATATTGATTTTTTCTCTGGCACACTGGGTGACTCCAAAGTGGAGTCTACACAACAGAACACAGCGCTCAAGGACCATGGGCCCCGTTAGGAGAGACTGGGAGTGAGAAAACATGGGTTGGAAAAGTATGTTGGTGTTGCCAGTTAATTTTGGTGAGGAAAACATTGTTTGTGGAGCTGGGTGGACTTCAGTAATTGCCAATCTCGCCAGTTCCTCTTGTTGCCTTTTAAAGTGGCAGACAGGAGAATACCCCTTTCACACTGGACAAAAAGCCCCACCAATATCTGGCTTTTGTATTCAGTGGGAGAGGGTACAATTGGCATTCATTCGCTGGTCAAATGACTCTGCAGTCATGACTGATGTTTGCTCCAATCCACAGAGATGAAAACATCAGATCGAGGTGGAAACGCAAATTTTCAGCCCTTTTCTGGTGAGATGCGTTTAAGTGTTTGAACATCGATCAGCTGGTGTTGAGTTTGAAAAAGAGACTGAAATTTAAAGAAATCAAAAAGTAATCACAGAAACAATGAAACTGGCCTTCTGCTGCTTTCTAGCGTACCTTGTTTTCTGGCACATTTGTGACGTCGAGAGTGACACGCGGGACTGGAGTCAATCGCCTATTTTTGGTGGGTTTAGCCGAATTTGAAAAGCCTGCATAATTGCACTAATTTTGGTGTAAACACGTATAAATTGTGTAAAAATGCATTAATGTACAGCCAAGGGCCCAGAGCGTGACTATTTAAGTTGCACATGCGCCAAAAAATCTGCTGAGTGCGACCAAACATTGTCGTCGGTCCCACCAGTGCGCCTGATAATGAGCAAGCACTATAAACATCAGCCCCACTTAAAGTTATCATAATTTCTAATGCGTGGCACTGCGTTAACACTAATTGCGTATGCTGTGATTTGAATGAAGAAATACTCTTACATGATTTGTTAAGAAATCAAATTAAAATGTATTCTTGGGTGCACCTAAATTAAGTGCAAAACGTTAGTCTGGAGCTTCACCGCTCCGAATGATGTCACCTGTTGAATGAATTAGTGTTTAATCAAGGGGTTAAAAATGGCATAAATTTAAAGCTAGTGCCTTAACATGTGCACCAGTGGTGGATGTTAATGGGCACCAGCATGCAGAAAGTCGCGATACATTTATAGTATAGTATAGTGTATAATATTCTATAGTAGAGTATGTTATGCGATTATAACTACTGCACCTCTGTAATATGCAAGAAGGGCACCCTTGCAGGCACTCTATCACGTTTTCTCTATTGGAAGGGCACCCTGGAGGGCACTGCCGCTTAAGTCCACCATTGATGTGCGCAGTAATGCCCCTACCTCTGCAAACACTGTAAGAAAATCTAGGTCTGTTCATATAATGGCAAAAAATGAAGGTCACCCATAATAACTCAATTTACAACAGAGAAAATAGAAAACCCTTCAATTGAAAAATGTTTTAAATTGTCACCTCTGACACAGAAACCCAGGGCTTGTCAGGAACATTGTACTGCGCTACATGAAATTACTAAAGAGATGCAAGCGAATAAAACATACACCTGCCTGACCAAGCCTTCGGATCTGAAGTCGTCTTGTTGGTTTTCGCCTGCACAAAAATTAGGTCCATTGTTTGGTGGCTGTACAGTAGCGGAGTTTCAAACCTGCTTTTCCATGACGAGACACCACAGTGGAATGTATACAGACTCCGATTGTTGTTAAAAATAAATAAGGGAAGTGCAAATATAAAAGAAACCACCCACATCGTCTGTTTTGCTTATATAATTTGTTGACTCTGCAGTGTGGTGGCTGCTTTTCTGCTCTTCATGATGTGTTTCTCGTCAGCTTCTACTGTATTTGTCACCTCCCTCTGTTTGCAATCCAAATGTTTCCCACATGTTCTCTCCACTTGAGCCCTCTCCTCTCCCTGGAGTATAAGCCTCATCCTCTGAGATATTTAAATCAGCATCGGTTAGCAGCTCCTTATCCACAACTTGTGTTTTGCTTGTAGTCGAATCCTTAAACAAAATCAAAGCGCTTTCTTTTTGTTTTCTCCTGAGTGGCACATGAATTCATGAAGAAGATAAAGGCCAAAAACCCCACTAGCTACGCCGCTTTGTTTGAGCGGTTGTGACATGTTTTGCAGTGTGTTTACCAATATTTCTTTATATCTTTGCCGAGGTGCAGCTCCTATTGTGGAATGAATGCATTTGCGTATGAATGCAGTTGAATAAGACTGTGTTTTGAACAGAATAACAAGAGGTTGGAGACCTTTTCTGAAGGTCAACATGACTTTGTAAGCCCTCTCGTTTTCTGTTTTTCTTGAATCAACTCACGAAACGTTTTTGTGTTGTGTCACTCATTAAGTGTCACATTCCACAAGAGGCTTTCAAATCTAAATTATGCTTTTCTTTCAGAATAACTCATACGCTGCTGTGAAACAAATCAAAATGTTCCCTCGCAGTCAATCAACTGTCAAGGACTCGTGCACGCTCAATGATCTCTCCCCCTGACAGTTCCCACCTGATTATTATTCAACTGCAGAACTGATTTAGTTTAGTTTATTTAAGAAGAGCTAATGAAAATGAATAAAACACATGGTCATATATGATTTAAAATGGCAGAATTAGCCAAAAGGCTGTTATTTTTAATCCGTACTCCCGTGGTCAAGGTGTTAAAAAGGCTTCCTTAAAGGTGAAGTAAGTCAAATTATGTGTAAACTGTCAAATTCTGACAGTGAAAGGAATTATGTCACGGAGCTTGTGAGGCTCAAAAATAATTATCCACCGTTTTACAGAAGCTTCTTTCACAATGTGAGATCATGGGAAGAAGTCCCCAGTGCATCACGTGACAATGTAATTACACAGTCTGACCACTACCAAAACTGGCTTTGAAGACTGGAGCTCTTCCTGGGGGCTTGATCTCGATGATGAGGGCAGCCATCTTCTTTGCAGAGGAAGTTCCCATCAAGCCCACTGTGTTATATATACTCCTCCTCCTCTTCTTCGTTGGTTCTACCGGCAGACTAAAAACCACACTGCCATCGACTGTATCGGAGTATATAAAATCATGCTATTTGCTGACGGCTGTGCTGTCTTGAGAGAGTTAGAACGGGTGCAGCTTCAGAAATTGAAAATCAATACGTGTGGCCAATGTTGATTTTGTGGCGGACCGCCACAAGTAACTTAATGTGTGGGAAACACTGAAGTAAATTGCTGATGCCAGAGCTGATGCATGCTGCGTGATGCCAGCGTGTGTGATGAGGGGGGTGGGGCTGGAGGGCGGATGGTCTGTGTGCGCTGTAAAATTACATCGTTGATTGGAAAAACAGTGGATTTTTATCTTCCTGGGCGGGTATCAATTCACTTGGGTGGACTGCCCAAGTACAGCCTATGTATGGGGAACACACTTTAGTTTCTCTGGGTTATAGAGAAAGATGTCCGTCTCAGTCCACACTCATTCCGTCCCCAAAACCCCCACGAGATGATCGGCTCTGCTGAAAACCCTTTCTTGAAGGAGACAACAACCTCCGTGCGACCACCCACTCAGGATGATTGCCAGAGGATAGTTTTGCAATCATGTCAGTATAGCGCTGCTTGGATTTTGATGTACCATAAAGCCATTATTTCTATGAGGCTGATAGGGACTTAATTAGAAACATAATGAATCCGCTGCACATCAGACAAGCCTAATTAAGCCTGACTGAAATGCTGGGATAATTGAGTTTTCAGTTCAGGGCCCCAGATCATCGACCCAGACCCTCTTCCTGACCCTCCACACAGCTCCCCAGGTCCCTCGGCTGCTTACTCCAGCCGCACAAGATGGACGGTCAGCATATTGTTACAGGAAGCAGAGGCTTATCTCACCGTGTTGACTGCCTCGTTTGGTACTCGCCTCATGGATCTGTTGTGAGCTTCGTGATCCATGGAAACTCCTCTGATGCCCTTTATAATCCCATTAAACCTATTGTCTCCAGCTTATGACTCGCTTGCTGGAAGAGAGGAACAAAAGGAACCGTCGGGCTGCTGGAGCACAGCAGACATTTGTGGTTCAGGTGCGTCTGCCGGAGGGAGTCTAAGGTTATCAAGTGCTTTTCCACAACACTTCTAGACATGCAGGGCACACATTCCTTCTTTCTTTATGTCTGTAACCTTGAATTAAAACTGTTTGTCTTCATTGTCTCATATTGCAGTTTCAGACAAAAGTGTGTCTTTTTGTTGAGTCTTCGTACACGAGGACCCCTAAATTTATAAATCGCTGAGATTAAAAAAAGCAGTATTAACATTACATATTTCATCACTGCTGTCTTCTACATTATGACATTATCTTTTCAGGGCTCTTAAGATATGTTTTGACTGTTTTTATCCTAAAAATACAACTCTGTTGATCCAAAAATAGGTACATTTGTTGATGTCAAGTTATGTAATAGACCTGCCGGTCTGCTAAAGCAGTGGTTCTTTACCTTTTCGACACAAGACTTTCAATCAGGAGACCGGAGTTTGTGTCCCGTGTGAGAACAAATGCTAACGTTGACTTATTTTAAGTTATGTACGTAAGTTAACTTACTTAATGCACTTAAGGTACTTCATGTACTATTTTCTGTTATGATCAACTAAGCAAGTTGTTTTTGTTAATCTTTTCCTTAACTAAGCAAGTTGTTTTCTTGCCTAAACCTAACGAAACCATCAGCTGTACATTTCTCAGCAAGCTTTATTTTGAAAGTACTTTTCACGCCTAGGCAGGGCAAAAAGTGGCACTTACCTGGTGGACCAGCGGGTCTATTTCACACTTTGACATGATACCAGGTGGTTTGTTGACAGTCGTGGAGCACAAACTGCTTCCTGTTATTCTTAAATCACAGACCATATGTTGGATTAGCATGAATAACTTTTTTTTAATCAAGGTTCAAACACAGACATTAAAAAAGGAACACATGCTAGAGGAACCAACAGAAGCCAAAGTAGTTTGTTTATGTGTTTTATGTACATGTTGCTTATTTATATTTCTCACCATTTCACAGTAGACTGAAAAGAGGAAATTTCAAGTCAACATCAGTAAAATGAACAGTGCAGTAGTTGCATGCCTGCTGTTTAGGGTTGAGATGTGATAAACTGCCACATTGGTGCAGTTTAGACCCTGTAGCAGCCTAAATGGCACAGCGTTGAGTTTTCACCACTGGAAGGGCTCCCAAGAGGGACCTGCATTGCATTTTCTCCATTGCAAGAGCACCTCAAAGGGTACTTGATTACCTTTTCTTCACTGGAAGGGGACCAAAGAGGGACCTACGGCTTGTAGTCTCCACTGAAAGGACACCCAAGAGGGATCTGCAAAGCGTTTTTTCCACTGGCAGAGCCCCTTGGAGGGAACTTTATCATATTTTCTCCACTAGAGGGGCACCCAAGATGGCAGTTCATGTTCTCTCCACTTTAAGGGCAGCCTAGAGGGTACTTTATCACCTTTTCTCCATCGGACGGGCAGCCTAGAGGGCCTTGCATTGTGTTTTCTCCACTGAAATGGCACCCTCGAGAGCACCTTTGCTGTGTTTTCTTTTATTTCTTCCACACGAGCGAGTGATGGCCCCTATGTAGGTTTCAGTGTGTTAAACCTATCAGCCAGCGCACTGTGCACAAACACCCTGCATTTGTGTCGAAATTCGGGTTGAAATGTAATTACACAAAGTAAGTCAGAGCTGACAAATTGACAATGGCAAGCTCGGTGAGAAAGCGTACTCTTGATAGTCTAAAAACAACAAAGACAGGCAGACAGACACAGGTGAAAAGGAGAGATGTCCAGGCTCACAAGGGAACAAAGAGACAGAGAGCACTTACAGCAGAAGGAGGACTATAGCAGCGGCAACAATAGAAGTCAGATAATCACAGCTGCCTAGGTGACAGCACGGCATGATTAACACTAATGACCCTACACTTTATGAGCCTCTACAAAGACAATTAGTCCTCCCACTCTTCTCCTCCTCCTCTCCTCTCTGGGGCCGTGTACACGAATTTAACCCACACCTCTCCCTCCTCCACTCCATCCCACTCCTGCTTTTTGATTTTTTTGTGGGTGTATTCCAGCTTTCAGGCTCTGATCATTTACTGTCCTCCATCTGCACTGGAACAGCAGCTACTGTGGGTTTTAGGACACGCTCTTCATCTGTATTTGTAAATGTCATCCTCGTTACAAAAGCACACGAAATCCTCCAATTTTTGCCTTTTCTGGATTAATATTATGAAGAGTTCTGTCTTCCTCTGTCACATCCTGGAGGACTTTTAGTGGCGCAAACACAGCACGCAATTACACGTGATAGATGATCCAATACGCTGATACCCGCTAAGGTGTAGCTGACATGTGATTGATCAAACGGTCGCTGATTGATGACTTGAGAGAATATGATCGCCAGTCTCACGAACGTTGCCGACAGAGGTCCGTGGAGTGTAGCAACATTTCTTTGCAGTCAAGGGTAGAAAACAAAATGCTGCAGTTAAACAGCTTCGGGTCTTTGTGAGACGGAGATGAAATACGCAGCTGTGACCTTGAACGTTCTCAGTTGCTCTTCATGTGGTAACAGCACTCAGTACGATCAACAAGCATCTTCAGTTGAATAAAAAGACACAAGACGTCGCATTGTTACCTCACAAAGCTCTCTTAACTGCGCAAACTTGCCTGATGATGAATGTCACCACTTCGTAGAAGGTGTGTTTGAAATCGTTAGAATAATCAACACCATCGACAGTCGTCTGCTGCATGTGTTGTGAAAAAACCTTACCGAGAGCAAAATGATTTCACCAGATTTCCTTTGGAGACCGGCAAGCAAAACACAACAGTCAGTAGTCGTATCAGAGCATCCTAAATAATTATAAAATATTAAAAGTGCAGCTGCCAATAACGTACCATTAGAGCAGAGCTGGGAATTATTTAATATGAAGATGTTGTCAAGGGGACGGAGATATTAGAGGAGAGAATATTATAACCTCCAGGAGGTGATGTTACACTGGCGGGGGCAAACAGAGGGTGATACTGGACAGAGATCTGCAGAGGAAGCTGTCGGACTGGGAGAATTTCCTAATAACTGCTGAACTGTAAAAGTCCCTGAGCTGAAATATGAACAAAAGCTAAAAGTAATTCATTCAGATTAAACGTGCTACATGGAGTTTTAGTATCAATTTCACACTGATGTCTCTATATGACCTACAGAAGCAAACGAGACCATCGGCGAGAAGATTGTCTCAATGATTCTCAATGCCTGTCGTCAGGCTACATGTGAGCTAACCTGGGTGTAGTATTGAAAGCATGTTAAAACACATGCACCAGCGAGCCAGATCAGAATCTTTGTGACAGGAGTTGGTGATGATCATACAAATTCGTACATAATAGAAAATCTGGGAAAATGGTGATCCTCTTAATCCTCTTAAAGGTGCACTGTGTAGATTTTTTTATGCCCAAACAAACTAAATAAACAAACTCTGTATGTTTTCATGAGTGAGTAAACTGAATAAACAAACTGACCTTAAAGGACAACACAATTTCATACTGTTTTACTTTGTTTATGTTTGGCGGACCCTGCCACCTCTGCAGTGTTCTGGGGACCTTATTTTCCTCTGAGAACAGATTGTTGATTCTGTTATGAAAAATACATATTTCTGAGTTTGCATTATTACCTCATTAATAACATTCAATTCTGAGTTTGAATTTCTTCTCCAAAACTATGTAGTGCCCCTTTAAATCACTTGTTTTGCCACCAAGGAACAAATCTGTTCATAGGAGATGTTTTTATATGTAGCACAATAAATGTGATGGTATACTTTCATATTTACATATTTTAGTTACATGATCACAAGCGATATCCGCACACTGGCCACCGTGACCTTGTTGAGCTTTAAATGGATCTGCGACTGCACAGCAGAAACAAAATGCCTTTTTTGTCTTGTGGCATATCTGATATTTTTTTGTATTAACAAATGGGTCAATGTGGATTGAAACAACCTCTATCATCCTTCGATCCTGTGCATTGTGGGGGCACCTTGCTGTACTCTGCCTGTAGTAGACCATGACAGCCTCTCAGCACAATTACATTTTCCCTCTTCACAAACACAGAGTGGAGTGGTCTTGTAACCTACATCTCCCCAGTGCTCACAGGCTCTCTGGCACTCACAACTAATCCCCACGTCAGGACCACATGCCAATAGATCTGTGGTGCATGGGGGGCTCCAATAATGACTCGCAGTCAAGCTCACAGTGCCAGACCTGTACTTCTAACACAGTGTATTTAGCAGACTATTAACTCTCTCAGACACCTTGCCTGTGCAAGTTGAGGAATGGCTCCAATTTATCTTATGCTCCCAAGACTGTACTGAATTAGAGGCCTGACAAGTGTGTGTTTGGTGCAGAGGGGGAGTAGCTCTGCACCGTGGGTGTGTTTCGGTGAAGGCAATACACTGTTGGTCTCGAGGTGACTGTATTTTAAGCATACATGTTTGTCATCTTTACCTATGGAAGGAGACATCTCTTGGGGAGAGGAAAAAATGAATCACTTTGCTTGACTGTGTGAAAGTCGACTATAAAAAACATCTTTGATATGTTTATACATGGATATGTTCGTTGCATTTATGGGTTTAGTTTGGATTCTCACATATACTCCTTTGCTTTAAGGCCAAAAATCCCTTTCATTGATGTTGAAAAACATCTGATAAGACAAAGGCTGGTCCCAAAACCTGCAGAAAAGACTACACATCCTATCTGGTCTGGGGAGATGGGACAGACAGAGAGAGACATCAGAGTTTCTCTGCTTAGTTACATCTTTTAAAAATCTTTAAAATGTGCTTTAATTGGAATGAAATGTGTGCAATCTGCTGGCAGAGATCAGACAGTCTGCGAGCACGGCTCCCCCACGGAGATGTCTAATGATCTGCTGCATTTCCACCCAAAAAGACACGTAACTGATGGGATGGCCCCACAAAAGACAGCCCGATGGAAATGCAATCAGATCACAGGAGATCAATGCGATTATTTAGCATTCTGACCGCATCTGTCTGAGTGAATTGCCACACAAGAGGCTTCATGCCACAGCGGGCTTTGTGATATAAGCAAAGGGAAGCGTCATATCCTTCTCACTGTCACATCAATTACATGTTCACAGCTGCAACCTTAACAATGACATGTATGTGCTTCCTCTGATCAGTCACATCTGCAGTGCAGACACGAACATGCTGCATGATCTGTAGGTTGTTCTGTGCATTTCCATTCCTTTTTTCTCTGGTGCGCCCTGTGTGGGTCTGTGTGAACTCAACGCAGGGCACGACACCACCGCTGTGATGGCACAGCTTCAGAATATTAAATATTTCATCCCTTATATAACCTCAAGAGTTGTCTGCCATACACTCTGGACTCAGTTCAAAATGGGCTCTGAAGTCAGAAGTCATGATCATGATGTAGGCAGTGAGTTCAACCTCACCACTGCCCTATAATGTATCCTGGAAGCGATATTAGCTGTTTTCTTTTTCTTCTCAGCACACATTTGTACTCGACAGTAAATAAATACTTCACGCAATCCAACTTTCTTTTAACCGATCACACGCTGGAGAAATATAATACCGAGAAGTGCCCACAGAAAAAGAGAGTACGACTGATCAAATAGAACATTTACTATTCATGAAACGGCAGGCAGCGCAGCGGGCTACAAACTGCAAATGTTTATGTGAAATAGCCACAAGACCCGTGAGAACACAAATGACAATAACACTGCCTTTTTCTAATGTGCACATTTGTGCGTGCCTGCCTTCTGAAATGAGAAAACGCGAGAGACGGACAAAAAGCGAAAGGAGAAAGAGACTATTGAATGTGACACCCTGACTTATCCTCTAAAGTGGCACCCTCGTAGCAGGCGGGGCTCAACCCCGGTCCTATAAAATAGTCATTCAGCTGATGACACGTGCTGATACGAGTTATTCTGCGGGAAGCACATGATTTAAAGACACACGGAAAGATTTTGAACGAGCGTTTGCGCGGTTCGTGTTGAATATATATTAACAGCAAAGACCTCGTGTTTACACTGTGTCTAATGGGACTGTCTAATTAAAAAAGTGAGGGTGCTAATTTGCCTTCATACTGTGCATTTATAAGAGTCTCAGCCACTGAACAAAAGGGACAAAGAAGTGAGAGGAAAATTATAGAGCTAATATATGAGCAGTGTGTAACATTAATTGAATAAGTACTGTGATATGCGATAGTTAACAGCGGTATTAAGGCTGCGTGGGTTACTCTTAACAAAGATGAATCTTACCAAGTATATTTGTCTTATTTCTCGATTTAGACACTTCACTTCACTTATTACAAGCAAGAAACACCTTGTTGATGAAGGTTCTCAGTCATCCAGGTCATGGTGATTCTCATTCTGTTTTGTTACGTATTTTTAAGGTGGCACTTTTTGCAGTGCATCCCTGTGTCCCCGGGAAAATAGTTCAGGTGAACAGATCCAGATGAACACGGAGAGAGCCATAACTTTACCAGGACGTACAAATCTGATTACAAAACGCTAAAAAAGTTCAGCGACTTGTTCGGCGCCCCGGCAGCAAGAGATAGTCCTGATAATATCGTCAACATCTGAAACACTTTCCATCGGCTCAGACTTGTTTGAGCAGCTTACTGCTAAAATTGACAGCCACCTTTTCCGTTCCCGCGCCTCTCCAGCACCGCATTTGAAAATACCTGCCAGATGCTTTAATTTTCTTACCCAGTAGCAGTTTTGTTTCTGTGTAATGACTGGCGCTCACAGGTTGATAGATGAGCAGCTGTTGTTTTTGCACAAACTGAGACGCACTGGCACCGCTGCAAACATTTAGTGTACGTCCCTGTGTGTTTTTTGTTGTTGTGTGCATATGCAGTGCAATATGGGCAAGTCTGCGCGCGGTGATTCTTGTTTTAATGCACAGAAGCCTGACAGAGGCCTTGTTTGTGTGTCTCAGCCCACGGAGTTTAGTGTTCGGGAGCAGAGGACGATCAATCATCCAAACCGCAATCACCCAGATGTGAGACCAACACCCAAGTCAAACCCACCGCCCATAAAGTTTAAGAAAAAACTGACATTTATGTACAACAGCTAAATCTATGACCGAGTAACCACATAATAAGCCAGCTGTGACACATGTTGCTCCTTCCCTCATTATCATTCTTTATGAAGCATCATATTGACTTTTTTTTCCTCTCAAGGAATAAATAAAAGTTTCTAATCTTCCTTTTTTTCCTTACAGGGATCTTTTTGAAACACAATGAAGCAAAGAAATGTTCAATAAATGAGCTGAGCGTGCCTGCTGCTGCTGAATTTGATGCGCTCTTGTGACAGGGAGACTAAATTAATTTCTCCTCTTATTCCTCAACCGTGGGCAGCATGAAAGATAAATTACCACTGAGGCACTGTGGTATGCTTTTTCTATATTGTCTATAGTTATTTAGCAAACAAAAGACCTTTGGTGGTGGGGGGGTGGTTTTGTGGGCATCATGTGGTCACATGTGCCTGCAGGGAGGTGCTACATAATCCTGCAAACTAGGTGCCCAAACAGACCCAGTGGAATATAGAGAGAGATGTTTAATGATATTTGTGTGCGCGACTGCCCTGTGCGTGCATGGGTTGACATGAACATTTAGCTGAACATGAGCATGTTAAACTGTGTGTGCGTGTGTGTGTGTGTGTGTGTGTGTGTTTGTGGGACCAAACAGGAGTCCCGCACGGCCAGACTGCGAAGTGGAACAGAAGAGTTAATGGGATATTTATCAAGTGAGGACACTCAGCCAAAGACAAGGAGAAATAAACAAGCTTGTCTGACCGGAGCATCCTTGGCTATTATGATAAACAAGCACATTGTTTGCAAGTCTAATGAACGCCAGATGAAATGCACGGCGCCATACCCTTCAAGAGTTTCTGCTGAACACTTACAGCTTCGTTTAAGTGACAGAGCACATAAGAGCACTCATCCTTATATAGTTTGTTTTAAGATTTTCATACATTAAAGGGGCAATATGTAAGAATTTTAGTTGAGGACATTCAAAAATGGACTAACATTATCATCAGAATGTGAATAAATAGCAGTTTTGAGATTTTGATTATGTTGCAGAGATATCTACTTAAGTTAGCGTGCTAGCCAGCTAGCCCTGACCCGTCCGTGTTCAAAGCTCCTGCACTAGCAGTGTAAACACTTACACTCCCCTGGTCCAAGAGCTCCCAGTCCAAACCGCTAGCTGCACGGCTAACAGAGCTAACTAGCTAAGACATAGCAGCAGCTACAGTTGGCAGCACTTAGTGATTACTCTGCTGATGTTGCATCCAATTGGCTTTGAGTATAAATTTAATAGGTTACCAAGTCTTACATATTGCGCCATGGTGGAATTAGTTTATTTCACTGTTTTATGTGATTGGGATGAACAAATACCTTTCTCAGAAGTACACAGTAAAAAACATTTCTCTTCTCTGATAATGCTACCGTGTGAGCATTAAAATTGGCGGGGGGAGAGCTAGTTAGCTGTTAGCAGCTGGTGAGCAGCGGAGTCCTGCAGTGCGTTCGGCTAATGGAGCTGAGTCAAATGGCTTAAAGCCAATTAAGAGAGTGAACATAGCTGAAAACTAATTGAGCTAATCACACAGCAGGACTGAGAGTTTACAGTAATTAAATGTACAGTAGGTTTTAGGTTAAAATTGTTTTGTTTTTTGTAATAGAGTTAGTCCAGGGCCCTGTGAGCTACACCCTCGGTGTGTACACTGCCTCTTTTTTTAACCTAACTCTCGTTAGTGAGAAAAATATTTTCATTTATCATTTCTAGATGTTAGCACTCTGGGTACTGGGTGTTTACTGGAACTCCTGCACCTTTGCTCCAATACAAAGGGGAGCAAATTAAAACCTAGGGAGCTCTCTGCAATGTGTAAATATATAGCAAAATAAAAGTTAAAAAACAGAGGAGTATCTCAAGCCGCCATTAGTTTCTATATTTTCAGCACTTAATGGGCTGCTGGTTTGCCAACTATTGATCAGCACACAATAAGCACCATCTACTTAACTACGTCTCTCCGCAGACCTGGAGGTATTGATATTTGGATAAAAGACTACATTTTTATCCAGTCCTATCTCTGCATCTGCCTAATTTCCTCTGACAAGAGCAGCTTTGTGGTGTTTGTAGAGGATGAGCCGGCAGCAGCTCCGAGACTCACATTTGTCTGAATGTTTATTTTCATAGGACCGTGAAAAAAACAGTACAGTAGTGCACATTTTTAAAAAGTAATAGAGCCAAAGCCAGAACAAAGTATGCAGCAGTGCAGACGCAATACTTTAATGATTACTTTAAATTAACATAAATTGAGAACATCAATGTTCCTTAAAAACAGGGAAGAGCAATGATTCATGGCTGCAGGCAGCTTAGGGTGACAGTTGTCCAACCTCTGAAATGTTAGCCAACACATTGCTAACCCCGATCAACAAAGATAAATGATAAACCTCCACCAACACACTGAGCTGAGTGATTAAACACGCTAGCACATTAGGCAGTAAAACTGCTCAATCTAAATTGGATGAACAGGGATCCTCTCTGTGCCTACTGCAGCGATTCACCTGCCAACCATTAAAACAAGGTCACCGATGATGATGAAAAAGTTGACTATCACAGCACACAGAATGTGTGAAAAATGTTCCTTTGATCAAACTTTTATTAATAAATAAATGCTGAGTTATTTTCCGATGATAGTAATTAGGGTGGACTGAGCTGCCGGAGATAGGTGAAGGAGGCTGTTTATTAGACCCCTCGCGACCTTGTGTTAATGACAAATATTAATCACTCATAATGAGTGGTGCTTGAGGACGTGTAGAAATAGAAAAGGTCAAGTAGTTCTTTTAGCATGATGGCAGTGTGTTGCAGGTGTGAAGTGGTCCCCCCCCCGCTCCATCACGAACACTTAACATGTACTTCAATGTTTAGTCTGTAATTTTCTCCCTCCAAAGAGCGGCAATTCATTTCCATTCAGATGTTCCATCGGACACAATGAAAACATTCAGCTGCTGATGGATTTTGTCAGGAGGACGTTGTTAAATTCAATGCAATTGAACATTCAGTTCTTCTTTGAGAGCTGTCAACATCCGGAGCGGCATCAACATTGATTTGACTGTAAACTTTCCTTTTGAAAGAAAAGCCTGCGGTGATGTTGTAACCATGTGTGAATGTATTCAAAGTAGTGAAAGACAATAATTACACTTGCATTAAGAGTCAACACTTTGCATGAAATGAGGGTTGTAAGTTACATTGTCAAAATGATTTCCCCCACACTGACAAAGTCACTTAGAAATTAGAGTCCTTCTGTACTTTGAAATTAGATTTGAATGGGGCCAATCCCATCCATTCGGCCATCTTTTTCTGATAGTATTGGAGGCGACAGCTCATCTGGAGGCTCCTGCAAGAGAAAAGTAATGGGGTGCTGCACGTGTAACCTGCAACATGTGTCCCTCTCTCTTATAAAAGAGATCTATACTGCTGATCCTAAGTATAACATCTACAATATCTGAATCTAGGTTTGTATCAAAATCTTAGACCCAGGACCTTTCTTTTCAGGTTTATCACAGGTTCACGCTTACTGATCTTCTAGGTTTGGGAAGGAGATTGGCAGTAGCAGGCTCTGTACGAGAGTAAATAAGACCTCCAACCCACATAACACACAGGACCACAGGTTATGGAACAGAAAATTACCTTTATGTAAATATCTTGTTCAGTTTCATTTACCTTCTTCCATTTAGTAGGAATATCTTTAAGTAAAATAAATAACTCAAATATACCACAAAAATAATTTAAACAACCCCAAAATGGATGTAAACAACAAAATGAAGTATTTCAATACCCCAAAAGATTGGAAAATAAAATAAAAAAAATATATGCGGTACCACTTGACTGGTCACTGGTTGTCAACCTTCAGTTGTTGTGTCAGTTCAGTTATTTGTGTATCTTGGGCCCAAGAACAAAAAACAACCTGAGTCTCAGGTGGAGAAAAGTATCAAAATAATTAATAAGGTGGCTCTTAGGTGGTTTTCCTTTTGTTTTTTTGTTCCTACCGCCCTCCTGGTACGGCAAACATCCACATGTAGACGTCCTGACACGCAGACGGCATCCACAACAGCAACGAAGTCCTGGACCACGATGGAGCAGTTCCTCAATTGGCACAGACAGAATCGTCCCTCAAAAAAAACCAGTCAGAATAGTTTAGAAAGTTCAGGAAATCACTCCGACAGAGCCTCTCCTACAACCGACTCCGACGTCTTCGAGGTAGGTACTCGTTCGTGGTTCACTGCTAACAGCAACTCTCTCACCAATGTTCATGGAAACTCTCTTTTCATGTGCTAACTGGAAAACAGCGTTCTTCATGGCAGCATGGAGTTTTTCCTGCCTCTGTGGCGCACTTTCACACACACAAAGAGCTGCAGGTGCTGCATTCAGGACAAGCTCCGGAAATTCAATTACCAGACGAGAACACAACAATACGGGGAACTACGATGCATTCAAGGAAACCGGTATTCCTGAGTGCTGTAAATCTAATCGGGGTTACACTCTCCCCCTCTAAACTGCATGAGTCCCTGCATGCATACCTGCCTCTACAGATACGTGCGAAATGGCAGCTCCTAAAGCCTGAAAGAACGAACTGATGGCCAAGGTTAAAGGCTCCCCCAACTCATCATAAGTGAGTTTGCGAGGTGGACGTCTCTCCCTAACAGAACGCCTGACACTTGTGTTCTCAGACTCTAGACACTCAGATGCTACATTGTCAGTGTCTACAACTACAGGGTCTGTGGTGATAAGATCTGTGTTCTCTCTAACAGGTGAGATGTGTGTCATATCAGGTTCTGGGATGTCAATAACAACATGGTCTGGGGCGCTACAGTGTGAAGTAGGATGTGTAACTCTACCACTACCCTCAGAGCTGACAAGAGGAGCTCTTGGTTGAAGCTCGTGGATAAGCCTCTCAGGTAAGTGTGTGGAGCACTGGGGCACAAAGGAAGGGGTGTCAGGGTTTAATACCCTGGGAGCTGGTTGAGGCTCATTGAAGTCTCCTTCCCTCTGTAGGAAAGGACCCCTAGTGATGATTTCTGGCACCCATGGGCTAGGATACAGTTCGTCCTCATCACTGTACGACTCATCCTCCAGACGATCAGCATCCCCTTGTGTGTCTTTTGTTGTTTTGTCCCTCAGTCTCATGTTCTTTGATGTGTCAGTGGGAGAACTGTGCTCTCGGATCTCTGTTACAGGTAGGAACCCGCATGGCAGAAGAAGATCTCTATGCAACGTGCGGTGCGGCCCCTCCCCTGTTTCAGGTTTAACGACATAAACGGGACTGTCTCTAATCCGCTTGACTACAACATGGATTTTCTGTTCCCATCGATCTGCTAGTTTATGTTTCCCCCTGATATTCACGTTTCTCACTAAGACCCTATCCCCCTCTAAGAGTTCAGCTGCCCTGACCTTCTTGTCAAACCTAGACTTGTTCTTCCCTCCCATCTTCTGGAAGTTTTTAGCAGCTAATGAGTAGCTCTCTTGTAGGCGTTGACGAAGGCCCTTGACATACTCTGAGTGGGTCTTATGGTTCCCCATATCAGGGTGGATTCCCAGGACTAGATCAATTGGCAGTCTGGGCTGCCTACCAAACATAAGTTCATAAGGGGAATAGCCTGTCGTATCATTTCTCGTGCAATTGTATGCATGGACCAAAGGTTTGACAAAATCTCTCCAATGGTTTTTGTCTCTCTCTTCCAGGGTCCCTAGCATACCAAGGAGAGTCCGGTTAAATCGTTCCACCGGGTTTCCCCGGGGATGGTACGGGGTGGTACGGACTTTGTCTGCTCCTATCAGTGTGCAGAGCTCTCTGATCGTTTTGGATTCAAAGTCTCTGCCCTGGTCGCTGAGCAGACGACTGGGGAACCCGTAGTGAACAATAAAGTTTTCCCATAGAGCCTTCGCAACAGTTCTGGCTTTCTGATCTCTAGTCGGCACTGCCACAGCAAATTTTGTAAAGTGGTCAGTGATGACTAGAATGTTTCTCGTGTCTCTATTATCTGGCTCAAGGGATAGATAATCCATACAAAGAAGCTCGAGCGGGTAAGTAGCGGAAATGTTTTCCAAAGGCGCGGCCTTTTGAGGCACAGCCTTCCTCCTGAAACAGCGTTCGCACCTTTTGCACTTCTCCTCAATGTCTCTGGCCATCCTGGGCCAGTAGAACCTGGCACGAGCAAGATGAAGTGCACGCTCAACCCCAAGATGGCCAACATCATTATGCACTCCCTGCAGTGCCCTCTCTCTGAACTGCTCAGGCAAGACCAACTGGTAGACAAGATCACCCCGTTCAGACCACTTCCTGTACAGGACATCATCCCTGAGTTCAAGCTTTTTCCATTCCCTGAGAAGAAGTTTGACATCAGGATGTTCAAGGTTTGTCTCTCTGAAACTGGGTTTTACAGCTCTCCGTACAAAGGTGATGACACGTGAGATAGATGAATCATTATTTTGAGCATTACACCAGTCAGAGTTAGTCATGGATGGTAAAGTGTCCTCACCGAAAACGTCAGGCACTATGGAGGGGTCGACAACAAGAGACTCTGCAACGACAGGTTGCTCTGAATGATGATGGTGTTCACCTTTAAACATCACAAGATGACGTTGACATAATGCAGAGAACACTTCATGACCCATGTCATCTCTTGTCTCCATGAGCCGTCTTTTCATGTCCTCTATTCTCTCTCTCTCTTTAGTGAAAGCTTCATCCTCAAGAGGCGGACCTTGAGGCCGCCGGGATAACCCGTCTGCATCGCGGTTGGCCTGCCCTGCTCTGTACTTGATGGTAAACTGGTAAGTAGAAAGAGCGGCTAACCAGCGATGTCCAGCAGCATCTAACTTTGCAGATGTCAATACGTATGTGAGGGGGTTGTTGTCGGTAAGTATGGTAAAACTTGATCCATACAGGTAATCATTGAACTTTTCACAGACAGCCCATTTTAAGGCCAAGAATTCGAGCTTGTGCGTGGGATAATTTCTCTCACTCTTGGAAAGACCTCTACTGGCATACGCAACCACTCTGAGTTTCCCCTCCTGCTCTTGGTAGAGCGCAGCCCCCAACCCGTCACGACAAGCGTCAGTATGTACAACATACGACAGTTGTGGATTCGCAAAGGCAAGGATGGGCGCAGACGTCAATTTCTCGATCAGAGTTCTGAATGCACTCTCACACTCGGGAGTCCACTCCTCACCAAGTGGTGCATTAGGGCTCACAAGAGGCGTGGAGCGCTCCCTCTTGTACACTTTGCCTCTCTTCTTCGGTGGATGGTAGCCTGCTGTCAGGCTATTTAGAGGTTTGGCTATCTGGGAATACCCCTCGACGAACCGCCGATAATACCCAGAGAAGCCTAAAAAACATTTTAGCTCTTTTCTGTTTAAAGGACGAGGCCAGTCTCTCAAAGCGGATATCTTGTCAGGGTCAGTATGAACTCCCCGCGCATCGACCACATGACCAAGATACTTGACTGATGTTTTAAAGAAGTGACATTTTTCCGGAGACAGCTTTAGACCATAATCTTTAAGACGGTTCAGCACCTTCATGAGCCGTGCTTCGTGTTCTTCCAATGTGTCTGAAAAAACAATCAAGTCGTCCAGAAAAACTAATACCTCATTGAGGTGCAAGTCGCCGACACACCTCTCCATAAGGCGCTGAAAGGTGCTTGGCGCGTTCGTGACACCCTGCGGCATGCGATTAAATTCGAAGAAGCCTAGGGGACATGTGAAAGCGGTTTTAGGCTTATCTTCGTCAGCCATCTCCACCTGGTAATAACCAGATTTAAGATCCATGACAGAGAACCATTTAGCGCCACTAAGGGCCGCAAAGGTCTCCTCAATGTTCGGAAGAGCATATGCATCTCTGATAGTTCGAGTATTTAGCTTCCTGTAGTCGATACATAACCTGATTGAGCCATTCTTTTTTCGCACCAAGACCACTGGCGATGCGAAAGGGCTCTGTGATTCTTTAATGATTCCTGCGTCAAGCAGTTCTTTGAGATGTTGCTTGACCGCCTCCCTGTCGCTGGGATGAATAGGCCTTGGCCTCTCCTTAAAAGGAGTCTCGTCACGTAGCCTAATGTGATGTCTCACAGCAGTGGTGTGACCATATGACAGGTCATCCACAGCAAAGACTTCTGGAATAGATCTAAGCTTGGTGGTGATACGATCTTTCCATTGTTCAGATACTGGCGAATCATCAAGATTGAACTTGAGGTTGTCACTGTCAGGTTTGTTGTGATGAGAGTTACCTTGCTCTGGTCCAAGTGGTGTGACCTGCTGGGTTGCACATATTTGAGCAATGATGCATTTCGGCTGCAGCGTAACATCGCGGTCACTCAAGTTATGCAGGACGACAGGGACCTTGCTGTTAGATTTAAAGGGGATGTCCATTAGCGCAGCTTCAAGGAACACGCCACCTGGCAACCCATGACGTTCGTTGGGTTCAAGCACAAATGTAGTTTGACTGTTCTTTTTCAGCCTGACATCACCTGTGATGCAGCACTTTTGTTTTGCAGGGACGGTGATGGGCTTTCCGCCATGTAACCTGACAGGATGTGCATGGTGGTCGAGGTCATGGATCCGGGCAATATGCTGGAAGATCACTGCAAGGTCTCTAGAGGTGAGTTTACAAATGAACTCTGGACCATCTTGTTCAAGTACTCGTTCATAGAGTCGGAATAACACGTTAGTACCAATCAACAGGGGGGTCCTGCTGTTGAACTGACACTCCGGCACCACAAGTGCTAACACAACTAGCTCCTCTTCCCTGCCAGGAACGGACAGGGGGAAAGTGACACGAGCTTCTATGTAGCCAAGATAGGGGACCTGCTGTCCACCAGCTCCCTCGATTTCAAGAAGAGCATGAATTGGATGTACAGGTAAGTGAGATAGATGGTTCTTATGAAAACACTCAGACACTGTTGTAACTTGTGACCCGGTGTCCATGATGGACTCACACGGTACACCCTCAAGGGAGACAGAAGCTGCACAACGAGGACCTATAAGTCCTGGAGGTATAGATCGCTCGGTGCTACGGTAGGTCTCAGTCATTGTGTGTGTTATAACTTCCTTTAGTGTTTCAGCACCATTAACTGATCTGTTGGGACAGGGGTTATCCTCAACTACAGCTCCTGGATGTCCCATGGCAGGAGCTGCTGCTAGTTTAAAGCAAAAGGGGAAGCAGCCTGCTGAGCTAAAAACTTATCCTGCCTCTCCCTAAGTTCTGCATTTTTCTTGTTAACCAGTGTGGGGTTAGGTTCGTTTGAGCAATGAGCAGCAATGTGGTTGTCTTCCCCACACTTAAAACAAAACCACGGCCTTGGCATTCCAGGCACCTTAAAGGGTCTCCTCATGTTATTACTACTGATTGCGAAGCAGTCTTTCTTTTGAGTACCCTCACTCTCTCTCTGATTTTGTGCTAGTTTTTCAACTTGTTTTGTCAGTTCAGCTATCTTGTTCTCAATGTGAGAGGTCTCATCTTGCTTCGGTTTTGCCACTGGGGGAGGGTTACTATCATGAGTGAGGCACTGTGGCTTTTTGCTTAGCTTTTCCAGCTGTTTAGTTAGCTCATTCACTTTCTTTTCAAGCTTTGATGCCTCATTTTGTTTTGTGTTAGGCAATGGGACAGGCTCACAGTCATAAGAGGGCATATCAAAAACATGGTGGGCATACATGTTAGCTTTTGAAGCACCTAAATGCTTTTTCATCCTATCTAACTTAGCTGAACGACGGTCTTCCTCAGTTCTCAACATGAGGAGGAATTTGGGGAATGTTGGTGGATTACTCTTTTTGCACTCTAATTGTAGGCCTATGATGATGCTCTGATCCCAACAGCCCCTACAAAATTGTCTGAGCAAGTGATCACTGGAATTTTCAGCTGAGACTCCCCCTCTAGAAATTGCCCTTGTGAGGAGGCTATGGAGCCTGTTTAAGTATGCTGATGGCTTCTCTCCATTATTTTGGTTAGAGCTGAGAAATGCAGCGAATAACTCCTCTCCATCCTCCACAACACCAAAAGCAGAATCAAGTTGAGTGACGTAAACGCTCGGTGGTGAAAAGATACCAAGAGGCTTTACAACGTCAGCTGCTGGACTCAGCAAGCTCTCAAGAATCCTTCTCACCTTGTGAGCATCATTCAAGGAAGGATCATTAAGGAGAAGATCAACTTGGGTGCGCCACGTTTCATAATCCACCTCACCATTTGGCCTTGGCATTCGTCCCGAGAAGGTACGCATCCTTATTTGTGGGGATGATGAAGTGGTTGACTCACTTCTGATGACATGCTCCACAATCACCTTCTGGATCTGAGGGGGGTTAAAAACATTCTCACTCACGTGGACTGGGCTCACTGGTATACTAGCAGATGCACTATGAACATGTGTAGGCTCTGCAGGCTCATTTTGGTCATTATTAGGTGTGTTACCATTTTGAGTTGCATGTGGCTGTGTAGCACTACTGTGTATGTTGTGTGATGTGCCCTGGTTTCCCTGCAGCTCCCTCTGAAGCACGCTCAAGAAACCTGCTCTGCCACTACCTGCAACAGACTCTAGCTCACCCAGGTATCTACGAGCTATCTCCCTCCCCATCTCTTCCTGACAAACATCTCTAATAGTCCTCGCAAACCACGACACAGCAGGGTCCTTTGGACTTGGTAAGGTACCCAAGGTAATGGGGTCGATCCTAGAGATAGACCTGTCGGATGCGTACTGGATCAGGGCTCTACCCTCTGGTTGTCCTGATTCATCTGGGATCCTAACTGTTTTAGAAATGTCTCCATTAACTTTAAATACAGTATTGATTTCTTCATCTGTGTAATCTGGTCCTATACCTGTTACATATAGGGAGTTCTGACCATTAACTTCAAAACGGTTGCAAATATCCATATCTAACTCAGTGGAATGAATGTCTAAATCTCAAAAGGTGTGAATTGTGGGGTGGAAGATCAGAAAGCTACTATTAACCAATCTCCTGGCTGGCTCGCCACTTTTTATGTAACCTGCAACATGTGTCCCTCTCTCTTATAAAAGAGATCTATACTGCTGATCCTAAGTATAACATCTACAATATCTGAATCTAGGTTTGTATCAAAATCTTAGACCCAGGACCTTTCTTTTCAGGTTTATCACAGGTTCACGCTTACTGATCTTCTAGGTTTGGGAAGGAGATTGGCAGTAGCAGGCTCTGTACGAGAGTAAATAAGACCTCCAACCCACATAACACACAGGACCACAGGTTATGGAACAGAAAATTACCTTTATGTAAATATCTTGTTCAGTTTCATTTACCTTCTTCCATTTAGTAGGAATATCTTTAAGTAAAATAAATAACTCAAATATACCACAAAAATAATTTAAACAACCCCAAAATGGATGTAAACAACAAAATGAAGTATTTCAATACCCCAAAAGATTGGAAAATAAAATAAAAAAAATATATGCGGTACCACTTGACTGGTCACTGGTTGTCAACCTTCAGTTGTTGTGTCAGTTCAGTTATTTGTGTATCTTGGGCCCAAGAACAAAAAACAACCTGAGTCTCAGGTGGAGAAAAGTATCAAAATAATTAATAAGGTGGCTCTTAGGTGGTTTTCCTTTTGTTTTTTTGTTCCTACCGCCCTCCTGGTACGGCAAACATCCACATGTAGACGTCCTGACACGCAGACGGCATCCACAACAGCAACGAAGTCCTGGACCACGATGGAGCAGTTCCTCAATTGGCACAGACAGAATCGTCCCTCAAAAAAAACCAGTCAGAATAGTTTAGAAAGTTCAGGAAATCACTCCGACAGAGCCTCTCCTACAACCGACTCCGACGTCTTCGAGGTAGGTACTCGTTCGTGGTTCACTGCTAACAGCAACTCTCTCACCAATGTTCATGGAAACTCTCTTTTCATGTGCTAACTGGAAAACAGCGTTCTTCATGGCAGCATGGAGTTTTTCTTGCCTCTGTGGCGCACTTTCACACACACAAAGAGCTGCAGGTGCTGCATTCAGGACAAGCTCCGGAAATTCAATTACCAGACGAGAACACAACAATACGGGGAACTACGATGCATTCAAGGAAACCGGTATTCCTGAGTGCTGTAAATCTAATCGGGGTTACACACGCATGGCCTACCACATATACAGTGAAAGTAGGAACAGAGCCACAGAGGTTCAGATGTTAATACAGCGCCAGGACAGGACCAGTGAAAATGGCTGTAAATTTAAAGCAAAGTAGTGTAATACTGACACAGCATGAACAATTTACTGAAGATATAATATGCAAGAATTCTGAATTAAAGGTGAGGTAGTGTTATACAGGGTTATTTTACTAATGGAGATTATTTTGAATGTTTGCTGTATGTTTGGCCTCACCTTCCTTGTTTTTATCAAATCTAATCCCTAAATTATCCCCTTAAATTACAAGGAGATTGATTTGAAAGAGCACGTGCGACGAATCTGTGACGTAAATTCAAAAGCCACTGGATAAAAAAAAAAAAAAAAGCTGTTGTGATGCTCGCAACAAAAGTTTATTGCAACAACGGCCAGGTTTTATTTATGGATGTCTCTCTGCACTCAATGTGTCATTCACTGTCTGTAGGGACAGGGGATGGTGTTGACATGTCAATCATAACTAGAGTAGCACTGAAAGACAAGGTGAGGCATTCCCTCTGGGGATGTATTGTTTCTAGACCAATGTGCTACTTTCACATTTTATTGTTTTATACTGGGTCAGAATAAAATAGAGATTTAGAACAAACTGGAAAGGAAGGAGAGAGAAAATGTATGTGTGCTGAGAGCCAAGACACATGGTATGGGCTGCACGTCGCTCTACTAGTCATCATTGTACAAAACCTCTGGCACATTCATTGTAGTTTTTTTTTTTACATAAGCACCACATGCAATAAATAACAAATGAAAAAAAAATTATGAGCCAGAAAAGCCGACAGGGAGAGAGAACAACAACGAAATGATGGAAATGAAAAAGACAGCCCGGGAGAAATTACATTAACGATAGAGGGACGAGTACAAAAGGGAGCTGGACTTCTTGCTGGCAGCGTGGTCCTGTTGTTACGTGGTCAGTCCATTCCCTGATGTCTGAGTGTTGCCATATTAAGAGGCTGTCAGATCGAGTCAGTTTCCACCAGATCAACTCAGAAGTACCCCACTTAGGGACTCACATAAATAACTCACTGCCTCTCTCCTGCATTGTATTCTGCTGGCTGTCATTACTGACATATGCATTAAGCGCTGCTCAAAGGCCACAGACTGTTATAACATACAGAAACTGGTGATTGTTGCAAGAAAGAACAAGCGTGTCTGACCCCCGACTACAATCAAAATGAAAACCTGGAAACATTTATGCATGAGAAAATACCAAGACTACGAGTCTACAGCAAGCTAATGTCACCACACTAACATATTCATAATGACCATTACTGTAATGCTTGTGCAAAACAGGTTACCATGGTCAACAACAGAGTTTAGCGTGTTAGCATGGTAATATTTGATAATTGGAACAAAATACAAAGTAGAGCTGAGGCTGTACATCAAATAAAGCATTGGACAAAATAAAATGTGTGACCTGATGGTGGCGCTAAATGAAAAATGAGAGGGTCGCAAAGAGGTAGTCTTCATTTAGAAACCAGTATCATAGTTTTTCAGTACTCCAGTAACAGTATTTTGTATAATAATTTCCCTGTTTTGTCCAGTTCAGTGTTTCTGTCCTACATCACATCACTCTGAAACTGTTTAGTTAGTTCAGTTATCGTTCTTGGTGGGAACATGTTACTGAAAACCAGAAATGTCAAACTGACGGTGGCGCTGCAAGACAAGTCAACAGGTCACCAGGGGCTCGTACCCTGTGAACCATGAATGTCTGTACAGAGTGTGGACACCTGTCCAATAGTTTCAAGACATTTCACTAAAAGTACAAAATGTCAAGCTCATAATGGCACTAGAAGAAAAGTCAGGGGATCGACAAGGTCCGTGAAAGTCATCATTTTTTAATGGAAACGAATGTCCGTGAATACAATTTTATTCCAACAATTTAGACAAGACCCAACTAAGTGTATTACAAGACATAACACGATAAGCACATTATCGTAGGACAAACAACACTGATGACAGAGAGGAGGGACATAAAAGAAAATATTAAATTATTTAAATTAAAAAGCAGTACTGGGATGTTGGAAATATATGCTGAAGCAAAGAGTTCCTGTGTGTGAAGATGTTCGAGTGTGTGTATTGGCGAGCAATAAGGGGGAGGAGTTTAGAGGCAGCCGGAAAGTGAATGTAGAAAGAAAGTATAACAGATTATAGGTTATAGTATAAACAGTATATAACAATCAATAAATACATAAATATATAATAATAATATGATAATAACAATAGAAAGTCGGGAACAAAGCGGTGGACGGACCAATTCAACCTAGATGTCGTTGGTATGGTTACAAGTTTAAATGATTCCACATACGTACTTCCTCTGAATGACCTTGTTGCGTGATAGAGGTCAGGGTTAGTTTGATCAGATTTACAGACTGGATCGGGTTCAGCGTGTGATGTGTGCATGCTTTCAAATGTTTGACTGTGCCTGTTTGTGTTTTGGTTGTTGTAGTCACAGGGGAGGTGGGTGCGGGGTGGCTGATTTAAGTTTAAGAACACCCAAAGGCCCATGAGGGTTTGAATTCAGCTGTGTTTTGGACCCGCCCGCTCTGACAGATTTTGATGTGTCGTGTGTTCTGTAAATTATTCATGCCTCAGGGAGATGAAAGTGTTACTTTTACCAGTTTTTTTTGCATGAATTGTGTTTCCGACAGTTAAATGTATTTTTAGTTTCACCTCATTTTCAGCGTTCACTTCCACACAAACTGTCTATTAGGTTTTTTTTTCTTTCAGATTAAAGCGCTTCAGAGAATAAAACAAAAAGATGGTCCTGACCCCACTACATTGTGTTCCTGTCACCTCCTTCTCTCACATTTTGATTGACTTGTTCCCACCCATATGATTACATCCTGCTGAAGGGTCAGACATCGTTAACCTCTCCTGCAATCTGTACAAAAGAAGATAATTTGAGCATTTAGCCACTGCTAAAATCAACCTCACCTTTGTGACTCTGTGTGAGAGATGCCAACATGAGACTCATACAGTATAGTGTTTTGCTTTATATGCAGTGAAAGGAGCTACAATTATCAGCACTCCCCCGTTGGCAGCAGGGTCTCGTGCCTGTCATGCGTTCTCTCAGGCTCGTAGTCCTAATTGTCAGGAGGCGCTGTGGACAGACCGGTGAGCAGTGGAGCTTTGTATTTAAATGTAGGATGTGATCTGTGACGTGACAGAGCTGGTGCACTCTCTGTGAGCGCTGTGGGAATTGGGTTGGAAAAGTGTCTCTTTCTGTGAGCTTAGTTGGACTAAAGGAGAGGCACTCGAATGTGACTCCGATGCGTACATACCATATGATACACAAAATCCTGTGTCCTGTGACACAGTTCCACCTTCGAGCAAAAATGTCCATCTTCATTTGTAGGCTTGCAGTCATTCGTTCCATTGTGTAGACCTGCTTAAGTCTCTGCATCCACTAGGTTATTGTTGGTGGTTTTATGTCCTTCCAGTTAACAGTTATCTTTTTCTTTCATGCGTCTTTTATATCTGGATTATTATGTTTGGGGAACGATTACGGTCTCAGTTAAACATTTAAAAAAAGGTGCCATTGTTGCCTAAACAGAACCACAAGTACGATACAGGATGTCCACTCCTGTGTCCCTCTGAAATGTATACAATAAAATAAAGTAGTACAGCATCAACTGGAAAAATGTTGCCAGTGAAGATTATGCAGGCACCAATTTTCTACAAAACGTATCTGGGTGAACTACATATAAGTGAGTTCTTGAAGACAAGGTTGCACCCACACGCAGGCGTGCTCATCTGGAGCTGTTTGATGTTCAGCGTCTTGGTCAAGGACGCTCAAGAGGACGGCGATGCACTGCCACCTGAGCCACAGTCGCCTTGAATATAAGTGTCTGCTGCAGCAGTCTGTTCTCAGGTAACTTAACATGATCTACTATTAGGGCTTGTAATAAAGGTAAATGAAGTACTGTAGAGCCGCAGAGATGTCCTGGCCTAGAAAGTCTTGTTCTCCAGATGTAAGACAACATGTTTGTTCGGTACAGACTCGAACAAATGTCACACCGTTATGATTTTAAGTCTCAGCCCAGAATAGACCCCATCGCCTCTAAGATAAAGGAACAGATACAGGAATCATTTCTTACACTTTTTAACATTGCTAGATTTTTTTTTGCCATTTTCTTTAATTTCTCAGGGAATAATGCAAAGTCAGGTGTATTTAGGTGGCTGGTATGTATGAGTGAGTACAAAAGTGGACTGTTGGGCTTGGCGGAGGTGTGCGCTCTACTGAGCAATCACAATATCAATCAAAATAATCACTGCATGTTTTTTTTCTACCACATTGTTCAGCTCTATCTATCAAGTCTGGGTTCAGGGTTTTCGAGGAGCCACTCATCATTGGTGCACCTTCTCGTAAGGTTTGGCAAATGTGTTGCTGCTCCGATGCATTTGAAAGTTTTCCAAAATCTATGAGGAGAAAGTATTGAAAGAGTTCCGATTAAAAAGTGGGCACAGCTCTATGCAGAACGCTCAGGCGCCTCAGAGTCGCTGCCAGTCCGCAATGGCAGCTGATGTTAGCTCTCCTGTGACCCAGATAGCCTTCAATACAATCGACACTGTGGAGCTTTTCAAGAGGATGCTTTCAACATTACAACAGTCTAAAAACTTTCATTTCATTTACAAACTTCTGAAGCATAAAACCAGAATAAAGAAAAAGAAGGTTAAGCAGAGTAGAGGCTGCATCATCACGTCTCATTCCTCTTTACACTTGTTACAACTTGTTCGCCACAAAAAATGTGAAAATAAGTGGGAGTATAGTACATTTCTTGATGCATTAACCATACAAAGGTTACATTAAAGTGGCAGGCGGTCAGGTTATGCTTCTTCTCTTTCATTCCTATAAGTGTATGCTTGAGGTTTGAAAGTGCTCCTCCGGCACTGCAGCCTCACTCCTGCCTTATTTCTTATCACAAGTGCATGTGCTTATACAACCTTTAATTACCATAACCATCTGGAGTGGGATATGATAACTCCATAATATAATCTGATTCATTCCAAAAGTCTATATGCATGTACGCCAGTTTCCCCCCCGGATACAGGCCGCATATACACTCTCTGGTTATGTGGTCCTGCTTCTATCCATTAATATGAAAATGACTTTGCAGAATAAGGAAACTGGGAATGTGCAGACTGATTTGAAAGGGAATATGAGCTTAACAAGCTGAATACCAATGGTGCTAACTTCATTCCGGGCTTAGCAGCGATTCTTTTCACATGACATGATAATGTCCATTCACAGTCAGAACAAAGCTCAGGCAGCTGATAAAACATTAATATTAGCCAATACAAGATTGTTCTGCTTACAAAGAGCCGCTGTTGGAATTCAAATCAAGGAAATGTAATTTGGATGATTTCTCTCGGCCCTTTTAGACGACATTTAATGCCCTATTTTAATAATAAAATACACTGTAACACACTTATCTACTCGGTGGCTGTATTATGTTTGGCGTGTATTGGTTGCAAGTCGGATATTTCCATTCTAAGGTTTTTATACTGGATGAATAAATCATCAATGGCATGGTTTGAATTTCAATGCATCCCTTCAAAGAAGAACTAAATGTGTCTTTTTTTTCCTCAGATCACACACAGTGTATTTTCTTATTTAGACACTACTGCAACATTCACAATCAGTTGAAAGAAACATGGCATTTCAGTGTAAATATTTGACTCGATCAGATTTCATCAGTCAGTACGGTGAAACAGGATCTTGGCGTTCTCGTCGTATCAACGCCTTTACAAATTGACGTTTGCATTCACGTTGGCTGATTGACAACCTCAGACGGCTGATTGCTTTACGAGATCACCCCAAACAAAACAACACGCAGACTTTAAATGCTCCAAAGTAAACAGTGAAATATGCCCCGAAAAACGTGTTTAGGTCCAAAGGAAAACTGCTCGCTGTTGATCCAGAGGAGGCAGTTTCAACTCGTACTGGAGCTGTTGAATATTTCATAGCCAACACAGTTTTCTGCTGAATAGAAGCACTAATGAGGAACAATTGAAATCAAAGCCTTCTAACAGACGACAGGGACGACACATGGTGAAGCGGTTTCTTTCTGCATAAGAGCGGCTTCAACAGCAGCATCACCGGGGGACCAGAGACAAAACCTGTTCTCTGCAAAACTGACCAAGTTGCATTCAGTGAAGGAAAAAAACAACAAAAAGGCATAAAAGGTCTCCCTTGAAGTCAAGAGCTGTCAACACTAAGCACAACTGTTGATGTGTTATATCAACAGGACCTCATACCACAATGTGTTTTAGTCAGTGATTCCTAAAAACAACATACTGTATGATCATGACAACACCAGAGCCAGGAGCATGTTCTCAAAGTACTATTTAACATTGTGAAATGGTTGCAGTTTGATTAGGTTTAGGCAACAAAAAGATCATGATTTAGGTTTAAGTAAGTGTGTTATGTAATTAAAATAATGCAACATTATACAACTGTTTTGCCTCAACACAGTGGTGTTGCACTCAGAAACTGTGCGGGGTGCTGAATCGCACAATATGCCATCTATCCACCCCAACCTACTCCATACCTGGACTTTGACACTTTTTATACTGCATCATCTGACACTGCTAAGGATTGCTGCCTAATATTAAACATAAAAATGAGAAATAATAAGCTGCTTGCAGATGAAGTATACGGCACGGCCGCTCTGTGTTTTATTTATTTGTAGTATCCTGATTTAAAACCGGATGTTGATGGCAGAGGTTTGTATATCTCTAGAATAGATAGATTTAATTTTACTTTTGATTTGTCGTTAATGTTTTGTCTTGCTGTGCCTAAACTCCCGTCTGGTCCACTGAAATTCTTTGTACCACAATACACAATTTCTGTGCAAAAAAGTGAAAGAAACACGTCCCTTCACTGGGATTACAACAGGTGTGAGGGGAAAATGTAAACTGAGATGGAAATAACAGGGTGAAGACTGAAAATGTCGGAGACATGGCTGTGAACGTCTGACATTTTTTTTTCATTAACTTTCGAAGAATCTCTGCAGACAGAGGGTGTTTGCTCTTCAAAATGCTCTTCCATATTGGATGAAAGACTGAGTGTTATTCATAGAAAAGGCCGGTCATGTAAATGTTAAGGGTTAACCTGACACACACTGGACTGAATATTCCCAGGCACGCCGTGAGGTCCTTGACATTAAAGGACAGTTTAGCCCCGATTGCTACACGGCGGGAAGACAAAACACATCTGTGCTGTTTGAGAGGGGAACCAGAGAGAGAGTGACAGAGAGGGTATGAGGAGCATCTGTCCTCTGCAGTGTAAATGGCAGGTATCAAGGATGGGTTTCCTGTTACGGGGGCCATTACTGATTCACTTTCACTTCCTGGCAGCTGTCCTCCACGGAGGCATTTTAAAATAAACGCTCATGCGTTGCCCCCCTCTAGACACACACCACATGGCTTATTTACTCCGATCTTCAATATTCTTTCCAGGACAGGTACTGTATAAATAATGAGACTGTGTTGTGCGAGATGAAGGTATTATGTGGATGTGTGGGCTTCAGGGAGGGATGAAATGAAAGTATTGAATGCCTGATATTTTGATTGAGCGAAAGCCTAAGGGAATTCTTATTCTTTTCATTTTTATGTATAAGAAGAATAAATAAACAGTGGCACAAGGGTGTCGTCACTGTCTTTGTCTTTGGCACTGAGGTGATTACATGGAGTATAGTCCTGACATTTAAATGTTTGATCGCAAAATTAGTCTGCCAAACTTGATTTCCCTTGTGTGAAAGTGCATTTGGCGTATGGTATGTGTGGTTTATCATCTTTCTTTTTCTTTTTTTTTTGCTTGCAGTAGACTTCGGTGACACTTCTGCTTCTTTACATATTTGTTTCCAATAAACCATCGTTCATAATATGTGTACAAAATAGAGGAACTTGGTTACACAGCCAACACCCGTCACAATAGGGACGTATATCAGTGTTTTATATGGAGGCTCCATGCAAGAAGTCGAGGTAATGTCATCGTGTGCCTGAGGTGATTTATAATAAAAGGTCACATTGATAACATCTTTATGCCGACAAATCACTTTTTAAAAATGTTTAAATCCACAGAGCCTGTAGACAGGTGCAGAATAAAAATATGTCGCTTATTCCTGCTCCAAACTATCATTCGCCATGTTTCCGTAAATAATCAAGGGAACATTTTTTAAAGTTTGCAAAAAGGACAAAAAATTTAAATGCAATAGTGGTGCGTTTCCCTAAACCGCTTTGAGTGAATGAACTAGACTACTTACAGCGTAATGTCGTCAGATGCATGACGCAGCGTATGTGGCTACGTCACACGTCGATGTGGAAGTAAACAAAGGCTAGAGGTAAACAAACAAGGAGGCGAAATGGACAGACGTCTTCAGGAATTACTTTGCAAGTTGTAATTGTTCTTGCATGTTAGACAGACATGTTTTCGCAGACAGCGGAAACAGCTGATCAGTCATGGGAGTTGAATGTTCGCTACGTCACAGTTTCTTCGGCGAATCTGTTTCCATCAAACATTTCACCTCGGCTGGCGTACAAACTTTTTTTGCGAATCAGAGGAAGTTGATATCCTTGAGTCCTAAAGCATTTTGCTTTCTAAATAATATAAATCTCTACAGAAATCTGTTATGACAAGCGAGGGGGGAGCAACTTTGAAGACAGGGTGTGGAGCAATGATGAATCCTGAATGAAAAGAGTACCTCTGAGAGAGCAACATGATGCAGAGGCAGCATATTTGAAGAGAAGCTTTCCAACATAAGTCAGCAGTAGCCATGATGTTTGAAGGTGGGGGGGACAAAGCCTGTTGAGAGAAGTGTTGTGAGGAAACTGCTGTATGGATGTAAACCACATCACAGACAACTGCTACAGTTAGCGGAAAAGTAAACATTTACTAACTCAACAAAGTGTCTGAACCGGAGACAGGTTTGATAAAGTGCGTTTTCCAGCTTCATGTGAAAAGAAAAAGCTGTGTACACTGTACGACTCCCTTCCTCTGCTTATTCTATTTGATCATCTTCTCAACAGTGTTGGGGAAAGCGATTTTGTGTATCTGCTGCCACTGTTTAAACATTTTCGATTTAGGCTACGAGGCTAAGTAGGTCGGAGAGAGTTCGTGGAAATGACTGGTTACCGCAGCTGGAGTCTGGGTGGGTGTTGGCGCCGTCTCTGAAATGTCATGTGGTCCCCAGAGGACGAGATATAGGTTAACTGGTCACCCAAGAGATCTAACAACAGGAGAGCAGAGTGCTTTGGGGGTCAAAGCCTCAAGGTTGTCAGACTGAACAGTTGTCTGTGCAATATTTTGTTTAACTGCCTTGACACAGTACATGATATTTATATAAATAAACACAAAACTAAACTGTTGAAAGAAACACAATTATGTTGTAGAAGCTTGACTTCACAGACCTTTCTCAACCGTCTCCATATAAAACTCTAACAAAGGAATAAAACCGAGCATACAAGAGCAATTCAATACAGATATATGCAGATATATATGCTGTATAGATAAGTATGTTGACTGGAAAATCATACATGCACTGAGAAAGAAAAGAATATTGCTGCATATTAGATTTTGTCTCTATATCAATATATTCTATTGCTTCAGAAAATTGTGCATACACAGTCTAACATATGCGTCTTTCTTACAACTGGCTTGTGGATGAAATTGATCCGCCGTTCCCTCAAACTGTTTGAGCGTGTCCCTGCTGATAAACGCTATAAAAGATATTAGAGCAAGAATACAACTAAAAGCGGAGGTAGCTGTCATGTTTGCTAATGTGTGAAAGAGCGATAGCGGCATGTACTGTATGCATATATGTGTGTGTCTGCAGTATATCACGCAGGCATGAGTGAGGCTGTGTGCGGAGTACGGAGCAGTAACCGAGGAACACGTAATGCAGCGAGGCCCAGGGGGATACTGAGATGGAGAAGGGCTTACCGTGTTCCCATTTAGAGCCTATCTGATGGGGCCTTCGTTTAGCCAGAGTGTTTACGCTCTTTTGTTGTTGCCGTGTTAAGGTCAACACGGTCCCATTCGACAAAGAATGAGAACGTGGGGAACTGTCTCATTTTCGGTTTAAGTGAGAACACAATGAAAGGAACAAGATCCGCCGTGCCAGTCCGAGGTGCAATACTTGGAAGTGAAACGGTGAAGACAGGGAACCATTATAATGTAATGAATCACATTCAAACGTAGTTTATATAAGTAACCCTGGACTGCAGGGTGCTTGTGTATGTGCTCTTGTCCTTTCCTAATGCCTCTGTGGAAGTGGATTTTCATATGAAGCAGTAGCAGGAAATACAGCGTATTTGTCACAGAGGTAAGTGCTGACATAAATTAGTCATTACAATTTATATTCCGAAACATGACATGAGTAATTTGTGGCATTTTTGACAGTACTTCGGTTTAACATTTAGCAGGGAGCCACGGTGAGCTGTTATTGCTGTGCTCTGCTGACTTGTAACTACTTTGAGGCATGAAGTCGGATCATTGTTGCAATTAATCTTTGACTGCCTTCTTTATTAAAACAATGTGAGTTTGTTTGTATGCCCTGTAGATGGATACACCAGTTGTTTGGTTGTATCACTACTTAAGTAGCTGTTCAAATAATGTTTGCTGAACTATCAAAGTGTACATGCTGAAAACCAAAGGTGTCGCCTGTCAACCAGAACTGAACTCCTAAGAATTAACACATCAACAGAATCATTAGCCGGACATCTGAGTGTCAACTGCATTAAAAAACATAAAAATTAAAACATTGTCTACGTATAGATGACTAAAAATGTTTTGTAACTTATTTATAATTATGAAAACGTTGTCTTATTAGTTTTATTATGTGTAGGAATAAAACACATTGTTTTGAACCTCTGTTTTGCATGCATAGAAGTGTGGTGGTATCGGTCTTCTCATCTAACTTTGGGTTTGATTGCTTACAAGCACATTTCCCAAGTTATTACAGTCAACACGCAGTCGAACATCAGAGACTTTTTGGTGATCATTTAAAGAAAAGCATACCTTGTTTATTCATAGCCATAACACTTTCCTCCCTGAAATTTCCTCCCCAGACACAAAGACTCGGTGGTTTAGTGTCTAGTGCTCCTTCACAGCTTTTGAGATGAACATTTAAGAGAAGTCCTGTTGGGGGATTTCAGTGCTTCTAGTGTGGTAAGCATCTCGTGGTGTTTGGTTGAGGCAACCCTCATCAGTATTAGCATTTACTGTACACATTTGACTGCTGTGAGCGAACTCACTTTGGAAAATGGAAAAGATACAATTTGCTGGATGAATTTGATATCTTTCATACCTTCTGGACCAATACATCAGTGACCCCACGGTAAGCGGCGGTGTGATCTACAAGCTACAGTGAAATCTATTTTTCACCCAGCAAGCCTAGATCTCCCGCATTTGAAAGTTAAAGCTTTTAAAAGTGTCATATGAATCCCCGTGTAACCACAAATCCTCTCATTATAACAACCATCAAACATTTCAACCTTTGAAGTGAACTTTCGAAATCCCATCTGCTCAGTTATTCTAAGTGTAAAGGCAGCCACAGCAGAGACTGTCTGTAAACTGCAATATGACTCAGAAGTTGCAGAAGATTGCACTATCCCGCTACGACTGCACTTGAGACTTTGAGCCAATGAGGTACTTGAAGTTTTTCCAGGGCTGGTGGAGAGAGAGAAAGGAAGACACACAGACGGAGTGGAAGTTCTATCAATGTGTTGGTGTCTCGCTCGGAAACAGAGGTCCTTATGTCTCTCAAGAGAGCTTTTGCCCTTTTCTGCCATTTGCTACACTGGTACCAACAGGAAGACCGCAGGACTTTGTTTGTTCTCTGAGAAACATAGATAACTTTGCCTCTTCTCTTAAACCCCTCCTCGCCTTGTAACAGTTGATAGTTTTCTCTCAGCAATTATTCTTGAATCCTTGTTCATGTTTATTTTAGTCTATCAAACTAGAAGAATCTCTAATAACAAGAAAACCCATTGACATCTTTTTCCCCTTCAACAAAACAAAACGTGGTGAAGTGTCCTCAAAGGTGCCCTTCCCGTACCCTTTCTGCATGCTGGTGCCCCACCGCATACAGCTGATGCCCTTTTAATTTTTTTCGCCCCTACCCCCCAAACATCCTGAATCCACCACAGGGATACAGTACCCTGCACACACTGTTCATTAAACTGGAGGCTGTGCTTTGTAAAACTACCTCGATTATCCTCCCACTGAAGTGGAAAGGTCAAAATCCCATCGAGGTCCTAGAGGGGTTCAATGAAAGTCCTCCACGTCAACAGGAGGTCGGGAGCATGCGTCACTTTTTTTTTTAGCCGTGACCCCAGATATTTTTGTGCCCCTGACCTTGTGCCTCTGGATATAAATGTTGATGCTCTGACCTGCCTGGCGCTCGTCATCTCTCAGGCAAGAATATTTAAATGGACAGTGACAGTGCTCAGAAATGAAGATCAGGAAAAGAGTGATAAATCTTGAATCGATCGTTAATTATTGGTCGGTGTGAAGTGACTGAAAGATTTCAAGATGTGGAACCAGTTATAACGCAGCATATGGCCTGTCACAACGGAAAGCATCATTAAACTGATAATAAACCTTTTGCAGTACATTTATTTTTGAGGAATGTAAATTTGGAAAAACCTGGATATCATCGTGGTGCACTGAAGATTGAAGATTGATATGTTTACAATGAATTGCTACGACCTTGAAAAGTGTTGAAATGATCCTCCTGTTTTTTTCTGCGCTGTCGAACCAACCTGATGATGTTCAGACGTAAGTACACTGAAGCAACTTAACCAGATCCTCAACATCCAGCGAAGGGGCATTTACGTTCAGTGGTTTCAATGCAAATGAGAGCTCTGATCCCCCGAGGAAATCATCACAGTCTCTCTGGAATCTCCCGCTGCACTGCAAAAATATTTTAGTGCCACACACTGACGTGTCCTCGATGTGTCCTTGTGGACCCGGAGCCTCCTGGTTCGGGCACATCCCGCTGCATTTACACATTCTTTGAGAATACAGTGAAGGTTCTGGAACATTCAGATAAGGATTCTAATTTTGCGAGCCAGTGCACTTTGTGTCGACCACTAATGGCTAATGGAGTAAATAATTATAAAGCTACCCTGCGATAAATCTGATTAGTTTCTCTCTCTTCCTCTCTAACTGCACTGAAGTGGAGGGTAAGGGAGTGTAGGTCTGTTTTGCTATAATTATATAAACTCCAGCTTAATGCTAATCCATAGACTATTTTGGAGAATCATTCAGTCTATTGTCAGTGGGAGGAAAACCAATACCTGCATTTGCAACCCGGAGTATTCTGTGTATTATTTTCAGAATGCAGAGAAGCTTGAAATATACTTTAGGGCCTAAATTAATATTTCAAAACATGATTAATGCTCTGCTAAAAACAACTGATCCAAAACAACACTGAAGGCATTTAGGCATGCAGTCCCATTTGAATTAAAGCTGTAATATTATCATATTAAAGGTGAAGTATGTGAGAATTGGCCACCTGCAGAATTCATACACGAAAAAAATATGGAGCAGCCTATCACTACAGTAACCGCTAACTGCTGCTAACTGTAGCTGGCAACTTAGCTCAGTTAGCCGTGCATTTAGTGGTCCAGACTGGGAGCTCAGAGCACCGGGCGAATGATGGTGTTCACACCACTAGCAAAGGAGCTTTGAACCTGGACAGACCAGAGCTAGCGGGTTAGCATGCTAACTTCAGTAAATCTCTGCAACACAGTACATAGACATAACGAGAAAACTACTATTTGTTCATATTTTATTGGTTTATTTAACTTTTGAATTGTTTCAAAAGTTAATTGTTTCCTTTAATACTACTCCTTTAATGATATGTCAACTTTGTGTAATGTTAAAGGTGACAAAACCCAACTGTACAGTTTGCCTCAGCTCAGGTACCTCAGGGTCCATATCAACAAAAAAAACTGCATCATTTTCTAACCTACTTAAGATGAAACCATGACTTCTGTATGACAAAAGCCTAGATGGCGGTGTTCCCATGGAGAGTTCACTTGCGTGGTTCCCGCAAAATATGGCAGTATTAGCAAGCTAGTGTGCAATTTCCTAGCTGCGTGTTCAGCGGGTGTCTAGTTAAAAACAATTATGCGCTATTATGTGTTAAAATAACGATATGGGGCACTGAATTTGATATATGTACTGCCGGTCAGACCACAAATCATCCCATCCAGATGTAAAACAATACTTGAAACCACACACTCTAACATCACTCGGACCTCCCAGGTTATTTTAATTGGCTTTTTGTGAAATAAAGACTATAATAAAAATAATGTGTTGCTGCTTTTCACCTTATGCTACATAACTGATACTACAATTAACCATATTATAAGCTACAATGTTATATTAGTATGCTTACAGATTTTGGCCTCATGTTGTATCATATTTATATAACAACCCAAATTTGGACAATAACAAGTACCACTAATGTTTTAATCAAAAAAGCTGCAGAACCACTGCAACAATTGCAAACCCAGCACTTAATGGTAGACACAGGTAAACAGCTAATGAGTCCCTCAGGAGTTGGTAAAGACCAAAAACAAAGCTAAAAGTGAATACTGAATATGAATTCACCAAACACCCACAAATGAATGCTAATGTTGTTGTGTGCAGCTGTATGAGTAAATGGGCTGTTTGCTAATGATTCTGACATGTCAGCTTTATAAGCTGAAAAAACGTCACAGTTTGAGCTGCCCCGCTTATTTTAAAATCCGATAATTGTAATGTTTTTGTAGAGCGTGTAAATGCTGTAGAATCACCAAAATGTCAACAACGACCGGAAGAGGTCCAGCAGTGCAGGCTCAAAATGAACATTTTGGAAAATTACAACATTCAGAGTTTTGAAATGATTGTTTTATGGAGGAATAATTTGGAAGGGTCAAACATGCAGTATGAATGAATTTAAATGAAGGCTGGTGAGGAGCTGTGAGAACAATGGACAAACATGAATTTTACTTTGCTCAGCTGTAAAATACTTGTTGAATACCCACCCTTGAAACAGCACTTGGTAATAATAACATTCATTTAGACCATCATTTTTTTTATATATATATATAATAACTTGGGGTGATAATTTCATAGCTGGAGTGAACACAACATGAATAAACTGCAAAGGGAGAGAAATAAAAAAGTGGCATTCAGCTTCTGGGGGATTTTTATCTCACGCAAGCGGTTCACAAATTGATTTGCTAGAGGTCAGACATTTGTATCATTTCTTGTGGGAAACTGTTCAACTGAGAGAGGAAAACTCTTTTTACTGTACGATGTTACTACTTGCTACTTTACAAAAAGACAGTGTTTACAATTTGTTCTTCATTTGTCCTCCTTCACTCAGATAGATTATGGTTAATTATGTTTTCTCAGTGTAATTTATTCTATAATATTGTATATGATCAAATTGTCTAGTTGAGAGATGCATCGTTAATGCGACCAATCACAATCAACACGCCGTGCAGGGAAAACGTTATCCAGAAATAGACTGAGTAGTTGGCAGAGCGTCATGCAGTCTTTCTCTGAAACTTCCTTCCTTCTCATAGACCTCATGCTGTCAGACTTTTGAGCATCACATCAATTTGTCATCATCATTTGCAGCCATATCAAACATCATATACACCCGTTCCTCTACACTGCCAAACAGGGCCACAGGGGGTTGACTTTAGCCCTGAAATGTTGAGGAAGTACAGGTACTGAACCGCTTCTGGGCGGCTCAGAAAGAGATGTAAGTCATCAGCCTCGGCTCAGCGGCCAAGCTGCCCGCAGTCAGACCTGGATCACTTTCCCTCCATCAGCAGGATGTTAAGAGTCAGAACCCTGAGTGGTCTGTAAAGGGCCATCTGAAAGAGGGGGTGGCCGTGCAGTTTAACAGTGCATGGTATGGGGTAAAATTTGTCGTTTTCTCCGGAGGTATCTATCTGGATTTGTCTGGTTGGGTTTGAATAAGAACCAGGCCGGCGTGAACTTGCTGTACCTGAAACTTTGCTGTCAGTAATGGATCAGCAATTTTAGCTGTCATTATGTCGAGGAAATATAATTACGATGAGGCACTGTTTGCTCTAATGCAGTTCTTAAATGTAATAGAGTGAGTTTCAAGCCTTTTACGTCCTCTCATCATCTTGGGAATGCAGCAAATGTGAAAGCAAGGAACACAAAGTATTTACAGTGAGTAACAGAGAAAACACAGAACATTTTTGTGTCATTTCAAAGTTGATGTAGCTTTAGTAGTTAATGAATGGGTAACACGAAGAACTAGGGACGATCCATTTAAATGATTTAAATGCAAATATATTTATAGTAGACCTGCTGGCCAGAGAGAATGTAGGCTGAACTACATTGGCATCTTTTTTAAGACAGTCTATCGTCCCAACACTGTTTTGTAAAGTCTACCTATTTCTATGTTATCCAAAGCCAGAGAAATGTGTCCAGGTATGAAGGTACAGTATGATTATACATAGCTGCTGTATTCACTTGTTCATATTTCATGTCATAATTCTTCTGTTGACCCAAAATTCTGTATCTCCCTCTTCCCCCCTATTTCTGTGCAACCATCACTTTTTAGTCCTCTACAGAAGGAGTGCACACACACCCCATTTACCAACCAATTTCTCATCAAAGCAGCAAACTGCATGGATCGACTCTACTTACAGGAGTCAAGTGGAGTCTATATTTCAAAGGGGGACTGTGTTGTAGCTGAGGCAATTACAAACAAGCTTTCTCCCCCTGAAGATCTGCCAACGAGTTCCGCGTCCGTCAGCAGTTTTCTTCAGGGCTCCTGTTGAAGCAATGCAACACTTTACAGTCTGATTTACCTTATTATGGTAATGACCAAAGTTTGTCTACCTGCCTCGGGGGGAAGCGGGGGAAAAACACTTGCCAAGTATTTATCCTGTGTAATCAAGGAGGCATCGCTTGAAAGGATCAGAGACGTCTTGAAGTGGGGGAACAATGGAGTCTTCAAAGAGCGGCCGGGAGAAGGCTGGGTGGAGGAGAAACACTGCAGCCTAACTTCCACTGCCCTCGAGCAGTGGAATAAAGCGAAAACAGTAGGGAGGGATTATTAATTCACGGTGGTGGATTGCTGGTGTTTATCTCTTTTTAGTGTGGCCCCAACATGTAAGTCCCACCTGCGGCTGGAAGTTTGCTTGTTTGGCACCCCTGGTGCAAAGAGCAGAATAGATGATTTGTGAAAAAACCTCATGTACAACTATTTTAAAATAATTTTATTGATAATTGTTTTTGTTTCTTTCAAGCAAAAATGTGCTCGTTCCTACTTTGCAAAGTGAATATTCTCAGTTTTGGGGCTGCTGATTAACAAGACATTTGAACAATACCATGGGCTCTTTAGATTTCCTGACATTCTTTAGACCAAAAATGTATATTACTACATTATTTAAGTCAGAAAAGCAGTGAAGGACAAGCCTTCACTGCAAATTAGGCATAAATGCGAGGGTTTGTCATTCAGGTCTTTGATCTCAAGCACACTGAACCGTCGTTTGCATAATGACGCTGACTGGCCGTGGTAGACCTCCAGCCGCTGGACATGAGCATCCTTCACTCGATATTCTTCATACCAAGAAAAATCGACAGAGGTCAAAGATCACCTCAATGTTATTCAGCCTCACACACACACACACACACACACACACACACACACATACACAGCCCACACACTTATAGATTTTACCTAGTTTGTAGTCGGCTCCTATACTCACAGTATTTTGATGAAAAGTAAAATAAATGATAACACAGTCTTGGTAACAGATGTCTCCACATGCATTTTTTGCAATAATAGAAATGCAAGTTTTTCCCACATGAAAATCCTGAAAATGCTGCCAGAAAGTAAAAAGTGTTATTGCGACACCTGCATGAGAACCATCCTTCCCCTTTCCTTCCTCTTGAACGGTTTCATGACTCCCTGAGGGGAAATATGTTTCTCAGAGATGTTAAGCAATCCACTGAGAGAGGGCCGACATTTACTCAACATCGCTGGTATTTTCTGATTATAATTAATTATTATCGATCAGGAAATGCATTTATTTAGATGTGAGGGTAAGCATTTTTGAGTGAGTTTTCTTCTCCACAAAAACATCCTCTGCTTTTCCTTTCAAATTTCAGAACTTTCACCTAAACAAACTTAGACTGACATTTTTGCAGGTGTCACCAATGGTCATGTGAATGTGAAAATAGTCTGGGGATTCACAGCAACATGAAGGACATGAAGCCACATTATAGTCAAGTTGAAACTGATGCTCTTGACAGACAGCTGACAGTAGCCCATCTCTCCCCTGGGACAACTGGGCTGCATTTTGGTGCATAATAACTTGTAGTAGCAAATAAGTCATATTCTTGTTTAATCAGGTTTTTAGGGACCAGATGACTGTTGTTTACGCTCAACAGAGACAATAGAAGGAGAGCTAAGCTGACATTGATTAACTACTTTTTCAATTCCTTGAATTGCCAGCATACTACAACTACAGAGGCTATGGGTTCAAGGTACAGTAAGAATTGGCCGTTGTTGTTGAAGTCACACTCAAAACAAATGGGGGGCAGCATATTACCAGAGTAACTGTAGCTGCTGTTAAGTAGTTAGCTTGGTTAGCCGTGCATCTAGCGCTACGGACTGGGAGCTCAGAGCACCAGATGAGTGTTGGTGTTTACACTGTTAGCATCGGAGCTAAGGCCTGGGCTAGCTGGTTAGCATGATAACTTCAGTAGATATCTCTGCAACACATACACATTTTGTTGTTAATTTTAGTTACTTTTTAAAAATGTTTTCAATTAAATCCTTACATATTGCACATTTAATAATATTTACCCCTTTATGTTGTTGTGAGGTGCTATTTAAGGTCACACAAATCAAATGCATTCTTTAGCTGTGTGAATAGAGAGAAGCTGAAAAATAAAGTAGACCAACCTTCTCACTAAACCCACAGAGAGGCTCATTGGAATCATTGATCATTGTGAGGTACCCTAATTGCTGAGGATAATAAAGAATTGATTGAGGCAGTCAAGAGGGAAAACACATCAACTGCATGCCAGCAACCTCCCCATGCGTGTGCCCCAGCACATGTATGCAAGAATTCCAAATATTTGAACACACATATAAATGAGAAACAAAGTTTAGATGCAAAAACAAACAAAAGCTATTCTTAAAATTAGTATACCAATTAAAATTTAAAAAACTTAGGAAAAGATTTAGGATTTAGGAAAATAAAAAAATTGTTTAGATATCTTTTAGATATAAACAAATCAAAAGTAATTATTCCCTGGTTTGCACAAAAAACATGACTTAGGAAATTAAATCAAAACAGTGTATTTGTTTTGCCGTCCCTTCCTACAATATCTGTGCAAATGTTAGAAGCACCCGGTCGATGTCTCGGTTGGCTGAAATGGGCCCACCATCGGAAAATACATCGATATCGACGTTCATGTTGTCCAGTAAGTGCCTATATGAAGACTTTTTTTTAAAGAAACTATAATAACGAAAAACAGTTTAGCACCCTGAGGTCCAGCCATAGAACAATTAGCAGCTGACCCATGCACCGTCCTATGAATATTTCACAGCATACGAAAGAGTGGCTGGATGTTGTAGGGCACCAAAGGGCACTGGGAGTCACATCGGAGGACAGTGAGCCATCCATGTAGCGAGTTGTTTATCAGAGATGCGGAGGTGGAGAGAAATAAAGGGAATGTGTAAATGCAATTCCCCAGCTGCAAGATGCGTTGTATATATAGCTGAGAACATGAGCATTTTTAAAACACTGACCTTGGGGTCAATCCACACCTGTGGCCACAGTGTTGAAGACTGAAAATGTACATTTTAGATGCATTTAGTGTGTAGTGCTACATATTGCAGATATTGCTAGAAAAATAAAATGTTTTCCATTTCTATAGTTTAAATTTTCAATTTTATGTTGTGACAGCACTTACGGTCAGGTTTAGACACAAGACCCACGTGGTTAGGGTTAGGAAAAGACCATATTTTGGCAAACCTGGTTCTGTCTCCACAAACATGGGCGGAAAATGTCTGAACATCTCATTAAAAATAGATCCAGTGGTTTTGCACTTACGCTGTCTAAAACAGTGCTCTCTGACTTGGCAGAGCTCTCACCTGTCTGTCGCGCCACCACCAGCCACCTGCAAACCCAGACATGGAAGGAAATCTGTTGTATAGTATGCCGATGACACCACCATCATCGGCCAGATTTCAGGAGTAAAACCAACAGTCTTGCAGAGTGGTGCACAGAGAACAAGCTACTGCTCAAGGTCACCAAAACCAAGGAGCTGAATGTTGATTTTAGAAAAAAGGAGGTCAAGACACACACCCCTGTCTACATCAGTGGAGCAGAGGCGGATCAGGTGAACGCTTTTATGTCCTAGTAAGAAAGCTCAGAAACGATTTATCCTCCGAACACCACTAAAACAGTATTCTTGTTTTTTTATATAGCATAAAGGGACTGCACCTTGCTGTGCATCCTGTGTTGTAGAGGGATAATAAAGATAATTGAAACCTTTATAATATTTCACATTTTTTATTTGTTTTTCTTACCTTCCAATAATGTGTATAATATAGCCTGTTGTATTCATTGTCAAGTCCCATTCTGCATCAGAAATCATGAAAATAACCCCACCCAATCAAACCTCAATCTTCCATAGACTTGAATTAAGTAACAAACAAGAAGCAACATTTACAGGATCATTGTCATTCTGTCTGTTTATTGATTGTCTTCCATGAGTCTGATTGTCCAACACTGTGCTTGGCAGTCATGCACACATCACTGTGATGTAGATGTTACTGTTGGCTGTATATTTTTTCAAGAATCTGTAATTCGGGGTTCAACAGCATGATGAGGACATGAGAGAGAATGTGTGTGGGGGTGTCACAACTTTGCAACTGAAGTGAAGAGCGAGAAATATAGACTCACAGATCCCCCACTAACAAGCATGCGCACAACCTTTCACTCATCATTGCTATCAGTCCTCTCGGAGTTCGCTGTGTCTTCGTGTGGAAAATTACGCAACAACCTGCAGAACTTCTCCTCACATACAGAGAACATGAGAGCAGACGTGAAAGCAAAACATTAACATTCACATATTTAACAGACAATAATTTCTAAACCAGCTCCACAAGCTGACACTCCCACGCTCACCGATGCGAAACTCTCACACATACAGAACATACTCGCACACATGCACAAAGAGCCTCTGGCACTACATGACTCATCTCTCAACTTCTGCCCACTTTCAGCCCCCTGCTCTGTGACTCTGGGCCAGCGTCTCAGTGTGTGTCTGTATGCATGTGAAGCAGAAAGGCAAGAAATACAGCTTGCTCCCAGCGCTTTTCACACAACCCGAGTGCCATGTTTGTCTGACAGGAGCCTCCACATTCCTCTCCCTTAGCTGCCTATTAACTTTAATTAATGTGCCACAGTACTTTACCTGCTAGCAGTGATATACTCATCTAATACGTTGTAAACACAATTAAGCAACACACTTCAATCAAGCTGTAGGGGCTGTTCACCACGAGCCGACAGTCTCTTCACGCTCTGTGTGACTGCGGTGAAATTAGATCAAAATACATGGAGTGTACCAAACAACAAGGTACAAAGCTTCTTTTAAATAGCCTGGCCAGGCTACCTGTACACAACAGCGCTCAGTAAACATCACAGCCACTTTAACTGAGAAATCCCACGTTCATACCAGTTAGTCAGCTACCAGCATATTGTGCACGACCTGATGAAAAGAAAAGAAAAGAAAGATTCACTGATTGTTTCCACTTGATTTTATTAATGACAAAAATGCAAATGCACTCTGTTTTCTGTTTTGCGGTTGTGATTGCAATCTGTTGTGGTTTCTCTTCTGTTAATTTGATTACCAACGTCGATGTTGTGTTTTGTGAGTTGTTGTTGACTTGACTGCTGACTTATCTGCCTGTGACAATTTGTAGGTGGTTGTTTGTTGAACCCAAAGGCGGACACCAAGACAGGGAAAAGGTAAAAAGGAAATTATTTTGGTTGCTCTGAGGCTGGTGGCTGGTGGCATCAGATAAGCTGCAGGTGTGTGAGAGGCTGGAGCTCCAGCCATCAGGAAAGCCACGTCCAGCCTCATCACCACACTGCTGTTGTGATTTCCGATTTGTTGTTGTGTTTTCTATTTTGTTCATGTGATTTCGAATTTGTTGTTGTGTTTTCCTGTTTGTTGTTGGGCTTTTCTATTTGCTTTTCTGTGATCCTAACTGACGTTGTGATTTGCACTTCAGGGCCACCGTGCAGAGAAGTGCTTTTGCAGAATATTGTGATGTCACAGTAAGGTTGACCTTTGACCTTTTGGATATAGAAATATCACTTCCACATGTTGCCATAGAAAACATTTGTGCGAAATTGTGTCATAATTAGCATATCAATTCTTGAGTGATGAACTTGACCTTTGACCACCAAAATCTGATCAGCTCTTCCTTGAGTCCAAATGGACATTTGTGCCAACTTTGAAGTAATTCCCTCAAGGTGTATCTGAGATATCATGATGACTAGAATGGGATGGATGGATGGATGGACACCCCGAATGCGGAAACATAAAGAGTGTCATTCCTGCTGGAGAGCTGTTTGAGATTCAAATTGAGACTTCAATGAGCCAAGGGCACGCCCCTGAAGTGTATCCTTTAGTGCCTCAGAGATTAAGATCATTGTTCTCATGAGGCGCCGGAAGACTCCTATAATGATCCAGTCCACGTACCTAGAGTTGTTCTATCGTCCTCACTGCTTTGTCCTCCAAAACATAAGTGACTACAAGATAAATCAATTTGCCATCATGGGGAACCTTCAACTCTCTGTGCCCCTTCAACTCCCTCCATCAGACTCCTACCACTATCACTTTTCCACATGATTTATAGAGGTCCTTCCACTGTGGGGCATGAGAGGTTACAAACAAAAGAGGTGTATTGTGTCCCCTTGATAGACTTATCTTGATAAAGTAGCTTTACCTTGGTTTAACCATTTTTTTTTCACCTCAGGCCGCACGCTTCTGACAGTCCAGCCCAGTTGTCCCCACCAATCTGAAGACAGTGGAGGGTTGGTAGAGAGAGGGAAATTATGAAAATATTTTCAGAGGCAGCGATGCAAGGCCACTCGAATTAGGGTGCTAATGTAGCGTTGCCCATAAGTGCGAAATGGCATTGAGGCAGCGGGCGCCGCCAGCAGCGTTGCCATTAGGGCTCATTTTCCACTCTTAATGGCACAGGCACCTTGTTTAATAAGCATGGATTACAGGTCATAAAGGGCAATGGAGCACGGAGAGGCACACAGGCTGAGAGGAGGATAAAGGGAGGGAGGGGAGGGATTGCCTGAGGAGAGGAGAGAGATAAGAGGGTAGAAGAGCGCCCTGTGAGAAAGAAGAAGAGATAAATGATGGAGGGGGATACTCGACAAGGGAAAGGCAAAAGAAGAGAGAGGATAAGAGGTGCGGAAGGAATGTCAAGGAAATGGCAACTTATTGTAGATGTGAAATGTATTATAAGAAAACGAGAAAATCCAGATTTTTGACAGTAATCAGCACCATGTAATGTCAAGGAACTGTCATTGATTGAGAGATTAAGATGAATTGGCCAGAAATATAGCTTTTCATGAAGCCTGTTTATTTCTGACAATTTGGACATGATCAGAGTTTCTCCTGTATCATTATTTACAGTTGCAAAATTGAAATTCCCACTACGAAAGCCCTAAATGTCATATGGGTCAAACATATTATTTCCTCCGTTTTCCTGTGATAACTTCAAGTTCAATTTTATTTGTTTTCCCGAGATAAAGAGATTTAGTAGCCGAGGCTATTTAAGACCCAAAAGACTTCACCTAAAGGTCCAAGAGCCAGTAATCTGATCTTGTGATGTAAATTACATGAAATGAAAATGCGTGTGAAGGAAAGTTTAACAAGTGCCAGTGAGCTAGCCGCGTGTTTCCATTTCTTTTAGGATAAATCTCTTTCAATCAATATATCTTGTCACCAATTGTTACAATGTAAGACAGACTGACAGACAGCGTGATCCTTTCCTCGCGAGAGGCAATCACTCAGACTTCCTGCCACAAATTACATGAAAAAAAAACACACAGCGGCATCTGTAAATATCTATATTTACTGGAAACTGATTGCCTGATACTTCTCCAAGCGCGTTTCAAACTTTTGATTGCATGCAGTACTGCTTTGAAAGTAGGAAACCATTCTTTTGGCCTGATGTTACTTGTCTATTCTGAGCATGACTGTTCAAGGAAAAAAAATAATAAGTTGATTGAACTCAATATAAGCCTCTTGGCATTATCTTAGAAAATAAGGAATATGTGAGTGTGCTATCCTTAAATTGCGTCCCATTGCTGTTCTTGGGGAAAATAGACATTAGAGTGTAAATTACTTTGTGAAGTTTCTCACATTTCCCCACTGGCTGGGGATTATGCCGTGTTGAGGAATTCAGAGAGGATCACTGATGTCGTGGATGAAAATCTGAGACGCGCCTGCTCCCTCTTTCCCATATACTTTTCACGTACCCCCTCTCCAAGGCACTGATGGATTTCTTTTTAAAAGGATGAGCAATTTCGCAGCTGCAAATTTGGAAGAAAAATGAAAATCGAGTTTTAGTTTGTACGAGACAAATGTTGTTTTGCTGTGTTCTGGGTATTTGTAGGCAGAGATGTATGCTGTGAGGAATGCATGGACATTAACCATTTTGGCACACTTCAAATACACAACGCTCATATTTAACAGAAACGTTCAAACCTGTGATCTCACACACGAACACCTAACACACACATCCTGCTCCTCATCAGGCTCATCTTTCAACCCCTCAGGCTCCGAGCCAATTAGTTCACACCGGAGGATATTAATTTCATCCATGGCACAGTGGGAAATCATAGACACCACTATTATTCACTCGTCATGCCTTAATGTTAACCACACGCTGGGATCATTAAGGATTTATCATGTTATTCAGGGCTTTTTACTACCTGTTGATGAACTTAGAATCCAATAACCACTGTTAGCCACGACACTGAGCTGGGTCTCGTCGTACAGTGATGGATTAGAGGTGTTGGTGAAGAAGTGGGTGGGAGAGTAGATGCTGAGGTGATGGACTGTCTGCCCCCTAGATCTCAATGAGGCTGCTCCAGGAGTTTGTTCAAGGTGGAGCTCAGTTTTGCATGAAAGTGATGTTATAGCTTTAGTTCAATAATGCATGTGTGCTCTCCCATAGGCAACTGTAATATACATACGTATATGTGATTCCCATATATTAAATGAGAACAATTTCATAAACTGACATATACTGTATGTCCAGCCCATACAAATATGTTTATTCATGTTTGTAAATTGCATATTTTGGCATTTATGTCATATATATATATATATATATATATATATATATATATTGGTATTGGTATACATGTCTAGTATACAAACTATACATAATAAGCATCGAATAGTATGTACATATATATGAAAAATGTATTGAATCTATTATTTTATTGCACATGCACATTTTTATTACTATATATGTATTTGTATAAAGTCTATTATAAAAACTATACATACATGTTTGAATGTTAAGTACATACATATGAAACATTTATCATATGTTATTTTATTATATTTACATATGCAAATTATACTATTTATGTGTTTGTATGTCTAATATACAAACTATAAACACATGCATGTATACATAGATACAAAATTTACTATTGGTATTTCATGTGTTCTAAACCTATTTTTCTATATAATCAAGCACAATTGTATGTAATAATCCTATATTGCCTTACAGGTAACATATATGGTAGCATCACTGTTGATATATGGGCATATATGTCATACATTACATTTCCACATGGGCTTATTATCATGTCCACAACATTTATAATGTCAAAATAATTAATCAGCCTTTTAGTCAAATAAAGACACATCTGCATGCACAGCTGCACTCATCGGCTTTTAAGGGATTACTGTTTAACAAAACATACAACTCATCAGACTAATAGATAAATAAATAGGAGTAGTCAGAATGGTATCAGAGAGGATCAAATAACATCCAGCAAACAGCTGCAGTTAGGATACAGTGGTTGTATACTTCATTTTGTACTGAGCTGTGTAGCAAAGTCTGCCAATCTCCATTTTTTCATGAATGTTGCTTCATTTGCCACAGAAGAAATTGTAATGATATTCTACAGCCCCCGGGGTACTTTACAGTTAAAGTTGCTTAAATCTGCATCATGTACAAACGGGCACAAGATAGAAAGACTGTGGTCCCAAAGAGAGCGACACAAAAAAAAAGAAAAAAAAAGAAAAGGCAAAATGAGAACTCCTCAAGACAGTAATTAGATATCAACTTTTGATTCTAGATGGAAATTAGAGTAACACGGAGCTGTATGCAAGTGGATGAAAATGTGGGTGTTTGTGACTGAATATTGTTTTATCTCAAATCCTCAGCTTGGTTATGACTCCACTTTAGAGAATATTTCTTGGCGATCGTAGGCGTTCACACCTCTCTCTTCCCTCCATATGAAAACTCCATGGCAACCCTTTCTTTTGAGAATGATGGGAAAAAAAGTATGTGTTTGGTATAATATGAAAGTTTTTTAATCATATCATGTCATTTTAAAACTTTGAAAGAGTGATATTATTCAGTTTCTGAATTCCACAAATACAGAAATAGTCAAAGACACTAAGAGTCTCTTTCTCCCAGGAGAACAGGACATTGAAATCTTCCAGGATGTGTGCACTGGCACCAACATGCTAACATATGCCAATTAGCACTAAACAAAAACCACAGCTGAAGATGATGGTAATGTAATTAGCTCTGCAGGTCTTTGACCATTGAGAAGGTATTTAAGAAATAAAAAAAATTGATGCTACAGACGTGGCCACCTCAAAAATGCCTTGGAAAATTGCTTTTGGGCAAAACATCATGGTACATCTGAGGAGCGGGGCAGTGTGCACAACAGACTCCTCCATTTGTAATTAATAACAAAAACACCTTGCACTGAAAAGTTTAAGATACTTTTATAAACAATTAGAAAAATAAAATCCGCAGTTCAAGATGGGAGCGCACGCCAGGCGCTCTGTACCATAGGAAACAATGGTTTAGCTGGTGACGTGAAGGGATCACCAAAGTTATGACATTAACCGACAGAAAACATGAAGGTCTGTACCAAATTTCATGGCAATGAAACCAATATATGTTGAGACATTTCACTCCAAACTACAAATGTCATTGTTATGATGGTGCTAAAGGAGAAGTCAGGGATCAACAAAGTCTTGTTTGTGGACCATGAATGTTTGTGTCAATCCACCTTGAGTGTTGGTCCAACTGAGAAACATCTCAAGAACCATAACTAAAAATGAATATATCATCAAATTGTCTTATTCCCTCATCATCACTTTACCATCGACACAATCATACCCACATTAGTCACATAAATATGCACCATATGGCGTCAGTAACCCCATAAACCAAGAATCTTCACAGTTGCTTAATTGCTTTTTCTTGGCTCTCAGCTGAGCACGTCTGTCGCTCCACATTATCAGTATCATAGCATATATTTTACATAATACTGTGTCAGTGTTTCAGAGCACAGAAACATTTCATTGTTTCAGAGAATCATGCCAAAGCACACATGCGATTATTTACTGTAGCCCAGGCTAATTCACAATATCCTGCAGCAGGCTACGGACAGTTTGCTTTTCACAGTGTGATATTTGTGATCTAATAAGTTTGTTTGAGAGGAGAGGAAATTTGATGTGTGTGTACTGTGTGCACGAGGATATAAGAGAGAGAGACACACACACAAACAAACACACACACACACACACACACACACACACACACACACACACACACACACACACACACAGACAGACAGACAGACAAATTCACAGAAAAACAGGCCGACAGGCACACTCATACATACATAATGACACACTGGCTGCAGAGTGTTGAAGTGGGCAACTGATATATTTTGTTTAGCATATTGCTGCTGTGTTTGAAGTACCTGACAGCGGCCCAGGTTTGCTATCCTTCAAAAGAATCCTGCCTGTGCAACATTTATGAGATGCGAGAAAACGAACCCTGAGGAGCGTCTGTCATCGCATTATGCTGACGCCTTCAACAAAGACGGTAAAAACACTGACTAACTGGACCCCCGCAGTGTTACACATATTTGTGATGGATAACAGCAGACTCACACAATCTGTTCTCTCACCTCCCCCTCGCTAGAAAGAGGAGAGATCAAATTAGTTAATCCCTGCGAAAAAGAACTTTTTTTTACACTTTTAGCGTGTTCAGCACAAAGTGTTGATCAATGCTGAGAGATAGCCCGTCTTACACCCTAAGCCCTGGCACCGCTTCACATCGGATGAAAGCAGTGATGATTTGCTGTGAATCAGCATTTAGCCACCTACACAACCTTGGGACAGCGGTGGACCTGTAGCCTTTAGAGCTCACCATGCAAACTCTCCCACCTGCTGGTTAAATCAGCAGCAAAGTTTCTTACAGCTCTACACAGCAATTAAAGAAGTTGACACAAGACTTGTTGTCCCCTCACTTCAAGGTGCTATGTTAAAAAAAGTGGTAATGTCTATTACAGTAGCACGTTGGTGATGATATCTAAGCTTATGGCATCTACTGTAACATGCACCTTGTCCACCTCTCACTTGTGTTACCAGCTGAGCGTCCCCTTTAAGGAAGGTGCTGTGTGTGGGAAGTGAGTCTCTCCCTGTGTGAGAAAGAGGTGCCAGCATGTTCTGCAATCAGAAAAAAATCATGCTATTAGGAGTAGTTAACTGAGTCAGCGATAACTGAAAGGCTGTATGTTGTGTTCCCTGGCCCAGAAGTGAAAAAAGTCCTGTGTTTTTCAGCATTCTTCACAGGAGAGTTGGTTCAGACTGTGAAAGGCTTGTGACTAGCTCTGAGCCAGGCTGAAGTAAATGGCTCTGGAAAGTATCACATGCATTCATGTTGATCATGGAATCAGGTTTTGCAGGTAGTGTAACAAACGTGGATTACATGATTGGGTTTCATCAAACATGACCTTCATTTTTTGTCCTTTCACTAACTCGGCACCACTGATTAACTGTGGATAGTTGTTAACACAGAGTAAAATAAAATAAATACAATTTTTGCACCTTTTTCATGAAAGAAAGTAATTACACCAAAATCCAATAAAAACAGGTGTGTCTCATTGAACCAGTATAGGAAGACATTTTGGCACTGATTTTGAGTCAATGGGTCAAATGACCCGGAAGCTATTGAAAAAAAATGTGTCCATATGCAAAGTGTCAGGACCAAACAGAAAATGTTTAGGAGCACGTTTCAGGCCATTTGGAGAAGGTTGGTACCTATTTGTATTGACACTTTTTTGGATCACATAGTTGGATCTAGGGTTAGGGTCAGGCTTGGAGGCGGGCCTTCAAAGTGAATGGGATGGATGGGAAGGTGAAATTTGACCTAGTGACGTCAACTTTGCAAAATGCTCCCTCCAGGGGGTGTTTAGGAGCGTGTTTCGGGCCGTTTGGAGCGTGCTGGCGCCCCTGTATACGGACACTTTTTTTTCGGATCTGGGGTCAGGCTTGGAGGCAGGCCTGCAACGTGGGGGAAGGTGAAATTGTGTCAATGTCAACTTTGCAAAATGCTCCCTCCAGCGGGTGTTTAGGAGCGTGTTTCGGGTCGTTTGGGGTTGGTTGGTACCTATTTGTGATGACACTTTTTTGGATCACATAGTTCGATCTAGGGTTAGGTTAGAGGCAGGCTTGCAAAGTGAATGGGATGGATCAAAGGTGACATTTGACTTTTGAAGTGTCAGGGCCAAACTTGTTCCTCCAGAAAGTCTTCAGGAGCATGTTTCAGGCCATTCAGTAGGTTACTACCTATTTGTAATGGCACTTTTTTGGATCTCAAAGTTGGATCTATCTGTCAGTGACCGATGTTTTCATGAAAAATGGTGACTTTTCTATAAAATATTCAGGAAAAATAGAAAATCCAACAAAATTTAATAAAAACAGGTGTGTCTCATTCAACCAGTATCAGACGACATTTTGGCATTGATTTTGAGTCAATTCTCAAGCATAGATAATAAATTGGTGAGAGATTGTAACATAGTAGGCATATACCCTCAATCGCAGGACATTCTCTCGAATGGATTATAGGAAAGTATAAAATGCTAAAATGGGTCATCGAATGGGCCCATCCAAGTTAAGTATATGTGTGGGAAACACCACATTTAATAGGTTAGATGTAGTAGGTGACAGTCTAGGTTTAAGGTGGCCTTCAGGTGATTCATATGCACACCATGGGCACTGTGCTGGTGATTCCTTCTCTAGTATGTAGTGGGTCTACATAAAATGTTGAAAATGCTTTCAACACGGTCATTTGTGTATTTCAGTTTTATCTAATCCAACAAATTACTTAAGGAGTAATTCTGATTTTATTGTCTGTTTTTGTTTTCATTTAGTTTTTTTTATTGTCTAATTTTTTCTTCTTCTTTGTGAGGTTATATTGTTATGTCATCATAGTGTCCATATAAAATAAACATATTAGATAAAATAAAGGAATAAATGCATAGCACTGGTGATCCCATCCAGGTGAACAATTCATCCTTACCAAAATACTTTAGTCTTTAGCAAATTAATAAAATTATGTATTGAACGATAATGACCTGGTGCCCACGGGCACTCTCAATAACCCAGTGAGCATTTCTTTGTAAAAATACACCTGTGGTCACCAGTCAAGTGATGTTCACAACCGTTTTTTCACCGACTACTTCAAGACGTTGATTAAACATTCCCATATTTCACTGGGATTTGCAATTCTGGCTTTCAAGTGAGAAATGTCCACATTGAAGAGGATAAAAGGTGTCATACATTAAATCCTGCAATAACAGCCACGTTCACTCGGTGATGTGAAGCCTCATGATTATTTCTTCAGCTTGTGCACTTTGCTCCACAAGTCCTGGTTCTCAGTAGTCAAAGCTGTATTGCTTTCGGTATTTGCGCTTTACAGCAGTAAGCCCATTGTTTTATTTTACATTAATGTATAAAACTGCCTCCATTACCATGTCCTGGACGCTAGTTCCATATTTATGATGTTTTATATTAAACACTAAATGTGCGGATGGGTGCCTTTATAGTGCCCTTTCTGCGGGCTGGTGCCACAGCACATACAGCTGGTGCCCTTTTTATTTTTTTCATCCCTGCCCCTCAAACAGTCCACCACTGCACTAACCAATATCTCTCTTTCAACCTCCAAATGATGATATAGCTTTAGATGATATAGTTTTAATGAATTATTAAAACTATAACAAAAATTAGTTTTTTTCTGACACAAAGTTATAACCACATTTGAGCTGGTTGAAAAGAGGCTGAAAAGACATCTTAGACTTAGAATTTAACCCAGTTTCCAACTAGAAATCAACATTGAAATCCTGGTTGATGCTCACAAGGGAAATCATGCGTTTGGAAGATATTTTCAGATCATTATATTTTTTGATTTTTGACAAGGCAAAAGATTAAGACATGACACAGGTCACTGCTGGATTCGCTCCAGGCCCAGCTCAGGAATAAAAGGAACAGACTACCTGCTCCTACAAGTTAATTTACCAACACTATGGATGAGGCTTATGGCAACAAATTGCGACAGGCCATGTGTGATATTAAGAGAAGGGAGGAAACAGGGTTTGAATGAAACATAAAAGGAAAAGTGTGTGTGTGTGTTAGTGTGATACGTAAAGTCTCTCCTCTCCAAAGCAGGGCATATTATAATCAGCTCGGAGCCTGGGGACTCGGGGAGTGAACAACATGTGCAGAAGCAGAACTGGGGAGTCTGGATTTGTGTGGATCAGACTACAAAGTATTCCTCTATATGTAAGATGTATAGAACGATGAACCTGCACAACCAGCGCTATGATCTCACTTCCTGTCCGATATCGTAGAAAGTTTTTCAGTTTCCACAAATTTGTGCATGTGAAGCCGTTCGTTTGCGCATACTTACACATTGTGCAAACTTGTGTTGGTGAGAACGAGACAGATGCAGGCTATAATGGCTGAGACGGGAAGTCTTGTTAAATGCCTTGGCCTTGGGAAGAAGCCTGCTGGAATCACTGGGCTGTCAACCTGCCAGTACCCAAGGGACCAGCCGGTGCCCAGGAGGCTTCACTCTGAAGCTGCAGGGAGCGAGGCTTTGATGATACTCCTCTATTAGGAGCAACAGTCAACTTGCTGCCTATAGAAACAGGGTATTAAGTAGTGCAGGTTTGGCTGTTCGTTAGTGAATGTGACATAAATATGCTCTAAATTCTACTGCACAGTTCATTCGTGACAGTGTTTCTGCTGAGGGTGACGTAGGGAGACGTCCCTGTTGCTTATTTATGTCGCAGAGTGCTACTTTCCTGTTTTGATTGACACTGTTGGGCTTTTTTTTCATTATTGTGCATTTTATTTATGCAGGGACAACAGAAAGGAAGATACTGTAGAGTGGTGCTTGGTACACCTCCTGTAGCACTTCTTAATGCCTGCACTGAACAATATGTCAAAAAGTAAACTAAGTAGCAGAAAATGGGAAAGAACAAACACACCTTTTTAATCTGTAATACATTTTTTCCTCCATGAACGGCAGGAACAGGGACCTAATTTGTCATAGATCAGATCATATTTTATTATTGATTCTTGTCGTTTACTCAGGCAGCTGAACCTCTGGCACATCCACGATAATGCACCATATATCCATCATGAAGATTAGAACAATTGACTAAAAGAAAAACATATACATTTTGCTTGAACCACTTTTATGGAGATAATATCTGAACTTTCAATGTACTGTACTTCCTCTGTAATGTGCCTTGCATCATTATTAATTGTATGCTTTTACTGGGCAAGGAGAAATATCCCCTCCAGTCATGTATCAAGGCCATCACATTACTCTACTTTACATAATAATTTGTATTTGATATGATTTTCCACAGGCTCATTTAATTACCATGTCAAAAATGCTAAAATGTACATTTTAACATCTACTCTGTCTCCTGTATTGAAACACCCAGAATACATGAATATGCAATCTATTTATTTTTAAATTTTTTCACTACAAAATCTTTTCTGCTGGACATAATATGTGTGCTGGAGATTTGGAGAGATGAATTTATAATGTATAGTCTATATATAAAGCTATTTAACACTTATTTTAATAAAGATATATCACTCTCTAATAGATCATCAGTGTGCTTTCTTGCCAGATTCACCAGCGGCACTCATTTATTACCTCATTAATATTGTAAATATTAAAAATTCTGAGTTTGAATTTTTTTCTCCAAAAACTACATAGTGCCCATTTAAACTAAGATTTAAAGGTGAGCACAGAGAAACTTTCCTCTTTTCCTCTTTCAGCAGATAAATGTGAAAAACAGTCTTCTAGAGTCAAACTGCACATACACCATTCTGCATAGTGAAGGTCAAATATCCAAGTAACAATAGGCAAATCATAGTTTTCTTGGCTTTTGACTTTTTTTCCATCGATTTTCTATCTCTGTCTTGTGAATATGAATAATAACCCACACTACAGTGTATCCAATGCAGCCATTGTTGTTGCTCTCTATCAGAGTGCAGTTTGTCAAGGTTGACTTCATTCTGTTCTCAAAGTGTTCCTCTTCAAGTGACAGCACATGGGAGTTTAGGACAGTGGTAAAAAAAAAAGAAGTGCATTACAGGGAGAGCATAAATCAATGGTAATACCTCCTTATGTTTACCAGACTTCTTTCGCATGATTTCTTCCCATCATGCAATCTGTGATAACACATGACTGTCAGGGGCAAATCCGACATATGCTGCTGTCTGCTGTTTCAAAATGCATCAGTCTGCCGCTCAGCAGAGACCAAGCATTAGGCTGACACTCATCACAACCAATCTGTGATATATAGAATCTGATACCAGCCTCCAATAACCAATTTCACTGACTCACGCACAGCATGTACTGTATACACACACACACACACACACACACACACACACACACACACATGCTGGTGGCATATCCCGTCTCTACATCTCAGCCAAACTACCTGGGGACCTTCATTCGCTGCCTCATATATCACCCAGATAACAAAATACTTTGGGGGGCTGCCCATTCCATTGCCTGACAATGTCAATAACAAATGGAGTATCTTCCTGTATCCAATTATAACTAATGTGGCACCTTTACAAGAAGATAAAGCATCTGATTCTTATCATGCCACAAAGATCAATCAGAAACCATATTAAATAACCATCTCATCTTTTTCCGTTTCCTTCCAGCTGGGACTGTCCTTTCTGTATCTCGGGGGTAGAGAATGAGAAAGGTGGAGGATAAGAAGGGCAGGAAGCTGGGAAAGATAACTACTCTGACCTTGGAGAGGTAATCCTATAGATGCAGGCACGGCGAGTGTGGCCACCTGGCTCTCCTGCCCGCATGCCTGTGTGCATTCTTCTGCAAACTCGGAGAATTCATCATGGCTGAAATGAAGATAAAATGGAAAAACCACAAAATAGGAATTTAAATTTGGTTTACCACTGAGGGTAAATGTTGTTCATTTCCATACAGATGCTTGGAGGCAAAACACAAAGGAGTAAATCATCTGCACACATGACTTGTTGCAAGCACATTTTCTGTTGTGAGTACAAAGAGCTGAGAGTACTTGTATATCTGGTTCACCAGAAATAGAGCTGTCACGATTAGATGATTTCATGATTAGTCAGTCGAAAGAAAATTACCAACTATTTATATAATTGATTAATCATTTCAATCATTTTTCAAGCAAGAACGTCAAACATGTGTTGGTTCCAGCCATCAACTTTTTTAACTAATGGACAAGCCAAGAGTCTTCAATAGGGCATTAAAAATGCAATGACAACTGGTGCTCTGAATAAAGTTAATCAAAATGTCATTTGACAAGGTCACATGAGCAGTACAGCATTACAAGCGCAAAGAATATACAAAGAAACTTACTTGCGCTCACAATTTTTTGTCATTTTAGATATATAGACTAAACAATGAAAATAATCAGCTCTGCAGCTCTATGCAGAAATAACTGGGTAAATGATCTGGTTGTGTATTTCTTCACTTCTTTGAAGAGAGTGAAAGCACACATGAATCATTTTTACACTGCAAAGATTAAAAACCCAGTTTTGGGATCAATTCAGGAAATCTCGATTCCACCTTGAAGGCATCAAGCTCATTTTGTAACGATGATGATTCACTTTTTATTTTGTTGTTTAAATACTTTGCAGAACCACTTTAAAATCAGTGAACACCATTGAGTCAAGAGTATTTTGCAACCCAATCACTGGAATAAATGTTGGTTAAAGTTAAAACTGTACGTTTCTTGAGGTTAAACTTTCAATTTTTCTTCCATTACAACACTGTGCTTATGCCCTGGTTAGGTTAAGGTGCAAAATGTCACTTGGTAAGGGTGAGGAAAACAGCATGTTTTGGCTTAAAATACCTTTCTTGGGCGCCACAAATACGGCTGGAGATGGCCCGGCCTACCATTAAACACATCCGTTTTTGTCATCACAAACATTGCAGGAAATGGTCCCCAGGTCTCCTTAAAAATATCCAGTGGTGTCAAGCTTAAACGCTGTGATCCCCTCATCAAAAACATCCGGTGGTTTCACTCGCACATGCTAAAACACAGACTCAAACCACGATCACCGACTTGGCAGCCTTGTCCCCTGTAACTCCACCACCGTCCCTTCCAACTGTCGATATGAAAGTGAATTTCCATGTTCAAAAATATGTTAATTTTATTTTGGTTGGTGAGTTTTAGACAAATAACACTTTTATTTGAATTACTAGTTTAGTTTGATTAATTTATATGATTCCTGAAACAAGCCCACTGGCTGCCCATTTGTAGAACAATAGTCACACTGTGTCTAAGTGTGTGTGTCTGGGTGTGTGTGTGTGTGTGTGTGTGCAGTCATTTAGCAGAGGGTGGGCATTGTATCGGTATGCAGAGGTACAGACGTGAATTACACAGCTCAACATTTATCAGCACTCTATAGAGACAGAGAAGGGAATGTCCAGCTCCATACAATGCATAGTGATGCTATCAAGTTCAGTGTAATAAAACATAGTATGCAGACAGCCTTATCATGCGTCATGGTAATTAGACACGTACAGAAGGAGAGCACAGAGGCCGTGGAGTGAGCGGAACAATGGGGGGAAACACAGAGTGAAGGGAGGAGACACATTATCGTGTAGTATTAACTGAAAATCCTTTCCCAGAAAACCATCTGGCAAAGGCTCTTTACTGAAACCTCATCCAGCGTGACTTGAATAGGTCTGCAATGGATTTATGGGGGTTTTTTTGTTTGTTTTTTTGTGGGGACTTTTGTGCTAATCAGCACAGTAGCTGTTGGCACTTTAAAGGAATTATTTATTAAATCAGTGATTAAGACTGTTTGGTGTGAAAAAAAAAAATGGAATAAAGGGAAAGCTAGACGAAAAAGGGGGATGATGTCGGGAAGAAGTTTCCATTGATCATTTCTAAAACAAAATAAAAACAAATAATTAAGTAGGTTGTGTTGTGTCTGCAAGCATATCGGCTCATGGCGTGCTGAGATTCTTCTTTTAAGTTGATCAAAGAAAAATGTGGCTGTAAGACATCAATACGTGCATCAATAACGAAATCTCCACCGCTGAAACCCTCAGATATATTAACTCTAACAGTATGTTGCTTCTTTATTATTTAAAGTAAATGAAAAGACGTCAAAAACCACAAAAGAAACACAAGAGACGGAAAGTTGGAGTGAAATTTTACCCTCAAACTTTCATGTTTGACAAACACTTGATCCTTTAAGAACAACTGATCTACTACAGAACGTCTGGTGAGTCACTGTATTTGCCTTCGTCATATTACAGTCTGCCGACTCTCCGGCTCAGAACAAAGAACAGGGCGCCGCAATTCCCAGCTCATATTTTTAAAGCAAAGCAATCAATAGATTCATATGAGAGTTTGTGTAAGTTGTTCAGATGTAAGACACATACAAGCTCTGCGCCGTCTCTCGGGGACGTGTCTTGAAAAGTTTGAAATGGAAAAGAAAAATTGGTGAATTTATCTCACTTTGCCAGGTCATTTCCTGAACGTTCACCTTGGACACGGAGCCACTGACCACAGCTTTGAAATTATGTTGTCAGGTCCTGAGGGACAGAAAACAACCTCCCCCAAGGTCAAGCAGCCAAGTGTATATTCTCTGTTTCACGAAGATGAAAAGCCTCCGGAGGGCAGTTAATCCAACACCCGGGTGATATCCCCCTGACCTTGAGCCGGCTACAGAGCACCCATGAGACCTGCATTGTTAGCATGCATCACAGAGACGCTCTGTGGCCGCAGACTGTACACGACCCTACGACAAGGTGCACAGCAAACAGCATTTCTACCTGGCTTAATGAGGCGTGACGAGCCATTGATCTCAGGTTGAGCAAAGCATCGATATTACCTCACGGTGGAGATGGAGCACAGGGGACTGTAAGTGATGATTTTTTTTTTTAAGCCAATCAGAAAGGGAATTTGTCATGTTGGCCTCTGATATTGAGAAGGCAGTTCTGGGGCCGAGCTGAAACATTGCCACTGTGAAATGATGAGCAATAGTGGCGAAGCGACAGACTCGATTCATGCGGATTGGAAGGGCTCATTAGAAAGCTGTGTGCCATTGTGTGTTTGTGTCTTTACAAAGAAATAACAGTGTTCAAAGAGCTACAACTGTAAGACTGAACAGTTTGAGAACCCGTGTTCTATGTTTTATTGTATGTGTGCTTACATTTTCACAAAAAGAAAGGTGTGAACAAAAAGACATTCACACCGAGAAAGCTGCTCAGTACTGTTCCAGTCTGACCTGCTGGCCGCTGAGCAGCTCCGCTTACAGTCTGTGTTAAGGGCTTTGCCCCCGTGGACCTCAGTGGTGGCAACGAGGGGAGGGGCAAGCGCTGCCGTTTACTTTCCACGACCTTCCCGTCACAAGCTCGCATCTCTAACCTTGAGGCCACCACGCCAACAAAGGTCAAAAGCTCAAGGTAACAGTGCATTCCCTCATGGAAAAAAGCAAAATGTATTTACTTTATCTCTTTAACTTCACCATCTATTTCAAATATATTCACATTTTCAAAAGGGCATTGCAAATATACTAAAAAGAACTGTAGTATCTGTAAATATATAAAAACATATACCAACATCATACTCTGAACCAATTTTCACAAACATGATTAAACATGACATAAAACTATAAAACATTACCGCGTCTGTAAACCTTGATTTCCCACGAAGTAACATCGGATAGATTTTTGTCTGCAATGGGGGCGATTTAACAGTAACGACAACAACAGCACCCATAATCGTACTAATTACCATTTATTAAACAACTGTTCATTGTAAAGTTGCAACTGATGTTTATAAACCTTTACAATTGCTTAATAAGTGCTTAATAAAGCATTGACTGCTTTTGGTTCTTTGCCTTTTGATGTGGCCGTGAAAACTGAGTCTACACCTGCACTGACAGCCAACATCTCGTCAAACAACTGCGTCTTTTAATCCTCCCACACTCTCTGTCCAAACATTTCAGTTCAAGAATGATAAAAAAAAAAGTGCTTTTCTTAACTTATTCTGCCAGAGCTCGAAAATACTCACACAAAACACTAAAATACAAGCATAAATAGAAAGACTAGAAAGAGCGAGAGCGAGGAAGCACGAGAAAAAGATTAAATGTGCAGACCACATTTAACAAACTGTACATTGTGTGGGACTTTCATTGTGTTTCGGATGGCGCAGCTGTTTGTTTTCTCGCTATTATATTCACCTCAGTCTCTCTCTCTGTCTCTCTCTCTCTTTCCATTTTTATCTTGCTCGGGAGCAGTCCACAAAAGTTTTCTTAAAAAGAGAAGCAAAAAATGCTGCCTTTATATTTTCCCTTCAATGAGCAGGAGAGCAGAGCTTCTGTAGAACAGTCTCTCTTTCATTTAGTTCGGTAAAACTGCTGAAGTCTTCGATAACGGTTGAAGTCAACATCGTGGGGCCTCAAAGACAAGGGGGCTACTCGGAGTATTTGTTAGTCGAATCAAAAGAACACATATTTTGTTTCATGTAAAACGACTTCTGCGGAGCGCTCGTGTTTGGGAGCGAGTATCAGTCTGTTTCAGCTCCCTTTTTGCTTGATGTCTTTTTAATCACGAGGTGGGTTCGGCGGTGACCTTTGGCTGTACGATCGAGTAATTGTCCCTCTCAGTCTCAAAGCATCCTGGGAGCTCGGCCATGGAAAAGGACTCGTCCTCCAAGCTTAATTCCTGTGTGTGTTTAAGTCAAACTCCATTACAGTGCAGAAAAGTTGGCAGCTGTAACTTCATCGGCACTTGTTTTTCCAAAATGCTAATAGGTGCTGCAGCTCGGTGTGCATGTATTAAAGGCCTCTGCTGTGCTTACACACAAGACAGTTAATATTATATTAGCAGGGAAAGTAATATATGAATGGTTAACTTATTGCAAGCATACTATATAAAAGCACTAATCCCCAGAGGTTACTTTTTATCTTGCATTTCTTCCTCTCTCTCTCTACTCCCTTAATCTCCTCTCCTCCCTATCTTTCTATTACCTAAATGAAGTAGAGACGGCTGGATTTCCTCCACACTCGTCTTTGATGGTGAATGCACTTTGACTTTGAATACAAATGCCACCTTTCATGAATGCCTCTGCCAGGGGATTATAATGAGGATTTCTTTTTTCTTTTTTTATATCCAACCCAGCAAAGGTCTTATGAATTCATTGCACAGAATGGGATAGCAGCAGATTATGTGAGAAGAGAAGAATATATCTATGTCTTCATAAATGCAGAGTATCTTGACAGCTCGGGCCGTATTTTCTGCCACTTACTGCTGGCTTAACATGAGAAATGCGTATCAGCCTCCCTCCAAGAAAGAGACAATGGATTGAGGATCTTTTTTCTACTCGGTTGGTTTTGTCTTCTTTGAGGTTTAGGGTTATGTCTTCCTCGCATACATGGACATATGAACTTTCACGGGCCGTACAAAGTAGGACCCCGCTCCGTCGATTAGAAAAAGGGATAATGTTCTTCTGCAGCCTTGACATGGATTACACGTGTGAAACATGTTGTTTTATCGTGGCAACATGTCAGTACCTGACAATCCAGGAGAGCAGGTGCTCTGGGTTCTGTATCTAATATCACCACGTTTGTGTTGTTTGTGTTGACCCTCATTACCACTGAGGAGTTTATGTTTTGGTCTGCCTCCATTTCCATCTCTATTATTTTTGGTTGGTTGGTTTGTAACCACGATTACACAAAAACTACTAACCAGATTTCCACAGAACTTGGATGGAGGATTGGTCTCAACCAAGAATAGACCCCAATAACTTTTGGTGCAGATCCGGATCAAAGGACAGATCCAGGAATGTCTTCTCAATTTCTTTAACATTGCTAGATACACGGTAAAATGGAGGGAACTAATTACCTCAAAAACACCATGTAAAGAAGACTAATAATTTAAGTTGTTAAAACTTTTTAGCTCGTCACTTAAATGTAATAGTCTTCTTTACTTAGTAATTCTGAGGTGATTGGTTTACTGACTTTTTTAAATTTACAGTACAGGGTGTTTTCTGACATTTTTGCTCATTTCTCCGAGAATAGTGCATGGATCTTGATAAAAAAAAAATCAGGCATATATTTAGGTAACTGGTATTTATAAGTAAATGCAATTTAGTAATTAAAGTATTAAGGGAGACTGTTGGGCGTCAGCAGAGTACCTGAGCTACAACCTTACAAACATTTTTTTTGTTTTTATGATGGTCATGGAACATTACTTTATAATGACGTTCCCAGAACACCACCAACATGATGGTATCAGGTCATGCGGGCACCCTGTGTCTGACGCCAAGCATGGCTCAAGAGTAAGGGGCAGACAGTGGTTGCCACCTCACACCATCACCTCAGTTCTTGGAAGGCTAAGAAACTGTACACTCCTTACAGCACATATTACTAAAAGAATAGAATTCCTTTTGGGGTTTTAAAGTGTCTTGGATCCCCTTTTTTATAATATAACTTCAACTGTAGGTTTAAAGCCTGAGAATTGAGATCCCATTATTTCACAGGGCTTCAAGCCAAACTCCCTTTCACCAAGAAAAAAACGACTGAGAACATAGCAGTTTTGAGCGAGTGTGTGGTTGTGTGTGCTGAAGACCGCTGTGTGTCCTCAAACAAAACCGCCCTCACCAGGCAGCATTAACGTTGCAACTGTCATACATACTGCAGAACGACCTTGAAGTGAAGCTTCTTTTCGGTGTGAAAATTGGCTCAATTTGTAGCCCGCAGCTGTTTCCTCCAATTATCTTTCATGCTAAAATGTCAACTTACACTTCTCCTGCATGGCGAAAGTTTGTTGGAATAAATGTGAATGAGGCTGAGAGCAGAGCAGGTAAACAAAAGGTAAAATATGCACGGCTTCAACAAGCGGATCGATTCCCACATGCGAGCACCAAAAGTATGAAGAAGAGAGAGTTTGTGAGAGTGGGAAATAAACTAGCGTCACCCACCGCGTACTCTCGACAGTGACCCTACAGTATGTGCTCTCATCACTGAGTATACTTAGCCTCCTTCAGACAGAAGTCTTCATTAGTGACTCTTCCAGTGTTTAGCTACAGCCCTGCAGATTAATCACATCAAGGCTGGGGGCATCCTTGTTATAAAGATGCTTTATTATCTCAATAATTAATCTGTTGTCTTTGCGGCACCCAGCCCTAATGGCCCGCCTGGTGAAAATTTACGCCTTTAATTAAAAGCTATTCATTGCTCAACAAGCCACCTATGACCTTCAAATCACTACCGCCGTTAAAGAGTCATTATTGCAGCCTGATTTACACTGAGGGAGAAAACTTCATCCAAATTATCCTAAAATACTTTTACAAGGTGATGAAGGAGGAATGAGAGACAGCGAGAGAAAAACAGAAGGATTGATCGATACACAAAAAATACAGAATGAGAAATTAGATGAATGAAAGATGTGGATTGTAGCCATGAAGGCCGATCGGCACCTGTAAAGAATAGTAAGACATTTTGTGAAATAATAATCACCTGAAAGTAAGAATCATTATGTTTTTGTTATCTTAGAATGAGCTGGTCTTCTTATCATGGAGTCCGCCAGGAATATAGGTGCATACATGTTTTCTTCATTTAAATCACTGTATACATAACAAGAAACTGCAATGACAAAAATATATTTATACCTTTCTTGTAATGTGACCTGCTGAATGTCAGGGGCACTGGTTTGATCAATGTCAATGAGGGTCTTTCAAGTTTGTTTTTTTTTTTGCCTTTTTTGCATTTTCAGCACAGGGTAAGGTTAGACAAGAGGTGTTGAGCTGGTTGCCACGCTGCCAGGCGTGACAAAATCCCCCACACAGGGCTTTTAAATATGAAGCTAAGGTCTGCAGCAGGTTAGCTTAGTTTAGCATAAAGGCTGGAAACGGGGAATCAGCTAACCAGGAACCCCAAAGCTCGCAAACTAATGTACAATATGTGTAATTAAAAAACTTCTCAATGGATTAAACCCCTGTTTAGCTAGCTGGCTACTAGCTGTAGCTGATTGTCACCTGACCGTCTGCCATAAAGTGAATAGGAATATTTCTCATAATGTCAAATTTTTACTTCAATAGGACAACAAAAATAGCCACATTTAGAGTGAAAACATCAATACGACAGGAGCCAACCAGACCAAACCATCTTTCAGTCCATCATGTCAGGTATCAACTGAATCAGACAGCGACCTATGCAGCCATCAGATGGTATTACTGTAGTCCTCAGACAGAAGAGCCAGAGACACAAAACAAAAGCAGGATGTACTGCAGACAGCATCACGTGGACCTTGGAAATAGAGTTTTTGTATTGAACTGCCTACTTGTGCTCTAATAATTCAGCAATTATAATCTCATTGCAACTACCAGCTGTAATAAAGGTCCAACAAATATTATTTACTGTCTGAATTAGTCTTGTGCAGTTCACCAAAGCACTTGCATACACAGACACAGACACAGACACAGACACAGACACAGACACACACACACACACACACACACACACACACACACACACACACAGAGGAGATCAGTGAGTCAGCGTTTCCAGTAGCTGATTATCCCCAACATTCCTGTGAGAAAATGCCTACTTGGCACACGGCCCTGGTTGCCGGTGGTACCTGCTATACTGATAAAATCTCTTCCAATTTACTATTTGGTTACACCAAAACACTGAATGCGGGAAATACAAAAGATCAGAGCAGCCAAGGGAAAGATAGAGAATGTGAAGGAGACAAAGACAGAAAGACCGGGAAACAGACAGAAACTACACCCTGTGCTGTTTAAAGGCCAGCTTAATTCTGCTGCTGACTTATTATCCTGACACATCTTCGCTCTGCTCCGTCCTCCTCAGTCCTTATTAGTTAGCTACTTACTCAGGCTGTTAAAGCAGGGGGAATTCAGTTTCATTTCAAAGAGCTTTACTGTGAGAAGACAGCTGGCTAAGAGTCCTATCCAGGAGCCCTGACTACTCGTCGGAGCATTAAACACAAAAGTCTTACCGCTTGATCCAGGGATTCAAAGAAAATAAAGAAGCCCGTGCTGGTTATCCCTCTTGGCTGCGCTGTGGATGTACATCAGCGCGGGGCAGATAATGGAACAAGCTGCCGAGAGAAGTTATTGTTCTGTTTTAATGAGGGAACTGGAGAAAAGATGTGTAAGGCTGCTCGAGCATTTCAATTATCACCTCTGAGATATCACCTGTGTAGGCATAAAAATGACATCTGTGCAAACGGAAAAACAAAACTTGATTGATTGCAACTTGTGACCGCTGTTCGCGAAAACAGGAAGGCTTCTGTTCCGAGCAATCTGTAGTTGATTCACTTGATAAGCACTGATGACACCAGATCTGATGTCAGAAAGCTGTGTAACCAGGTATAATGCTGCTCCTGTGATTAAAAGACATATGCACACATCTTATTTTCTACACAGAGACCTTTACAAATAAACACCCACACACAAACATTATACTGCAGCTTGTGTGACAGCTTACTGCCTGCGTCAACTGAAAACGTCATTGTGTGGGTACTGTAGCTGCGGTTGTACATGTCAGTGAGTTCTGTTACTGGTCGGGGTTTTAAAGTACAATGGTGTGCTGATTGGAGTGATTGGCAAATGGAGATCTAAACACTGGTCCAGATGCATGAGAAAAGGTTTTTAAAAGAGCACAACGGGAGCAAGCAATGAATGTTGTGGAAGAAAAATTGTATTCTTCTCCCGCAGATTTTGCATTGCAAATTGCGTATTACATAATAAAGGGTGATTTCAATGAAGCGTTATTAAGTTTAAATGCTTTTCTGTAACGTAAAACGCTCTCCTGCGCAGTTAAACAGCCCAGACCCGAGGTGCTCGCTGGCATTTTGCTAAGTGTTCTTAAGTGCGACCGATTTAAAGGGGTCAGCTGCCGGAGCGCTAAACAAAGTTGTTGTTTTTCCGAAACTTATTGAATTCCTTTTTTATTCGTCACGCTCCATTTCAATAATGTTTTTGTTCAGAACAAATGATTCATTATAGCCCAGATGCTTTTACTTGCTCGGCCTTAATTACGAGAGAGAGTGATTTTCCACGTCTTTTTTTCTTACTGTTTTTAATAATATGTTGTCGTTGGGGATTATAACGATACTCATCAGTATCACTGCTCCTCTGCTTTGTCAGTGCGTGATGAAGCCATGTAAACACACTGAACAGCAATAAAAGCAGCAGTGGCGCAGACAGGAGGGATAGCGTGTCTGACAGACAGCTCCTGATGACTGATACGTTTAAACTGCTGAGGCCTCTGTTGTCGAAAAATGCCTGCGTCAGTGTCTCCCCAAGTGCCGCCGTATGAGGGCTAAACATCCGAAAACAGTGGGAGGGAAGTGCGATACAAGAAGGAGTGTAAAGTATTCATAACAAAACAGCATCCAGCCTTTGTCTGTGTTGGTGACTGATCTAGGGCAAACAGCAGGCATATGCAGGCATCACGTAAACACGTATTTACACGCAACCATGAAGCCACGCGAGTGCAGACAAACAAATACACTGCCTGCGCTTGATAAAAAAAACATACAGTAGGGTTCAAGTCTGAGACTACACTGAAAAGCTTTAGTATTTTTATGTCATCCTGGATAAAACATTATGTTATGACATCAAATGAAAGAATGAAGAAGAAATACTACAATTAAGAAATACTCATTTATATATTAAATGTGTCATTAAATGTGTGCTTTATTTATATATATTGTTGGATATGTATTTATTATTAAGCATTAAATTAAATAATTATTTTTTCTTTTTTTAAGCATTTTGTTATAACCATTATTTATCATTCATTCATACAATTATTTATGTATACAGTATATATATATATATATTAATTTAAATACATACTTGATTTTGGCCCTTGTAACCCTCTGATGAATCCAAGTTTGCTCACAGAAGGGTGGAGGTACGACTCTGGAATTGGACACCTGCAGAGAATCGCTCCACCCTGACCAAGGAGCAGTACCACTCCGTACTTTAGAGACATGCTCCACCCTCTGGTTTGATCTTTGTGGAGGAGGATTCATACTGCAGCAGGAAAATAAGCCCAAACAAACCTCAAAGCTTTGGCAGAACTACTTGAAGACCAAAGAAGACCAAGGAGTCTTGACTGACATGGACTTTCCTCCCACTGACATCCATGGGAGGCACTTCAGAGGAAAACTGTCATATCATGCTGGGATAACATGAGTCATCAGGTTTTGCACAAACTTGTGGAGCTCGAGTGCAAACTGTCATTAAAGAAAAAGGGGGGGAAGACATCCTGAAGTTCATGGACGTTTTAAAATATAAAAAAAATAGTATTGCATTCGAAACAAATGTGAAATATAAGCATGGTGGGCTCAGACTTGTGGACCCTGCTGTATGAGCAAACTAAAAAAGAAAAGTAAAAATGGCCCACACCACACATTGTGCCATCCAGACGCCCTCGGTAGGACCGGGGCGGCTGGCGTGACTCACAGACAGCGCTGCAGAGCTGGGTCAGGTTGTCCCCAGTGGAGGACTAGGGTGGGTGAGGGCCATTAGCCAGAAACTAGATACACTCCTGAGGTGCTGGAAGTCAGAGGGAAGAACAAGCCACTACAGCGTAATGAGACACCTCCACCCAGAACTGACACACGGAGAGACAGGCCGAAAACACATCTGCAGCACTGGAGTACACACAGGCAGGAATAAACAGAGCGAGAGGCGACTTTATAGAGTTTCACTGGAACAGAGAAAGCACAAACACACTCGTGTGTCCATGCAGACACATTTTCACACAAATACACGCAGAGAATATTTGTTCACACCGCTGCAGTTTAATATATTCAGAACAGAGCATCTTAAATGTCACGCAGGAGGAAGAATGCATTCAACTTCAGTAATCTCTCGTGCTGCAGCTCAGACTTAGCTCACCTGGACAAGTATTTGTCTGACATTTCAGTTTCAGCGCTGCACTTTGCACGAGGGATGAAATCTGCTCTGGGTTTTATTTGATATGGAAGGGTGCCATTGTGCACCATGCACTCAACAAAAAGCCGAGGGTCATTTTTCAGAATATTTAATCATAAGCCGAAGTCTAGTGTACCGATTTCATGGTAGTCCGTCCAAAGGTTGTGGAGACATTTCACCTAGAACTTCAAATGCGAACCTCGTGGTCAGGTAGTAAAGTCATCGGGATTCAACATCTAGAGATCGCGAGTGTCCATACAAAATGTAACGCAATCCATGTGATGGTTGTTAAGATATTTAAGACTGGACCAAAGTGGTGGACAGACCCACACACAGACAGGCTACCAGTGTACAAAGCTTGACACTTTTTGACATTTGTTTTATCAAAATGCATATACAGCTCAACTGTGAATATAAATCCCTGTCACCTTATAAAATAACTCCACCGTCAAAGTGTAAATCACCGTCCTGTTTCATCTCTAACCACAGTCTTGGGACCCTTCTCTTTCCTCCATTGTTTCATGAGACGAATAAAAAGCCAACCTGCACGGAGCCACAGTGAAGGGCTATCATCAAAGATGTATTAAGGAACCGACCCAGCGATCTATTAGCTGCACGTGCACCGCAGGAACTCTGGCCCTCCTCCGCGTATCCTCGTAGACTGTTTCTCAAAAGGCCATGCGAGCCAAGAAATGACAGCACAGTTCACGGACTGAAGAATATCGAGCAAGATGACATCCTCAGTGCTGGAGTTGATCTATTGAACCAACCCTGTCACAGCAGGTGATGGAGATGATAATAGAGCCGGATCTCACACAAGGCAGGAAATAGAAAAAGACAGTCAGTCAGTACGAGCCTTTGAGTGACTGAGCTTCGGAGCAATGTTTCCGTACCATTTGGTGTTTCCGTGAGCTTGAGTGGTTCTCCACCTCCCCAGCTCTCTCTCTCTCTCTCTCTCTGGTTGCGTGGGCGTGTGTGTGCGGGAAGTGTGAGTGTCAGGAGGTGTGTAGAAGTGATTGAGAGATGGGACTGTCATACAAGCCTGGTGTTGAGTTAGCGGGTGAAGTGGTATCATCTTAGGCTGCGAGTGTGGGTGTGAGGGGGGAGGAAAGAGAGCGAGAGAACATGAAAGATTTGGTGTGAGGCAGATTGGAATATTTCTGACGTATCGATAGTTTATTTGCGCTCGTGTGTGCGTCCATTCTGAAGTTGAGAGTTTAATGGGATTGATTAGGTGTCTGTGATCAGGCACTGCGATGTTGCAGGGGACTATATAATGGTGTGACGTGAGCTGCGAGCTAGCTAGCGATGGACGTGAGCATTCAATTTAAATTCCCCAAACAGATGAAAGATATATGAATTTGCCACGTGAACTCAACCTCACCCTGAGAATGCATTTGGCTTTAATCAAAGTAAAAGCAAAACATTTGGTAATATCTGCACATCTCAGCTCCCCATCGAGCTCTCTGCTGCACTGGTCTGCCCCAGTCAGGAGTCGCTGACTGAAAGCTATCTGAATGGACTAAATTGAGAGTGCACGACCCAGCATCCCAACAGTGGACGCTGTCTGCACACCATCCTGTCTCGCTAATTTCACGTTCAGGCTCAACCCCACAGAGAGCAGTAAACTAAACTGGACTGTTAAGTGAGCCTCTCATAAGAGGAGGACGCTCCTGATGTTCATGACGCCGCTCTTGAAGCTGCTCTCGCCGGTGTAACACAGCCTCATACTCATATATTGACCTGTTTGTGCATGCAAAGGTAGAATAGAGATCTTGTCACCACATCCTGGATAATCAATTTTTGATTTATGATAACGGTGTTATTTGGGAAGTCATGACTTGTGGAGGGAGCAGTGGAGCAAAAAAGATGAGCAGGGATGTTTTTTTATTTTCAATATTCTTTCAGAAAGTTATTGATTGGGCCATAAGGAAGATTACAAGAAGATTTCAATGTAGTGTCTTTTTAGAGAGTGAACAAGTACACTACAGACCTACTAAATCGCCCTTGCAAGTGAGAACAAGCTACTACTCGTCAGTCACAGCAGCTCTAACAGCATCTTTTGATTGTCGTTGCACGATGTAGGATTTAGTTCTCATTGTTTGTACATCATTTCAGTTCTGTCACCAACAAAACAGGAAGCTAACGCAAGAGATCGACAGTATTTGTACCAAAAGCTTCTGTCTCCTGAGCAGTTTATGCTCCAACGTTAAATAAAACTAGACAGCAATAAATCTCGGGTCAAACTTCACCACCAAACCTGTTAAGAAAACAAAAAAAGCATTGCTATGCCCAAGACAGTGAATCTTCTGACCGCAGCATTGGTAACTGATCCTCACTGCACATTTCAATGCTGGGTTGACTGGGCCTTAATGAAAATGCAAAATTTACAACAGACTAACAATCAAAATCAACAGCATGCAAGCAAGAAAGAAATTAGGGATCAAAACTAAATGGAAAAACCATAGTTGATGGCTTAATGAACACTTCATTCATTCACACACTATATTTACTCAGCAGTGGAAGAAGCCCAGTTCGTCCTGACAGAGATCATCCATTAGTTTGCTGACCAAACAGTCTGTAATTCGTAGTTCAACAGAATCAGATTTCTCTCCGGCTCCATCCTCTCGACTCCATGGACCCCACCATCAAACCACTTGGCTCCCAGGCCGGCCAAACCCTGGAGCTGACAGCAGCACACTGGCCGAACACAGCAGGTTACTCCAGAGCTGGAGGAAAGTCACTAAGCTTCTCTATTAGACTCGGACTTGTTTTCATTGGCGAACTGTTCGCTTCCTGGGATCCCAGAGGGGATTTATTTTGTCGAGCTAAGGACCCATTCATTGGTACTGTGGGTTTTGTATTGAGCACTGACCTTCCTTGGTGGATGTCCGAGAGCGTTTTCTCGGTAAGCATGTGGATTTTCCACATTTTTTAGTCTGTCTGGTCTGATAGGAGTTGATAAAAATAACATTTATTTAGCAAGAAGAATGAAATAGGCCAACAAGGCCTTTCTTTATAAGTGAGAGTCTGCCCTTGGGCAAATGTAGTTGATGACCCTGTGCCGTGATGATACTATTTTCCAAATCACCTGAGTTCTCACACAACTTAATTCAGCTCACAAATGAGTCAGCACGGAAATGTCTGGAGGAAACACGAGAGTCGATTCCACTAAACACAAACATCTCAAACCACCCGGCGATGTTCTATTTCCCAAGAGCTTATGTTATGTCATCCAGCCTCCCCTGTATATCTTGCGAAGCGCATTGTTTTTGGTCTCGGTGCAACGGAACAATCACCATTTGTCATCCCACACTCAAGAGCAGCCATCCCGGATGACGTCCGTCCAAGCGGGTGCCTAATGAAGACAAAAGCTCTTTTTTAGAGAGCGGCCTCCTGTCTGGAAGGAATTACGCCCATGTGTTAGTGAGTGTGTGAAAGAAGCAGGGAGGTGACGCAGGGATGATACAGGGCTCAAAGCGCAGGAGCAGAGAGTGGTAGTGAGGAGAATGAATAGTGACTGGCGCTCAGCCCAGTGGCAGCTTAATGACTTGCGGTCAGTTGACTCTGTCTCAATTAATCAGACTGCTCTTTCCCGCTCGCCTCCTTTTTTTTTTCTCCCTCTCCCCTTGGCTCTAATTTCTCCCTTTGTCTCCAAACCCCTGAGCAGGGAGAGGGCGCTTTGTTCTCACTCTCTGTCTGTCTCTTTTGTTTTTCTGCTCCTCTACATGTATCTCCTCTTCTGCATTTCCTCACCATCTTCCTTCTACCCTGTCTTTCTTTCACACGCTCCCTGACAGCTCCCTCGACCGGACACTTTTCATTTCGTTCTTCATCTCGTGCATTAATACCAGACTGAAAGAATGAGGCCATTTTACTATCATCCGTGTTGTAGCTTGTCTGGCGAGAAACAAAGTCTTTTTTCACATTTTTGAAGGAAAACTAGTGCCCACGTTGGCTGCAGTGATGTCTGTGACCCATGTAGATGAGTGAGCAGATTTAGGCATGGCGACGCAACTTGCCCAGACACGGTCGCTCCTGGAACACAAAGTGCAGGAAGAGGCAGCGCTGTGCTTATGTGTGCGTGCGCTCTCCGATGTCAGTTATTATCTGCTTTCCTGGAGGTCCCAGGGGGTCTTGCTGGCTTCCCAGGGTGGTCCTGACTTGGCTGACATTTGGAGGACTGGTCCGTAATGGCCTGTAGGGCTCTTCTGCGCAGCAGCAGTCACAGCCACTGTCCGTCTCTGCTCCGCTCCACTCTCCCTCTCTTTTTCCCGTCCTTTTGTCTCTCAAGATTTACTCTCTGGTTGTCACACCTTTCTCTCTCCGTCACTTTCACATTTTTTTCTTCCTGTGCTCTGCACTCATCTTCCATCTCTGTCTCATTTTCACTTTCTGTCCCCTTCCTCTCTTTTTCTCTTCCTTCATTATCTACCCTGCACTCTCTCGCCTCTCTCCCTCACACATATTCCTTCACTTACTTACCTACTTCCTCTCTCCCACTCCGCGTTTACATCTGCTATCTCCCTCTCTCGCTGTCAGCAGGGTCACTGTGCTGGGCAGACCGCCCTGAGGAGCCCGCCTGCCACGGCTCTTACATGTCGCGAGGCCGGGAAGGCAGGCGCGAGACCTCTGCACCAACCAGGCTGAACCCCCCTTAGGCTCCGCGCTGCAGTCCGAGGGACAGAGGGAGCGACCAGAGGTCAAGTGCTCCAGGAGGCCATGATGCAGGGTGACAGCGATGTAGTAGCGGCATTGATTTTGTTCTCATCTTTGTTTGCGCTGATCAGAGTTCAGTTTGTCAGCAGGGTCACATATTTGCCAGCCCACCAAGCCAACTGAATAAACACAGTGGACGACTCTCGCAGAAAACAAAGACGTGAGAGTGGGAGAAAAATCGTTCCTGCATTTATCCGAGTTAACGTTTATTATTTTTGATAATATACAGATTTTTGTGTTTTTCACGAGCATTATACAGTTTATCCTGTCTCCACAGAGGGAGGACTGTCTGTATTGAAGCCAACAAGTTCTCCGAATGCAGTATCAACTTTTCATGCCAAGTGTTGATGTTGAAGACCTGCTCGAACTCATTAGAGGGAAACATTAAAGACGGACAGTAATCTTAAACATCAGTGTGTTTACAGGTCTGGGGGAGCACTACTGCGTATGTGGAAAAAGTAATATAAATCCTTTTGTGGCTCCAGAGGAAGCTGCATGTAACCTGATAAATTGGCTCCAGTGATGTCACTCAGTTGCTAAATTGCATTGTGGGTAATGTAGGTGCCAGTCAGACTCATAATGGACCGTTCAAAAAAGAAAAATCAAAACTAATACAGCAGAACCAGAGACGTCTTAATCAGATTTATTCCACACATTCTTCTTTATTTTTAAAACACGGCGCCTACAATAAATAAAAGTGCTGTTTTCTGAAATGTTTTTGCAATATGACTTCAATTTCCATTATTGCATCAGCTTATTAGCAACAGCAGCTTCATTCACGCTCCACCATAATTTATTAGCTACTTGGCCACAGCTGACTAGAGGAACTCGATCATAGTCGTGCAGGTGTAGAGGGTGATCTTTATAACCTTGCATTCTCAACATGACTCGGCTGATGATACTCGTACTAACAATGTTTGCTTCCATGCTCCTCGTTTGGTATCATACACACTGGCTGCTTCACGTGGAGTGCACTTTACGTTTAAGGTAAGAGCCCTCCAATCCACTTGGAAACCACTTCTTGTGTCACATCATCTGTTTTAGGGCAGGGGACATCGCCCTGTAGCCGAGAGAATCTAGTGCCTTTCATGAAGAGATAAACAAAGAGTCAGACATTTGTAATAGCAACAGCTGTATGTTGAGGATTTTACAGCAGATTTGTTACAATTTCCAGCAGCAAGATGTCAACGCATAAGCAAGTTCTTCCAAAGTTATTCACCAAAAAATTGCGTATGTTAAACGAACACACAGCTGCTGATTTAACAACTCTTTCACCTGGATAAAATGGAGAAGTTAAATTGATGCAACAACTCTGGCAGCCGAAAGAAAACTTTCCACTTGTCAATGCTTCTGCCACCAAGTAAGTAACGAACAGGGACGCAGAGAATACGTAGGCACACAGGGCCAATGAAAACAACTTTATAAAGTGGCTCCAACACAAGCAAAGTGAAGAAAAGGCTTCACAAATAACTCTTCACCCTGTTTCTTTCTTGGTCTTTAGCCTTCCCACTGGTGCTCCAATCTGTAATTACTGACTCTATTTGATTCTAATCACCGGTCTGAAAAGACAGATACTACATCCCCTTTTTAAGCCCTCCCACAAAGACCCAGGAAGGTGCGAAGCTATATTTCTCTCAATTATCTAGTCGGGATCGACTGGCTCGGTGCTGAAGTTCTCAGAGTGTGTTTGCCAATTTGCTGTGTCAATTAGATTTTCTCCTAGGTAAGTAATCAGGCTGTGGGAGATGGCGAGAGAGGGAAAGATGAAGGGAAAAGTAATTACAGCTTTTTGGGAGGTTTGCAGCTGCTCCGCGGTGCCTCTGTACCACCCCTGTCTTTTTTAATCACTTTTATTGGACTTTACGGGGAGCCCCTGCCTTTGTGTGTCTCAGTGAGAAAAGAGATTAGACACAAACACAGATAGCCGATACACACATGTGGAAACACACACACACATGCACATGCACAGACACACACACTCTGCAGCGTGGCTCGTCCTCTCAGCTGCACACACGCATAGACAAAAAGGGAGAAAGCTGAGAAGAGAAAGCTAAACAATATGATTGATGACATCAGTGTTTCTCCTCTCATTTATTTCAGCCGCAGCCTGTGTGACAGAGCTATTGTGCTGGGAATGTTATTTAGCATTAGATTTCTCCTCCAAGCGTGCTGATAATGACTTGGCACTTTCAAGAGCGAGAAAGTTTGATAATCACTTTGAATCACCGCGGCTGAAGCCGTAAATAAACTCAAAAGCAGCGTTCAGCTACGGGCAGTTAAAGCTCGGATGAACATCTGAAGAAAATAAAAATAAAACCTCATCAGAACAAAACCACGAATTCGCTCATTATACGCCCGAGAGCTTGACTGACCTGTCTTCGTCTTCTTGTTTGGTAATAACTTGTAAGAAAATGTTGAGCCAGGAGGAGACAAGGTGGGAAAAGGAGAGCGAATTAGGCAGAAGAGCAGAGAGAGGCTCACTCTCTGACACTTGGCTGTCCTGTCTGCCCTTGTCAAAGCGCGACACCTTCCTAATCCCCACCCTGCCGGCCCCCCACTGCCACCGCCGCCACCGCCGCCACCGCCACCACCACCCCCATCTCAGCTGGCCAAGGTTGGCTCGGAGACAAGCCTGTCACCCAGTCAGAGACGTGGGACCTATCCAAGCCTCGTCCAGATGCAGGCACCAGAATTCACACAGACTTCTTCCATCCCATGGGCATCCTCGTCCTCCTCCTGAGACAACTTCCTCCATCCTTGATGTGTCTCTTATTTAAAGGAGTAGGCTAAAATTAAACCTGAGCCATTATATACTTAGTCAGTAATTTACAGGACTACAATCGCCAACAACTACCAGTGTTTTTACCAGTGCTTGTGCGCAAGCTCCTAAAGTTAACACTACAATATTTTCTCATCTTAAACCCACACCGCTTAAAATGCCCATTAAATTTCTCCAAACATCAAGTGCAGAGCGGAATAAATGTTTTATAGCAAAACAACTGCACTGTGGGACCACCAGAGCAATATTTACCTCATTATCTCCGGCGGTATATTTTTCTTTTCCGACAACGCGCTGTACATACAGTACCCCTTTGAAACGGTGTTTTTATGCCTCACGGTAACCAGCCTTCACATTTCAAAAGGTAAAAAAGTTCTCATGTGAACTCTTCAAGTTCTTCCTCAACCATATGGACAGATGGAAGTGGGTGGTGTGACCTTGAATTTCATATATTCTAGACATTCAGATATTGTCATGAAATGGATATATCAGTGTTTTTCAGACAGATACGCTCCTTAATATATTCATAGGATGACACTGTGAGGAACATGTCCACAAGCCTGCAGCACCGGAGGGTTGCAGCAATCCTCTGCTGGAAGTGTATGACTTTTGAAACCAAAGAAACTTACATATGTGAAACCTGCACCTGCCGTGTTTAGGGGCTCAAATCATGAAACAATATTTTTTCATAACATAGATCAAGGTACAGTGGATTCACATGAGAAAAAAGGTGCTTGAAATTGGTACTTTGTCTGTTTTCTATCATGAATATCTGTCTTTTTTTCTGGTCTGTTATCAGAAAATATTGAAATATTGATCTTGCTGTTTCTGTATATTAAAAGATAACTGTACTTGCACTTTTGGTCAGAGATTTGGGTGAGTTGTGCTAGTTGCAGCTACTTTATCCTCGAGCCGCTAGCAAGCGCTATCACTCGAGACATTTTTATCAGACTATACAGAGCGCCCCCTGCAGCCACAAAAGGCAACGTCTTTTCACATATGCAGTAGAACTAGCCAACAGCCGTGTTTATGTTTTTTGAAAATGTACTATTATTACATTTTTTAAGTGTTCTCCCACATCAGAAGCTGTACAGGTTTTTCGTTGTATTTTCTACTAGTCCCATCGGAACTGATTATACTTGATATAAATAGTCTCTGATCCAAAATTCAATTCACTGTAATCATATCACAGGGCAAAGAACCTTTATTACAAACAACCACAAAGCGGATCGTAATCCCATACTTCAAAATGAGAAGCAGGACAGATAGAAAAATAGAAAACATGGAAGTAATCTGCTCGACTAAGAAGGATGGTTGGTGTAAAAAGAATTTGGGCTTCTCTTGCAATTATTTTAAGGCTTACAGCTTGATGATCCCTTTTTCCTTTTGTGCACTTGTGTTTCTGCGTTTACAATTTACATCAAACACACACATGCGCAGAGACACAGTACATGTGCATGTCTGATACTGTGTTATTATTTCTTCAGACGAGGCTTTACAAAAACACACACAAGTAGGGGGTACATGACTCACTCAGTGTTCACTAGTGAGGAAGGGAAAGATGCATCATCAGTGGTGGGGGAATATAAGATGCGTGGCATCAGATACTGCACATGTGTACAGTACTTGATGATTACATTTGTAATGTGTACTTGTAAATGCTTTACTTCCCTTTGGAGGTATGAAATGTAATTACACACCGACACAAACACAGAAAGAATGATGTATGATTATAATGTTATACATCAGTACAGGTATAATGACTATGGTCTTGATATTTACTGACAAAACAACAAAAATCAATTAAATCAAAATATTTCTCTGCACTCTGTTTTAATATTATAAATTAATTTATTATAATATTATAATTTCACTTGTTTTTACGTCTCTGACTCTGCATCTGAAACTTACCAAACCACTGTCTGGCTGTCTGAATTTCTATCTTACAAAAACACACTTAATATGACCACAATTCAACAAAAATGCACATTTACGCATGCTGGGTTTAATAATATTAACTTAGAAGTACATGATAAGTAATGATAACCACTGTACTGTATCATATTATCATACAATAATATCTGTAGGAATAGCCTGTCAAATGAGATGTGTTATTGTGACAAAAATATATCACCATATATTGTTTTGAGTTTACATGTGGGCTTTTGTTTTTTGCAGGAAAAGCGTCCGCACAAGGGAGAATATCTGCTCGGCATTCACAAGTGTGGTCCTGCGAGGGATGATGGAGCTCGTGCTCATCAGAGCCCCACGCTTGTGGGTACAGCATTTGTGCACGCAGAGCAGAAACGCTCCCTCGTGACGATGCTTTTCCACCCCTGGATACCATCCTGTGTGCTCGTATCACATGGGTGCACCTGTGTTTTATGTGAGCTCATTAAACGCCGTATTTATGTGTCTGGTTGCATAGCAAACCTTTTAGTGTGCAGCACACACAAACCCTGACACCACGAACCTGCAAACACACGCTCACACACACCTTCAGCCGACCCAGAACACCCCTTATCAGCTTTTTGTTAATTAAAAGCCGAGCAATACATTTTCCACTCCTTCTCCTCCTCAAGAGTGAAACACTTCCTTGAGGAATCACTCAATAGCAATCACTTAATATCTTATTTAAAAGGAGTGTTTGTGTGCGCGCGCGTGTGTGTCTGTGTATGCATTATTGATTCACACTCAATCTTATACCTGCTGCTTCCTTTTCCTGGTCGGACTGGGCCGAACAGCATGAACTGAACAAAAGGCATAAAAAAACAAACAAAACACAAGTCATCTCTCTATCAAAGAAATGTCCAAACAACACTCAGTCTACAGCCATACAAGCAGCTCTGTGAGACTGTACTTTGAACTAAATCCCTACCGAGGATTCAGTTGGGCGCTACAAGAGAGACTTTCTCTCAGGTTTCCTGCACAGACATGAGTCGAGTCTCTCAACACAGGCTTGTTTGAGGGGGAGAAGGAGCCCAGTGAGCAAAGAGTGGTCTAGATCACGTCTTTTAGACATGATTTATGGACATCCAAGACGTCTTTTCGTCTTTTCTGGACATTGTATGGACGTTTATTTATCGTTTATCGACTAATTCTGGCTGTCCGTGGATGTCCTGGCTATGATCTGGACGTCCACTGACAGCCACAATTAGTCGATAAACGATATATAAACATCTATACAACGTCAGCTAGCTAACATGCTACTCATGACTAAGCTAACACGTTGGTGTTAAGAAGGTGTAATATATACTCATCATGGTAAATACACCAACCAACAATCAAATGTCCAGTGTCATTGATTTTGCAGTATTTAGTCTTAAACCACAATAAAATGACATTTTTGTCCTGATGATGCTGTTAGAAGTGTTCTTCAGTCCGGTTCCTCGAGGCCCCCTGCCTGCTCCAACACACCTGATTCAAATGAATGGGTCCTCATCAAGCTCTGCTGGAGCCTGATAACTACCATTCATTTGAATCAGGTGTGTTGGAGCAGGGAAACATCTGAAACATGCAGGCGGGGGGGCTCGAGGACCAGGATTCAAGAACACCGTTTGGTTTCTGCTTTTGTCTTTGAGTTTTTGCTACCTGACAACCAGCCTGCCTGTCTGCCTCGTTGGTTGTCCTCCGTACAGAATGACAGCCAGCAGGAGAGGGCACACTCATTACCTGTTTTGTTTTAACAGCTCTTCAATGGCTTTTTGCAAAGGTTTGAGTTATAAGATGTATCAGTCTGTCCATGGCTAACAATTAAAAACAATACAGCGAGTGTATTCAAGGTATTCTTTTCTAAAAGCCAACAGCATCACTATCTAGAGCAAACTCAGCCCAGGCTCCATAATGAGGGCACAGCAGAGAGACAGAGTGTGTGAAATCTGGCCATGAAGGTTAGGCCAATATATCAACGCACACCGGGGGTCTGACGGGTCTCCGAGCACTTTTCCTTCGGTTTATTTTCCCTCCATTTTCCTCCTCTTTCATCACCTTCCTCGGCACCTCTGCTGGATGTTTGACCTGGCCTGCAGGAGTTTGGAAGTGACAGACTACAAGCTTGTCCAGTGTCAAAATGACTGAGTCACTGTGATGAGGAGAAATAATGGTCACACAGACGCACATGAAAGCACACACATACCCTGTGATTGGACGGAAAGGTACACATTTGGATGATATAGATTTGCTTTCCGCTTGTTTCACTCTTCTCGCAATTAAATCCGTCCAAGCATCTCAAAGTCAAACTTAAGCGCAGTTTGCAGCTCTGAATGAAGTGATTTTAAAATGAAATTGACTTTGTATTATTCTACACTTAATTTAAAGGATGTTATAGTTTTTCATGGTCTTGAACAAAGGGATCAGATCTTAACTGTGTCAGTGAGATAGGGAGTTGGTGCAACACATATTTCTGGCACTAATCTCTGAAAATAAACCCCTGATTTCTTTTCCTACAGTTACATATTCCTCATTCAAGTCCCTCTTCACCTAAACATGCCAATAGTAGCAACCGTCTCCTAGCAACAAAACCAGTAACAGTGATGGGAAGGTGACCTCAGAGTGTGAGCACCTGAGTCCCTCTGGCAGAAAAGCAAAGGGTTAAACTCCTGGAAATAGATGTAACTGTTTATGTTTCAACTCACAGTGAACGCAAATATGAAGTTGTATCATGCATGTTATTTTTTTAAATGCTCAGAAATACTTTACTGAAAGCGAGAATAGTTTACAAAGAATTCAGGTGAACATAAAGGTAGCGCATACAAAACAGATGTAAGCGAACATAAAGAGCCTGAAACAAGGATAATACAAACAAATACATGTGCAAAACATAGAATATAGAATTACATATACAATTAAATAGAGAAAAATAAAATAAAGGGACAAAATAACACCAACAGGTGGAGGGGTACATGTGCTACCATCTGGGTTATTAGAGTAACAGGTTAAGAGAGCAGACAAAGTAGGTTAAGAGCTATTTCACGGTCAAAGAAAGGTGAGCAATTGTTTCTATGCTCTGCAAAAGGTGCAAGACGTTTCAACACTGTAAACTTAGCGACCAGACAGTTATACATTTTATGTACAATTTTGAAATGTACTTCCTTAGCCCCGTTTGAAATACTAAATGATCAGAATATGAAGGCAGGACGTATGACGAGGGAATAACTCTGGATTCAGCAGATCCAGGACGTGACTGACCAATGAGTCATCACTCACTGTTATAAAAAGAAATGGGACCGTTAAAGGAATGACTGCACGATGACGGTGATGAAAAAGGAATGCTTTATGATTTATTTAGAAATAATTCATACGTCAATTATATCCGGTAGATGCTAAATGGTTTTAATGAATAGGTAACACACGTGTCTGCAAGATATAATAAGTGCTTGAGCTACATCCACGTCACATACATTTTTTAAGGGAACGGAGCGTCTCGGGTTTTGAAGGGAAGATACTTTTCCTGTGTGGTTTTATAATTCATATGCAACGCCTGAAGAGGAAATAGGAAGAATTTCATGCCGTGACTCCTTGAACCTGAAGGTTATCTCAGCAACCACAACCTATGAAAGCTAATGAAGTCAGAGCTCCAGAAAACACCTGCCCTCCCCGATCAAAGTAGGCTGGAAGAGATAAGAGGGAGAGTATGGGAAATGCTTAACTTTATTAACAGCACCCGAATGTAAAAATAACATTTCAGCCAAACAATAGGCTTTATGCAAAAACCAGCACGAGTCGTTTGAATCATAATGCTTTGATATGAATGGATTTAATTTAAGGGTGTTTTGAGAATAGGGTTGGATAATGTCTACTGAACTGGCATATGACGATGTCCACAGTGAGACATCATGGTAGAGGTAGTGGTACCTACCTAGGTAGGTAGTGTGTACCCTTAGAGTTACCATGAGGTGTACTACCACTTGCCTATAGAGTGCATACCTCCGCCAAGGCCCAGCAGTCCCCTTTAATTCGATCAAGCCGAATCTAATATCAAACTGGACGGCCCTCTATCGCTCGAAATATCAAAAAACACCCAATCTCACAATGTTTAAGAAAGAAAGAAAAAAATCCTAGATCCATCCCTTTATCTGGATCTGCACAAAAAGTTAATGGGCTGAGACTCGTTCTCCATCCAAGTTTTTCTTGCAAAAGTTTAAATTTAATAAATGGACACAGGTGAAAACCAAACCTTGGCAGAGGTAATTAAGCCTTCCTTCTTTGTCTGTCCCAGTACATTGCTACTCTGTCGAAATGTCAGTGGTAGCTGTACCATTACCATCTTCTAATAGTTTTGTGTCCTCTACACGACCACTGAGTCGGCCAAACTTGTTATCTTTTCGTCAGAAGATTCCTCACAGCAGGACTTGAAGTGCAACAGTATGAAAGTCCTTTGTTCCCTCTTTGGTAACTTTTTTCTGTGAACAAAACTTGCCCACACTGCCCTAAAAAGAGCTACGGCGATTTCAGGGGCCTTGATCATGCCGATGATTAAATCTCGCCAACATTCATCAGGCTGAAACTAACACTTAGTTCCTTCAGTTCAGAGACTTTGTTGAATCCGACTCGGAAACCTCACGATAAAGAGACGGAGAGGTTGAGATAAGAAAACAAAATAGTTCCTGCGTGAAGCCCGCTGCTTTTCTAAATAATTAAACCAACAGAATTTGTTCAACAAGCAGGTTTGTCAAAAGGATTCGTACATCCAGGAGTGACATTTCAAAGCATATGGCGCCTCTTTAAGTCGGTGGAAAAGAACAGCCGGTGGAACATCCCCCTCTCCAGACTCCGTCAGAAAAGGAAGAAAGCGAGCGATGAATATTCATGACCGTATTCATGACAGCATAAGGTATCCGCTGGGATGTCGGAGGGGCAGGTCATGGCTTTGAGCGTACTTACCTCACTGAGGATTTTGCTAGATGGCAGCCCACGAGAGATTTCTCTAAGAGAGAGCCCAAACTGTCTGAGCCTCCATGTTGTGCCGGAGGTCAGCGCTCCACTGACCCCGGCGGGCGGGACGTTGCTGGGGGCCAAAGGTCAATCAAATCAATTCCACCTGGCCAAGACTGTGGTCAAAGGTTCTGTTTGTGTATGTGTGCTCGAGGGTCGATACCGGGTCCCACACAGCGACTCATTATAAACCCCTCACAAACCGCCCCATTAGCTGTTTTGTGTTTGCTTGTTACCTTTCAATCCAGTCGGTCGTTTGTTTTCTCGATAAAAGGTTATGATGAATTTGTTTTGTACCAAAGAATCGAGTTTCCCCCCTCTGCTCTTTTCACTTTGTGTGAGTCAAGACAACAGACTAATTGGTGCATTAAAACAGCCTGAAGCCTGAAATGAAGCGAGGCGGGGAGTACAGTCTCAAAGGTACACGAGGATTAGGAGGGAGAAAAAAAAAAAGGTTGAAGAGAGAAAGAGAGAGCGAAGCAGAGATAATGAAGAGAGACAAAAAAGAGGGAACTGAAACAAAGAGCAAACATGATGGGGAAACAAACTAACAAACAAGCGGGATGAAAGACACAGCCAGCCTGCTCGCTCGTACGGAGATTTGGGAGTGCATGTGTTGAATTTCTATACTCGCTGGAGACAAATTGCGGCGCAGAGCGAGCGAGCGAGCGTCTGAGCTGGGATCAGACGCCCAGAGAGATGAGGGGGAGGCCAGAGCAGCAGTGGCACCAGACCTGGCAGGAACCTTGAGTCTCCGAAATACCAGACTCTCACACTGAGCCTGAGTTTGTTTGTCTGCTTCTCTATTTCCATCCTCTGTTCATCACAGCAACAACCCTTTCTCTTTTCTCCCTCGCCAAAAAAGCCGCGATGGCCAGTCCTCCTTGTTCTCTCACTCGCTCTTGGTGGTCAACAGCGACTCCGGACGCTTCGTGCTGCTTTCAGTTGCTTTGTGTGTCATGCACAAAGTGACAGGAGGACAGCTTGTGTTTCATAATGAAGCAGATCAGCTGTAGTTTAAATATTCGGTCCTATAGCGCCGTGCCTGTACTTTCTACTGTACGACGCGCATTATAAATAGTGTATATTTGTGCAAAGCGTGACCCAGTTACATCATCCAACCTCAGATGGTGAGACTCCGCTGCCTGAAACTGCCGGGCCTTTTTTTAATGTGCCTGTCAGCAAGTTAGTGACGCCACATTAGGAAAAACTGTCAGCGCTCTATCAGTCTGATTTCTGCCTGACTCGCTGTGCAATCAGCTTACTTTTGCTAACATTAGCCTTCATTCAATTATAGTGTAAAGGAATGCCTCTGGGACGAAATGGATTTTTGTATGTACAGAATAACTATCACTCATGTAGCAAGTGCTCACTACAACAAAGCATGGCCCATAGTTCCTGTCTCTGGCTGGATACTCAGGACAAAACCTACGAAATATATTTCTAATTTTTTTTAATTGTGTGCTATCTTGGACAGGTCTCAGATTTTAATCTCAGAGGACTTCCTGGTTAAATAAAGGTTAAATTAATAGACTCAAAACATATCTTAGCCGATGGTGGGCAGCAGAGATCTGCGGTATGTTTGGCTTACAGAGCAAACAGCTGACCGAGCTAGTTGAGCTAAACGCAAGTTCATAAAGTGGCATTAAACTTTGAAAGTGCACACAGTAACTTGAATGAACATGTGTTTTTCTCATCTCCATTCACACTGTTGCAGTGCCATGCCCGAGAACAATATTTACCCCACACTTTTCAAATGTGAACTGAGGACAAAGAGCATTTCAAAGACACTGATGCATGACTGTCAACCTTTCATCAACACGGCTAAACACACAGGAGTTTAGGTTGACTCTTTAAAAATAAACCCAGAACAGCAGACAAACGAATTCCCCATTTTCAAAAGTTTTTTACAAGAAGACACTGAATCTGTCACCATGATCTCCTTGAAACAGCGCGGTATAGTACAGACCCCAACCTCGGCCCCTCAGGAGTTTCTGAAATGCCAGTTTGAGGGCATCCTGGCAGCTGGCAGCTCTGCAACTGTCTTGCATCGTCTGGCGTTCACCCTGCCTGCAACAGCTGGAGGGAGTTCAGGCTGACAGTCACAGACGCAAAGATCAAAGAGAAGTAAAGATGGAGGGACAGAGCCCATCTGCCAACCTCAGCAGTCAGATCCTGACCACTGCTGTACGGTGGCCAGCGGGGGAAGAAGTACCGCTATTTAAACACACTAAGTTAGAAGTTAAAGTCCTGCATTTATATATTTAGTTGTTTTTAAGTCCCCATCTACTTCAGTTGCGTAGGAGAATGCTGCAACACTGTTTCGCTGTGAAGCTCCAGAAATGTTTTGTGGACTACGACACTTCCCCGTCGGCATGGGGGTGAGTATAAAATGAATGAATTTTAAGTTTAACTCATCATTTAAGTGTACACACAGTGATGGACTAACAGACCCATGATACCAAGACAGTCAGTCCTGCAGATGTGATAGTGGTGAGGTGGATAAGTTTCACTCACAGTAGTGTGACAATGAGCAAAGGAAGGTTGCGAATGTTTAACTGGATAAAATGGTGATTTTTTTTTTTTAATGATGGAAAGAACGGTTAAAGAAACCAAAATGCAATAAAGAAATGTGTGTGAGTGTATAAGAAGTGCCAGAGAAAGATGCAGTTTGCTTCATTTTGTGAGTTTCTGAAATTAAAAAAGCTAAACTAACACATGCACAGTCCTGCAACCTTTTTCCAGTGAGTGATTATCCCAAGTTGATGAACTTTGTTTAATTGGAGAAGCGATTTATGGCTATATTTGTGAGCACGGCAGCATTTACAGGCCGTTATCTAACCTTTAACTGAGTCTTTCTCCCCAACTGCGTTTTGGTGACGGCTTAATTACGTCCAATAGATGTTATTGTATGTTTGGTATAATGTTGCAGCTTTGACTTAATGTGCATTCATGCCTGAAAATTACCCTGCCATCATTTTCACTTTTCATACTCTATTTCCTTTGATGTCAGGGCATTAATTTCAGATGGCTGTGCTGAATGCAATTTGCATGAGTGATCAGTCTCGTTAGTTGTTGTGCGTGGGTGGACCCGGTGTGTTCTCGCTCCTGCTGCTCCTGCCTTGTTCTCAGTTTGTGGGCGAGAAGAACAGAGGTTCTCTGGTGATCAGTGACACAGCCGTGTGCGATGGGCTGGGCTCAGAGGTGCACCGAGGCAGAGTTCATATTAGGAAAATCAATGTCAAACAGAGACCATACATGAGTCACGACATCACATCTCAGGGGGAGAAATCCACGCATGCATTTCAGAACAATCCAAATGCGTGCATTGCTAACTCAATAGAGTTGTGAGGAAAAAAAGAAAGGGATCTGAACATGCATGAAAACCAACAACAAACTATCAAAGCTACGCAAGTCAAATATTAATCACTGCATAGCCAACGTATATCACAAAGCAGGGAGGGACTGGCATGCACAAACATACATGTGCCGGCACCAAAAAACAATAACCAGAGAAGTATTCGTCACCCTACATGAAGTTGTGGTTTATATGTTCAGAGAGTACATGCCTTTGCAATTCCTCATATCCGCCATCCCCGCTGAGATACCGCGTCCCTCTCCCGCTCCCTAATAGCCGTCTGCTCCAGTCTACCTGGCCTGTCCGTTTGTATCTATGTCGCATGGATGTATGACAGCCCTGGAGCTGTGCACTGCTGCTGCCACCATCACGCAGCACTCGACATCTTCATGTATTTATGACTCTATTAAAAAGCTGCACAAGGACAAGGGGGTGGTGTGGTATGGCGTTCCATTCTTCCTTCTCACCATTTTCTCTCAGTCATTAGCTCAGATTTATGTAACCACCCACTGATGGGAAGCAGATAAATATATGGCTAATATAAAAAGTTATTGCGATATTTGCAGGCAACGTAGAAGTTTCCTGTCTTTTGTCATTTTAAGATGACGTGCGTGTCATTCATCACCAATAACGCCTGAATTAATGCAGGCTAAATCCTTGCTTTAGATCTTCTCTCTAAACTCGACATTTTAATAACCCGGCTCCTATCAGTGAAATGATTGCACTTATTCATAAGAGTAATTATTAATTGGTATTCTGTGTGCAACATGATGCGTACATTAAGTATAACATATAATGTGCCAGATGGTCCATGATGCCTTTGTCTCACAGAAGTTAAAAAGCCTGACATGAGGCTCGATCACAGAGTAGAAGAAAAGGCACTTTCACAGGCTCAGAGAGGCTGGTTAACTGAATGCCAGCTTGCGAGAAGTTACTGAAGATGAGGACCATTTCATCATCAAAAAACTCGAAGAGGACAAAGAATTTGGCAGTTATAAAATAACAATCCCCACATGTACGCGGAGACAGATGTGTGAGTGCTTCTTTTGTGTGTCCGTACGTGTCTTCGGCTTTTGGCATTGTGCGTTCAATAGGCCCATTTCACCTGCCCTGGCAATCATCTCCTCCATTCAAGACGACAGTTAGCCTCTATGCTCTCTCTCTACGGAGCCTGTCATCTCACTCCTCCGCCAGCCCGAATGCTTCGACCGAAAGCATAAAAACACTTAAACGGGGCCGGCTAAGGCTCAGGAGGCAGAACCGGCCGTCCACTCATCACAGTTCGATCCTCGTGTCCCACATGTTGACGTGTCCTTGGGTAAAACACTGAACCCCGAACAGCTACTGATGGTCAGGCCAGCACCTTGCTTTGTGTGAGTGTGATTGAGCTATATAAATACAGCCATTTACTTGGTCAGAGGAGGAAATCAAATTTTTGGCTAACTGCATGAAAACAGATGTTTTACATTAACCAAATCGCTGCAATGCATCCAGACCCATTGTCCAGTTTCCTGCCCTAACCTGATTTCTCTCAATAACCTAGTTTCATGTAATGACTTTTTGAGGAAACAGAGGACGTGTACGTTAACCTGTCCCCTCACAGAAAAGCTCACAGATGCTTAATTTGACAGCAAGAGGGAGGATTAAACTGCACAGACACATGAAATATCAAGACAGGCATACAGACTTGTGCTGCTTTCATGGTCCCACTTCCAAAGTTTGGAAGTCATTCTTCCGACTTCAGTGTGTTTATTTGCATCAAGTCAGAATGTGGGAACAACAAGGAAAATGTTGTGCATTTTATCAGTCAAAACGTTTAAACAACACATTGTTTCACAGTTATTTCCGGTATTCGAATAACAAGTAGGAGCAGAGGAAATGGATCATGTGAGCCATGAAATATGCAACAAGTCGTGTGCCAAAATTTTCTCAGACTTTCCGAGTTGTTGCTCCAACTTAAGGGGGCGTTCACGTGTGTTTTTTCCAATTATTCCGACACCACATTAACGCACCATTAATGTGCAAATGCATGTAGGCTTGCATTGGTGTCCAGACATACACCGATTTAATGACTTACACGTTGTTGAAAGGTAAACTATGTAACCGATTAAAATTTTTGCCTTATTAGATTTATTATGCACGTATTTAACACTTCCAACACTACTTACATGCCTCCTTTAAAAATGCATAACTAAGTGGCCACCCACGTAAAAAGTCTTTAAAAAGTACAACAGAGGCTCCATAACACGTTGCAAACTGAATAATGTTCACTAAACTTCTCAAGTCCCTCAAGAACACCTCAACTAGTGGAAGCATTATAAAAGCAACTGTCAGGAAAATCCATGGAGGTTAGAGCAGCCGATCCAGCATTGTGCTCATTATGTTTCTTCAAACACAATGTGGAGCCACTTCTTGGAGCAAATTAGTGCCTGAATTGATGCAACTTCTTAGTTATGTAAGAACACTTCAAATACTAAAGATTTAGTAATCTGAGCTGTCACGAAGCAGTGCAATACACTGCAAACAGCAGGGCTATAATTATAAAAGAGCACAATATATTGTCATTGTAATGGTTTGGAAACAGCTGTGTTGACGCAGGTTTCATCCCTTTCTTTGTTCATGAGTGGGGGAGATTCCGGTTTTTGTGCACAAGCATACTGAAGCATAGAAGCTCCTACAATCCGATAAACGGAGAGAAAACTACAAGTATTGTTAGCTACATTGGCTCAAGTTGCACTAGAATATGTTTTCTTTATCCCCATTTGAAAAAGATCTGAATATAGTCAACATTAGGGTGTCACAAAAGCTTGACAATGGCCTAAAGAAATTATTTTATAAACACTTGAGCGTCTTCAGTCCCCTGGTCATTGTGTCATACAATCAAAAATATCCATGTTGTCTCTGAACACTAAAGGGAAAAGGATGATCCCGCTCGAACATATAAAAGCAGTTATCCAGACAGAGGTGAGCTATTCAGCAGGCAGCTACCAATAGAAGTCCACACCCATACTGTGAGGTCACATCATACAAACAAAAAATCCCCCGAAGAACAAACATGGATGAATTCTCAGTGGAAACAAGTAGTAGAACAAGTACTAACACAAACATACACATGATACTCCGGAGAGCGTACACAGAAGCTATTTAAAAGCAACCATAATGACTGCATTACCCATCATCGTCATGGGAACTTGATGCCAGAAGGGCCCACAGGAATCACAAGAGAGAGCTGCTTCAAAGCCCCGCCAAAATAAGAAACTGGGTACCAAGAATGAGTGCCTTCGGCGCCAATGAATAAAACACCAAAATGAAATAGCCACAGGAAAATAGAGTTGAGCTATGAGAGGAATGGTTCTACTTCTTCATCTACTGCAGTTTGCGATTTTTGCAGGGGTGTGTGTTTTCAGTGCTACACATCCTTCAGCATACACTAATCGTATTTCCTGCCATCAGCCCCCACAGTCTTTTTGCTTTTTAAAAATTGGTGACGGATGTAACAATGACAAACTCACAGGAGTCACATTTCATTTATCACATTGTGAGAGTAAAGAGAGTTGACAGACATAACGATGGTGGAGGATTTGCTGTCAAGCAAAAAGCAGAAGCACCTTTTTGGCAATATTTAAGATTTAAACCCAATGCTAATAGGGAACCTACTGTAGTAGCGTTAATGAGGGAAAAGGAGTTGGTTACCTCACTGAGAAGTTGGAGGTGCACACCTGCACCTGGCTGCAGCTCTTCTAAAGAAGTATTTCTGATTGACGATAGCTGTAAGTGATAAACTCACAGAACGCACTGCATTTGCTGTAACTAGCCCTCTTCATAATCAAAGTCAACTCGGGTTTCGCCAGTTTAATGCTTTTAATGTGAAGCTACTGCAGCAGGAAGTGTTCGATTTGGATTAGCGGTGACTTAAAACAATGCTCTACAGATATTAAGTGTCTTGTCTTGTCAAATGTCTGGTATTATCGTAGCAATGCTGTTGTCACGAGTTTATTAGCTGATGGGAAAATTTCATCCCTGTTGCAACCCTTGCATGTGTTTACATCGCAAATGCCTACTAACTGTGTGTTAGGGGAAATACTACCAGTATCTCAGGTCAAAATGGGATTCAATTGGATACTTGTCTAACCAATCAATGAAAAAGCCTTTGGTTATGATATGTGCACATGCTTTCACAAATGCATACATGAAAGATTCTGGTTGCCCACTGCAGAGAAAGCCCTAACCACCTTCCCCACCTCTATTTACAGACAAATTAAGACATTGATTGCGCTCCGTGTACTTAAACTTGTATTGATTTGGCTCAGCTGTCTGAAATTACCTCCGAGCTGCATACCTTGTGGACACGCTTTGACATGGACACATGCACAAAATTGCGTGCACAAACATTTTCAAATAGCTCACCCATAGAGATATTGTACAGCACACTGGCAAAACAGCTGTCACAGCCTTGGATTGACACAAACCGGCACACACACGCACACACACTCACACACACACACACACAGAGACACACACAGAGCTTGATCACACAGTCCCTTTCAACGCCGGCTGTTGATTCATGGCAGTACATCAATCTTTCGTGCCTCTCAGGTGTTATAACCACAAACACACACACACACACACACACACACACACACACACACACACACACACTCATAATAACTGAAGATGCATACATATAAACACTCTCAGGTAAACACACTGACACACACACATCAGCGTCCCAGTGTAATTGGCTGCGTCTGCTGGGACGGAGCCTCTGGAGGGGCTCAGGTGATGAGGGGAAAAAGAGGTTGATGAGTATAAACCACCATAAGAAATTACCTCTGTTCTCTCTGCTTGATATTCCTTTTGTGTCACTCTTTTCTGTGCTTTTTCCCCCGTACAGCTCCAGATGTGATAAATGAGTCACTTCGCCCGTGTGCGCTACAGTCTTAAATCATATGCGCCTTTTTCCAACCGCAGCATCTAAACAACCTTCTCTTACATGAGGAGAGAATATGGCCTCCAAGGGCAGATAGAAACTCCTTTCTCTTCATGTCAAATATTGTGTGTGGTTGAACTTGACTTCTTCACATTAACTAGCAGTGTCCCCAGGCTATGGGCACAGTGTCCTTGTGAAAGTGTGGATTGGACCCCAGGATGGGAAAACGTGAAGTGGGGAGTGTGGTGTGAAGTGATTAGGTCTTTTTCAAAATGCCTCTGGCTGCACGGCGACCGACTTCTGCCAAGGAGACAGCGGGGGTGGAGGAGAGAGAGGAGAGCAGGTAGGTGGTGATAGTTAGAGCCCAATTAAGAAATATCTCTGAAATTAACACTGAATCCAATTAGCGCTCACAAGAGGGTTGCTAGGGCCGATCCCACTGTGAATCAATATCCAAATAAAACACATCTGCAGCTTTGAGCTCATTGTTTTTTAATCTTTTCTGGACTTACATCTGTTGGGTAGCAAAGAAATAGGACTCAGCTGAGTTACCCAAGTTTCTCCAGGCTATGGATATCTTGATAGAGCAACAAGGTTAAGGTTGTTTGTTTCTCGCGTCTGAAAGAACAAAATGGAGCAGAGAATTAAAGACGGAAGATAATTGTTTGTTATTCAAGCAGCTTTAGCAAATGTATACATTCATTGTCATTTTTAGTTATTAACCATAAGAGTACAGTCTGTATACGGGCTCCACCTCCCTCACATTGCTGCCACATTATGGTTAGATTATTAGAGTGCAGGTAAACTAACTCCTAGCTCCTGCAAGGCTTTTTCCTGTACTAATCACCTGTGTGCCTGTGAGCTGCCTCTCATTAACTCGTGAAGCTACTGTAGATGTTGTTAAAGTAAACAACACCTTGCTGATCACATTGTCTTGGAACTGCCAAAGATTCAACCAGACCTGAAAAATGACACCGCATACATAACAACCTTTTTTTTTTCTTCAGTCAGTGTGGTGCACATATTGAGGCACTGAGTAAACACAGTGAATAAGTGCACTGAATGATGGACTATGATTAGTCATGTCATTAAGCAGCCCACTAGATCCTGCCAAAACAGAAATTCTAGCATTTCAGTGTAGCAGAGCAAAAATCCAAACCAAAAACCCTGCCACTCTCAACCGTCTCAGCTGCTTTATATGTATTGTATTTAGTTAGTCGCTTACAGGTGATGTCAGTCAACAGTTCAGATGTAACCTCTGAACTGCACCACAAGCGAGTTTCTTTTTTTTTTTAACATTTGCAATGTGAAGAACGTAAAGATGACAAAGAAATAAGTAATTGTGAAGGAGAAGACAAAGATTGGGATAATTGGGGGCAGATAGGACCAGAGGGAACAGAAACAGATAAAGGGAATACTAAATATGCAGTTATGTGTTTAAGGAAGAGGCATACCCCTGATAGCATACTGTATCATCACACAAAAAAAACTTGCATAGAGAGAAGGAACAAGATGGTTAGATATAATAACTGAAGACACCTTTGTGGGTGTTCTTTGCTTTTGAATAAGACTGCTCGGACCAATTTGCCATTCACTACGCTGTAGACGGAGCCCAAGACAGTGCAATGTGCTCATTAGCAGCAGCAGTCACTAGATACGCCTGATTTATGCTTTTTACCTTAGAGGCGCATTACATTTGCACCCTAGTTTAGCAAACTAACCAACAAGCTTACAATTTACAGATTTTTCTGAAGTTACTTAACCAGAACCAGCATTTTCCATGGTAACAGGAAGCTAATCCACAAATATAGAACAATTACTATGTAGTATCATTAATTCATGAAGACCTAGTTTAGCTTGTCAAGTGAATATTACTTACACTATTGTTACTTAGCGAATGCTTCTAATTGATTGGCCACTCTAAATAGTCCGTAGGTGTGAATGTGAGCGTGAATGGTTGTTTGTCCCTTTATGTCAGCCCTGTGATGAACTGGTGACTTATCCAGGGTGTACCCAACTGCTTGCCCAATCTCAGCTGGGATCGGCTCACTCCCCCTGCGACCCTGCAAAGGATGAGTGGTTACAGATGATGGATGGATGGATGGATAATGCTTCTAAAACCTTGAAAGTGCGTCCGTTATTGTGTTACCTTGTTATGCCAGCTCTGCCAAGCACTGGAAGTATCACCCATAATCATTTCCCTAATAACTTCCCTAGTGACCTTCCCAGGAAACTCATGGATAAAGATAGATTCATTGTTGATCCAGGTTAAGATATGTAGATTAGAATATACGACTAGAGAATGCAATGCAAACTATTCTGGTTCCAGAAAAATAATATTCAGTTAATGTCTCACACTTTTGTTTTATTTTTTCCGGAGGCAGAGGATAGAGTAAGGTGTGGGACCACTTCACTAAGGACCAAGATCCGGTACATTCAACTGAAAAATATTTCCAGGTTCTGTCACTCAAGCATCAAGCTGCCTCAAACTGAAAAATAACAACCATGTTGTAAACATAAAAAGCCTGTCATGAGGCACATAAAAAAGTAGCACAACCGAAAGAAGAGAGAACTTTAATGTCGACAACACAGCCAGCACTCAAACAAGTGAATGATAAAACCACAAAGTGGACCCTGAACAACCCAAGATAAAAGGAGCTGGAAGGTGATCAAGGAAATGATTTCAACAGATTTCTTGCCTTACGTAATTGTGGAGGATAGTGTATTTCTGGCCAATCTTTCCTTAAAAAAAGCGTTTTAGTATTTCTGCACTCAGTTGACGGCTCAAATTCAGTGACAAGTTGCAACAAGAATGAAGCAACTCCTCTCTGTGGAAAAAGTAGGAAGCAACTTTGCCTTTTCCTCTGACTATTGGTCTGGTGCTACCATAGACCCCATGAGTTTACCTGCTCATTTCATTGACAGGAACTAGAATAGTGTCATTGCTAGTTTCAGACCGACGCAGTTGTCATTTGGCGTCCTGACTTTTACACCCAAAACTGACTTGGACACGCCCTAAACATATTTGCGTCATGCGTTTTAGACCATGTGCTATGGATCGTTTAAATAGGCCCCAAGTTTGGTTAAAAGTGGAGGCCCTGGCTCGGTCCCACACAGGGGAATACAACAGGCAAGTCTTCCTGACCTGACCAGATGCCTGAACAGAGCAGCAGCACTCATACACTTGAACCGATCATTGATAATGGCCTCAGCTCCCAGAGGATGGTGGTGGAGTCCATTTGCCAGGATGTGCCAGGCAAGGGAACTCTACACTACGCATGCAAAAGAGAGCAATCACAGTCCATTCAAGTTACCATTGGCATTTCACATGTCCAACTGCGGAGAAGTCGGATGTTGCAGCCAACCTGGCAGAAATCCCAGACAACTTTGGAAGAGGTAACACTGGAAATGAGAAAGTACTCATCTGCCTTCTGCATTGTACCTTGACTGAAACCACCAGTGAGGAGGGAGATGAATCAGATAGTGGAGAACCAGAACCAGTCTTCTTGACATTCAGAAAAGGACAGAATCCACCAGAGTGGTGGAAGGACAGAAGTACTGTAGCTGCGAGGCCAGGAGAGACCTTTCTTGTCCACCCTTTCTCTGTACCCGGGGAGAGGTTGTTCAGCTGTATTGGCAGCATTCATGAAGAAAGGTGGAGCTCCCTCAATGGAGACAATGCAGAAAAGCTGTTTCCTGCATTATAACCAAAACCTGTTGGATTGGCAGTATTAAGGAATTCATCAATTTTGGAAAACACATTTAATATGTGTAGAATAATGAATAAACCCACTGCAGTCCATAAACTTGTTTGCATCACATTTAACGGTACCTGTCTTGGGAACACAGTGAGACAGAAGAGAAAAGGAGTATTTTATGGAAAGTTTAGTCTCTGTCCTGATAAAGAAGTGTTGAAAACCAGCAGAGGGAGGAAAAGTCGAGAGCCAAAACACCCACAGTAAGTCCCTCCCTCACTACTCCCGGGGGGCTCTGTGCCATTGATCTGCCTGCAAGCAACACTTCTAGTGGTTTGGGAGAGAGCACAAGGGGAGCAGGCACATAGACTAATCGAAGGGCCAAATGAAAATTGAGAGGCAATTTAGGGAGCCAATAGCAATCGCAGCCTGGAGTGTGTGTGTGTGTGTTTTTGTGTGGCGAGGAAAGAGTAGGGAGTGACATGAAAGAAAGAAAGAAAGAAAGAAACAGAGAGGGAAGAGACAGAGATCAATTCGACACATTAGTCTTAGACTAGATCAGCTCTCCCTTGGCAGAGAAAGTACCCACTTCCTCTTCTCCCATTCCCTCCTCCTCCACCTTAATTTCGTGCGTCGACTTCATCTTGCCCTCTCTCTTCTTTTCTATTTTCCTTGCTGTCGTTTCCTCACCGTCTCTTGTTGCCCTACTTCTTTTCTTTCTGAAGACAAGACCTTCACCAGGCAGCCCGAGGGCATGAAGTCTCCATTAGCGTTGGTTAGTAACAAAGTAAGGGTGGTGTTACGAGCTTGTACAGTGGCATATTAGTCTCCTCATCCATCAGAAGTGGCAGGGTGATTCTTTCAGTGCAAATAGCATGTCACAGTTGTCAACAGCTTTTATATGAAGCTCTGTGCAGTTTCACCATTATCAAGTATTCCCTGTAACTTCAGCCTTTGTAGGCATGTAAGGTGTCCTTGTTTTATGACACAATATGTGATGAGTGACAGTTATACAATAGACGCAATAAATATGTGACCATCTACATGTAATAGCTCCTACATGGGGGAATACTGCAGAGAGGCACAGTGACGATAGAAGACGTCTTTCAACCCTGGTTCAAACATCTGATCTTGAACCCCGTGGTGCATTCTTGATTCATGCCAAAAAGGTGCATAACCTTTAGCATGACTTATTTTTAAAGGAAATGTTTGACATTTAAAGAAATATACTTATTTGCCAAGATGTAGATGAAAAGTTTGACACCACTCACATGTCACATGTCTGTACGCTAAATGGTGAACAGTAGAAAGCAGCATGAAGGCCAGTTAGGATCTTAGAGATTTGACTTTTTCATACGCTTTTCCTCAGGCTCTCTTTCAAACCTGAAGCTGACTGAACGATGTTCGTGCGCTGCTTGAATGGAGACAGATTGAAAATTATTGATGCACCAATAAACAGAACGTCAAGGTGCGTCATAGCTTCACACCTGAAAGGGGAATTAATTAGCATTTCCACCAAGAAGTCATGTTTCCATCCCTGCCTACCAGAGCTCCAACAGATAAATATCCATGACTACTGCAGACTCATTTGATCCTGCAGTGAGGACAACAGTCACATTTTAGTTTAGGTTTGAGCAGTTTGAAAAGGGTTTTAGATTACAATTGAGCATGGAAACAGCTAGCATGGCTACGAGAACCTCTAAGTTTAAAAAGTTGCATTTGGCGGATAACCATTAACTGCTACAATGGTTGCATTCCAGCTGGTCCTGGTCAAGAAATAGTTTGCAAGGCTAGCTGTTGCCCTGTTTCAAGTCTACATGCTCGGCTAAGTTAGCTGGGTGCTGGGTGTAGCTTTAGATTTACCACATAGAATTCTTAGCAATAAAGTATATTTCCCAAAATGTCAAAACTTATGTGTTTTTTTCTGTTTGATATAATTGTAAATTGAATACCTTTAGGACAATCTTGTAATTTAAAGATGTCGCTACTTCGGTGTCACTTATTTTGAAATATATCGTGACTTCATTGACAATTTAAACAAGAAACAAGAGTTAAAAACAGAATGAGACAAACACATACCCCATAATATTTGTCAGACGTACCACTTTCAGTTACATACCCTGAAAAGTCTACCAGCTCTGAACCTGCTGCTCTGTTCCCTTCTCTGCCCTCTGACCCCGTCACAGTGGGAGGCGAGCTAAAAGACGAACTTTCCCGTGGGAATGAAGACGTTACGTCACTAATATCATTACTGTGTGTGCGGCACAGCTCACCGAATCTCCAGGATGTCCTGAGCGAAATCTTTTTCTGTAACAAAGAAAAGTTACTCTCTCTTGCCATGCCTCCCTGCCTGCTGGCAATTACAGCTCCACTGGCTGAATCATTAGAGTAATTTACTTACAAAGTGCTCTCCACTCTGCTTTGAAGAGTCAAGCTGCCCCACCATTTCCCTGTGGCATCAGACCAGCACGCTCACATTTCGACCCAGTCGATATAAATGATCATCTTCTTTTGCTCTCTTATAGCACAAAGCTCTGAAGCTCTCCCCACTCAGGTGTAGTATTTGTAATATCGATATACCAATAGGGGCAGAGAGGTTGCACAGTCACAGTCATACTGTATTTCTTTCACTGTCTTTCTGTGTGACATTAGCCACCCTTTTTGTCTTAGAAAATACGTCAAGACTGATAAAACTAGCTCTACTAAACACCTGCAATATGTTTTTTATGGCCAGATTTGGCAGCAATTAAAGCTCTTCTTTTCTTCTAAGTAGACCAAATCCAAAAAGTACCGCTGCAGGCAATCCGGGCTCTATTAGCAGTGGTCGATACACATATTACATATAGTTCAATGTTCGTCACATGTGCAGATTGGATTGCCATTTAGAAAACCCACACAGCCCACAGTTTCATTGAATAAGTGGCGAATGAAGGCTGCAGTTTATATTTAAATTCACATCATGAATACAATCAGCCAACCAGACATGTAGGAATAAGATAACTGATCAGCTGGGTTTAGATGGGATGGGGAAAAGCATTGAACACACATACACACACATTTAAATCCAAATATCCTCCACTCTGTTTTCCCCAGTCTGTGGGGTATATGACATTTGCTAGTTAATCATTTTGTCGATTAATCAAATGTCAGCCAGGGAAAAGCAAATGGCAGGTGTTGGATGGTTTTTTGGGTATTCACATATCCAACTATCTCAGATGCAGGTGCATTGGAAACTTTTACTACAGGCTTGAGAGTAGAATATCAAGGAGCACATTGCTCTTGCTCAGCATCACAATAGATCCTAACCAGGGCTGCAGATAGTCGTGCTTGTGTAATGGACTAAATGATTGACTGAGGGTCCAACAGCGCATATTACCACAATTACTAAGATTTATAAAACTGAATAAGGCCTATGTGGGGCTTAATAAATCAGACAAAAGGAATGCGTATTTCTGTCTTAGTCGTGAATCTACACCTGGTTTTATGCATCTGGCCCCAGGTTTGCCCCCACGCCACACAGTTTGGGAACCAATGGTCCAGCCTACTTGTTTTTCAGTATTTTTGCAGAGTTTTTGCAACACCAATGACAGATGTGTTGTGTTTTGGTGATGTCAAACTTTCCCCCTCTTCAGTTAGCTAATCTTTAACTGAATTTGTAGGTAAATGTGACTAAGGAGGTCACAATCCCCTAGGTTGGTGCTAAGCTAATGTTCTTAGCTAGCTAACATCACTTCAGACAAGTTGGGTTGCCCATGGCAGATGCTGCAGAACATTAACATTACCTCTTCTGCACCAAGTCAAATTAATCTTCCCGGTTGCTGATTAATTTTCCTTCTCTTTCCGACTTGTACGGTGCAGTTAAGGTTCTTCTCCTTGAAACTTTTCCTGGCACTTGGCCAGGCTGCAGAGCCCGGAGGAACATCCTTACCATTGTTCTTTTGAGGTCGAAATTAAATGTTTGAACTGAAAGCAGGTCCTTCTCAGCCAATTTACAAGAATAATCACAGAAATTGCATCTAATGAATGAAAACATTGGCCTCGCTGCTTTCATGGCTCTTTCAAAGCTGTGTTATCGCGTGTAAACTACTTTTATCTTGAGCGTACCAAAAATAACTCGTCAGAGCGAGACATGCCACGGACTCTCATCGTTCAATCCCCTTGGGGGATAAAGTTTGCTTTATCCCAAAGGGATCAAAATGTTAGCGTGATACAACAGATTATGACACTGAGCAAGGGCAGTGTGCGGGATCTTTGCTCAGGACTGAGGTGTTGGATGATAAAGAGATAGATGACTTGGCCGTGGATGCAGACAACAAAGACGATTTTTCTGAATTTCTCTGCGCACCATCCTTTCTACCTTATTTCTTTTACAGCTCCTCAAACGACATGATATTGATCAGTAGCTGAAATACTTTTTGCTCTGCAGTCCCTCCCTCCTCTCTCAGGCGGTGTTGGACCACAGTGGTGTGCCCGCTGGCAGAGCCGAGTCTCCATCCATATTCAGTAAAGCTCTTCTCTTGGGTGTGCCAGGAGCGAGAGGAGAGAGATGCCATGCCTCGGAGGGGAGGTGTGTGTGGCTCCATATTCAGACAAGGCTGGCTCTCTTTTCGGCATTATCAGAAACAGTTTTCCAGTCACTTGGAAATCAACGCTCTAACCCTGCACAGGGGGACTGATATTCGCAACACTTATTTACGCTAAGCAGGGTTAGAGTGACGTCCCATCAGCGAGAAGCACCTCTGGAGGGAAGCGCTGATGAAGAAATGAAATGAAGATTATGACGAACAACATTAAAACCACGACACACTTCCCTTAGTCTTTTTTCATGATACATCGACATACATCTTTCTAAGCTATATCTTAAAACACACAGCTATTTCACTGAGAAGATTTACACTAGCTGTCCATGTGTGTATCTTTGTGTGTGTGTGGGCACAGGGGTGTGTGTTTTTTCATGCGTTCAGAAACAACAAAGAAATCTGGCTCAGTGAGCTGTTTGATGAGGGCTGTGAGCGCCCTCTAGTGTTGAACACACGCACCCGCTTCTGTAATTATGAAAAAGATGAATGACAACTGAATAGTGGATGCCACCCTGAGCATCACTAATTGCTCTAATCTAATGGACGAGGCATTTGTTTTCTGCACACCTGCCGTCCTGACAGGTAGCTCTCTCAATGCAACAAAACACAGCGTAATAATGAGACATCCATCATGTGAAAATGTAATGAAAATGACAATAAATCAAAACAACCACGGGACTCCATCATCTACCACACAAAAAAGCCAATCTGACTATTGTTTCAGGATCGAAGGTGACAATGTCTGACTGTGTGCGAAGCTCAAATTGCTTTATATATAACGCCGTGTGTGTCAGCTGTGTTTCTGGTGCAAAAGCCACACAAAATGTAAAAAGAACCAAAAAACAAAAGCCTGATTAAACAGATAAGGTGCTTTCTGCTACCACCTCATCATTTTAGTGGAACGTGGAGGGAGAGCTAGCTGGAAGAAAAGATTAAAACCATTAAATCCAGCTGTAAAAGCAGTCGTTTTTTATTATACACGTACACAATCTCTACCCTACGAAATGATAGGGAGACTTTCTGCATCACAGCTCTCAGTATGACTCAGTATGACACATGTGTGGGTGCCACTCGTCGCTCATGACAGCCTGAAAATGACTCCTCCGTTATGCAGCAACTCTCTTTGTTATTTTATCTCCTCTGCTTTTGTTTCATTCTCTCACTTCCACACACCTGCGCGCAAGCAAACACACTAACCTAATGAAACCCTTGTGTACTATACGTGCACATACCACACACACACACAAAGAGTTTTATAATTTGCTTTCACATTGTTCCCTTTTTTTTCCATGTTGATGGACTCACCTTGACAGCCCCATTAGCACAAAGCTAAAAAAAAGAAAAAAAAAAACAGAATCTAAATTGTGAGGGGAAATGATTTCCTCCAGCTATAATACAGCCTGGCCCTTTACACCTACATTCGATAATGACACATTCTGACCACATCAACCATATTTTTCAGCATTCTCACTTTTCCAATTTATTTTGCAGGCGAGAGGAGGAGAGGAGCGGGGAAAACAGCTGAAATAAAACCTGTTGGTTGTGTTGATAAAGGTGCAAAAAGCTCTATGAAATGTCTCTTAAATAAACCGTTGAGGGTATAATAATTATCCAAATTAGAAGTGGTGTAAATGACGAGCATACAATCACAAATGAGGACAAGGTTGGCTTGTAAAGGTTGGGGAGTTGGTTAACGCAATGCAGGAGACAAATGACCCTAAAGACAGCGAGCAAATCCACATCTTCCAAGACTGTGATTTTTCTTTTTTAAATTTCAGGGTTTTATCGAGCAAAAAATGGCCAATTAATGCAGGTGATGGATTGCATTGTTGAAGTATTGCCTCGAGGGAAATACATTTTTAAGTGTCAGAGGAGAACAATGAACCTAAAGAAAATCTGTGTGCTATGCTGCAGTGCATCCTTTTGTGATGTCACAAGACTTTCTTTCTAATCCGATCTTTAAAGGTGCAGTATGTCAGAGTTTTAGAGTAACACACACACACGCGTGCAGTATTACAGTACCTGGTCACAACCTTTCAGCAGCTAATGAGGACAGACTTTGTTAAATGGAATTTGGTGGGGAATGAGTTTCTACCCCGCCGCCTGTCATCTCGGTTACCGACTTTCTTTCATCCCCCGCTCCCTTCTCCCTCTTTCCAGTCCTTTCCTTTACTCCCTCCCTGTCTTCTCACCCTCTCCCCTCAACCCTCCTTCCCCTCCGTTGGCTGTGCAGTGGACACTGTCTCCCATGAAGCCTGTCCCACGCTGAGGGCCGCGCCAATTAAAGGCTGTCATGTTTGCTCTCTGGTGGAGCTGCCGTAAGTGGTGCAGACAATTTGTATTACAGAGGGTCTATCTCATGCATGGGTGCGCTGGGTGATGGGGCCTGCCTGAGCTAATAGGCTGTGGATGCAGAGGCCATGGACCCCGGAGCACTCAACAACTGGAGGGCTTAAGTAGGTGCCAGTTAAATGCAGCGTTCAGACTGGACAGAAACTTCATGGTTGCACTAAAAGGCAGCTACTGTAAATACACAGAGAGGCATGACAGGCGATCCGTGCACATGCGAAGCAAGAAGCACACAGCTGCATGCTAAGCTTTTTTAGTTTTGTGCTTCAGTCTTCTTCTCTCTGTCTCTTCTTTGCAGGCACTCTCCGCAGCTTTATGCCATCCAGTTTGCTATAATTGGATCAAGCACTACAGATCACCTCTCATTACCTAAACTGACGGGGGCTGTCTCGGCTGCTTTGTGAGAGGACAAACAGCAAGACAAAGGAGAAGATGGGTGGGAGCTGTGTGTGTGTGTGTGTGTGTGTGTGTGTGTGTGTGTGTGTGTGTGTGTCACACAGGACAGAACAGGTCACTGAAAACCATACTGCACATTTTGAATGGCTGAAGGACTACGTCATGAGTCCAAATCGGTGTTTGTTCTCCAAGTGGCCTGCACCTTTGACTCTAGCCTAGAGGAAGCTTTCATGACCAGGGTCATTAAATACCAACCACTCCTAAATACCATCTCAGAGCTGGGTTATAGGTGCGGACTACTTGTTTTTTTTATTTTTGGCAGCATAGGACATACTCACAGGTTGGTCAGAAGAAGGTTTCAACAACTTGGGATGCCCAAAAAGGGGCGTAAACGATCAAATCTTGCAGATTCGGAGATGCTGTCATATCCCTGATGAATGTGTGTGCAAAACTAAATATTTGAAATGCATTTATTGTCATTTTACTGGACCATTTGTTGCGGTGCATCATTGTCAAAATCAGGCACATAAAATGTGTCTGTGTTTTTTGTAACTATCTAGCCAAATAGCAATTACATGGGTTTTTGGAAGACAATCGAGCACACATACAGTATAATGATAATTATTAGTAGAGAAACTGTTTGTTTTCATTGATAATATATTAAAGAAATAATGGTTAATTTATGCTAAGCCGTTACTGCAGCTGAACACACGGAAAATGGTTGTCACAGAATGCCTTCGGATGTGCAATCAAGGCTTTAATTCCCTGCATATTTATCATTTATTTGCTTATTGGTGTATTTCTCCGCAGGTGGTTGCTTAAACTCCTGTAGCAGGGGTTCGGGAGAAAGGTCAGCGGATCTACATAATTTCCAATTGCTGGTTATATGTGAAGTGATTGCATTCTGGCAGGTGGCAAGTCAGATGATGTAACTCATTTCATGCGCCTCTAAATGAATTATCAGTCACCAAGATGTGTGCGTACAGTATGGGCAGTATGTACATAATGAGATATAACATTATGAATGAGCTAAATGCAGCGTAAATCAACATTTATTGCATTTTCTGATAGAGAAATGAACAATTCACTTGGAGAAAATGGAAATGTAAACCATAGGAGGAGTGGGTTCCAAGTCGTAAACACTCAGCAAATCCATTTAAAACCTAATGTTGATGAGGTAATTACCTGTCTACTCTTCTCGGTATCACTCTAAGTGGGAAAGAAGTCTTTATGTGATGATTAAAGCAGCGCCACTGACATCTTTTTTGTAATTCATTCTTTCAGTTGTCAAAGACGCTCTTCAAATTAGCCACAAACACGAACAAATCAGTGATCATTTCACATAATGATGCCGACACACAAATACAGCTGAACAGCTACCGAAGGGATGTGTTGCCGTGACCAGTGATCCAGACTTTGTATTAAGCTTCATTCTAGACTGAAGTAGCATTTTGAAACCAGACTGATTAAAAAAAAAGCTTTTATCTAGTAATAAATGTAATAAATTCAAATTGAATTTTAGTTTTGTAACTGATTTCCTGACTAAATGGATGAAAACAACAGACAATATGTTACTTCTGCTGTTGGGTGTCTCTCAATCATACCAAAACACATTTGAGGAGTGTTGTGTTGGCGAGGTTGTGCGTGTGTGTGTGTATAACCAGGCTAATGCTGGATTTCATCTTAACTCAGTTGTTTATATCTCTGCACAATTATCATTAAAGTCAGCAATTCAGGAGGAAGATAATTGATTGTTTATTGTCGAAGCTCGGTACTCTAAATTATGCACCATATAAATCTTAATTGCTGGTTTGCTCTCTCTTCACACACTTCTTGAATCCTGGTCCTCGAGGCCTCCTGCCTGCATGTTTTAGATGTTTCCCTGCTCCAACACACCTGATTCAAATGAATGGGTCGTTATCAGGCGTCAGCAGAGCTCGATGACGAGCTGGTCATTGGAATCAGGTGTGCTATAGTATATTGTTAATATAACAATGATAATGCTAACACGATGATGCCAAAAGGGTATTGTGTACCATCTTAGGTTAGCTTTGTTAGCTTTCTAACATTTGCTAAATAACAGCAAACACAAAGCACAGCTGAGGCTGAGGAGGATGTGGAGTTGTGCAGGTATTTGTTAACACTGGACAAATTAAAAAGGGAAACAAATGAATCCATTCATAGTTGTTGAGAGAAGAAAAGTCAGAGGGATCTCCAAAGACATGAAGATACATTGTCTAGACACCATAGATAGTGATTTGAAACTTTGAAACTCACAGCAGGATGTAAATACCGGTGTGTATCTATCGCAAGTCTCGCTGATCTTGTCTGGCGCGGCTTCCGTAGTGCAATCCGCTGTGAGGGAGACTCGCATGAACGCAGAGCATGCCTCCAGGCAGATGTAGCATAGTGACTGTTTAGGCTAGAAAAATGTACTAAATGACGTCGTTTTGAGTAAACTCTGGATGTCGCCACTTCAGGACACTTGAATGGCAGCGGACGAGCAGTATGGAGGAATATTACAAAGTTTTTGTGTAGTTTTATGGACCTTTTTGTTTCGGACGCCATTTACCTCTGTTATATGGATTATTGCTGCCGGAGGGAACCCCCGAGGGTCTCCAGCTGCACTTTGAGGAATGAGAAACTACACCGGACTTCTCATCAGCATGAGGGTGAGTCGATGATGACTGAATTTCGTTCTAGAGTGAACTATTCCTTTAAACTGACAGCACTGAGCATACACTTTGTATATGACATATAAAGCTCCACATTCGGTGGGTTTAAAGCAGGGGTGCCCAAACTTTGCAAAACGGAACTTTTATGGCGGGTCACATTTCAAAAGAAAACACCTCTAAAGTAATGAATTGTATTGTGTTGTTTAGTATTGTTGGGAATTATTAAGATGCAAAAATGTCCCTTAATTGACTGACTTCCTACACAAAGTGTCTACCTGCCATGCCCAGATTATGAAAAAGAAATACCTAAAGAGGGGATCCAACACGTTTAAAGAGCATTTTTGCCTCACAAAAAATAAAACAGCATAAACAACTATTTATAGTATAAATTCAATTCAAATTGGCAAAGTGGCAATCTGGCACAAGAGCCAGTGCAACAAGAAACACAACTGCAATTCTTAGTACACAACAGCAGGGGGCACTGCAGGCCTACACTTCTCTCTGACACAGGTCCTTTGAGTTTATCCACTTTTATCATCCTGCCACGTTGTTCAGAAGAACTCATCCTCACATCGTATTGTCATTCCTTGTGTCCTTGAGCCTTTTGTGATATCTCTTCAGGCTGCAGTTCTGTTTGACACATCCTTCTCTTTTGACGTCATTACCCAGCTCCTGTCATCACTAATGCAATGTGTCTGAACTGCAGGCCACAGTCATATATTTAGGGATGCTTACGCAGTATTAACAGATGTGATCTGTTCTGTGGGACGAGCTGGAAGAATTCAGAACCAGACACATGCAGCAGACGCCGGAGACGAGCAAGATGCTTTCAGTCCTTCTTAAACGGGTGTTTATCAGTCGGGGTTGGTCAATTAAAGCCCTGAAGCAGAATTAAAGGACTAAGAGCTGCTTAGGCTGCTTTTTACAAATATGCATAATTAAAAGCAACATCAGAGAAATAGAAACATTATAATTGGGCTTCTTTCCTTCAAGAGGTCTGGAAAAACAGCCTCAACAAGCCAGCAAATATGTGGATTTTCTGAAGAGATCAATAATAAACACAATCATACAAGCAAACTTCAGAATGTGAACAGTGTGCATATTTAAACGGCAGCGCAGCATCAAATGATATCTCTGACTGTGTACGGTCTGGCCTTGGGTTGAAAAAACACTCTTCCTAAACATTTCCACATGAGTAACTACACACACACACACTGAATACTGAGCTAAAAGATTGTGCATACAGACAGATCCACCACGTGTTGCCCCACCCACTCACCATTATTACACACACACACGCACGCACGCACACACACACACACACAGAGCGAGTCCTGTAATCTCTTAATCTCTCCAGTGAGAATCAGGATGGCTGCGTCGTGCAGACAGGAAAGTCGAGCTGTTTCGACCCATGGGTGTGTTTCTTTATGTGTGTGTGTGTCTGTGTGTGTGCGTGCGATTTGTGTTGCAGGCTTTGCTTAAAGGCACTTAGGGGACTGAAAGGCCTTGAGACAAAACTCAACAAAGTGAGGGAACAGCGGCAAAACAGAATTTGTCCATGGCAGGTCTGTCTGTTTAAAGCAACAGCGGTGTTGTAAAACTAAACAAAGAGCTGAAACCTTGTTATTACCAACTTTATTCTGTGTTTGATTCACTGCGTGCTCTGCAGGCTTTACAGCGAGCGCTGCCGGCTCCTGGTGGAACTTTGCACCCAAGGACTCCGGCTAAAAGTAAGGACGAATGAAGTAACGTGGGAGCCTGTTCAGAGAGGCTCTATCTACCTTTTGCATCTCCATAGCTGTCAGTATCAGCAACCCCATAAAATGATAACTTAGTGATGAATTAGTCCTGTTAGCACCAGCAACACTATGTTTACCTGCATTATCATCCTCCAGTAATAACACTAGGCCACTCTGGTTCTTTACACAGCATGGCAATGAATGGATCATTTCATGCACAAGTGATGATCAAGCCAAACCTAAAAGTCACCTAAAGTTCACCCAAAAATGACATTTTAGTCTGTATGAATAGTCAGGTAGTGTTTTGACAGCAGACGGGAGGGGATGAGCAAGGGCAGATGTCACCTATGGGTAGTCAATCGTGTACGCCGTCATTCTTGCAGATGGATTAAAAAACAAATAATCTATAAAACACTAAAATATACTTGGGTGGCTGTTCATATACCCAAGTCCCCATCTACTTCAGTTGTTTAGGAGTATGCTGCGACGCTGTTTGGCTGTGAGGCTCCAGAAATGTTTTGTTGACTACGACACTTCACCTGACTTCCCCTCCGCATGAGGATGAGTAGACAATGACTGGCTTTAATTTTGGTGGACTTATCCTTTAAATAACACCTGTACATGAAATACAGCCCATATGTAGCCTATAAATGAGTTACATAGAACGTCCTGACAATATGGAAAGAGTACCTGATGTCCATTTCAGAGTTCACTCATTTCCAACCAGACACTGCATGCTTAAATAATGTAGGGCATCTTAATACTTCATTAAGTATTTCACTGCCTGGTCTCACAGGGTACAGCCATATTTAGCATTTTATTATTCTGCATGCACGCTCTGTAAGCAGATATTGCCCTGAGCTTGTGTTGGGGTGTTCGGCGAAGACGCCCCACCCAAATCTTAGCTGGGGGCTGTGAGATGCTGCAATAATAATGCCTCTTCCTTGTCTTGCTTGCGCACTAAATCGTTTCACTTAGCAGGATGCTTTATTTATGAAATGAGGGAACCATACACCGTGGGAGGACGGTTCACTGCCTCAGTCTATGGAAGGAAGGGGGCAATTTTGGGAGAAATGAAAAGGGATCTTTATAAGGAAACCTGAATGAAACGTGTCCCTCAGCTGGCCTCTGCAGAGTCCCACTGGTTCCATCTGAACAAATCACCCACATGATGGAGGGAAATGTATTTAAATGTGTCTGAGTGTGAGGGAGGACAAATTCACAGTTAATGATTTAAAACTCAGTTTGCCCACGTTCGTCCAAATATCCCATACCCAGAGTAATTACATCTAATCAGTTGTGTAACGCCGTGTAAATCTGTTTAAAGTCATCGGCGAATCCAAATGAGGGAGACAATGTTTGCCTTTGAGTTGTTGCAAATCAAGTGGAGTGTTTATTGGAAAGCAACAACGAGATTAAACTGATTTCCAAAATGAGCACAGAAATATCATGACACAATATCAAAATACACACGAATAAAAAAGAGCTGTGTGTGTGTCTCTGTGTGTCTGTGTCTGTGTGTGTGTGTCTGTGTTTTCTCTACACAGAAATCAAAGGGTCTCTGAGGCGGTGGAACTGCGTCTGCATCGAGGCCTTCGGTTCTTTTAGCCAGAGACTGTTGTGTTGCCATGGAGACGCCTGTTGAACGAGGGTTCTATGAATCTTTTTTTTTCTCCTCCGACCACTCGGGATCTTTTCATAACACACGCATACAAAATATACAACATACAAAAGTTTGGGGAAGGGAGGTGGGGGAGGCGTCCAGTCCGGCAGTAAATTGGGTCAAATTGTCTCCACAGTTCATCAGTGCGAGGGCTCTGTGTTGTTTCAGCAATACAGACGTAGAACAAAACACCTGAACAATGCATGCACACACACGCACACACACACATGCGCAGTGTCTGACATGAATGCGAAGATGGCAGGCAAACGTCACGCATGTCATAGGAGATGTTTGCTCACATCTCTCTTTCTTTTTTTCTGAGCTGGGTTAATAACGAGGCAGTCCACAAATGTGCTTTTCTTTATCTCATGTCCTTGCACCGAGACAAAAAAAAAAAACCCAACACAAAACAAGAAGCAGTAATAAGCCAAAAAATCTCTAAAAACTTTCTCTTTCTTCTTTCCACTCTCCTAGTATATTAAGTTTATTATACGGATGATTGATCCCCTACCTCTAACAATTTGGAGTCTTAAAGAAGACATGAAATGTAATATAGGCTTCAAGAAGCAGTTCACTGGTTAGTGCTATGATTGTGATGGGAATACAGACACGGATGCTAATCAATATTTCAGCTCAGTGTAAAGACGAGCGATCCTGATGGGAGACTTTGAAACAAACAGCGGAGGTCCTGGGGTTTTTAGGCAGGCACATTAGACCTCGCCGTTGCTGTGTGGTACCTCGGGCTGTTGCACCTTTAGCATGAATGATTAATCCACTTCAGCTTTTATGTGTCTTGGAGGGGAGACAAAGTGTTCTGGCTCATCAGTACTACATCCGAGCATGCTTTAGTAATGATTGTGACACAGTGCTAGATGTAAGGAGGAGAATTTATCCTGACCAAGCCCTCTGAATTTGCCTTTTATTCTCTTTCTTCTGCCACAGATGTATGTATTAATCAAGCCTAAGTAGTTTCATTCAGAAACAAGTCTGCACAGGATTGCGTTTTTGTTTTTGCTAGTCACAGCTGCAGAATCTGACAGTACTGGTTCGCATAATGATGGATTTCTGAAGATGGCAATGTTGCAATGTGGTGTTTACTAGATTTTCCATCAACAAATAGAACATTGGAGCGGAGATCGTGCCACTGAGCAGCTGTGCATGAATATGTTGGGCTTTATTTATCACAGAATGACTGGCATATCACATTCTTTGGAGAGATATAAAGGCTGAGATTATCCACATGTAGTGACTCAAAGAAAACTGGACCTGCTGGACACCAACAAGCAGGATACTTTGGACTTACAGATCTCCTGACCTGGAGGATCTTAAGACGCTTCTTAACCAGATTTTCAGGGATTTTCTTGATGAAAAGCAAAATGTTTACCAAACCCTCAGCTCAGCTGGTTCTACACCTTGCCCACCAGGCAGAGCATTCTGGGAAATTCAATTTCTCTTTCATCAGAGAAGTGAGCTTTCATTTTGTAGGATGACTGAGTTCAGTCGAGGAGACACTTGAAGATCAAGCCTTTAAGACATCTGCGTCAGTATTCGGGTGGAACAATACCCCTGCTTTCATGTTTGCTGGCCTAATTTGCTTGTGTTGCTGCACTCCATAAATTTACAACACCACTGTTGTAAATACAAATCCCAGGTCTGTAACAATTTGTCAGATGTATTGTAAGTGCTAACTACAAACAAAACTAATTACATCATAACAAAGTTATGTCTTGAATACTATTAACTAATGCGTTAACACCCGAAATGAAGTGTTTACAGGTGTTTTTCAACTTGGTCAGATCCACTGGGTGTAAAAATAACGTTATTTATAAAGTATAATAAGATAGTTTTCACCCCAGGACAGCACCTGGAGTATTGCTAGCACTCCCAGTTTGGAAGGCCCATTGGCTCTTCCATGTTTATTTGCGGCTGCAGAATGAGCAGTTAATGGCTACCAACAAATCAATCACCTACCATAGTAGCCCACCACTTTCCCTTTCTAACGGTGTATGGGTGGATACTTGGCTTACATGAGAGCTGATCTATTTCACTGTGTTATGGTGCAAACTCCTTTAGGCTCCGGCCAGAGACAGCGCTGTTTCTGCTGTGAGAGGCTAAAAGCAGTAGGCCATGTGTAGGTGACTGTGTAGGCTCTACACAGACCCCAGAGACACTGGCAGCGAAATATTCCTGAGGAGAAGTATAACCCAAGAAGAGCAGCAGCCAAAGAGGGTAGTGTGTTTACTGGGGAAACTACAGGTCACAATACCCAGTATCAGCACCGCCGCTAAGCATCGGAGGAGAACCTGGAAAATGTTTTACCAAATGGACCAATCACAGTTGTTGCAGTCCAATTCCAGTCGCTGTGAAGTGCAGTTACATTTCTAGGGTGGTACACGTCAGGCTACAGTGTAGGGCATGCATCTACACAGAGGTTAAGCTGTTCAAATGAAGCTTAAGTTTTGAGTCATAATAAAAGATTTTAAAGTCAATGGAGACCTGGTCTGTCCAAGGCTATAGCAGCGAAACAATATCACCTTCTCCTGTATGATAACACCTAGTTGTACTTTTGCAGTTATTTTAGTGAAAGTAAAGCGAACGTAGTGTAAGCAGTAACACATTACACAGTAATATAGTAAAGTAACATATTACTTTCAAATGATATTAAATATGTAATCCATTACATTTTGGAAGGAACACTGATCAGTATCAGTAAAAGTACACAAAGTCATTTTAGGTATAGCTGTAATGTTAAAAATATATAACCAGAACCACCAAACATGTGTTACATAAGAGTTACTGTGCGAGAGCTGCTTTGCTTTTGCATTCATTCATAAAGTGTATACAAACCAGAGAGAGAGAAATATATGAAAAGTAGCAAGGTCGGAACTACTTCGGTCTTCAGTGGAACATGTCGACAGCATTACAGTGACTTTCTGTCTGGTCTATCATAGAAACCCCTTGAAAAGCTATTCAAAGTGTGCAGGAGGCTTCTTTTCTTTAAAAAAGCATGTTACAACATCAGTTATGTGTTGGCACGTCATCATGCCTATAGGTACAATGATACTAAATATTTAAAAATGTGCCCATTGTGTGTGACCTATTTTGTAGAAGGCATCTTATTTAACTATTTATTGTCATTTATTGTAATAACATGTACTCAAGGCTTTTCTTGTTTTACACTGTAAGGTACATGGTCACCATTTGTTAACAGCATCTTCACATACATTATATTATCCTGAACCATAATGTTTTTTGTAAAAAAGAAAAAAAGAAAACAGAAAAAAAAAACTCATGCCAGCACAGCACTGGTGTAAATGTCACCGTGGGAATGTTCTTTGGATAAGCCCATTAGTAATTACGACACTCCACTTTTTCAAGCCTCATGCTGACTTAAATGAATGAGTAAGGGATATTTTCCTGTGAATAAGAGTAGGCGACTAAGAGTGTTGAATTCTGTCCAAAGTCAGTTCTCATGCAGTGAGTCAGGCTTTCCAGCTATGGAGGGAGGATTGGATAGAAATAAATGTCACAATATTGCCAATCAACCAAAAGCTGAGAATAAAAGGGTTACCAGAAGAAAATGAAAGGTTATTTTGTTCCTGTCAAGTCAAAACTTGTTCAAACAAAGTGGGACTAAAACGTATTTGGATTGTATTTCTCTGAAGTTAAATGTCATCATGAGAGTACACATTTTGGAGACAAGTTGTTGAATTTGTGTTTGTTGACGGTGGTAAAATCTGGGCCTACATTTAATTTCTTAATGCTCCGCTATGTTCACCAGCTAGTCACTATGTCAGTCTGCCGTTTCATGCCAGGCAGATCTTTTCTATTGAAAAACCTGTGAGAACTGTGAGACTGAACCAAAACAGAAAATGTTGTGTGCGATAAAACCAAAGTACTGATCTAAAAGATGCTCAAACGTAGCCCAACTAACTCTTTGTGGTTTCGTCAGCAGGAGCAATACCTTATACTATGGCTGGGCGATGAAACGGAAACATTTACGATGATCAAATGTTTCATTTTGGTTGATACTCATAATTGTAAATAACTTTATGATAATGGGCATGTCTTGCATCCTGACGTTACAGCATCTGGAAGAATCTGGGAAGTCGCCCTTCCCAAATAGCGAAGTTGTACCAGATACTGGAATGAGAATGTTTCAGCATGAATCTATCTTGCAGGGGAAAGATCTTCTTAATTATCATGCCTTGCTCATTCCCCTAATACTTGGTTCTTTTAATACTGAGAAGTGTATTACAATGTGCACCTCTTCTCTTACATCGTCTTACGACAGATAGAAGAGGCAGGCGAGAGGAATTCAGAGAGTGGGAGAATCCCCGGGGAGACTCCAGTGTGAGCAGAGAACACAGAGGAAGATGAATGCATTTCCTCTAATTAAAGCGAATGATGGCTTATCATTTTCAATATAAGCTATCATTCACAGACTGTAGGCCTAATGAGCTATTATCGCTGCACGTGCCAAACATCAAGAGACTGAGCAGCTATGTTTATTCGTTGCTCCACGTTGTGCTCTTCGGTGGTGAGAAAGCCATTTTTCAGCACTCAACCCCGAGAGGAAGAGCCGCTCTGAGCGTAATTGAAAACAAATACATAAACTGAATTTTGAAAAAAAAACAACACTTGGCAAATGTCAGCAACTTTGATTGGCTTCAAATGCAGAAAAGGAATAGCTAATCAGATCGTTGAGTATCCATGTAAGGCGAGCTCTCTAGGCATTGCTACTTGCGTTCATTAGTAACATCCTGGCATTTCTCTATCCAGACCTTCACATGAAAAAGAGACACCGAGGCCTTGAAGATGGTTTTTAGTAGTTTTTTTTCTTTCAAAGAGATGGCCTGCTCTCAAACCTCAGGGGGATTAGAGTGTGATGTGGAATGCGGACTGACTTTAGTTTGAAAAATATTTCATGCTTTATGGCATTCGTAGTCTGACCATGCTGACCTTGACACCAAAGCCTTTGCAAATCAATGATTTCCTACATTTCTGTAAAACAAACATGGCATGAGGGAACACAACCTGTTCAGCAAGCATGTTTTACATTGATCTACACAACACAGGAGTGATGCAGAATGATGATTTTAAAAGCTCTTGAACTTGTTATTTTATTCTGCTGTTTAAAAAGAGTGACATGCTTGTTGGATGTCAAAGTGTCAAACATCTGATAGAACAGTAAACTGTCATTCAGGTCCGACTTGTTTAAAGCCTCAGGATATGGGCATGTGGGCGATGGATGTGTTTCATGAGCCTTGGCCATCTTTTGAAGTTTCGCAACATTATTTGAATGACAATAACTTACAAACAACTTGACAGCAAGTTTAAAAACACAAGGTTTTTTTGCCTCTTGCTTTTTGCTGTGAAAAAAAAAGATTTCTGATACCATTTTTTCCTTCCTGATATAAGTCTTTCGATCCTTTGTAAAACACGACCAAATACAGAGAACAAATACCACAAAACTGTCTTTTATCACCACCACCAAGGAGGTTATGTTTTCACCCGTGTCCATTGGTTGGTTGGTTTGTCAGCAGGATTACAGAAAAATGACTGAAAGGATTTCTGGAAACGTGGATGGAGGCTGGGTCTCGGCCTAGAATAGACCCCATTAACTTCTGGTGCGGAGATAAAGGGACAGATCCAGGAATTATTTTACTGTCTTTCTTTAACATTCCAAGAAAGGATATTTTTCATTAATGTCTCAGGGGACAAAGCCTGGATCTTAATGAGAAAATTCAGGCGTATTATATTATATTTAGGTTGCTGGTATCTATGAGTGAGTGCAATTTGATGCAGACCCTAGATCTGGTGAAATCAAATTAAGATTAAGTAGTGGTTACAAATGTAAAATGTTATACAGGGACATCGCGTTTGAAATTGGATTAGGCTTGATTTAATTAAATGGTTGTGTCTTATGTACGGTATGATTAAAATGGACCCAAATGCTGGTGTAAGCAACTTTAGCTAGCTAGCATTAGCAACACATGAGTAGGCAGATGATTAGAATAACAGCAGCGTTGTGATGTAAATGCAGTGGTAGATGGAATACCACATTTAGTGGCTTAATGTTCAATCAGGTGAGCGGCTAAAGGGGCGGGAAAACAGACAAAGACAGGAAGCAGTATGTAAAACATGACCCATGAGGGTAAACTTTCAACATAAAACAGGAGATCACAAAACTAAAAATGCAAACCTTGACAGACTGTCGGGCCTTGGCGGAGGTTTGTGCTCTTCTGAGACAATTGTAGTTCAGTCAATCTTAACTGACAACACAAATATCAAGAAATGTAAGTTTGCTGTCATGTGCTTAAAGTAACACAAGTCGCTTGCCGTTTGTGGAAGTAGCAGAGTCCGATTTTGGAGCTACTTAACGTCGTATTGGATCAGTCCCTGATAATATTGTATCAGAGGCATTTCCGATCCTGGTATCAGTATCTTACAACCCCCAAAAATGGACATCTTGAGATTTTTTATAAATAATGGTTATACACTTGCATCACTGATTAAATACAAGCATGTAAAACACAAACAACATGCGGCAGTGAGTCATTAAATTGTACATGCATGAATGAAATTAAATCTGAAAATTTATGCACACATAAATATATTATCTTGCATAACATACAGTATATTCCTGGTGGAGCTGCTGTAGACACTGTATTAAACATTTCCTCTGTCACGTTCCTGTTCCATGTTATCATGGAGGAAACGTGGGTTAAACAATTTCTCTGCATCGTTAATGTACACTCGCACTTTATATTCCAAGTTTGTCTTCTCATGCTTGTTATTTTTAACACTCAAACTGTAGTGTTGGTGAACTCAGCCGCATCCTGTTTGTTTATATGCAGCATCACCCTCTTGAAGTGATCATAACACACTCGGTGCACTCTGTTCAAGGATGGTGTCACAGCAGGGGAGCTTAAATATTGACAACGCACGTCAGTGGTTTAGTGGTACGCATGTGAACTTGCAAGTGACCATTTTTGAAATTGAGGAAAAGACCTCACCACCATTTGTGAACTAATAATATCAGTCATGCATAACAATCATTTACTGACGCTGTATCCTCTCCTTCTCACAGATGGTCTACAAAATAAGCCGTAACTGCGGTTGCACATTAACATGCCGCCCCACTAACAGGAGCAGCATTCGGTACGGATGTGTTTTCTCAAACTGTTAAGCGCTGATGATTATGCACTTAGTAATTTTTCTTCTTTCGCTCCGTGCAACAGCCCTCCACAGACGTCTCCCACACACTCTTCTTCCTCACGCTAACCTGACACTCATTCTGAATTCACAAAACACCTCTTCATTGTTGAAACTGAAGCTGGTGTCCAATTAAAGCAAAACAACAGCGAGTATTTGGATTAATTTAGACACACAGAGGGATTGGTGGAGGAGCAGATCGGTCCGTCCTTTGTACATTTCAGCCTCTACTCATTTAGAAAAAATTAGGTCGTGGTCAGCTGAATCTAGGCTATGCAGAATTAGAGCTAATCGACATTGCTGCATGCTTAATATTACATAAAAAGGGCCAATATGTAACCTGACTTTATAGATCATTGTTTTCGCTCCACATGCCGGCTGAGCTTGTAGTTTTAGATCCTTCAACCCACTGACTCTTCATAGGGTTGGAGAGAGGAGGGAAGGTATTGCTAACTGCAAAATGGACAGGAAGTAAGCTAAAATGACGACGACGCTTACAGCAGCTGTGATGTAGAGTTTAAGGGCCTTGCAGGCCTCAAGACATCACTGTAAAACCACAATGATAGGGAAAAAATGGTACAAGATAATACATTTGTGATTTATTAATGCTGGAACCTCAACATACGATGTGTTTTTTAAAAAGGATGGCAAAGACTGTCCATCGCCATTTATGATTTGGCTCTGCTATCTTTTTTACTGAGCACACTATGGGACAGGACAGAAAGAGAAGAAGACAGGCTGCCAGACCACTGCGGCACAGGCTCTGCAGAAATACCATTTCTACTGTGGACGTCTGCCATGCTTAAATCTTTGTGCTTTTTGCTGATTCGCTCATACAATCGGTTGCCTGGAGAGGGTTGTCTGGCAAAAAGAGTAAAGTTGAAGTAGACTCTACTTTTGCTGCAATAGAGAATATTCACACGGCGGCCATTTTCCTCTGATGTCACGCCACTTCAGGTTGGGAAGCTCAAAGGCGGGGATAATGTTATGCTGCTGCGTTCCAGGTTGCAAGTCTTATAAATTACCACATTTCATTTCTTTCTCATTGATGAGCAGCTGAAAAGATGATGAACAGTGAAAACCTGGAGCGTCATCAGACCATATTTCAATGTAAAATGTTAATCAGCTAAAATTACCATTCAGCCAATTCCTAGCTAAGTTACCGTTTGATTGCATCCATCGTGTTTTCCTTCTATGCTTAAATAAATGTGTCCGAAATGTCGGTTGATATTTCAGAATTAATTACCTTACCTTGCAGGCAGCTGGATTCACAAGATCACAGTGCACTCAGAAATCCATCTTGCCAGGCTACGAGCTATACGCTTATGGCCGCTCAAAAAACGGTTGGACCAATCAGCATCTTTTGAGGAAATAGAGGTGGCAGCTATGGGTGTAGTTTAGATGTGACGACGGCGAGAAGCGACTGCTAGCTTGTAAACAATGGCGAGGTTAGTGTGAATGCTGCAACATAGCCGTTTTATCAGAGCTGGACGACATTTCTTCATTAAAAGAAGAGCAAAGAACGGCACTGAAGGCTTTTCCTCATGGAAGAGATGTTTTCAAGAGATGTTTGATTTCGCAACTGGCACAGCTGGTAGAGCTCTCCTACTGCTGATCTGATTGGCTGAAGTTAGCCTGTGATAGACAGTGACAGACCGAAGCATGTAATGTTTTTTTTTATAGATCCTGCCCTTTTCCAAACAGTTTCGAGCAGCTTCTTCCCAGAAGGATTTGTGAAACAAACCCTTTTGTGAAACAAACCATCTGGCATGTCAGGCCAGCAAAATCCATCAATCTGTCCTCAATACCGCTCATCCTTACAGGACCCTGAACGGGGATGGGCTAGGACAGGTTGCCAGTCAACCACAGGGCTGACATATAAAGACACACAACCATTCACACCTACAGGCAACTTATAATTGCCAATTAACCTAAGCTGGATGTCTCGGACTGTGGGAGGAAATTGGAGCAACCGGAGAAAACCCACGCACAGAACATGCAAACTCTAAAAAAGCAAAATAATTAGCACAAGGTCCATTCTCCATCATTACACATGACCACTTTGTTTGGCTGGTGCTATTTTCAGTGAATGTATTGTCATTATTAATGGCACGTACCTGCAAAATGTCACTGGCATTGAAAGCACAAGAGAGGCAATCGATGATTTAGTTTGTAGCGCTCTTTCAAACAGAATTAACACACTGATTGATCACACAAAACCAATTTACAGATCGCTCATACCCCCTCCAACACTCAACAAATGACAAAAAATACTTGCTCATACAGTGTCTGTGTACAGTACAATACGCTGCCAGCACTGAAGGAGCACCAGATCCTCTCTTCATCTTCTGGGGCTTGAGATTCCCTCCTCTGTGAGACTCCTGGAACAAGCTGTCTTTGTTCTACAAAAAAGAAGCTGTTTCGGTGCCTTTAGAAGCTGGTTTGAGAGCCTCCCCCGGAGCAAACAAAAAAAAAAAATCACACTCAGTTTCTGTGGTTTTGCCAAAGCCGACTTATAGGTCGCTCACACTGCGAGCCATCCTCCAGACAGCACTTGAATCAGACGCAGAGAGAGGAGAGGAGAGGGTTGGATGGCAGTGGAGGGGGGTGGTTGGATGAGCTGATGGATGGATGTGTGTGATGTGTGGAGTGGAAGTGTTCCCCTTGAACCCCTCTGACAGCCGGAGCTCGCTGTCAGCCTGCAGCGCTACGGCACGGCGGAGAAGGAACTCTACCGAGTCTCGATGAGAATCACGTCACCGAACTTTTCTTTTGTTCTGAAAAGTGTTTAAAAATGTTGCTCTTACTTGTGACTCAACTTAAAATACAACTTTACAGAGAACCTCACCGCCGTACTCCAGATCTGTTCAATTCTTACTTCTGAAAGACACCCACATAAGACTCGAGATGGGCTGACACTTTCTGAAATACGGCGGCAATAAAACTTCCCGATTCATTCCAGACCAGCGCTGAGCAGTCGCGTTGACAATATGAGGAGGTGTAAGAATGAAAGAACATAGCTTGAAGGTTCAAGACATCTTTTTTTTGATTGAGGAAACTAAATCTTTTTTTTATTGAAAATCTGACTCAATACCGCTCTCGAGGGAAATAAAGGGGAATAAGCTGCAAGAGTCATTGTTCGCCGCCCTGTGTGGGTAAAGGATTACGGGCCAGAGGGATGGTGCCCCCCAGGTGAGTCTGGAGGTGGGACGCTTAAGCGGATGGAGAGGGAAGCAAAGTGGGTCAGAAAACAAAGGAACGGGAGGTGTTGAGGTATTGTGAAAGTTGCAAATGTGGCTCATCTGCTGCGAGTGTTGTTAAGATATTGAGGATCTGGCGTCGTTCTAAAATCTCTTTCATTATTAAAACCCCGTTTAGGATGTAATCACTGGCTCGTGTGGAGATATTTCGCACAGAGCCAGGAAACAATCCCATCACATATCATTTTCCACCCTGTGAATCATTGTTCACTGTAATAGATCAATAGAGCGCGCACTGTATCTCAGCCTGTGCCCTATTTCTCAGTCTTGCGCCTCTAGCCTGATATGCTAATGCTGACAGTATCTAGATTGGAGATAACTAGGGACAACTTCCATTTGTATAGCTCCAGTCTACTCACGATGCATTGATCTCACGTGGTTCCCTTACAGCGAGCTTTGTTGGCAATCTCTTTCGTAATGGAGTCACACAAAGAGAAGAGGGAAAACAGGGAGGTTTACTCCAAAAAAAAACACAGGACCAGATACAAAAAAAAGTTCAGGTACAATCAGTTTTAGAGTTTGTTCAGCACACTGCTGAGGTTTGTGAATAATTTACCGGGTGCTTAAATAGCTCCTTGCTTCAGGTACTACGGGTGGCACAGACTGCAAGGCTTGCTGATCGGGCACAGACAGAAACACGCACAGAGAGCGAGCTGGGAGTCGGTTTAATTGGTTGAATGAGCGCAAATGAGATTAATCTTTTTTTTTTTTCTCGCTGCATTTCCTCCTGTGTCGTTCCCTTTTTTGCCTTTATTCTGTGATCTGTCTTGTTTTTGTTCTTGATATTTCTTGCTTTCCTCCTCATATCTTTATTTCTCTTCTTGCTTTTTCTCCCCCGTGCTTCCTTTGGAAATTTGCATTTCTCTCTTTCTTGTTTCCTGCCTCGTTTCCCCCATTGCCACCGTCTTTTTTTTTTTCTCTTTTCTTGCATTTTCTCCACCTATCTTCCTTTACAGTACGCCTATCTGGTCTCTGTGCGACCATTAATAATGCATCGGAGCTCGGGTTGTTCGGAGCTCATTTTAAAGTGTTTGTTTTTGCATTGACGTCGGAAATGTGAGCCCTCCTTTTGAAGCCGTCATGGAATAATGCGCCACTGTTGATAGTGTGTTCAACTACAAACAAAACTTACCTTGAACTAACCGTTAGCTGTGGGCTCTTCCTGTTAGAGCTGCAAGATTCAGTCTAGCAGGGAAATTTGAAGTGAGGAAGGATATTTTTTTTCGTTAATTCCATATGTATTTGAATATAGTACAGATGGAGAGCCTTGGGGTCTACTAGCTGTAGGCTTTTACTGAACAACCACTCTTTTCCCAAGAGGGGGAAGGTGTGGATTTCGGATTTGCATGAACATATTACACGGCATTGGCGTCATAGCAGGTGATGTTGAGACTTATTCAAGCTGATAACATCTTCAGTATTCACTTGAAAAAAATATTCTTCTTCCCATGTGTGGTTTTGCGTAATTTGGCTAAGAAACAACTTACCCTCCTGTTTCATGGCACTACACTGTCAGTGTGATTATTGCACGTCATGTCTCACTGACCTGCCACAGAAACCATGATGTCAACAGCCGTCGTGTCAGCTCTGCTACTCCTGCAGTGCCGAACTGAGTAGATGCCAAATATTCTTATTACTACTTGGCGATCTTGTTAATTTTACAAATTAATTCATTAACACTACCCAATTTAATCACTTGATTGCTTTGGATAGTTGCTGATATAAAAGCGGATAACAGCAAAGATGAAGGAGCATCAAGTGTCCTTTTTGTGAGTTTGTGAATAAGGAAACATCCAAGTAACACGATTACAAACTGTCATTTGCTAATTCTAGGGCTTATAGTCAGATTCAGCTATTAGTCAACGAGTTGTTGCATGATTATGATGTTAATTTCATTTTGTAGTTGACGAAAATACCAACAGCAAAGGTTGTAATGAATGAATTGTTTTTATGATGCGCCGACATGCGCTTTTAAATTATTTACTCTCATATGATCATTAGAAAATGTTTATTGATCTGAGCCCTTACAGTTGTCCCCACCACTTTTCCACTTTGCCTACCTTAGTTGAGGGTAACTAGCAAACGTGCCGCTACCTGATCCACACATCCTGCCCGGTTGGTACTGCACATGTGCAGCTCTCAACAGGAATGAGGAGGAAGCATGAGCACTCACCGCACAACAAGACACAGCTTTTCACGGTTTAAGTGTGTGTTTCTGTTATTTCCTGTTTTATTTTGAATTTATAACCTCCTTGTTAGTAATCACCCCATGTCTTTGTCAGTCCGTCTGTTCGGTTCCCTGACTCTGCTCTGTTCTGTTTTGGCCTCGTGTTGCTTTTGCGGTTGTGTTTAGAGTTTTGTGTTTGGTCTTTGTATTTTGGGTATTTTGGAGTTGGATTACAGCTTTCATTATCAAAGTTCGCTGTTTGTTTAGTGACCTGCCTGCCTGTTTGTCTTGTGTTTGGGTCCATTTTGTCTAACACAGCTCCCGAATGCAGTGTGAAGCTTTTTTCCAAATTCAAAAGGTCTGATGCGGAAAAGGCCTATCGCACAGTTGTAATGCCAGTATTTCCTATCAAATAGAAGAACACACTAAAAATGGATTCATAAGAAGCATTACCAATTTAGACTTTACATCTTTCAGTTCAAACAGCTTCTCGTTAAAGTGAATAATTCATAGATAACACTATTCTTTGTATCAAAAGGTTAAACTACTCAGTTCCCTCAACTCCAGGCTCCTGCCAGTTTCGCCAGTTTTGTTCCTCTTTGCACACCTGTTCACTCGTGTCGGTGTGTGTATCTGTTTACATGAGTGGGAGTGATTGGTTTGCTATATACAGTAAGTGGCGCCTTTTGTAGCAGCAATGGGGAAGATATGATTGTGGTCTTCCATCCTCCTCCCTCTCATATCCGGTAGTAATGTTGGGATTTCATTGAGGCTTTCATGTGGGGACACAGACGAAGTTTAAGACAGTTTGAGCCAGTTTCTTTCTTTCAAATTCATTTTCTTGCATTCACACACACACACACACACACACACACACACACACACACACACACACACACACAGAGCAAGAGAGAGAGGGGGAGAGCAGATAGTGACCTCTTAGATCATCCAGACATCAGTGGCTTGTCATACAGCAGTCCCTTCTGTCAGCCCACAGACAGCGTGGAGCCACAGAAGTCTTTCCAGCAGCAGCCGGAGACAACGATACCAAGCCGTCCTCGTAGAGAGCGGGAACATCAAATACACACATATGCACGTACACACAGCGAATACACACAGAGACAGTGACTCAGTGTTAAGTCACGGATTTTTACTTCACAAACACAAACACACAGCGCTCGGTTGCAGAAGAAGGTCTCCCTTGAAGTTCACGCGTCAAGATACACACGACTGAACGCAGTCAGGAATACAGGAACGACAAACACTGAGGAGAAAGTAAGAGGAAACAGATATCGAATGCAGACAGCCACAGTCGCAGGGAGTTTTCCTTAAAAAAAAAAGTTCTTGAACCTCACAAGTATTCAGGTTTGTAGGATTGAAAAGCAGCTGTGTTGATATTGGTGGTTAATTTTATCCAAAAAGACGAAAGCAAAAAAAAAAAGTAACCTACAGAATGAAGTTGACTCCGTGACTTGCAGAGGCTTCTACAGCAAACACAGCAGAAAAGAAATCTCCATCTATCCAAGACATCTTCTCTGAACTCTGACTGGAGTGCGAAGGAGACATCCTATAAATGTTTCAGGTGACTGACAGAGCGTTTCCAATGACTGCATGGGCATCAAATCCTCCTGCTGACTCATTAGGCACCGTGAGCAACTGATTTGAAAAAAAAGCGATCGTGTGCGGAAAACAAATCAAAAGTTAGAAGAGCGTGTGTGTACAAATCAATTAGTTTCCAGGCTTTTCTGTAGAGGCTTTAATATCCTGTTGGTTGTGGGGTTATAATAAAAGATAAAGCAAATGCAATATGAGTCATGTTTTTTGCGGGTATGGTAATTTAAAAATTTCATTTTCACTGAAAAATATATGAAAATGGTAACGATTCGATTGTTGATTTCATCTAGAGAATATGATTTGTAGCACTACAATGTATGTTGTGACACTATTTTTTATCTTGATCAAAAAAATGCAGCTCCTGGTATCTGGAAATGAATTTGACCATGTTGCAATTTTGATAATATTTTGATTTGTATCTCAAATATTTCCAAAGATGGCGAGCTAACGCTGCATTTCATTTGGTTTCCTGTCGGCCAAGGAGACTAAACTCAACATTACATTAGATTTTCATCAGCAGTGGCGGTTGTTTAATGGTGTGTTCACCACCAGCAAAGCAGGTTTGACCGCACAATCATTTGTATTTATTTGCGTTTATCCAAACGGCCAGATTCTTTGTTAAACGTCATTTAAAATCAGTCTCGCTTTTACGTGCTTTATCCATTCAGTCACAGTCAGCTGCAAACGTTACAGCAGTTCCTGGGCTCATGTTACTTTACATAAAAATCCAATCAGTTCTTCGTAGTGAGGTGCATGAAGTCTAAATTTGGGAAAATATTCAGTAAGTACTCTTTATCCGCAGGTACCCTGAGGTGAGGTATCAAAATCTGTATCAAGAGAAAAAAGTTGGATTCGTGCTTCCCTCTTAATCTACCCTGTTTTATCTTGTTTTTAGATATCTATTATTGTCTCCGTCAAGGAGGTTATGTTTTTACCTGTGTCCGTTTATTTGTTAGTTGGTTTGTAGGCAGGATTACACGAAAGAGGATGGGTCTCAACAAAATAGACCCCATTAGCTTTTGGTGTGGATCTAGATAAAGGGATAGATTGTGAGAAAGGACTTTTTTTCCGCTTTTTTTTTTGACATTTTGTTTATTTCTCAGAGTAATGCGTGGATCGTGATGAAAAAAACATTATTGTTATTATTTTCATTATGCCAGGCTGTTGGATATTTAAATAAAAAGTCCTCAAAACAAAAGCACAGAATAGCCTGGCAGTTATTCTGAGGGCTATACAAAGGAAACTGGACTTACTTGAGTTTCTTGAAGACCTCTCATCCGAGAGGCTTAACTGAAGAAGCCTCTCGGTTGAGAGGTGAAATGCTTATATTAGAAAGACTTTGACCTGGATGACTGCAAATCTTAACCAATACCTTGGCTGTTAGCCTCATCCGACAAAGGGTATCTGTAAGTGCTGTGAGCAATATGAGCTGCCACGCACAATAACAAACTCACCTTGATAATCAATGTGTCTCTTGCAGTATACCAATAAAAACCTAAACCTTCAATTCCCTCAACTGTTTCCTCTGACCGAGTAATTTCCATCGATTCACAAGCCTCTTTTCATTTTTTTTTTTTTCAGAAGCCTCTCAACAGCCGCCACCAGTGAGTCATTGAATAGACATGAAAAGGACACCCTATCAGTTAGCAAGTAACACTGCAGAAAATGTAAAAAATTCACTTCATACTAATGACTAAACCAACAGATCCCTCAGCAGCGTGCCGGATAAGAAAGCCTTCAATTAGCGGCGTGTGGAGACCTTTTAGCAGGCGAGTTGACAAACGGCTGAACGCAGCCGGAAGAGAGCGAGAAGGAAAGCCGCTAGGGCAAACAGAGAGGCTTCTTGAGCAAATTTAGGGGCTTATCTACTTCGACATGAGGGCTGAATTAACAAGAAAGGAAGTCAGGGAGGGCAACTGATGATTATTTTCATCTGCTGAATTGTTTGGTCTTCAATTACAGACGAGTCAGGTCCATGCATCCTTTACAAGCAGGGATACAAATCAGAAAAACCCAGCCTCAGTGTATGTGTCAGTCAGCCTCAGTCGCACAGATTAAGCATTCATGTCAGTTGTTCCCAAGGTTCAAACAGGTGATGGTTAAATCGACAAAGAAAATGAGCACTGTGGTTTGCCCCGCGGTGAATATAAAAAAAGCAACGGCGGGCGGATTGTGTGAACGCTTTGAGCTGCATGTGCGTGTACATGTACAACTGTGGGTAAAATTAGGAATTAGAGCAGTGCGGAGAGGAGAATGTCTGCATTCAGTGTGGGTCAGCTCTCTGCGCAGCCTCCCTCCTCGTATCCTCTGAGACCGCTATAAAAGAATATCTGATGTGGATACAGAGTGTGAGGGAAGGCTGAGAGGACAAAAAGAATGCTATATCACTGTGGCGTTCAGAGGCGGTGGGTGTTTTTTTTATGCCAACAGCTTCACAATTTCTATTCAAAACATACAGATGTGCTCGCAGTCGCAACCCGGGGAGGGGAGGAAGAGCATGAAACTTATCATAAGCGTAGAAGTCGGGATGTGAGAAGGCAGAAATTGATTCAGAGTGTGCGCTGCAGACAGGAGGATTTTTTTTTTGTGCTTCTTCAATGGCTCCTGGTCCAATGACATGGGCACAAGGAGGAAATAACAGACAATGGCGAGACGGGCCAGCTGAAGGAAGGTGTTCACTGGCTCAAAGTACTGTGAGCACACAGAGAAAAGAGGCATCTTAAATAGAAAACAATGGCAACAAGACCACTTCTGACAAGGAGCTAGCATTACCTAACATTAGCGTTACTTAACTCATCAGTTGACGTCAGCTACAGTTGCTAGGGTCAGTGTGGGGGTCGTTTGATACCCAACAATGAAGCAACCTTCTAGGTATTCATTTTGTTGAAAGTAAGGGGAAGATCTAAAGGGCTAACATTAAAAGATCAAAGTAAGCTCTCAGGGCAGATATTGAACATCATCGATTCATATCTTTTCTTGTAAAATGTCTGATGTAATCTGTAACACCGGTGTTGTCATGATTGTATTAGCCGGTGGGTAAGTAGCTCACCGTGGCATCCCTAGTTTCGCCTCGTAGCAGTGATTCTGAGTGTACTCCAGGTGACGTCAGTACATTGTGACACCACTGAACAAGTCTGATCATTCCTCTCTGCTGGGTGTGGTGAGAGGTGAAACCAATGTGACACTTTTCGCCAGAGAGTGCAGTAAATGACTGCTTTTCTGACTGCTATTATACAGGTGTTTCTTAGGTGTTTTGTTTTTCTTCTCTGTTCAAACTCGCCGTTGCCTTGAGCTCTTATAAATGAGCTGAATGCTTTTCCTTCCTCATAAAAGATTTGCAAAGGTGACCTTTCTTGAAAATGAGAAACCTGTATTGATGAGCGCATCCATATTAACTAGCTCGCAGACAAATTCTTCAAGGCTTCTGTTGATGCATTACTGCTTCTTTTGACACGTTAACAGCTCTTGTAGATCGCTCGTCTCGCATTGCCAGACCTATCAGTACAACGCCCTGTCAGCACTGGAGGAAGGTCTGGCTGCATGCATTACCATACGGGTATGGGGTTACATTAGCTCGTATGTTGTTCTTTCATGGAAACATGGATTTTGAAAACGCTTTAAGGCAGGTAATGGAAGGGTGAGCGCCCCCCTTGGTGCCATGTTTTAAAAAAAAGTCATAAAAGTGCCCTCATGAATGCCCCTATGGTAGCTAAAGCAAGAGAAAGTCTCCTCTTGGGTGCCCGTTCTGCATGCCTTTGCCCCACCATGTACAGCTGGTGCCCTTTTGATTTTTTCGCCAAACATCCAGAGTCCATCACTGCCTGTGGAGTTAATACTGGTCATAACCTCCGCGGGGAACCGTTAAGTTACTCTTGAAGAAGCAACGGTTCAGTTTGTCGTCATGATTTTTTCAGCCCGACTGATCCTAACACTCTGACTGAGATATAGCCAGAGGAGCTCTGCCCAAGGATCTCAAGCTGTCTTCTGGCTCATGTGGGATTAAAATGTCATTAATGTTGTAGGCACGAGTCCTAGATGAGCTTTAAAATTCATCAGCTGAATGCTGAAATCAATTTCCAAAGAGACAGGTAACCAGTGAAGTGAAACCAGGATATGTATAATCAGGATCTCTCTGTCAGGTGATTGCATACCGAAGGTACAGAGCGATAAAGTCGTGGATTACCTTCTCTCTTCAAAGGTTAACTTTAATTCTGGATGCATTTATCATAAGCAGAAATGTGCTCTTCACTTGCTTTTCAAACGGATGTGGTGTGATGTTTCTACATAGTTCAGACTGAAAAAATCTGATCATGATGTTTTGATTAACAGCTGAGCCCAAAGACGTTTCCCTGAGGCATCTGAAAAGGAACGGCAGCTTCGAATAATGATTGCGGTTAATGTTGTGAATTAAGCTCAGTCAGCCAGTCTGGGACATTACAATCTGCTGCTCTTTGTCATTGATGTTCTTGTATAGTGTTACACTTTTGTCTCCGAGTTTGAATGGACAGATACTCGGTCCAAAGCTAGAACTTTTGCACAAAGACCTTGTTATTGGACAAATATTTAAAAGGAAATCAAATTTTCGCACATGAATGGATTTTCAAGTTCGAAATGATCCTTGAGATGTACTGAAAGATTGTGTGATCTGGAAAATATTAGGTTTTAAAGTGGATGGCGTTAAATTGCTTAAAACTCCTTGAAACTGATTCATGTGGAAATCCTGGAAATAAGCTGTCCTCATTAAACAAAAACACAGCGGGCAATTAAATATTTAACTCCAGCCATCAAGGGCCGCTTGATATTTAATCATTCATTCATTATCATTTAAAAGAAGGAAAATAAAAAAACAACAACCCCACCTAGCCTCGATTCCAGCCCCACCACGCTGTTAGGAGACATTTTCACATTGCATTTAACTAATTGGTCACTATCCCTGCACAGCGTCTGGCACGTATCTGCTCAGACAAATTAACAAGTGGAGGCACATCTGTGCCACAGTATAATCATCTGATTTCTGGGATACATTCCGCTCCATTTGTCTCGCATGGCACAGCTGTCTTAAATCCTGGTTTTGCCAAATCCTCTCCCAGCCCGAGAAAGCCTGTAGCTCACGGATGAAAAGGAAGAGGAGAAAGCAGGGGAAGGGAGGAGGGGGACAGGAAGGGAAGAGGTTGAGTCAGCGTGGAGGACGTGCAGAAGTAGCAAGGAGGCCTTCGGGGGACAGGAGCGACTGTGACAACTTTCAGACGGGTAACGCACTAATGACAGCCACTTAGTGCGATGTGACGGGGCAATATGTGAATTCCTACGTTGGAGAGAAGTGGAAGTAGGTTATTAACAGAAAATCATTAAAGGGTCTGAGTTGCAACAATGGAAATGCCTCACAGCTGAGTTTGAAACGTGGAAACCTGTGCAGTCAACCATCCAGTGACAGCTTTGAGATTTTTTTTTTTAACTGCAGTGGCAACTGGGAGAGCAGCAAAATGTAGCTGCAGCAATAAAACCTTTCATTAAGTCCCAGGAGATTTGAGTATATAAATGTGAAATTCAAAAAGCTCCAGACTATGTTTTTCCATATATATATATATATATATATATATATATACTATAACCCTAACTCGCTGAAAATTTTAGGAGCACCAGCACAAAACTCAAGTACTATAAAGTGGTAGTGCTTTAATAGAAAGTCATTTTCCATGACTTTTAAAGGAAGGCTGCAGCTCCTCCTCAAACCAGATATTATAAAAACTATCAGGTTGAAAGTTTAAACTACATTGCGGCTGCATGACTTCAATTTAATGTCCCCGACAACCTCTGTAGCCCCAGGTAGCCACTTGTGAGCGACCGCCTTTGTTAAGACACGTGTTGTGTTCACGTCCAAAAATGTCTTAAGCTTAACCACAGACCTTATTTCAGGCATTTAACAGAAAACCCCTTCAAGAACCTGTTGTGGATAATTCCTCTTTCTATATTATAGCCTCTTTTTTTTTACAGGTCGCATTATATGAATATGAAACAACACACACATTCTTATTACATGTCCTTAAATGGCCTTAGATATTGAGCAAAGCCTGACCCAAGCCAGTTTGTCCTCTAGTAACAGGGCAGAGTCAGAGGCAGATGTTTCCTGTGTCCACTTCAAGATAAGGAGTACTCAAGTGTTGATTTTTTTTTTGTCTTAGTCTCTACATAAGAGGTAGGGTAACTCATTGGTCAGTAGTGACTTGTATGAGGAAAGTTGACAGGTGTCTAAAAGCGGGAGAATAGACCCCATTGGTGGAAAACAAGAAAATTAGATGAAAAACTAAGTGTCTGAATAAGACTGTATTAGTCATATTACTCTGCAGACTGTGGTGCACATTCTTTGTTTGTTGAATAACACCGAGCAACGAAGGACGGCATCCTGCCCTGTGTTGGCAGATCGGGAGGCTCTCTCACGCAGGAGGATAAAAAGGTGGCCACCTAAAAAAGGTTTGTCCTCGTGTGTATTGAGCTGCCACGATCTAGTAAACACTGGTAAGACCCCTAAAATGTTTGACTTTGAGACATGGGAGCCAGAAGTGCAAAAATTATGACTTTATTTATCATGTTGGCATATTCGTCGCACCGGTGCTCCTAGTCTTAAAATTAAATTGCACGCTCTCCAAGAATGTCTCAATTCCGGCATCTGGAGCCCTGAAATGTGATGTTTTTAACACATTTTGCATGGTCGTTAAAGACCAGATGACTTTCCTGCGCTCACTGTTAATCATTCGTTAAATGACGTCATGCAACAAGTCTACAGTTTTTCAGAAGGCAAAGTAACGTCAAAAAGTTCTTTTCAACAAATTATCAGTGATATGTCACATTAAAATGAGGCCTCTGGATTTATAGCAGTAATACTGAATACACATACTAAGAGGATAACATGTACTATCTACTGTATGTATTGTATATAATTATCTCTAGTCTATCCTTGAAACGTAAACAAGTGTGTAACCATATAAAGGCAGAAAAATGAATTATTCAGTTTTGTAGCAAGGTTAACTAAACCTATCTTCATTCACACTGAAACATATTGTACATACATGATGAATATCATATAATTACAAACACATTCAATTTATAAACACAGTTTCTTCGGTGCATACGTTATCTCTTCAGTGCCCCTCAAGGTTGGATATCCGGGGAGATGAGGATGTCGTCAACGACAAGATCAACCACAGATGTCACCAGGAACGCCGACGCCTGCGGGCCAACACACAGTGGAGAACACACTCACTATCGATAATGTTGGTCTAAAGAAATTCATGCTCTCATGTTATTTGCCAAAGTTTCACCCATGAGCACCTTCAGGCATCAACACAGGATTTAATCAGTGGAATCAAATCAAAGCAGACAGAGCAACTTGCTCGATGCACACCAGTGAATCACCACACATCTGTTGGTGAGTTGCTCTGATACATCAATACCACATGCTGCGTTTTCAGTCCAAATCCGTCAGTCTGCCACTTCTAGTGAGCCTACATTACAAACTGGCACCTGCAAGTCACAAACTCAAACTATACGCCATACTTTACTATAAATCATTATTGCTATGGAAACGGCAGCGCAGGAAGATGCAGCAGCCGGCAGCTCCTCCAAATGATGCTACATTTTAGTTTTTTAACAATATCTTTTTCGGCTTTGTTCCTGAAACATTCATTCAGGCAGAAATACTGTCATTGGAAAAGAAAGTGGGTGTTTTAGATTAAGAGCAGCGGACCTTGAGACCATCCGAACTGATCGACCACACCGCCCCAAGGAGGAAAAAGAGTCTGAATAAGAGCCATGCTAATCTAGCTTGGTTTAAGGCTGCTCCTGGCTAATGTCTGGTCGCAGGACAAGGAAATGGACAAAATGGGCCTCACAGAGACCTGTTTCCACCACATTCGACGGCTCGGCTGCGTTCAAGGCCTACAGATCGCAGGACTACAGACAGGGAGAGGTGGACGCTGTGTTTATAACATCGATGCCTGGTGCTCGTAAACTGTCAATGTTGATGAACAGTGTTTCTCATATGTCAGACTTTTGATATGAAGATGCCGACCGCATTATCATTATCTTGTTGCTGCTGTTTACACACACCCTGACGCAGATTCACAAGATGCGCTACATGTTTGTGTATATTTCTATTAATAACCGTATATATGTTCTGTCATTTGTGTAGCATGAAGGAGTTTACAAACTTTCATTTTGTTATCAGCTTGAGGGCACAGTCACACATTCGTGAATGCAGGTGAATAACCATCACCTGTCGATGCTGAATGTGGCCAGAGCAGGATGTGAGGCACATGGCACTGTTAGGTCAACCAATGTTGAACTCCAAAGCAAAGATGCGAATTTGCTTCGCCACCAGATGCAAATGTTGCATTAGCCCCTCTGCTCACATATAATGGAAGTGACGGGAGGTGTGACCATGCCCTGCAGAGTGAGATTAGTTAGGATTAGGTTAAGTATATCAGGGTAAGACAATCAGAGTCGGAGTAGGATGGGTAATGCCTTAGCCGTCCTTGGAGATAAATATCCTTGGCCCCAGGGGCTAGATTTTCGTCAGACAATAGCTGATGGGTTTCTTGATTGTACACTTTCTGTCATGTATTTTTAATTTTGGGAAAAGATAAAAAGGACCTCCAAACTCCATACACACTGTTTCAGCATGCTAGACAGGCCTGCTGTGCTTTGTGACAGTTGCTAAACTATGATTTTAAAAACACATTCAATAAAGTTGACGGGAGTATATCTCCCTAAGGAAAACTATATAACCGACACTTTGTGCTCGCTGTTTCCTGCCAATATTATAATTTGTGTTTTACGATGTTTTTATGTAAATCAAGCATTGCTATTCAAATATATTCAGTCAGCATTTACCATTCAGTAAATGCCACTTTCTTTAGGATGGATGGAGCTTCCAGGGCTGGTTATATCCAACAACAGCCATATTAAGACTGCCCATTCAACCATGTAAACAAACTGAATATAGTAGTTGGCACAAGACAGCTAGAAAGATGAGCCAACTCTGCACTGATCCAAAGCCTGTTACAGGGTTATGTAACAACCCATCTTCCTCAGTTTCATTTTCCTGTTGAACGTTGGTGACCTCTGTTGACCTCTACAGGTGCTGTTTACGTGACTCTCAGAAAATCAATTGGCTGCTGGAACACTGGACTCTTCCTGGAGGTGCTAGAGCAGGCAGACATGTATGTATGCACACATACATATGCATGACAACCCACAACAACACAACCTGGCATTGTTTCATAAATGGAAAAGTTTGAAGCACAATCGGTCAGTTGATGGAAACTGAACTGTATACGATTTCAAATTGTACTCGTGCTTCTTCAAACTCGTGTTGTTTGACCCTCGGCAGCTTGCTCGAGGCGTAAGAAGAATGCTAAATGCATAAAATAGCATCTATTTAACATAATCTGTCGCATCCTGGTCACTTATATTACTCAATGAGCATCTTGTAACTTTAAAAATAAAACATTTGTTCAGCATGACTGAACACACAGACGTTCGTAGAAGTTCTGCTGCACTCAAAATCTACATTTCATATTATTTGATTAATATGCTGCGTAGACCTGTTTATGTGCCGACAGCACTTAGTTTTTATTCTAGAGCAGCAACACAAAAGGTCATGCATGTTAAGTGCCGCTGTGCTTCTGTGTTTTCAGACTTAGTTTCTTGGTCGGTGTAATCCAACTCATAAATATAAACAGCTCTGTTTTATTCAACTTGAGCAACACAAAATGCATCCATCAAACTTGTATTCAAATCTGAGGTGACTGTCTTTAATGTTGTAATGTAATGTAAACACAGGAACCAGTGACAAACTTTAATGTTGAGCTTTAAAGGTGCAATATGCAAGAATTGGCCACCTGATGAATTCATACTCAACACAACACATAGGGGGCAGCATATCACCACAGTAACTGCTAACTGCTGCCAAGTGTAGCTGCCATTGGCTAGTTCACTCAGTTAGCTTGGAGCTGGGAGCACCAAGGGAGTGTTGGTGTTTACATCGCGAGCACAGGAGCGTTGGAATGAGCCAGACCTAGCCAGTTAGCATGCTAAGCATGCCATGTAACAGAAAACATTATCACTATAATGTCAAAGCTGTTATTCCTTCACATTCTGTTTCAATTTTTAGTGAAGGTTTCATCTAAAATCTTTACATAATACCCCTTTAATATTCAGACATTTGCTTGGATATCACATTAAGACACTCAAACTGAACCTGCACTCACACAAAGGAAAAATAGAGCAAAATTAGATATGCGAGAGAGGAGGAGGTGGTGGAGGAGAAGACAATGACAAACACAAAGGCACTGAATTCTACTCTCATCAGAGAAAAAGCTACACATAATTCCTCCACGGATTCAGCTCTCGGTACAGTGTGGTCAAAAAAAACAGCTGCTGAATGGAGCTTTTGTAGAGACAGAAAAGCCTTTTGTGGAAACTCCATAACTCTAAAGCTGTACTGTGCAACTGCACTGACAACATTACTATGGCAGCATGATGATATTTTGTGGTAAGATCTTGACCTTTTATTGGGAAAGTGAGAGCGTTCTCACATCACAGACTGGCAGCCTGTTTGACATGACGTGGCACTTCCAGCCTCCTGTGACTCCGGAGCTGTGTGGCAAGACTTCGAAAATTCATCATCTAGCAAAGTTAGACAAGTATGGCACATTTGTCAGAGTCTTTGCCCTTGTCTAGTCGTGTACAGAAAGGATATTTCTTAAAAAAGGATATATTCCATGTCCACACAACCTTCCTTTTTAAAAAATATCTCTGTACACATGAGAACGAAAGCAATTCATGCACAAACAAGCATGCTGGGACATAATCCTTTTGCAGAAATGAATTCAAAACACGAACAATAGTAGCTTATTATTTATTTAGAGTTATTTGACATCTATTTCTTCATTTTTATTTATTCAAGACCATTCTGGCACATGATGAGCAGCCAATCAAGTGTAAAAAACTAGTAGTTTGTTGTGGTCGTGTCAGGCGCATGGTCATTACACAAAACAACAACGGGCTCTTTTTTACATGTGCAAAGAGTTACACAGTTATTGGAGTTTTGAAGTCTCCATTTAAGACAGTGTTTTTCAAAAATCTTAGTTAAAGTGACCTTAAACCTAAAGGACAAAACACAGAGGACAATATGTGTTTTCAAAACTATCTGTTTACTTGTAGACAAGGCCTTAGATAAGTATTTTGTGACACAATGTCTGATGCTTTGTATGTTTTTGCAGTAAATAGAGAAATAAACATTGCCAAAGTCTTTCCATCCGAACCTCATAAACTCTGGCAGCGAAGACAGCGAGTGAAGCCAACTCGATGCCACGACAAAGGTACGGCTGTTGCCTTTCTCTCGGCTGCCGTCTGCTGGGCCAGGTAGCTTTACATTTGGTCCAGACAACATCTGGCAACCTCGCACATCCAGAAGGTTCTGTCTCAATCTCCTGAGTCCCCTGGGTGTGGACACTGCCAGGCCAGTGGCTCCCATCCCCTTCGAAGAGAGGCCCCCGGATCTCCGAATCCCTAGCTCAGCCACGACCTGCTGCAGCTGGACCTTGGCACGGGACGCTGTGTCTCTTGTGGCCTGCTTCTGATCATAGACAGCCACAGTTGGCAGACGGCACCAGCAGTTATGATATTATGAGACCGCTGCAGACCTTTTGAGATCTCATTCAGCGGTCAGTTATTTGGGGTGCGTCCCAGAACTCGCTGAGAATTTCAAACAGGAATGTCTTCTGCTTCTGCAGGCTTCAGTATCATTGTAAATAAATATTCACTGCTGGTTATTGCCCTGATATATTAAAATATTGATGCTTTTTTTTACACAAAACCATACTTATGTCCTTCTAAAAAATATATACTTGTGAAGTGAACTCACTCCACTGCATGAAAAATGTATCTCCATAAAATTTACTTATATTTCTGTGAAAATGAAAGACATTCATCAGAAAAAACCTCGACTAAGAGAGCGATAACTGGATTGACTGACGAATCTACATATTGTGTTATACTAAATACGTTATCATTTCACCCAGTACCAACCACTGGATTTGTAATGATCTGCAATAAACTTGAGATCCTGTGCTTTGATCACCTGCTATGAACATTACCCTCAATTGTATAATGCCAAGTCGTCCTTTTGCAGTTATTATGGTCAAAGTAACGCAAAATCAGTCATGCATTACTCTACACAGACAGTACAACTCAAAATATATTCAATGCTCTTTCTCTACAGTTTATTTGGATTCCTTCAGCAGTTACAAATGGCAGACAATTAAAGAGAAGTCCTCGTGGAGCAAGCTTCACAGCTCATCAGGAAATCAGAGCAGACAATTAATTTGATAGAATTTGTCTAATCCTAACATTAATCATTCGACTTGATTGCCAGCTGAGTAATTAACATTCATCAACCAAAAGAAACTTTAGCAGAAACATCATTAGGCTACACTGACTGAGTGTGTCTTTAAAGAAATTAGGAAATTACCAGAATCAGAGTCGACTTTATTGGACAAGTATGTGTACACATACAAGGAATTTGACGGTTTTTTGTTGTCGCTGTTAACTGACACAGAAATAGGCATAACACCAGAGAAGAATGACAATATACACCTCTTTTGTTGGCATCACACCAGCCGTGATGCTCATCAACATACTCTTATTACTAGGGACTGAATCATCGTTGTCTAACACAGCAGCAACCCAAATGTGGAACATAGATTTTGCTTTGATGGAAGTAGTTCATGTGTTTCTTTAACGTCTCGCTGTATAATCACAGTCATCTAATATTCGGGTCGATACAGTAGATTTCTAAGCTTTTTCTAGAAAACAGTATATTGTAGTACGTATCTACTCAATCGGTGCAAAACATGAGAATCGACTTCCCAGTTTCATCGTCAGCTACAGATTCGAGATCATAACTCAAGCTCTAAAAAAAAACAAGCCCCCTCCTTAAAGATGCTGTAAAATCTGACCAAATCAGAGATAATACCAACGGTGGTCAAACAGAGGTGATTCACGTCACGGTGTCAACAAGTGAACCAACATTTCAGTGCCCTCCGTCTGTAATGGTTATTTAATTAGGCTCAGTGTTTCCTACAGAGTATTTCCAATCTTCCCTGAAGGCATCCAGCTTCACGGCTCATCTTTTATCCACAATTTATACAAGGATCAGTACTCTGCCATGAACACCATCACACAGCAAGTAAACTAATATCTGATGACAGCATATTGATGTGGAATAACAAAGTACATGACAGGCCAGAAACACATAAAAAAACCTCAAACAGCATCTACATCGGATCACCTTCAAATGAGGCACGTAACATCATCTCGCAAGAAATCTTGCATGAGCACTCGTGGGACGGACTGCTGCTTCTTTCGGGGTTAATTGATTTTCTAGTTGCTTAATTTAAAGTGGGAGTTTGTTTTTCTGATTGCAGACGAGTCCGGCGATTCTCTCGAGGCTTTACCGACGCATTCTTCACATAACCCTCAAAACACTGGCCGGTTATTAAAATATAGAGATATAAAACTCTCTCAGCAGTTAATAATATCCATCGTTGTTGTGCTGAGGGGCCTGTGTGAGAGCCGTGCTTATCTTATAATACTCGCAGCAGCTGAGGTATGGAGAGAAGGGTCACTGAGGACTAACTACAATTTGAGCATCTCAATCACGGCGAGTTAGAGCTACTGTATGTAATTGATTTCCTTCTGTTTTTTTCACAAACCCTATAAGAACTCTCACATACACACATCCACACACTTATACATCGCTGACTCACTTCCAGTTTATGGCCCGGCCCTGATGTCAGCCTGAGTTGTGCTCGTGGGCGGCCATTCCCTATGGCAGCCTGTGGATTACATAATGGCAACCTGTGAGTTTGTTTTCATTTACATACACGTCGTTAAGAGCCATGCGTTAGGCCACAGACTGCGAATTAGACCTTATTGCCCTTCCACATGATGCAACGCTCGCAGCCTTGAGAGCAATATAGTTTATTGCTGTGAACAAAGAGTGAGCCCTTTAGAATATAAAGAATCTGTAAAAAAAAGATGGCTGCAAACCTTGAAGCGTGTTCATAATAGTTTAGCTGATATTAGGCGGATCAACAAAAAAAACCACACACAGGCGCACGCAAGCTCGGTCTGAATGCCAAGAGGTAGAGAGAAAGCTGAAGCCAAAACGCGCTGAAATGTGAAAAAAAAGGCAAGTGTGCCTCTTCAGACAGCATCTCATAAGACTCTCTTTTGTCATTTAGAGTCACGACAAAGGTCAAGGGAAGCCGACATGTCTCCTATAACCTTTCCTTCCCATGTTCCACTTCTTTAAAGGTGAGCGCTTCAAGAGTGTGGCAACATCCCAAAGACAGGCAGAGATTAAGTTCTTTTCAATTTGAACTGCATGATTCTCCTGACTGCCTCGATTTCAATGCCACTCTCCACATCAAAGGATTTGGCGGGCTTTTGAACAAAGTCAATCAGACCTTTTTTATTTTTTTATTTTTTTGAAGGCAGCTGTCCTACATCCAGCGTGATAGCTGCATAAAAAGGCCAATAATGATGCACACGCTGGGAAATAATTCTAACCTAATTTCTCTGGGATGTGTCACGCAGCACTGCGATTGGAGGGGGCAAAGATTACTGTTTGTTTTCTAGGCCGTATCCTCCTCCGCCTATTCATTTTCAAAAGGGTAATCATGAGTTGGGCGCAAGTCAGTATTACAGTACCTTACTTCAATAAGAGCAGAAACCCAGCACTTTGTGAGTTTTTACTTTAAGACAAGTTCTACTGCCTTAAAGGAGCTTGGGGAATGACTTCTCCAGTACTGCATTTCATACAGAGCCTGCTGCCAGACATTATGTGACTGTGAGCACGAACCACCACGAGGCCCTGACTGAGTCTATAAAGTGAATTTACTTTCTAGTCAGCACTTTCTACAGTATGTGCATCTCACGGATGCTCGAAAAAGTCTTGCCAGTTCCTCAAATGTGGTGCTTTCTCTCCAAGACAATTGAAAGCATCAACCGTTTCAACAGCGACAACGACATATGTTTATGTAACAAAGCCATCTAGCAGTCAGAGAAATCATGACTCTTGCCTACAAAAGGATGGTGGCTTTAAAGTGGTTGGACTATCGGGAAACCACTATTTGCCTCCACTTTCCTTTGGTCAATAAATATCAGGAGCTCTGTGGTACTTCTTTGTTGTGCTAACGTTAGCTACTGTTGCGCTCTGTTAACAGAGCGAACAGACGAGGCATAAAGCCACATCCTTTGGACCGTCGTGGAAATGAGATGTTTACTGAAGTTAGCATGCTAACCAGCTAACCCCTGCCCTTCGAGACACCTCATACCACTTCATAAGCACCCCCTGAGTCAGAGTCGTGGTCGGGACTGCTGTAAATCACCTTGGTAAAACCTGTCGTCAAACTTTGCTTAGTTGATCTCAGAGGCTATGTTAACTGAGGTTACATGCTGCTATTCCGACATGCCGCTATTTAGACAGTGACCTCTAATTGTCGGAATAGCGGCATTAAAGTTATTTTTCAAGCGTCCCACTATTTCGACATTGTTTTTTGTCATTGTCGGAGACATGTCGGAATAGCGGTCGGACCCCGTTAAACTGAGAGGTTGCTGAGCCTGGTTCTAGCCAGCTTATAGGACTGCTACCTGTATGGCTAACTAAGCTAACTGGGCTAACTTGCAAACAGCAGCCACAATTAAGTGGAGTAGAAAGGAGTCACATCAACCCTTTTAGGCACTGATGACGCCATGCTGCCGATAGAGACAAATCAGAGAACGCTTATGCGTTCTTCCAGAGGTGTGTTGCATACTGTATGGTGTATTCTGCCATGTAATTTGAAGGATCTGTCGGATAAATCAAAAACCAGATTCACTTGAGATCAAACTACAGTACTGCTGGAGCCACTGTGACTGAATCAAACAGGCCCTCCTCAGCTGTTAAAATAAAGCCAAAGGGCAGAAAAAGTGCTTTCCAGTTAGAAATTCCACTTGATTAAAAGTACAGACGTATTACCACCAAAATTTACTTTAATTATCGGACGTTAAACTCTTCATTGAGCAAAATGTTAAATTAAATCATCACAGAGCCTCGAAGGTCTTTTTTACCTTCGATCTTTTTTTAGTTATTAGTTATTATCTTCTGCATAGGAGAAAGTATGCCGCAAAACCAGTTCAGCCCAAAACGCTCAAAATGATCAGCACCATAAAGCACAGTGCCAGTGCCATCAACACGAAGAATAAGCTTTGGTGCTCTGGGTAATGAATTTACAATTAAGACTAATACACATACACACTGTAGGTAGACGGCAGCAGCATAATGATGTGATGCCAAGACATCGCCTACAAGCAGATATGCAGCAGACCAATAAAGCAGCCAGCAGCATATTGCCAATTACACAAACAGCAGCTGAACAATGCCAAGACATCAGCTCACGATATTTTTTTGGCTCGGGTGGCGTTGGAGGCCGAGGAACTGATGGAGTCGCTGAATAGCGGCATCGGCAGCAGCAGGGGGGGAGGAGGAGTGCGTCGCAAACACGATTATTCCCCCTCAAAGTCGTCCTGAAGTGACATTACCGTTGGCAGGCGGGTTTGCTTATGAAATGGTACATGAGCAGCGGTACAGTGCGGTTTGGAAAAGAGCCCTGCGACTGTTTGAATAGACCGCTTCATTGCAGGGGTGCGTTGGATACATATTACAGCAACACCACTCGGTTTGGTGCCGTATGTATTCTGTTCGCTTCTCTTCAGCATCTTGTATTTCTGAGTACTTTAGTTAAATGTATTTAAAGCAAAAGAAAAGGACAAAATTCAGAGAAATTCAAACACTTTTCTTAATCTACTATCGCGCAGAGCTTTTGTGTGCGAGAAAAAACTCAATTTTTGTTCCTGCTTTTGATTCACAATGTCCTTCATTGCAACAAAAGACTCGATTCCTGAAAAACCACGCCGATTTCGTACTGTTACAATGGAGCTTTTAGTTCAGTTTGGCAGCACGTCTGACACTTTTTCATTTACTGAGTTCAGTCCGTGCATGTGTCAGTGTATTTGGGAACGTAACTACGTTTAGCAGAATGTCGGTGTGTATTTCCATCATTCCTTTGTTTGACACTTTGATTGATGTTTTGCTGGACGTGTTCATGAAAGTGACTGAAGCGAGCCTGTGTCACAAAATCTGACTCACAGAGTCCACATTGTAACGTCCTTTGATGTCTTACAAATGCATGTTGTCATGTGCATACCGCATGTATGTGTCTGTGTGGGAGTCATTATGCTCTGAAGGACTCTGATTCACAGGACCATCAGCCGTGAGCATGCTGTTGAGCAGGTAGCCAGCAGCAGGTGGCCAGCATGGAGGGATGGTGAGAGCACAGGAAGAGACGCTCGGCGATCTGGACACTGTGACAGGCCGAGTGATCGAACGGCCATGGGACTGTGTCACGAGGAGAGAACGCGGCTCTGAGTGTTCAGCATCCGCTGCGCTCACGTCACACTCAATATGTGTTGTGGTGAAACAGCATGATGGTGAGTGAGAACGTGTACGCAGGGTGATCTGGGTGGTGGAGAAAGCTTGTAAGTGGCATGTCATCCCTGTGGAGTATTGACCCTGACCATATAAAGCTGTAAATTCATCCTGAAGCTGCTCACAACAGCTGTGCGCTTGGGCTGCCAAGCCACTGACCACAGTTCAAGACTGCGTTTCAACATTTGTGTCAAGCTGCTGGATATTTTTAAGTAAACCTCGTGATATTTTCCAGCCGTGTCTTTGGTGACAAAACAACTATTTCAAGCCTCAACTTTATCTTCTCCTTACAGAAGAGGATTAGGGCCACTGTAGGAAGAAAATTGAGTTTGACTTTTTTCGCAGAATTCTGATTTTAAAGTCAAAATTCTGATGAAAAAAGATGTCAGGACTCTTTTTCTTTTTGCAGCAGCCATAAACCGACTCTGTATGTATTAAACCTAACCCGAGCATATAGCACAGCGTTGTTGCAACATAAAAATATAAATCGAGATCTAAAATTTCTAAACATGTTGTTGATACTGTGTCAAAGCCTTCTGACTCATCTTGTGGTTTTAGGGTCATCTTAGTGACATCTCTCCTCAGCAGTCACTGTTAACTTGGTTTATCAGCCCTGCTTTTTCAGGCCTGTGTGTCAATGAAAAGAAAACGTTAACATTAATAAAGTAGGGTCGTGTCTAGATGGTAACCCCAAACCTGTGAAAGATCTTGTTCGTTTGATGATTTCAACCCAAATCTTGACCTTTTCCCAACCCTAATTAATACCTGTTTGGGTCTCCACAAGCTGCTTCCCATCAAAATCATCTATTTGTGCTGCCTCAAGCACAGTTGGCAATCGTCCCTCCTTAAAAAAGTGTTTTGTTGAAACAGCCACTGCCTCGACCGCCTTCTCGCCTGTTACTCCACCACCATCCCCTCCACGTCCTGAAATGAAAGTCAGGCCGTAAACATGTAATGTGAGCGTGATATGAAATGTATTGTAGAAATGTCACCGTGCCTATTGCGTGTACAAATGCGAACGTGTATCAGTGGATTGCAGGAGCGTTAAACATTTCATCCTGAAGGCTGGGCTGAGTTCCCACGATTTATGCTCGCAGCACAATGCAGTGGAATGAAATAACACCACAGCTTACATCATCAAAAATACCACACAGCTGAGGCGACACATTAGCAGGAGCATTGCAGCAGTGTTTCCATTTCTCTGGACAGATGTAATGTGTGAATCAGTGCCTCTGTTTGCATGACTGACTTGTGTGAAGCACCCCACAGGGCAACCTATCCCTGAAAGATATTAATTTAGATGGGAAGCTCAACTTAGGATAAGAGCTCAATCCCTGCTGACTTAACCCTCCTCGCTGAAGGCGCTTAAAAAAGTAAAGTTACTTCACCCCGCCGCTCACCAGTTGCAACATGAAAGGGATATAACTTTATCCCATCAACTTTGAAGTGAAAGTTGTCATCTCTGCTCAGTCTTCAGTACTCCCACTTCACCTCTGCCAGCTCCTTGCTCACTGAGAGGGTGAAGGGAAGAGTGGTGGGGATCACGAGGGAGATAAGGTTTCCATGGTGATTGTCTGTCCCTCCTCCCAGGGGACCTGTCATATTAGAAACTGCCTTCCTTAGCTGCGACTTCACCGGTCGTTCCCTGTCAGTCCCCTGCACTATGCGCCCAATTGTCCGCTGAGTCTGCATTAATGCCGACTGACATTTAGCTCTCGGGCCCTGCGAACAGATAGGAGATGACGGCTGTGATGGTAACCCCTGCACACCACGTTAAGAGGGCATCCCACATGAGCCACCGCCGCTGCAGACCTTCAGTGACACATCTTGAGGAAATCGAGATTGATGAGGCGGTTTTGGGAAAAGACGTGTCACCACTTGAAAACAGCAGATTCATAATCTGAACTGAGTCGACATCTGGCTTTGAAGTTTCTCGCATTATCCGATTCTTTGCAGGTATCTGACAGACGCCGGCTCCCTCGTCTGTGTTTGACAGAACATGAAGGGAAGCTGCAAAAAAAAAAACCTGCTGTGATGCAGATCACTGTCTGCCATCGCGAGAAAGGCTAATGGCTTTGTCTGCCACCAGCAAAAGCGTTTGCCTTGAGATTTCTAAATATATAGAAACAATGACATCAAATCGTGTCGCACATGCAACAAGCACAGCGCCGCCTTGTACTTGGCTGCGGCAGGAATTCTCTCTCTCTCCTTTTTTTGCAAACATTATTCCCTCCCTTTGAGTTATTTTGAGGAGAGATCCTGAGAAGGCTTCCAGATCACAGATTTCTTCGAGGGTTTGACACGTTTCCACATTAAATAGGAGAGCGGGGTGAGACGGGTGTCAGCAGGGACCGGATTTGAATATTAGAGAGTGTTCAATTACAGTGTCGCACAGTGAAGTTTGCACTGTTCCTCCCTCTTTGGATGGATGCGCTCGGCCTACTTGGACAGCAACCACATGACGGAACCAAAGAATCTGGGCATGCGATTTTTTATTACATGTTTGGGAAAAACTGTTATCTAATGATTATAGAATAGCCTCCACCTAAAACCACGGATTATTCTAGTATTTGGCTCAGGTCACAATTATTGTACTTGCCAAAAACACGCAGAAATTGAGCCAGAATTGAAACAAAAACACGAAGCAGACTTTCCACTAAATCTTATTGTCAGCCATTTCAGATCAAACATTTACAGCAGCACACATCAGCAGCCTAATGTGACCTATCAGCCTGACAGGAGGAAGATCTTTTATTGGCTGGGTCAACAAAGGCGGTTTTAGAAAAATAGAAAAAGTAAAGGAAAACTTCAATGAGAGCACCCTGGACGTGCAGAGTGAGAGTGCACCGACTGCAGATTCAACGTTAAGAGGAACACACTCTTTCATGCTTGACATTCCTGATCAAAAAGAGGCTTTTATAGCAAACTGAGCCTATCTGTGACTTCGTTCAGCATGGCCTTCATGGTGGCATTCAGCATTTACCATCGTATTCTCAGAGCAAGCAATGTGGGTTTGATATGTCAGCAGTCAGTCTTTAATCTGAATACGTCTGTTCAGAAAAAAACTCACATGCAATCAATATACAAGATCAAATAGCGTCATTTCAAGAGTCAAGTGTAAAGTTTCACCAACGCCGCGGGGTGTGCTGTGGAAAAAAAATAAAGTCTTGCTTCTCATGTGCACACCAGTGTGCGTGAATGAGAGGAGGTACAACGGGGATCTGGTTTTAATTCACACCATCAAACCTCTCATTTGAACTGGGGTTTTAATTAGATTTGCTAATCCTTAAAGTTTGACCTCGGGTCATGTGTGCCCACAGGAAGAAAAAGAGTTTTTGTTCAAAGAAACCGAGACTCCACTGGGGGCAGAGAGAGTGCAACATTTCCCCAGTGCAGGATTATCACTCAGAGTATCATATCATTAAATGATGTGTTGTGTTGATGTAATTCACAGCAAGTAAACAAGCTCCCCCTAAAGACTTACTCCACTAATGTTACACATTACATACATGTATATCCATATGTATCTGTTTATCCAAGTTACTTATAGGTGTTTAGATATATGCATGTATGTATTTGCATGTGCGAGTACAGACAGTAGTGTTTGCATTCATGTGTAGTATATCAATATTTACAACTTATCTTATGTTGTTGTTTTGTTTGTTTTTCATCTCTCTGTAAGTTTTCTTATCAAACAGAAGCCAGGAACCAGGCAGTCATTGACCAAAGCACAAATAAAAAAAAACAAATCAATCAAATCATCATATCAACAACAAACAATCAAGCAAAACAGTCATGGGAAAATTTAAATGATAACAAGAAATCATATTTTTGTTCTTGCAACAATCAAGATGACATGTTGATGCAAACACAATAAAACATGTATCAAGTCATCATGTGCAGAGCCTCCGTGGAAAATACACACACACACACACACACACACACACACACACATGCAAATCAACCAAAGCAGCACCATCACATATTAATATTGATTAAAAAAAATTGCACAGTAACACTGAGACACTGCCTTTTTCCAAAACTGGCCCCTACATTACCCACAATGCAACTTAGCCACACAGTGGCGCCACTGGAGGAAATTAATCAGATTACACGCAGCTTCCTCTGGAGCCACAGGCTTTACACTACTTTTTTCACCTGTAGTACTCCTCAAGACCTGTAAACACACTTTAATGTGTAAACTCGGTGGAAGCACCCTTTAATATATGACCAGCATCCATTTAAAAGCGTGCAACAACCGGAGCACCAACTCCTCCCGTGTGTCTGTCTGACATCTTGAAACTTCAGCGCACTGAAACAGGTGACACGGAGTCAAAGAGACATGTGAGACATGGCATGACTGAGGTCTGCTGGGACTGGGTGATGACGTAGGCTGAAGCTGAATAAACCGGAGCGCACAGATGATGAGCGGAAGCGCCAGCGCGCACCTCCCCATAATAATCCGGTTGAGCAGCGTCGCTGTCTTTTCAGCACCACTCACTGACAATCCAACCAACCGGAGAGGCAAGACAGGCAGAGCTGACTTCTCTGCAACCTGCTGTGGATGTTTCTGTTTGTTTTTTCTTCTTTGATTTAAAGAATCAGTGCAACTTTTTCCCCTCCCAGTAAAGGAGCTATCAGATTCTGATTTTAACCCGCCTGCTGAAAGTAAGAATTTAGATTTATTGGTGTATTTTCTCAAACAGGACCGACCATGTGGTTGGTGGATGTATGATTATAGGATTCCTCACTGCGGATTCTGGCTGGTTTTTTTCTATATAAACTAAGTTTTTTCTTTTTATTACACTTTGGAAGTGTAGAAAAAATGTCCGCAACCGCTTGAATTAACGAGTTGTTGTTGAAATAAGTTTATTGATTATTTCACAGGAGACTTCAAACGTTCACACAGTAATTCAGGAGCCTTTTTTCCCCCTTTAATCCGTGGAATTTGTGTATCTAGCCGGGATGCTGATCTCACTAGTTGGACTTTTTTTCCTGGTCAGTGGACGCGCGGTGCGGAGCCAGGATGCTACAGGTAGCCGCTTCGTCTGTAACGCCATCCCCCCGGGCGCAGAGCCGGGCTGCGGGTACAGTCCTGCGGGGAACCGCGTCCAGAGCAGCAGCCCCGTGGAGGACGAGCTGCGGAACACGATCATCCAGCTGCGGGAGACCATCCTGCAGCAGAAGGAGACCATCGTGAGCCAGCAGGGGACCATCAAGGAGCTCAACTCCAAGCTGGCGCGCTGCGAGGCGGCAGCAGACGAGTCGTCGCAGGGCAAGTCCCGGGGTCAGGGCTCCAGGCGGAAGGAGTACGGGAAGAACACCATGGGGGACCTGCCCCGGGACCCCGGCGAGACCATAGACCAGCTGGGGAAGACGATGCAGAGTCTGAAGGGTCGGCTGGAGAACTTGGAGGTAAGGCGCAAACATGGAGCTCGTGCGTAAAAACGTGCCAAAAACCACTTTATTAACCAATATGGTTAATTACTCACGCAGCCAACTGCAGTGTGTCTTTGTAATCAGATCTACCTGCGCCTTGGCAGTGTCTGTCAGCACGTCACCCCTCTCATGCCTCACTGTGGAGCGTTTGCAAAATGCCCTCCGCTGCAGGAGACCTCTCTGTAGGCTCGTGAGATCAAAGGGTCACGTAATAGGCATGTCACATCAATACGATTTTAATCATTAAAAAAATAACCGATGGTGAAACCCGCTGCACGGGAGCCATCAATAAGAAATGAGCAACAAAAAAGCCTGTCAGAGGTGTAACCATGCATGTGGCGCAGGGGTTTGAAATACAGATTTGAATAATTAATGAGCACCGCGTGTGTGCGTGTGTGTGTGTGTGTGTGTGTTCCACATATTTCCCTTGCAGTCATGTGACTAATTATTCACAGCAGCTGATGAAATCCATCCCCAGCGCACGGATTTTGTGAATCAAAAGCGCCTTAATGGTTTAAATCGTTTTTGTTTTCCTGTTGACCTGAGAGCTCACGAGCCCTTTTGTTCAATCCCAGCAGACCTCGCTCCCGGCTCGGAGATCACAACTCATATCGAGGTCACCTATAGTGGAGAGTTTTACTGTAGGAGGCTGATATGAGCTTTATCTCTTACGTCATATTATATCACATCACATCATCACAAGGCATTTTTCACCCTCTGACAGCCCTGAAACAACCACGATGCTGTTTATCAAGATTCAAGGTTATCTGTTCATACAGTGCTGCATTGCTGATCCATTCATCTCTCCATTTGTTCCCATCCCCCCTCACTGCCCCATCTCCTTGATTGGAAGCTTTAATGCCCCCGATCAAATCAAGGATACACTTCTGCTGCTGCAAGGATACATATTATATTGCATTTTAATCACATATCTATTGATCTGCATCTGCTTAGCATAGTGATTATGGCAAGACTGGTAGCTGCTGATAGGATCTGCCTCCCTGGAGCAGGACCTCTCTCGCTTAATCAAAGCCATTCGGGACCTTTGCTTTCGCCCGCTTCGGCCTTTGGGCGCCAGATTAGTAGGGAGGGTCACGTTTGAGCGTTTTCAGATGGGTCCATTGTGTCAGGGTAAGATTAATCAAACCACCTGAGGGCCAGAGGGTCAGTGAAAGCGCCGCCACCAAAGTACAGTTGTTGACCCTCTGTTGTTTCTCCTCAAAACCCATCAACCATCTGCGATCATGCCCTACATGACGTCACATGCGGCGCCTACTTTTAATACCCGGCCCAGCCATCATGAGTGTTTGGCAGGTCACCAATCAAACGCCGCCGCACACAGGGACACACTGTCTTCATTTTGATAGTGCTGTATCAAAAACAATGAAGCTAAAAGGATATCAGAGCTGTGAGGTAGATGCACTGCAAATCTAGGTCTTGATGGTGACTGAATACCTGTTTGAGTGCACAGGATTAACTGGATTAAATGTCTGTCTCACTCACTCCATCCATCCATCCATCCATCCATCCATCTATCTATCTTTGTTTCTGTCTATTTAGCAGCAGAGTTTGCGTCTCCCCACCACAAATGTGTCAGCTGGAAGCGCCTCGGCACTGGCCCCCCTGCCGCCGGAGCTGCGGGAGCTGCTGCGGCAGCGTCTGGGGGCGCTGGAGACCCAGCTCCTCCGGAAGGTGGCCGAGCTGGAGGAGGAGAAGAGCCAGCTCTACAATGAGACCGCGGCCCACCGCCAACGCACCGAGAGCACTCTCAATTCCCTCCTGGAGAGGATCACCGAGCTGGAGAAAAGTGAGCGATGCAACGGGGCGCTGCTGTGAAATGTCAGGCCAGACTTTTTTGGGGAGGGGGATGGATTTTTTGTTTTTTTGTCTGGCAGATTATTGCACTAATTAGTCAATCCCTTTGCAAATTTCTGATGATGTAAGGAAAAAGCTCACAACATAGCCTTTTTCTCTCAGTGCTATTCTCGGAGCAGCTCCTGGTCTTGGAAATAAGGCTTGGAAAGCAACACTGAATGTTTAATTAGTTTAAGAAATATTGGAGGGATGTCCACACTCCAGGGCATTGCTTTGATGGTAGATGTCAAAATAACACTAAATATCTCCGCCCAAAACAAAATCAGTTTGGAAGATTATCCCACCAATCACTGGTCATTTCCTGTAGACACATATGTCCCCCGAGGCTCAGTCAATTCAGTCAGGGGCTGTTTGAGGATACAAGGTTTAACCAGAGTTAATTGCACCGATTTAAAGGATGTGGGCTTACCAGAACACCCACCTGTACTATAATGAGTCAGTGCAATACGTTAGTGGGCCTTATTAAATTCAATTTACGTCAAGAGAGGTGTCACGGAGATGTTGATTCAATTCTGCAGTGGCTTTTGAGGCTGGAGTTTGTGGTGTTGGTGTTGTCAGCTGGAAATATGAGACGTCATTATCACCCGATAATGAATGTGTAACATGTTCTGGTTGTCTCCCTGATCTGGCTTTACAATAAAGAAGACTGGGTTCAAACCCAGCACCCCATGATCCTCAGAAGTCTCAGCCTTGAGCTTGTAAGAGGAGCAGTACAAGGAGCTGGCAGAGGACATTTTTTATTTACATGATTTTCATTCTTTCTCTTCCTTTGTGTTGAGTTGTGGGTCAGAGTGGTTTGACTGGTTGTGCGTGGACAGACCCTGCTTCCAGCGTAGCGCCGGCAATGTGGAGCTTTTGTTCAGTGTTGCAGCTGAACAATGTATCCAGAGAAATGGTGGTTTGAACGGCAGCTAAGCCTCAAATACTCTGCTCAACGCAGATAAAACTCTGGTTCAATCCCATTAAAATATGCAACATGTTTCTTTGGTGCAAACCCACTGCAAACTGTGTGTGTGTGTGTGTGTGTGTGTGTGTGTCTGTCAGATTTTTCGCAGCCCATTTTCTCCTGTTTTATTTTCATTTTCTCTAAAACTTTTCAGCAAGGCTCGCTTTCTCCCTTCCTGTCTTGATCGTGCATGATCTGTTTACTCCATTTTTTCTTCATTTCTTTATTCAGAGTCTTTTAAATAGTAAAACTCTTGTTGTCCGTCTTTGACTGGCCGCCAGCCACATCAATTATAAGCCGGTATGACCCAGTATGAAACACGTAAATGAACTAAAGCGCTAACATGAAGGCCAGAAAATAATAACTGTAGCAGATTTATCATTTTTCAATGTTTTCAGATTGTGAGTCTCTGTGTGTTTGTCATCATGGCAAAATGTGGTCCTGCTCACACCTTCTGTAGCGGGGACTACCACAGAAGCAATTTATGAGTATTTTGCCAGGTATTTATATGTCTGTCTGTCCTGTCTGGCGAGAGATTTTATCACTACGATAGTGTCACAACCGTGCAGGAAACAGGTGTTTAGTTAAGATCAAAACAAAGGTCCGAAGATGGGCATTGGGCTGGAACTAGAGAGGTTTCCTGGCCCTGTTTTCAGTTACAGATAGGGCCGAACTCTGATACTTTAATGGCACCAACTGACATGCCTCCATACTGTCAAGTATCAATAAATGTCTAAATCTCAAGACCTAAGGAGTTAATCATGTCAGCCTCAGTGGGCCAATAAGCATGCAGCAAGCTTGTTGTGCCAAGATCTAATAGTGCTGGTGATTGGCTGTCCCAAGGCATGCAGGAAGAAGACTAGGTAACACCCAGAGACAGGGCTGACCATGTGTATATGTAATATTATCTTTTGTTAAAACGGATTTCATAAAATTGTGATCGACAAAAAGTCTCATTCAAGAATCAGCATCGAAGTCAAGGTATTGGTACCACATGAGACATGGTCACAAAACTTAAAAGGTGTGTAGTTGAGATCAAAATACGTTGGTCCTACCCAGTAGCTAGAGTACTCATGTAATAATGTAGCAATGACTATTGTGTAGTCGTGGGTCTGGTGTGGTCCCGTTGCTAGATGCTCTCTAGTTAGGCATGGTAGCGGCATGGCTTCAGGGACATCCGTCGGTCATTTAGTCTGTCCGCCAGTTTGGTCCAGACTGAAGTATCTCAAAAACAACTCAATTGATTGCCATCACATTTGCCACATATATTCAGGTTCCCCAATGGATCCATCCTCATAACTTTGATGGATGTTGGAAACAGACCGCCTCAGGCAAAGATGCATCTGGATGCACCGGACCACAAAACACTCCAGCTGGCTGGTGACGTATTGCGAGGTTGCAGTGACAGCATCTTGATTTATATTTGCTCGGCACTGCCTAGTTTGGGAGTTTGATCAGAGTTTAATGAGTCCGGGTTGTTTCCCTGGACAGACTCATTTACATAAAGTTGAAGTTTATTTATGCAAATTCTGATTCAGCCAACGGTCCGTCAACTCTTCACCACACTGTTTCCTGTTTCAAATTAGACAATGTGCTAAAACCAAACAACGCCCAACTCACAGTACGTCACCCATCATTTGGAGTGTTTATTGGTACAGGGAGTGCACTCTGGTTCTTGAAGTTTTCCTGCCTGGGCTAAAGGGAAATCTGCTGCCCTTTTTCATGTAGCACCAATTTTAAAAGTATTTGTGTCTTTTGACTGCATAGACAGCCCAGCTTTATGCCAGGGCTATCTTTCCTGTGGTAGTACTTTAATGATTAAGCTGACATTTTTGTTTTTTATCGAAGTATCTAATCGACTACTTGATGTGTTACCTCAGGATTTGGCACGTACATCATGGTCCTCAGAGGACCACCTGACCTTTCTTGTGGCACCATCACTTTTGGTTAAAGACCAGAAAGCTGCTTAACGTATTCCCATCCACCTCAAATGTCCTTTGTGTTGAGTGCTAATTAGCAAATGTTAGCATGCTGACATGATCAACCAAGATGGTCAACATGGTAAACATTACACCTGCTAAGTATCAACATGCTAGCATCATAATTTTGAGCATGTTAGCATGCTGATGTGAGCATTAGCTGGAAACATGGCTGTAGACTTTTAGTCTTGTTGTGTCCACGTGGTTTCGTCTGAGAATTCCTCAAGTCAGAACAAAAACATGGAAAGTCAAGTCAAAGTGATTTACTGCCATTAACCATGATAAATGGTCAGGTAAAACAATGTTTTAGTGGTTTTAAGGAGTGAACTGGTGCACCAACAGGTCTGGGACAATATCACGTTGTAATATAAAGCTTCAAACTTCAAACATAGATCAAATGCACGTTATAATAAAGTACATCCTCTTTGTAGCCTCCATATTGTGACTTCCTAACACAGGAAATGGGACCATCTAAGGAGAATGTGAACTCTGAGCAGCATGCAGTATATTGGCCCAAGGCTAAAAAAAATATAAATCTTTCTCACCGATGAGATATTAGAAGTAGCTGGCTAACCTTTACTTTGCTAGCAGCCAACATGCTTCTTCTTCTGCGAATGATCCTCACATTTGACATCAGACCTCAGACTTGTCTTCCTTTTTCCTCATCTTAAATGTACAAGGGATGATTGATAAGGTGCCTAAGGTGGAAGGAGATGAGTTATACAGCTTTCGTTTCTTGTACTGCAGTTAAAGTCTTGAAGTTAATAACTTTCGTGGTGGTTCTGTTCTGAGTGATTGAAAATTGTGAGTCAGCACTGTCTCAGACAACACTCCAGTCCACAGTGGCGATGGCTGCCATCCAGGAATGCAGACACCAACACCTGCCCTTATTAACCCTAAAGCCTCTGCCTCTTCCCCAAGATGAAGAAGGTGTTCAGTGATAGCCATTTTGACAGGGATGGTGACCACTTTCTGGAGGTGCAACAACAAATGTGCTAGGTTGTCTGAAATTGACTCATTTTTCCTGAGGTATGAACCTATCAATCAGCTAGGGTTAGGGTAAGGGGGTTAGGGGTTTGGGTTATCATCAGAAGATGACCACAAACAAGACTAGAAAAAGCCCTGACACATTAACTTATAACCATATGTGCTTGTTATCCATCAACAGGTAATAACGCCTTCAAGTCGCCCGAGGATTTCAAGGTGTCCCTCCCTCTTCGCACCAACTACCTTTACGGACGCATCAAGAAGAGCCTGCCAGAGATGTACGCCTTCACTGTGTGCATGTGGCTCAAGTCCAGCGCCAGCCCCGGCATAGGAACCCCGTTCTCTTACGGCGTGCCGGGACAAGCCAATGAGATAGTCCTCATCGAATGGGGAAACAACCCCATTGAGCTGCTGGTTAATGACAAGGTATGTCCATAATGAAAAACTGGTTTCTTGCTGTTCTGTAACTATTTGTGGATAGAGACGAGCGCAATTTGTTCGCTCTGCCCTGATTATTTTCTGAGATCAGCTCAGTATCATTTATTAACCGCCTGGCAACGCAGCGGGCTGTAATGATGTCGGTAAATGTGGATCAGCGATGACGCTCGTTAAACGCAAAGAAAGCACGAATATGTTCACGTGGTGCGAAACAAGTGGTATGTACATGTGAGCACAATCATGATAACAGCCGAGGGGAGAAACACTGACCATCGGCTCTGAATATTTAACTTTGCACCTTATAAACATTTAATATCATTGACCTACATTCCTCACACACCCAGGAATAACAGTAATTCATTAGAGAACTTGCGCTGCCATGTGTGCTCGTTTGAAGGCCCCGCTCTTCTTTGCCCTTCGTTCTGTAGACGTTATATCACATACCGTGAGCTTTAAGTCAACTAACAACGATTTTAATTAACAACGCAGAAAACACGCATGAATATTTTATAGCATTTAGTCTTAAAAGAGAAAGGATTGTAATCTTCCTGATGGCGCCGATGCTTCTGCAGCCGTGTGATGTTGGATTTGTTTGGAGTTTTTCGGTGAAAATGTTGCTGCACCGGAGAGAGTTTTTCTCTCTCTCTCTCTCCCCACTGTCTTGTTTACATTGGGGCGTTATTGGCACAGGCAGGTCTCCTCACAGCTTTCCCTTCACCATGCATTATACATGTGTTCAAGTCAGACAGATGAGAGAAAGATGGTGGGAGAAAGGGGAGAGTATGAGACAGAAAAGAAGTGGGAAAGGGGGTAGGAAATAGAAAAAGCTGCGGAGCGTTGGAGGGGATGGAGTGCTGAGAAGAAGAGAGAGGGAGGGAGAGAGTGAAAGATCAGAGGAAGCAAGCAAAGAGGAAGTTGTATTAGAAAAGGAGAAGGAGTGCAAGACTTGTGAATATGATTAGCGTATGTGCAGCAGCACATCCATGTGTTGAACTTGTTCACAGTGATAACAGGGCCCACTGGGGCACATTGTTTATGCTGTTGATTTGGCTGCATACTAAAAGGGGAGCAGAGCGCTGCCTCGACAGTATTAAAAAGTGCAACGTTGTCTGTATTTTGTATTTGTGGGCGGCTATGCAGAGAGGGGATCTTCATTGTTATGAACCAACAACTTCATCAGGTTAGTCAGTCACTTTGTTCAGGAAAACTGCAGCTCCATCTCATGAGTTTTTCTCAAGGTAAACATTCCCACGGCGTCTCCTTGGCTACCGGGAGTTTAATCTGCAATGGATTCGTCTGGTTTTGTACAACACGAAAGCTGAGTTACTTTGGCAAGTGTGCACGTGTAATCTGACGCTTATAAATCTGGTGTCATCTGGAAGAATGTTTTCCAAATTTTTTTAAATGTATGCAGATTATTCTGGATTATTACAGAATTTTCCTTCTACTGTTCCATTAAGAGTTGTTTTTTCATGTTGGAGGCAGGTACTTAACTGATGTCTTCTCTTCTTGCATGACCTTTAAAAGACATTTTACACTTATCTGCAGCCTTTTGGAGCTGAACAGCAACATGTCCTTTGGAACGCGAGTAAAATAAATAATGGGCATTTTCTCACAGCAGACATTTTGACATTTTGTAGCAGGAGGAGCATAGATGGACCTACCGACACCTGCACCACTTGTAGGTGCCGGTGTCAGGGTCCTTGCATTGTACATGTTGGCTCAGTGAAACACAAAATGAAGTTACATGTGCTCTGATTTGGAAAAGGCACTTATTATATTATATTATATAATATATAATATTATATAATATAATATAAGGCACTTATATTATTTTATTATGTTTTTTCTTTTTCTTCGTTAAATTAAGATTTTTGATGTTTCCTTGTTTATGCTTCTTATCCATATGTCTCTATTCTATGGCATTAACGTGTAAAGTTATATAGGAGAATGTGAAGATGTGTAAATGAAAGTTTAAAGGTGCAACACGTAAACATTTCAGCTTTAAACATTCAAAAATATAAATAAAATGATGAACAGAATGTGAAGAAATAATAGTTTCGATGTTCTGTTAAAGACATCCATGTATTGTGCTGCAGGCATATCTATTGAAATCAGCATGCTAAACAGCTAGCTCCTATCCACTTTTTACCTCTAGAGGTGACAGCCTGTGCTCTGAACTCCCGGTCTAGGGGTAGCTACAGTAAGCAGCAGTTAGTGGTTACTCTGGTGATATGCTGCCCCCTAATATGAATTTGATAGGTGGCCAATTCTTGCATACTGCAGCTTTAAATATACAACCATATAGACAACAGCATGACAAAATGCTTTCTCGGTGGAGGTGAAAAAAAAAAATTAAAAAAAATATAAATACAGTAGATGCATTATTAATAAATAAGTGTATTTTGTGCTTGGTGTAGGGATAAATCAAATAAAAATAAAAAATACAACCATGTCATATAAAACTGTCAAGCCTAAAGTCAATGAAATCTCTGATGTTACGCACTGGCGGACTCAGGGTGTTTGAGTGGTATCAGTGACAATAAATAAAAATGGCACGACATGTATGTGGTGGGGCACCAGCAGGCAGAACGGGCACTGGATGGGCACCCTGTAGGGCACTTCATGTTTTATCTACCATCGGGGTATCCAAGAGGGCACTTTGACAGCATTGTCTAGAACAATGCGGCGGCCCTGCACCCCCCGAGTCCACCAGTGATGTAACTTTTGAATGGCATGAATAAATCGTTTAAAAAAAGAAAAGGAAAGACGAGTAGGAAAATAATAACTTCTACTTTGTGATATGGGAATGAGCTCACTTGTAGTCATTTAAATGAAGATGAGTGAATCATGTATCCATTGAAGTGTCTGCCCTGAGGATATGCTGTCTCAATATTAAGCTCTTTGTGTACAAATCATCACGGCTGTCATACATTAAGTCCTGCAGAATATTTGACAGGAATTATTTTTTTCATTTGAAGAGTCTTTATAACAATGCTGCCGGTGTCTGCAGTCCCAGTGGCATTAAAGATGCCGCCTCACCTCCTTAACCGGGTCAATTGCCTCAGTAATTGCAAGTGACTTGAATTTTATTTTCAGTGTCTCTTCGCATCTTTAAAGGTTTACATGCACCTGCAAAAACACTGGGATGAGGAACTCTCAGAAGAAGAAGGCGCCTAATGAGTAACACATTAACAATCTCATGTGTATCCTCAGAGGACTATGATGTCACTGGCTGGTAAAATAACCGGTTGTTTTTCTTTGATCCGCGAACAAAGCCCAATAGCAGGACACTGTTTTGCTGTTAGCTACCCGACTGCTTTGAAGGAAGCTCTATCCCTTGATGTCACCTGGGTAATCTAAATTTTATATGTCGCGCTGGCTCATCTGGAGAATTCTCTGCAGAGGCCCGTCTCTTTGAAGCCCTAACCCCTTTAATTGCTGTCCTTGTTTCTAACGCGCCGCAATTAATCTCAAACCTCTCTTGACTCATCTTGCCCCCAAACCCTGACCCTGCTCTGTCCTCCCTGCACTCATGTCACTCACCCTTTTGCCTCGACCTCCTGACCAGGTGGCCCAGCTCCCTCTGTCAGTGAGCGACGGACGCTGGCACCACATCTGCATCACCTGGACGACCAGAGACGGTTTCTGGGAGGCTTACCAGGATGGCGAGCGCCTTGGCACCGGGGACAACCTGGCCCCCTGGCATCCAATTAAACCTGGAGGGGTGATCATCCTGGGCCAGGAGCAGGTGAGCGCGGTAGAGAAGCTTAGGTGGTGTGTGTGTGTGTGTATGAATGCATAGTGTGTGTTTTTCCTCCCGGTGTGTATTCTCCCTTGAGCTCTGTGCCGGAGGCGCTGAGCAGGGAGCACAGGGAGTGGAGGCAGAGAGGCACCTCTCACGCTATCGCGGCCCTGTCAGTATTACCTCATTCATCCAGCTCTAAACTGCAACTTGGTGCCCTTGGGAGCCGCGGTAGCGGGTTATTCTAGCGGTTAGCTCCATGACAGCTCCATGTATATACATAAGAAATGTACAGTGACGTATGAATAACGTCCACAGAGAGCCATTAACTCATGCTGCATTAGTTTGGAGCCTAAGGAGGGCTGAGTTGTTTTATGTTTCAGTCATTCACACAAGGTGAGATTTCTGCATGTTGCACTACAGTATATTGGAGATTGCACAACACACAGTTTTTTAAAGCGGCAGCACACTGCAAAAATATGCAGACTGCAGAATATCAAACAGAATTGATTCATTTTAATTAAAGTCTGTTTACATTTCCCTCAAAAGTCAACTGCTACAGTAAACTTCCATTTCCTGTCTCTCCATGCAGGACGTGGTCGGAGGCCGATTTGACGCCACGCAGGCCTTCGTGGGCGAGCTGAGCCAGTTCAACATGTGGGATCGAGTACTGCGGCCCGTTGACATCATGGGGCTGGCCAACTGCTCAGCGTACATGCCGGGCAACGTGGTACCTTGGATCGACGCGAATGTGGAAGTGTTCGGCGGTGCGAGTAAAGCGGCTCTGGAGATCTGCGAAGATCGTGCTTTTGATTCCTAAAGGATCTGGAGCGAGGAGATCCAGTATTGCCAGCGAGTATTCTGACTGTTTGTTGCTTGAGTCACGTCCCGAAGGAGAGGGTATAGTGCAACATTTTTACATATTTATACGCTCAGACTGCTCAAAGACTCTATGTTTATCGGACTCATGTTGATGTGTCCATTCGATCCGAACCCTGAGGACGTTACAGGAGACTATAAATTAGTCGGCTCCTCTGAAGAAGATATGCTGTTGCATCAGTCTACTCTAACGTTATGACCCACTGTCATTCTGTGTCTTCTCTTCAGCAGATCAGCTTTCATTTGACACCTCTTTGAAAACGGCTCTTTTTTGGTTGCTTTCCTTATAGTGACGATGCTGCACTGTATTCGTAGTGAATGTGAGCTCAAACAGGCTTTGATGTGCTGCGGAACACTATTCCTGACTTAACACGGTAGAGAGCACTGTGAGTCTCCTCGCTGTTTAAAGAGCAATGAGGCGCCGGAGTAGAAACGCGGTGTAATGAGGTGGATGCTCATGAGTTCAAAGTGGACGACAGCAACCCCTCGCTGTTGATTATTTTGAGGCAACAGGGCAGAACGTCTAATGCATGAGCGATGAGTGGAAGGCAGTGGAGAAGAGACAGTGCATGTTTTCTGTCAACACACGGAGTGCGTGTGTGCGGCGCGTCCAAACGAGCCAGAGCGGCGTGCTGCTGACACCATTACGTAAGAGTGTGTGTGTGTATGTTTATGCGTGTATGGCTTGTCTTGCGTGTTAAAAAACGAGAGATTACGAGGGAGGGAGGACATTTTCATTCTTGTAAATCTATGCTTAATACCTCTCTGCCCCTTGAGCAGCTGCCATATCCCAAACAGCTTTATGGGCGGGTTGGCTCTGCTCAGGTTAATAGCGATGTCGGACAGCTGCCCGGGACTGGCGTACCGACAGAGCCGTGGACGCCAGCCGAGAGAGCCCGGTGAGGGCAGGGACTAGGCCTGACCTTCAAGGACAATCCTTAATTCCTCATCTGGGTAGTAATTATCTGTGTTTGTGAATGAGTGTAGCGGTGAGCAGCCAGCGGTGTCAAATGAGAGCAGCCCTCTATGGACGTGATGAATGTCACCGAACAAGAAGAGACCTTCTGATCCATGGATATATATTTTTAAAAAATGTAGGGAATCAATGGATTCTGGCACGGCTTAGTGAATAAAATTGATGCTTTTTGCAGCTTACTTTATGTTAGTCCTGAATGTTGTGGTGCACATGTGTTTCAATGCTGTTTGTTCTTCATAAACAGTGAAATGCTGATATTAAGCCTGGTGCTGGAGCCTCATAAGGAAAGTAAAAAAGAGGCAACAAAGACATTAACTTTCTTCTTTCCTCCGTGTGGAATTTCCTTACTGAGTAGTTCAAAAGCCATTAAAATGCTTTTATCCACCTTAGAAAACAATGCAGTCGAATAAAGAATAGAAGATCTGATGCAGTAGGTTTCTGGACAGCGCAGAATGTTAAAACTGAGGGAGCACACTCAACGCTATAAGCACATATTGGATATGTCACCAACTGGCTGTGATTGTTCCTCTTTTGAGTGTCTTTGTTCAAAATGTTTCAATGTAAAATCAAGGTGTATTTTTCTCGCTTTTCTTCTGCTTATGATTTTTGTCCATTAGCAGCACATTATGTAAAAAACAAACAAACAGCAGAAGTACTTTAAGAAATGCTTTGTTTATTTGGTGAATGGCCTTTTGTGAGAACCATACGTGCTTTTGCTTGTGGACGATTCAGACTTTTCTAGCAGCACACGGACAATGAGGGACGCAAGAAAACAGAAATTAAAAAAAAAAAGTATTTTGCTATCATTGTTTTAAAAGTCACCTTCGCGTGCCGTGCCCACTTTAAGTTTCTGCCATGTGGTTGAATGTCCTTTTGCACCCAATAAAAGAGTGAACAAGTTCCGAGAGGTGTGGCGATTAAAGCAGCGAGTCAATAATGTGACGGGGTAGCTAGACAGCTGTTTGAACAGTTGAAGCATGCGAGTGTAACCCTGTCAAGGTCATGCATTATTCTTCACTGATTTTTCTTAAAGGATAAATTCGCCCAAAAAAGGAAAATGCAGTCATTATCTACTCTCCCCCATGCCGATGGAAAGTCAGGTGAAGTTTCGTAGTCCACAAAACATTTCTGGAGCTTCACAGCAAAACTGCGTTACAGCATTTTCCCAAACAACTGAAGTAGATGGGGACTTGTTTTAAAATGTTTAAAATAAACAACTGAAAAAAAAAAAAAAACTGGCTACTTACGTCTGGTGTTATCCCAGTCTTCAGAAGCCCTGAAGGTGTTATTTACACCGTCGGAAAACATTTGAGTTTGTGCAGAGTAAAAACTGTTTCACCCCGAGGTCTTTAACGGCTTCCTCTTGAAGAAATGCCAGTGCCTCACCTGATTTGGCATCTCATTTTCATATATTACATTTTTGTTATTACAGAGAAAGTAAAGGACCAAAAACTGTCGGGTACCAAACCCTAGTTTGGAGCCATTTTATGTTTTGTTTCAGCTGTTATTTTAAGTCCCCATCTACTTCAGTTGTTTAGCAGACATCTGCAACGCTGTCTTGCTGTGAAGCTCCAGGAATGTTTTGTCGACTACGAAAACTTCACCCGACTTTCCATCCGCGTGGGGGGGTGTAGATAATGACTGAACATTCATTTTTGGGTGAATTTACACTTTAATGAGGAAAACATACTTTAATCTTTAAAGGAGGTAAACAAAGCTCCCTATTTTGACATTTTTGTTCACACTAATTACCAGGGCTGCGCAATTAATTGCTAAGTAAATGAAATTGCAACATGGTTGCAGTTATTTGATAAAGGAACATTTGCATGCAAAAATGATCATTCACACTAATCGTGAATTATATTAATATCCGTCAAAATAATCTCAAGATGCTTTTTTGACCTTTAATGCAGCCCGACTAATAACAGTCCTGATGTAGATGTTTGTCCCGTTGGTATAGACGTACTGTATCATTCGTAGGAATAGCCATAATACACATGGAAGGATCTCGTCTGGGCATTGTAATGCTGTGAGCAGTGGAGAAATCCTCTTGACTGGCAGACATCCAGGTGGAAATGAAAAAATCTGCCCATGTGGATTATGGGAGCTGCTACAATGTAGGACACTGCGAGCCTTCTTCATTCTCCTCCATGCTTCCTGTTCATGCTACTGCCAGTGTGTTGGTGGTGACGCAGCGGGGGGCTCTTGATTGTTAATACAATAACAACGTGAGGCTTCCGATACACAAGCAACAATGTGAAATATGGATGTGTGCGTGTGATGTTTTTTGAGCATATTCTGTACTTTCAATTTTCACTGCTTTGCTACTTTAACACCCAGTGCACATCTTGATGTTCTCACATATTGAGCACAACTGAATTATTAAAGAAAACTATTCATCTGCGTTTAAATAAATGATAAATACGTTAGTTTGTGTAAAAATGCATTGTAGATTCTTCTCTAAAGTCTGAAGAACAAAAGGCTGCTGCAGATGTAATGACAGCGGGTAATATGTGGCTCCTCATCATCACTTCATTTGTGCAAGACAAAAAGAAAGAGATGAAATTATAAATCTGAACAATTTCTAATTTTCATTTGCTACAACTAGACAGCTTTTGGGATATTACTTCCATTACTGCACTGGAAAAAAATGCCACTTTTTTTTTAAATTAGTCAAATAAAATAATGATTAGAAGGTGTTTTTTGCTGGTAATAAGTAAAAGAAAATTGCCGATGGAAAAAGTTCAATTGTCTAACTCTCAGACCGGAATGCTTCCATCAATGTGACTTTCTCATATTAAGTTTAATGAGATTTTTTTTTACTAGAAATTAGTCAGATTTACTTTGTAAAAATTTGAGTTTTTGCAGTGTGCTGCTGCGAAATTGGAGCGAGGACCTGAACAAAGGGCCCATCTCTAATGCAACAGAAATCTATTGTCCATATATGTAGGTCTAATGTGTTTACGTTCCTGTTTTTAGCATTATTTGAGTGTTATGACAATAATTTCACCTTATATTTACATATCAAGCTGATATGTTTGACAGTTGACACATATGACACAGACATATGTTGGAATTTAGTGTCATCTTCATATATATTGTTATATCTAGAAGCTAGTTAATAATGTACATGCAATATATTATCCAATATATCAAGTGATATATTCTCTCGCACAACAACTGCACCATATATTTATAGTGCTATAGTATAAATACATTTTAATAATAGATTTTTAAATACATATCAGTCTATATTATGAATATGTTATAGAAATGTACATTCATTATGATTAGTAAAATAATTTTGAAGCAAAATTGCAATATATTAGCGTGTATGTGGACTTCATCCATGTATTAGAGGTGCAATATGTAAGAATTCTGCTTCACTAAAATTATCAGTAGAATGTGAATAAATTGCAGTTTTGAAGTTATGATGTCTCTGCATTGCGTTGCAGAGAAACCTACCTGAAGTTAGGATGCTAACCAGCTAGCTCTGCAAGACCTGGTCCTCTGTTAACTGAGCTAACTAGTTCAGGGCAGCTACAGTTAGCAGCTACTCTGGTGATTAGCTGTTTGAGCATGAATTTGACAGGTGTACAATTTCTTACATATTGCACCTTTAAATGTGTCAGTGTATGTCAGTATATGCTGTTTGGTGAAGGGTGTTTGAGTCCCAAGCCTATACAACCTCCATCAAATTATTAATGAGGAAGAAGAGGGTGTGTGTGTTCAATAAACGATGACAATGTATGTTTCTGCAAACCTCCGATATGTTGCAAATTCACGTTTCCTCAGGTTCAATTTTCACTTTTATTTTGTGGAAAGGCTGTGCGTATGCTCTGGTTAAGTTAAGGCACAAAAACACTTGGTAAGGGTTAGGAAAACATTGTGTTTGGGCTTAAAATACCTGCTTTAGTCAAAGTAAACGTGGCTGGAGATATCCAGTGATGTCACGCCTCCTCCTCCGGATATCAAAGTCAAGTCATAAACATGTTATGTGAATGTTATGTGACACATTTGATAGAAATGTCAGTATCATTATCAGCGGTTTGCAGAAACTGAAACGTTTTACTCTAGCGACTTGGCTGGCGTCTGCTTGTGACACCCATCATAACTCTTGTACTTATGACAAACTGATCGCTGCTGTCACATCCTCCCTCGTGCTTTAGTTGCAGCCATTCTTCCTCAGGTTTGTTGAATATTGTGTATAAGACAAACTGTCTTTCAGAAGGCGTTCCATGGAACTAATGACACCTGACTGAGAGGGGAATTGAACCGAAAAGCATCATCTTCTCCAGATATCATCTGTCTCTCTGACAGTGCTATGATTCAACAGGATAAACAATGAGCGCGGTTGTGTGTCAGCGTATGTGGGCGTGTGACTGAGAAACATCACTTTGGCGGTGTATCGGGTCTGAAGAGTAGATTTGTTCCAGTTATTGAGTTTTTCTCCCACTGCGGTGGAGTTTGAAAGGGAGATTTCCAGCAAACGAAATCCTGGAGGGTTGGTGAAGACCTCAGCAGCTGCTGCAGATGTAATGATAACAGTGCATCACTACAAACAAATTACCAATTCCGTGGCGTTGCCAGCTTGTCCGTTTGCCCGTTACACATGACTGCATAGAGTGACAGTGAATAATTATTTGGCACATTTTTTTATTAAAGCTTTCATTCACCACCCATACGGCGTTTCTCTCGCTGCTCGGGATCATGTGGCTTTTTCCAACATCGCCCAAGGTTGTGTTAAAGTGTGTGAAAAGCCCATAATTAAAATCAAATCACAGCGAGTGTATTTGATTGCCACTGGATACATTGGAGGAGATGGGTGTGAGGGGAAGAGGGGGAGAGAATTAGAGTGCTATCCTGCTCCTAGCACCCTCTCTCGCACATGGAGTCCCCGTGGAGCCCCAAAGACGGAGCGCTGTAAAGACTGTGAGAAAAACAAGTTTCAGAATTGAGACCAGCGAAGTCCTTTGGCTTAGTAATTAAAGCCTGATGGAAGAAAAGCCTGCGCAGAAGGCGAGGCTCTCCCAGGCATCTGAAAACTGCTGTTTTCTTGGATGTCACAGACTATTAGTGAGACCCACAAACCCCCTTCAGCCTGTATCACTGGCTTTATGAAATTATGCATCAAAAATGTTATATTATTCTGTTCCATGCTCTGCTTCTGTCTGGCAGCCATTTTTAAATTAGACACCCAAGTACCCTCATTTTTCATCCCAATACACTCTCTAAAATGACATTGTTTATTGTTATTATTATTAGATTAGACCGTTAGTACAGTGTTATTCACTCACTTTGCGCGCCGAGGAGAACAACTTACATGTTGTTTCGTGTGGAACGAGAATAAGGAAGGAGTGGAGACGGAGACGACGTGAGGGAGGGATGAACAAATTAATCAGCACATGAAGAGGAACCAGCTGCTGTATGACAGTTTGTAATGCCACCTCTCCGAAGATCAAAGAGCCTGTGGATGCTCGATGAAGACGTTCATTCATCTTTATTCTGTTAAGCGATTCACAGTCTTTTCAAGCGTATTGTAGAAAATCGTAAATCTGACACTTCTTCATGCTCAGATGACAAAGCCCCACAGATTCTCTGCCACACTTTGTTCTTTATTTCCGATGATGATATAATGTATTCCTACAGAGGCGATTTACATTTATAACAATAAGTAGGATTTCTACAGAAGAAACTGCCATAATGAGGCTGGAAGAGAAGCTGTATTACAGAATGTTCTGCCTGCGAAGGCGAGAGCTTAAATCTCCCCCACAATCTGTTTAAATCATGCTTTCGAGCACCTGTGTGGACTGCAAATTTAACACAGCCCTCCTCTGTCTGTTTCGCAACGAGCAGTAAAGCTCTGCAGCTACAAATCTCTCCCCGTTCATCACTGAAGGTGCTTTATTATTTCCTCCAAAACATCTGTGTTCCACGGCAACAAATAAAGAAGTTGACTGCGACATGGCTTCTGTCTGTCTCTACTTTTCTTGCCTGTTTCAAATTTTACAGGGAAAATGTGTGAGCCTGCTGGGTCACCTCTGAGTTTTGAGGTCATTAAAGATCTATGAGTATTGTGTTTGGACAGGATATAACTGTGCAACAGTATCTTGAATTTCAGTGTGCGTCTGTCTGTCTTAAAACACTGTTGAAAATTAATTCATTAATGCTGATGTAAGTGATATATTTTTTATGAAAGTAAGTGTTAAATAGGTCTATATTCCAACAGTCATCACTGTTGTAGGAAGAGCCATAATCATCATGTACTGTTGTCTCTCCTCCTCCTGCTCAGAGAAAAGAAATGTTTTGGTATTCCTGCCCACTTTATCCAATCAGGACAGAGAACTCCAAAAAAGCACAAAGAGCAGGATCCTCCTGTTTGCTGCTATGTCTGCCGATGACCGCTGCGCATTCATGTGGTGACGTAGAGAGGAGGGAGGGCATCGCCGACTGCAAAATGGACAGGAAGTTAAAACGACAACAATGCTTACAGCAGCGTTAAAGGAATATGTTCATATTTGGGAAATATGGTTATTTCCATTCTTGCCGAGACACATTAGAAGATTGATTCAGTTTTCATGAAAGTACTGCCAACAGCATGTTAGCTTAGCTTAGCAGAAAGACTAGAAATGGATAATGTATGACTGTATCCTGACTGGGATATATGGCCAGACATCACAGGATAAAACCAAGTTGTAAATTTTGAGATGTGGAGCTTTTTTATCATTATTATTATTATTTTATTCTTTCTGTAGTAAGAATAATAGTGGAAAGAAAATGTCCAAAATACACATTTAGATTAGTTTATTGTAGCCTAATTCAGTGCCTCATTTGCATATTTCAACTTAAAATGTCAGAAAACATATCTCATGTTGATACCTATTAGTTAAAGCTCACAGAGTACAGTCTCTGTTTAAGGACATCTTCTTCTCTCTCCCCTTCAGTGGCGCTCACACACCAAACTATCTGGTCTCATTCCTATCTATATTCTGAGGGTTTTTACAGAGGGGTGTGTTCATATATCATTCATAGTCTGATTTATAAAACATTTAATTCCTAAAAACATGGCGAAAATGGATTTTCTTATGTCTGTTGACAGTGTTCTCTGATTTAAGGAGCGATAAAAAGAGATATCGAACATTTCCTCTGTTAAAGCATTCGACTCTACTATGTTAACAAAATGAAACAATTTTCTAACCAGGCTAAATCCAATGTTTCAATGTATGAAAGTGAGTACATATTTAACTAGATAATGCCTCATTTACATATTTAATCATTTACAATTTAATAAATCTTGTGATACAAAAATAACTGTCTTAAATTGAATATTTAACGTGGGAAGTTTCATGGTGATAACTTCTTAAAGTGTTTTACTCCAATCACCTTTAGTGTCTTGCCTGCTAACCTAGTCTCTGCTGGTTGCCTGGCAACCACACTGTGTGATGAAGATTAGAGGAAGTGGCTGCACCCGACCAGGTAATAAAGTCACAATGTGTCCGTCTAATACTTTGGTTTGTGTATGGATTCAACAAACGAGACACATTATGATGCCTTTGGACAGAGCCAGGCCGGCTGTTTCCCCTTTGTTTCCAGTGTCTGTGCTAAGCTAAGCTAGCAGGCAGATGGCATTTGTTTGGTAACTACAGTACAGACATGTGAGTGGTATCAAGCTTCTCAGCTAACTCTTGGAAAGGATGTCACTGAGCAGGTTTATCCTAAAATGTTGAACTATTCCTTTATGCTATACATGAAATATATAGTATTAAGTGATGGGATGTAACTAAATACATTTACTCAAGCACTGTACTTAAGTACACCTTTGATGTTGTTGTACTTTATGTTACATGTATACTTCCAATCCACTTTGAGGCAAAAAGTACTTTTTAACTCTACTACATGTATTTTCTACTTTAGTTACAAGTTACTTTGCAGACTTCATGCTGCATCAGATCAATTTCAAATAAATTTATTTATGTGCAATCAGGTTTAAAAAATAAATTATGATCATCAGAAAAATGCTGAAAATCAGATCCGATAATTGGCAAGGCCGATAACGCCAACACTAAGTACACAGTTTATACATACATGTACAGTAAATGCATGTTTAATTTATTTTTACTTGTAATTTTGATACTTAAGTATATTTATTTCCAGGAAAGCACTTTTAATACTTAAGTACACGTCATATCAGATACTTGAGGACTTTTGCTTATGTACTATTCGTATGAGTGACTTTCACTTTTAACAAAGTTATATCTCGACTTCATTTTTTAAATTGATTCACATGAGAATTTCAGGTTTCTACTAAGTTCACATTCCTTGATGTTCTCATTATCAACAGAAAAAAAAAAATCCCTGAACATCAGTGAGAATTACTTGTGCCTCAGTTGTTATTGTGGAAAACTAAAGAACAAGATGTGATTTAAGATGAGCAGGTGTGAAAATAAAACTCTCCTCAATTCCAGCTCAGTAGCTCAATGTACAAAAACACGAGTGCAATAAACAAATCATTTCTTCTTGACTGGAGATTAAACACAGAAAGTCATCACTTTATTATCTGATGTTGTTTCATGGGATAGACTCTCAAAGTCACCCAGTAATAAAGTAGACATGTGACTCGTCATGATCCTTTTATCTTTGTGGAATCTAATCAGATGTCGGTGGCTCGCCCTCTCCCAGAGGGCCCGTGGATAAGTGTATTATCTCGATCATTCCACCGCTGCTAACGAAATCACCAGCAGCCAACGTTTCCTACCCAAGAGATGAACCTACCCTCCCTTCAGCCAGCTCACAGAGCATGTGCGCACACATACACACTAACTCCTGCTGGTGTGATTAAGCCCTGCTCTCCACTGACATTAGGAGATCATGTGACTGTCATCAGGAGAGGGATCTGGGGACATAAAACCATTTATTTGTGGATATAAATCCATGCAGGCCCTATTTATAGAGCGTACTATTTATGAATATGCACTTCCTGTTCCCACTCGCTCAAAGTAAGCCCATCCTGCTTTATTTTGTTGCTTTAGTCTGCACAAAATACAGACAAGGCTACATGGTTGAGAGGACAGATGGAGGAACATGGCCCCAGCACGCTTCAGCGAGTGGTCTGACATAAACAACAACAAGTTTTTGCTTGGTGTCTGAGCTCTGGACACCGAGGGAGCAGCCTAGACAAACGGAGTGACCGAGAGCATAGAAAAATAAGCATCTGTGTGTCTGAGAGTAGTGTGAGAGGAATGGTTATTATACGATAAGGACACGGCAGCCGAGATCATCAGCCTCGCTGCCAAGGTCAGTATCGTCACGTTGCCCATATGTTCCTCCTGCCGACTCCACGTGGCTGAGAGGATGCCGGGTAAAGTTGAAGCAGATGCGCTTGTGCCTTACAGAGGAAAAGTGGACGGTTTAACATGAATACGTTTGTGCTCATGCAGGTTAAAAAACTGATTTGTGATTCGAAAGATTAGCAGCCCAATTACCAATCTAATTAATTTGTATTGTGCGTTCTGCAAACCATTACATCTGCATGTTTCAACAACATTTCTACACAAAGTCTCAGGGTTGTGCGCCCTCAAAGAGTGTGATAATTGAACATGCTCATGTTTTTGGTGAACGGTGAACTTAACATTTGCAACAAATGAATGGGAGCCAACAGCTTTCACGTGAGAGTTAATGACGCACTCTGCTTTAATGGAAGAGGGCTGTAATGTTTCATAGGGGGTAATCAAAACACAGAAGCTCAAGTTTGTTGCAGGTGGTGGGCAATATTGTTTAGCCTGATGGAGGCTGTCATTCAGAAACACGGTCTCTCATTGGTCTACCAACTCATGCCAAGGCATCGTGGGATTGCCGGTGGACAGCTTGTTTTCAACGTGTAAAACGGATCACAGATTGGGTCCGCCCTTTGTAAGCTTCACAATGGTTTCGTCCACTGCACACATTAGCACTCGGTACGAGCCTTTGGAGCAGTTGATGAGATTCTTCTGACGACAACAAAACACACATGCCGTTAAAACCAGAATTCATTTTGTGCGGTCACCGGTCCCTTGGTCGCAGTATTTGCGGGGATGCGGGGGCTCTGTATTTGTTCAAACTAAACTTTGAACCGCACAGATGTAGAGCTAATGAGAGTTTTCTGCACACGAGCACGCATCCAATATTAAGGCACACACAGCAGCTCCACGAGGCAATACACTGACTCAAAGGAGAATTGCATAATTTGATTACTTATCAGCCTTGCTCTACTTCTTGGTAACAATGCATCATGAATAGCAGATGACACCATTAGATAATCAAGCAGTCATACATTCTGAAAGCAAGACAGCAAAATGCATTTGACATGCACAGTCAGAAGAGATTTACAGGCAGGGGGCACTTGGCGCAGGCTCGGATTGTGCCAAGAGGCCCATCGTTCACCTGTGCTACATCGGCGGTGATTGATCGCAATGAGACTTTAGACTGACTCATTGTGCCAAAGCCCTGCAAGAGTTTCAAGGTTGTTCACATTAAGCGCGGTAAATTTTGCATAATTGATAGCAGGCTTGTACTCAACGAGTCATTCCTCACAAGGCTACAGACAACGAAAGGCCATCATTTTCCTCACAAGAGCATGTTCAGCCTCGGTTGTAATCCCGCTTCTTATGAATATACAAATTTAAGTTTGTACAAAAAGTTTTTATGGATGTCCTTTCATGGCTCCTTTACAACTTTCTAATTGTAAATTGTAAATTTCTAATTTTCCTTTATAAAATAAAGGCTGTGTTATAAACCCTTGTATTTCCGTGACATCCTCCTCGTACGCTCTCAGGGGATTTAAAGAGCGGCACTGTATGATGCTCAAAGGACTGGAGCACACTGCATTATTTCCGTCGTCTTCCGCGGTGCTAACCGGTGACCTTTGAGGAGAGCTTCAAAGCCTGTGCAAATATGTACCTACTCAAGGTTGAGAAATACATCCAAGTTTAATCAGCCGCAGAAAAATGCACAGACATGCACACAAATAAAATGATGCTGCTCAACAATGATTTCAGACATGGTGGCCAGTTGTCAGCATAGCTTGCAACTCACTAATATGGCTAATTCATCTTTACTTGACAGATGTACTTAAGGACCATGATCCAAGCAACTTGTGCAGCTCATATAGTAAATCGGGGAAATCCAGGATATCATGTTCACGTATAAATCACAAAGAGCTGCATGCTGTGGAAACCGTCTCATGCTCTTGTATGAATTATAAACGCGAGCACAAGTTGTTCATTAGCTGCTTACAGTTTGCCTTGTGCGCTTGTGTTTGCAGAGAGGAGATATGCAACACATCTGATGGCAGGATGGTAATATTACACAAACAGTGCAAAGCTTCCCTTGTCTGTCATAACAGGCAGATTCAGATGGCAAGTCATAGATTCAGAGGGATTAGGAAAGTGTAATTAACCCAGATACAAACATTGAGTATTTAGGGAAGGCATACTGATGACAGAGACAGCAATTACTGCATGAGCGTGTGCGTGTGTGTGTGTGTGTGTGTGTGTGTGTGTGTGTGTGTGTGTGTGCGTGCGTGCGTGCGTGTGTGTGTGTATGAAGAGCCTTCAAACGTACCGAATCAAGGTCCCGGAGCACAGAGCTTTGTTGCTAAAGAAAATGACAGCTCTTGTCTCATTCAGACAAGATTCGTGGGCGAGATGTCTCAGTGCCGCATTACGAGCATTTGCAGCTTTGAGATGTTTGGTGTGATCAAAAATGTCTGGATTCTGCAGGGAGTTCTGCATAAACACAATGATTATGGGATCAATGTTCGTGTTAATGCCACCAGGCATGGAGGTGAGTTTTTAAAATAGCAACTGTTTCCGACTCTAAATGTGAATCAACAGTACACCCCGCATGGGGCCCCAGGCATAGAGCTCTGCAGTCAGGCTCACTCTCAACTTGTTTCTCCAGACAAAAGTTTATTTGTGGTCTGTGGCATTTTCAATATGACATTGATTTGCCCAGTAAGGATGATATGACTGCAAGGCAAGAGAAAGTGACAAGCTCTCCATAGGCCTTTTTAGACAGATTTCACGCAAAACAGCTGCAACTTATACCCTTCTTTATGCTGCCTTTGTTTATTTAGACTAAACAAAATCAGACAACAGTATGTGATTTTCATACACTCATAGAAACCAGCAACCCTAACACACCCGATTTTTCTCATCAAGATCGATGCATTATTTCCTAAGAAATTAACAAGTTGGAAAACACTGAAAAAAAGAGTCCTGGATCTGTGCCTTTTTCTGGATCCACACCAACAGTTGAAGGGGTCTATTCTGGGCCGTGACCCATCCTCCATCCAAGTTTTGTTGAAATCTGTTCAGGGATTTTTGTGTAATCCTTCCTACAAACCAACCAACCATCAAACGGACACAAGCGAAAGGTTATAAGTCACCCGAGGCTCATGGCAAAAAAGTTCTTCTTGGTTTACTTCCTGGTTATGCAGCCCAATGAATGTGTGCAGTAGAGTCATAACTGATCTTCGAGGTATCCTGTCCACAGTTGTACAGACATCTCTTTTATGATGGTGGTCTAGGGGGGAAAATGCTGCAATACCAAGAGTGTCCACTGGGGGTACGGTGTTTTAGTTAGCACGCTGATGTTCCAGAGCAAAGGCAGCGTGGTGTGTAACACAACAGCGTTGGCATCTAGCGTGACATTTTACAAATACGACTTTTACAGTCGTATATGTCACGCATCCAGATTTCAATCTCTAACTCTAAACAAGATGACCCTCAGATTTGTGCAGATTCCAGTCGTAAAAATCAGCTGTGAAAATCTCCAGTGGCCTCTAATTACAGCGTGTACAACCAGGCCTCTGATAGGACGACCAGTTAGTGTTGATACAGGGATCATGGCTGCTCTGTTTGCTGTTCGTACAAGTTTGGTGGTGTCACTGAGGCATACAGGGCTCATACGTGGCAGGTTTACCCGACACAGCTGATCCAGGGAGATGTGGCGCCTGACATCGGCTCGGTTATTAAATTTTCACACACTGCTGACCGCAATATCATCAGGAGCAAACGTTCGCCGCTGTGTACCCTCGGGTACCGGGGCCTGTTCACTTGTGTATATGAATGTGTGTGTGCTTGTGTGTGTGTGTGTGTGTTTGCAGTCATTTCAGAAGTCCATTGAAACTGTTTCCATCTCCAACTCTGGAGGTTCTTTCCTGATTTATTTCACCCATTTACAAGGTCAAAACAGAGCTGACTCTCGGCACAGAGAGTGATTAGTTATTAAATGTCGAGCTCACCTTTGAAAGAGCGTGTTGTTGGACATAAGTGGAAAATAAAACGGTGAAAAGTTGGTTGTGCAGCTTTAACAAGAATCTTCCTATAACTTATTTGCTAGTTGTACATTAAATCATCCCCCGTCTTCCCGAGTACAGCGTTGAAGAGTACCTGCGCTGATGACTCAGCTGTTTCAGGAAGCAGCCCTTTCTCCTCATAAGAATAAAAATCCAGTCCTTTGTTCTCATCACTTCAGAATACGAATGAGTTGTGAGAAAATAAACATGCTTCCCCCGCCGATGAGTGACAGAATGGACATTTCGTCCATCTACGGCCACTTTAAAAATAAAGTTGTAAATCACAATGAAATCGTCCTGACCCGCTTAAATCCACTCACTTAAAAAATCTATTTTCATATGCTTGCTCAAGTACTTTCAGCCTCCTTCAGGCACCAGCACATTGTCTATTCAGGTTTTATTTTAGACTGAGATTCATGTCTGCCTCAACTTTGAGAATGTTTCTGGGAATAATTTGGTGCGGTGCAGCCCAAAAGCTGCTAAAATCTTTGTTTCTGTATCCATCATGATGAGCTTGTCGAAGTTGTGTGCCTGCTGTTTACTGATGATTTGTACCGTGAAAACTGCGAAGCTGAAGAAGACTGCTCGTGTAATGGATACTTTGCAGCTACTGTGTCGCTTAGGCGCTCGGATATGTGTTGTTTCTCTGCTAGATGCACCGTGGAATTCACTATCCGTCGTTCTTCTGATGCAGTTGTGTGCAAAAAGAGCCTTTCTTTGCACTTTGAAACAATGTTGTGCGTGAGAATTAGTTGTCTGGCCTTAGGTCCTCGGTTCGCCCCACAGATTAAGGCTAGATTTATGATCTTGCTTGGTGAAAGTAATGAGCTCCAGCATCGCAGCTCAGTCTGAAGATAATAGTCTCCTTGCACACTGGGCGCTGGTTAAAATGGATGAGTATAATCAGAAGTTTTGTATCTTTATCTTCCTTAGTTTCAATCCAACCTTGTACTATTTTAGGAACATTACGAATGACGTCAAAAAAAAATAAAAGAATCGCAAAGAGTTGCGTGGAATATTCACAATTGATTCTTTCACCCGGCTGCCGCTGATTATTCTCGCTGGGTTGTAAAACTGCGAAATCGTGTGCGCTCTTCAAGGGTGAAAAGCGAATTCTTAAGCCGCCTCTATTGTCTACCCACCGCTTCTGTGAAGTACCGCCGGGGGAAAAAAAATGGCATTTCTGAAAAGGAGGTGGCCTTGCTGGCACAGCGTGAGCGGGCTCTATTTTGAATGCCTCGGTGGACTTAGTTATTCCATCACAACGGCTAGGCGGCTGTCCTTGAGAGGACATGCACGGCAGAGACAATGAATGAGAGGTCAGCACTAGCTTGGTAGAGAGTACAGTACATGGCGAACTTTCAGCACAAGAAGACTGAGCCGCTTTACAAAAACTGTGTTTCTCAAAGGTTTGTGAACAAACTGTGCAATGCTTTAATTTGGTGCCTGATTTCTCTTTTCTCTTTCCCCTCTCGGCCCCCAGCTGATGCTAATGACACCAATTTATTTATAGAAGTTGGTTTTATGATTGGTAGACCCAGGGGAAGAGTAAAAGGGGAAGATGACGGGAGACAGGGTGTTATTAAGTCCATTTCAATGCAGCACATTCATATTTTAATGATAGGACGGGTCAACTTTGGATAAATTGGATGTCCAGATTTTCAGACAGTGGCGTGCCTATGTGAACGCACGTCAGCAGCAGACAGACTGAAGCCGAGCGTGCTTAAATATTTAATACGTAACACGTCTGCTTACAAATGTCTAAAAACAACCAGACCTCGGTTGTGTTGGTTATGTTTTGTTTTGATTGACAGATCACTAGTGGCAGAAATTACATGCTGTGCATTTACAGTAAGTTGGAAGATTAGTGCTCAGAGCCAGCGGCGGATGCTTGAGAGGGAAAGAATAAAGAAGGCAGCAGCTGTATGTGGTGGGGCACCAACACGTAGAAAGTCGTGATACATTTCACCTTAGAGCGCTCTGGTTTTGTCCAAAGGAAGGACACCCTTCATGAGTCTTTATCAAGAGTCTACCAGAGGTCAGAACAGTTGTATACTGTGAACAGACGCACACAAACATTTCCATTTTTCTCTGGTGATTTATTTTGGCAATTCTGGTATTATCACAATGCCATTTGCCATTGATGGAGATGGAGAAGCATGGCGCTGGCAATTCATTCTCGACTTCACGCCGTCAACCAAGTCGTCAAATGGAAAAGGAACAATGCTTCATTCCCGGGCCACAAGCCGTGCTTTATAGGCTAATAATAGCAACCTGTGCTTCTACCCTGCCAGCCTGCACCGATCTTTGAGAAACAGTACCGACCCTCAGGTGTAAATGCACAAAACTGACAGGTAGGGCTAAGTGGTGGGGGCAAGGAGTGTTTTCATGATTAGGCCTAACTCTCACTATCTTTTAGTAGCCATTTCAGCATCAGCCACTTGTTTCCACTGAAAGTTGTCTCTTTTTTCTGACTCTGCCTTGAATATTTGTTGAACATTTTCTTTTAAATACGTAGTGAGGCTTATGTAAGAAATATTCTTCCATTCTAAACACATTATTACTTCCCATCTGTCCTTGAGCGCACAGAAGTCAGTGAAAGTCTGAAGTTACTTTTCAGCCCTTCAGAAATATGAGTGACTTGCTTATAATTGACCCTCATATTGCTTTATTTAGCATTACATTCTTTTAGTATTGATTCCTGCCTACAGGAACATAACTCAGTGGGAGGTTGTCAGGACGTCCGTGATGCAGGAGATAACAGCAAGAGACAGAAGAAAAACAGCATACCGCTTACATAGTGGTGTTGGAGACTAATTATGTTGTATGTGTCACCGTAGAGCATTTTGAGGGCTGAAAGCAGGGGTATGTGTTCAGAGCCTGAGGGCACAATCTCATTTTACATTCAGCTCCTTTTTGTAGCTCCCCGTGGCTGCAGGGAGCTTTCCATAGATTTAACATCAAATGACATTTACAAAGCAAAGGCCCGGCATATTTGCGCCCGCAATTGATACTGATATTTGCCGATGCTTTGTTTGATTTGTAGGCAAGATGTCCAAATACTACAAAAGAGTGCACAGCCTTCATGAGAGGTTTTCTTGATCATCTATTCAAATGATTCATGTCAGATTGTAATACAATATAAAACGTGTAATTATAGAAATAATCAAATCAGCGCTGAATATTGAAAGATGGAAAAGCGGAGCGTACTTGGGCTTTACAAACATAAATTGAGGCAAATCATGCATGTTAATATTTTGGTCTCAGAGGTTGTGAAACTTCTCTCAGCCTGAGAGGAAATCAGCTGACCATGAGGGACATCTAGTGGTAAATTATGAAACTTTTTCAATACCATGATGTGACATTTCAAAGAGCTCCCCTTGTAGCTTTCTAATGTCAGAAATACAACCTTTATTTTTTTGCCTGGTTGTTTGAGATGTCATTGTAAATATATTCCTGCATCCAAAGCAATTTCTGTTACTAAAGGCATCAAGTGTCACTAGAGTAAAATGTGCACCAGACATGTTATTGATTCTTTAATTTTCCAATGCATCACTGAAAGTGTTTTTTATATAGTGTTAGCAATACAGATGAAGCCTAGCTGTGGTCTTGGCCTATAACATTTAAACCTTAAATCATGTAAACTCCATAAAGTTGAACCAGGAGAGACAGAATCGAGGGATAAAAGGACAAAAAACTTTAATTACTCCCACAATTTCTACACTTACTACAGAAAGTTACAACTTAACAAATATTTTACATCCATGTGGTCTACCCCCCTAAATTTTACCTCAGCTCACAGCACTTGGGAGTGTGTGTGTGTGTGTGTGTGTGTGCAGCAGATGAGATGTGTGTTTTCATTGTATTATGGATTAGTTGCCTCCAGGGAGCGCCCCTCTCCAGCACTGCGTCTGCTGTCCACCTTTTCTACCTGCCTGCAGCAACTGTCAAGCCAGACAGAGGCATCCAGCGCTGGAACAAGGCCTTCAAAATAAAAGCGTGAAGAAGAAGAACCAATGATTTCAAAGGGACGTTAAATCTTTATTGAGTCATAATAAGAAGTGTTGTAAAATAGACAAGCACAATTATACAGGGCTGTTTGAAAGCAATTGGAGATCATAAAAGATGACACGCTATCACCATGATGAACCTTATCAATCATACACTGACTCTGTGACAATGTTTGCGCAACAACCAAGCAGCACTTAGACATCCATTTTCTTTCAATTTATAATTTTTTCTACTTAGTTTAAATACAGTTTTTTTAATAACATGTAGCCTACATATACGTGCCTTTGCTGCCTTATCAACCTCCTTCATGTACATAAAGAAACCTGTTGCATTAATCATTCAGTATTTATACCAATATCTTTACACTCTGCACCACTGGAAGCATGTGGTGATAAACCTCATGTTTGTTCAAACATTTATACTGCACAGTATAAGATGATACAGTATGCTCTGAGAAGAGACATGTTCACTGCAACTTGCATGAGAGCATATTTGCTTGTGCATACAGTTTGCAGCTTTGCCTATAAATATCCTTATCTGTCGTTTTTTTTCTCTGTAATAAAATGTCCAAGATATTTAACCTTATTGCTAACCCATCATTGTTATCAGCTCAATGTTTGTGTTTACTAATGGTGTTCTTGAGCTTAGCTCTAAACTCGCTGTACCACATTTACCCCTTTTTCGACCAGAATGAACCAAGTGCTGGATCTGGGCTGGTGCTCCTTCTGGTTCAAAGTTGGTTCAACTTGCGAACTTTTTAAGAACTGATTTGCATATCCATGGGCCTGAGAGCCAGTGCAGAGTCACATCACTGGTCACTGTGTACGTCTCAAATTTCTCAACATTCTTAGGAACGAATATGAAATATTGAACTCAAATCTAATATGACGACACCGACTCTTTACAAGTGCTGCTCCTGGCTTTGTGTGCCTACATTGGCACCCAAACATGACTGGTCCTCGGACCACTGTTGCTTTGATTAGTAAAAATAGTGAAAGTCTTTTTGGTTATTTTCCCATAGACATCTCAGAACACGCTACAACAGCTCTGGTCGTAAGTGGTTTTAGTTGGTCCTTGGTCACGATAACCCACCCCCACCCCCTGGCATATGCTGTTCATTGTTCTAGACCAGCAAAGTGTTGGTGCCACTCAAGCCCCCAGGAAGAGCACCAGGCATTGAAGCCAACTTTCATAGTGGCTAGACTGTGTAATTACAATATCACGTGATGCAATGGGGCCCAAAAAGACTTTTCCCCATGAGCTAATGTTGTGAAAAAAAGCATCTGTAAAACGGTGGTAAAACCCCTGTGAAATGACTCATTTGACTGCCATCATTTCAGCCATTAGGTCCAATAAACCGCACGATTAATGTATTTTATCCCCATTCAAGTTAGCTGGGCGCTAAACTGGAAGTTAGCCAGCTCGGTCGGTGGAAGTCCCTGTAGCACGCATGCTCTGTGGGCCCATAACAGGAAAGATCCAGGTAGAGCAGCTTTCACAGGAATGAACGGGGCTCCATCTCCATGGCTGCGTCCAGATATAATTAAACATCCTTGTCTTCAAAGCCTGCCGCTCTTTCCTGGGGGCTTGTCTGGTCCTTGGTCATGATAACCCCGCCCCCAGCCTCAGAAAAGGCACTGGCTCCGAACCGGCACCTGAACTGTTTTTGGTTAAAGAGGGGTAACTGTGGTCAATGATTTACTAAAAAGCAGCAGAAGGTTTAATTTGAAGGCAACCGACCGGAAAAGTGATTCACCCTCTAACTCCGGCCGACTTGACACACGTCCACCTTTTCCTCCCTCCCTCCCTCCACACCTCCACAGGCCTCCTCCCCTCCTCTCTCTCAACTATCCACCTACAACAAGTTTGACAGATCCGCTTTTTCAGCGCTGTCGGTCCCCAGCAGCAGCGGCAGCAGCAGCAGCAGCACCTCCCTCCACAGTTTGATCATTTTTCTTGGTATGTGTGCGTGTTGCGTCTCCTGCTGGCTATGAGGGATTTCATGTGTCCGTAGGTTTTTTGCTCACTCCCCTCCTCTCGGACCTTTTTGTTGTTGTCGTTTTAGTGTTTTTGTTGTTGTTTTTTCCGTTGGGCGTCGCGAGGGATACACCGTTAAACATGTCGAGGAACACGGACGAGGTGTACAAGCTAACAGAAAGTACATACAAGGTGAGTAAACACCGGTGCGAACACAACAGGTGCGACCGCGACAAGAGAGGGAAAAATACCTCCATACGTCCATGTGTCCGCCTGCTGTAGTCCAACTTTCTGCTGACTTTAACCACCTGAGCTAGCTAACAGGTGTTTTAAAATTAGCTATATTGTTGCTCAAGCTAGCTTAAATTTAAGTGTTTACCTGCTAATAACATGAGGGAAGGATGGGGTGAAACTCAACCTTTTTTTATAATAAAGATTGTATTATAAGTAAGTGTCAATACTGTAAATAAGTTATTTTTAAGATTTAAGTGGGCTCTTGTGCTTTTCTGTAGCCTCTTGTTTGCCAACTTTACCTCTGCATCAGTAAAATACAGACAGACTGATGTGTTGAAACAGTTTAAAGGGGCACTATGTAGTTTTGGAGAAGAAATTAAAACTCAGAATTTTCGTATTTACAATATTAATGAGGTAATAATACCAACTCTGAAATATTCATCTTTTCCTTAACTGAATAAACAAGCCGTTCCCAGAGGAAATTAAGGTGCTGTTTGAAGCTACGAAGGTGGCAGGGTCCGCCAAATATAAACAAAAACAGTCTGAAATTGTGTTGTCCTTTAAGGTCAGTTTGTTTATTCAGTCGATTTGTTTTATTTAATTTGTTTAGGCATAAAGAAATCAGTCAATGAAGATCTTTCCCCTCTGGTTAAACTTTCTTCCCCAAAACTACATAGTGCACCTTTAATAAAACAGTTTTCTTATGAAAGCAGAGGCTTCTCCAAAAGCCAGTAGCTGACTATTACTGGGTTTAGATCACAGGTTTCTGAAGAAATTAGCCCCACCCTAGGAGTGCCATTTCCTCATTAAAGTGCTGCCTTGGTTGATCAGCATCGTTTGAGCTGCTGTAAACGTACTCTGGCATCTGTGCCTTCTAGTGATTAAGTAGAATTAATTTAATAAAGATAAGAAGGTGCTTCGAAAGTCAGCTGCTGTTATTTTTTCTGTCCTCCAAGACACACTTAATGAGACATGTTTGCTATGTGATTTCATTGAGGTTAAAAGATAAACTAACCAGTAAATGGATGTAAGTTCCTTAGAGTTTTAACTACACCGTGTAGGCAGGTGTGCGTGCTGCACTCCACTGGTGGGAAAAAGTGAAGGTGAGTAAGTATAAAGAGGCTGGAGGGTGAATAAAAGAGACAAAATGCTTGTTCTTGCAACCATTTAGACTTTTTGAACAGCTTTTATCCACTACCCTCCTCTCGGGACAGCCCCCACAGCTCCTTGGTGTGATGAAATGCAGGAAAAAGACTCCAGGTTTAATAATTTAGCTGGCTGTGTGTGTTGTGTGGTAAGATTATACAGCAAGCTCCTCGGCAGCCGTCACCTCTGGCTCAGAGCTATAATCAACGGTAGCCCAAGGCTCACATAATACAATATATTTACATCAGTGGCTGTGATGTCTTCAGATTTCATGATGTTAATGATTTCATGCTTTATATATTTAATGAAATCTGAAATTGGAGGATCAAAGTTCTGTGGCTTATATGTCACAGATTAAAAGTCTGAATGAGGAGTCTGTGATCCCTGCTGGGCTCATGAATCATTGTTTGCCATAGGGTTAAGGTTATGCATTACTTAAAGCAGCAGCATGTACCTTCCCGAAGAAGGGCAGTCGAGTTGTTGAGTCTCACTCATAAACTGAAGCTCTTTTCAACGAGCTAAAATGAAAGTGGAGCATCAGGGTGTCAGATTACACAAATTTGTATAAAGGAAAAATGCTCATTGTGTAGTATTTTTTTCCAGGAAGTAGCATTTTGTTGTTTTAAGACCGGTTTACCAAATTTGTATGATTTCCTGCATTCTGGGCTTGGGTGTGAATCCAAGATAAGCCCTTATCCTCTCATAGTCATCACAAAGAATAGCTCAATAATTTGCATAATCACAGAGATAAGACACTGATTGAGGAATGTTAAGAATGAGAATCCCACTTCCCTTTTCCTTCGTTCTTCAGTCTGTGTCATCTTCCACGTAACATGTAAGACTGCCTGCACCGCAAGCAGGTCAATGTGTGCCTAAAGGTCATAGTTCATAGCCCGTGTTAATATACAGTCAACATGTTTTAACATGACTGTGTGAATTTCCCATCTGATGTCACTAGTCAGGTAGACAGTCACCCACCTGTTGACTCAACAGTGTTTCAACCAAATAACCATGGAAAGCTTGAATGAGATCATGACTGACTGTCTCTGTTTTTGTCTCCACCCAGAGTGTAATGGATCAGTTCAACCCAGGACTGAGGAATCTGGTCAACCTGGGCAAGAACTATGAGAAATCCGTGGCTGGTGAGCATTTTTACGACATTAATAAACATTCACGGTTGAGTTTAGAAAAACAAATGCTCGTAACTAGAAGGTCCCTCCTCCTTTGTCTACTCCTCTGACGTAAAATGTATCTTGTAGCTGTGGCTCATTAACCATTTATTAAAGAATATTTAGGGTGTTTTCCAACAGGTATTGGGGATCCTGACAAACATTAACAATAATTTTATTATTTTCCCAGCAATGACCTTGGCGGGAAAGTTATATTTTGATGCAATGTCTAAGATTGGGGAGAGTGCTGCGGTGTCTCCTGTCTCCAGAGAATTAGGTAAGTTTCCATGTTTCCCTGTCACTGGCTCTCTACTGGGATGAACTGGGGCAGATCTGCAGACAGTGAAGATAGTTCTTGCTTTCCCAAAATAGTTGTTTATCTCAAATGGGTCTCAGGAGCATTGTTGGTGGTTCCCAGTGGTGTATTTGTGCAGTATTTGTCTTGCATAAACGTTTGATTTCTGGATAATTTCATCCTCACCCTGTGTATCATATCATTCAGACATTTTCTCTCTCTGTTCACATTTTTAAGTGTGTTTCTAGAACAGCGCCCTACAAGCTATAGCAAAAGATCAATGAGATAAATGGTAATAAATGTAATATGAAGCTAGGTAACATAAATACCGCCTCAGTCACTGGTCTAAACTTTGCCATCTTGAGCTCATCATGCAAGTAAGTCCATTTCTGAAGGTCTTGGTGGCAAAACCTGATATAGCTTTTCTTTGGCCCGGGCGGAGGATCAAATATCTTATAGACAACGGGGAATCGAAGCAAAGCCTTAAAATGTAAAATGCAAAAATATGAAAACAAACTTACTGTGATCATAGCATGGGTCTTCCAGTTAAAGGCGTTCCTGCTGAATTTTGAGCAAATTGTGGCACCTTTTCTTTTTTCTTTTTTTTATCAAAAGTAGGCAAACAAGAAGAATAAGTAAAAGCTTGTACTGTCAGATCTTCTCATTATTATTATCACACAAGCCAGGAAGCACTGTTGGACTTTAATTAATGCCAGCATGATGCCTGTGATGGCCACACTTCTGTGTGTGTTGTAAGCTTGAAACCCACCGTGGCATAAGGGTTTATTTGGTTCTCTGTTTGTTTCTTGCTAACTCCCCAGGCTTCAGTTCCCAGAAGCTCATTTGCAGTCCAAAGATGTCTGGCATCCTAACTCGTGTCACTAGTGGCACACTTTGATTTAACTGCTGTATGTCTCTCAGCTCCCCTGCTGATGAGCAGCAAAACTGCTAATTAAATTCAGCAGCACAATGGGATGTGCCGCGTGTTGTACTGGTGTCAATTTCCTGACAGACTGAAAGCAATACCCCGCCCCAAAAAAAATGCGACATTGGCTGTAAATTTTCTTTCTGTAATGAAGAACTGTGGGTGGCAGATTGAATCCATGTACGCTACAATGGATTCTAATGGTGACAACTTTTAATTGTGCAAATGCTATGATTATAAATCCACATCTCAGCTTTCCATCCCTCCGTCTGTCCCATCTGTTCACCATGTTGGACACAGCCATTGTTTATGTCGCAAGGACTTGAGTGTTTGACAGGTGACATAGTACACAAACAACTGAGGAGTGAGTTATGCTGCCATAGTTTCAGCCATAGTTAGAACTTTTTACTTCTCTGCTGTGTTTTACAGCCTAAGTCTATGGCTGATAAAAATTGATTTGGGTGGTTTGTCCGGTTAATGAATCAGGTTGTTGATGTACATGTATTTCCATGTGGTATTGTTGTTGGTGCAGCTGTCACAAAGACAACTGGATTGCTTTACGTTTTCCTCAGAGTAGCAACTCCCAACAAAACAAGACAAAACAGAGTTTATTCATTAATTTATTCTATTATAGAGGTGTGAAAGCAGATAGAAATGGTGCCGGGCTGTCAACCTGACTGGATTTGCCCGTGCCTTGATTTTCCTGGGAGATTTCGTGTCTGGCAGATGAAACGGAAAAGTGAAAGCGAGGTTTGAAGGGAACCAATCTAAGCGCAGGTGGTGTCATTATTCTTTTACACTGTGCAATCAGCATTTACCTCATAATGATACATTAAAACAAAAATCTTTTCTCTTGCCAGTTAAAGTCATCTGTGATCTTCCCACATATTTTTCTTCTAAATTCTGAACATAATCTCATGGCAGAAACACTTCAGTTTGTCATCTGTAGGTTGTAAAATATATTCAGTGAGCATGTGATGCGCTTTGGCTTTCAGTCTCTGAAAAACAGACTGGCATGCATGAGACCTTTATATCTATTTTAGATAGAAAAGACAATGGATTGGCACTGTTGGAATTTTACCCACCAAACACCCAAATTGTGTAAAGAGGCCCATCTGTTTGAATTTCTGATTTTCACCTGTATTTAATGTTGTCAAAGTTGTTGTTGCTTTGTAGAGGACATTGTTTTTATAGCAGTATACAGTGAATGGAGTACAGCTTGGAATATACTTCCAGTCATAGGAAGTGAGGAGGAAATGAGGGGAGGGACACAAACAAACTTCTGATTTTTATCTTTGTCCGTAAAAGTACACCCCCCCCACCCCCCCCACCCCTTTTTTTTAACACAATTATCAGCTGTTTTATTATTCAAACTGAATACAGATAAATCCCCCTTTTTTAAAAAACCTCAAAATCCTAGAAATGATAAGTCTGAGGGATGATGTAAACATTAGCATTACATCACAGTTTTATGTAGGGGTGTCCATGATGTCCAGGCTGAGTCACACTCACCCCTGACCTCTGGACACGGCCCAGCACCCACTAATCCCTGTATGAGAGGGACAGACAGAGACAGGGAGAGGCACTCTGGTCTCATGACAGATCAGTTTAGTCTGAGTCATTATGGGGGATTATGTAGAGCAGGGGGTGATTAAATAGGCACTACAAACAGTCGTCTAATCTAATGAACCAGGACTGTTCTCTAAAATGCATTGTAACTGGAGTCTGTTGTACACATCATTATAACCAGCCAGGATGTCCTCTGTTGTCCGCTGTCCACTACAATATAAACTCCTTTCTTTCTCTAGGAAACTGAGTTGTTTCACAAAGAACACAAATGTCTGAGCTGCTAGTGGACGTAGTGGAGCTGCCCGTCAGAAACCTGAGCTTCAGTGACGCGTAGCCAACCAGAAACCAGATACTCTCGAGAGGCACTGGAGGACCGGTGCACCTCGTCCTCCTACCTCCTACCTTCTTCCTTTAATGTTTTTAGTCTCCCTCCCTCCCTCCTCCTCTGCCAGAGTTCAAATGTCAACAGTTGTTTCATTCAGGCACTCAGGTATCTGACTTGTTTCCTCCTCTGGTCAGACACAGAGCAAGAATCAAGATCTGTAGAACCAGGTTGTATAGACACCAGGAGTTTTGGGTCTTTGGGTCTTGCTATATTCACTCTTGTATTTGAATTGAAACTTAGTGTTGCTGATGCTGGAACCTAAAGTATGTTGTTGGTTCTTCAGGGAGAATTTTGACAAGCAACCCTGCAACTGTTGCCCAAAAAATCTGAAGAGTATTTAACAGCCTGCAGGACGCCACGACCATGCAGCATTTTGTTGTCAGCCGGGAATTGAAACTCATCCAATCTTGTCCTGTTACGGCAGCGAGGGCTTTGCAGACGCTTCACAGACCCACACACACACACACAGAAACACACAAAAACACACAAGCCGTCCTTTGATGGTCCTGGCCTGTTCAAATGGCATCAGGCCCACTTTACATAATCCAAGCATGTTTGCATGGTGTGTCAGGTGGCCCTCTCAGATGCCAGGATTATTTTGCCCACAGTCAAAAACAGTGGAGGAACTGTGGGCCGCTTTGCATGCTACCAGCAAAATGTTGTTTTCAAAATCAGCTCAGAGGAGGAAGTTGTTTTTATTGATTTATTAATTTATTTATTTATTGCCAACATTTTGCTCTGTTTGTTTCACTTTAAGACTGTCTTCTCTTTACATTTTACTTTATTTGTCCTGCTTAATCTCTGCTCCATGGTGGCCTCTGAGCTCATGGCTCAAGAACGGAGCTTGATAATTTTTGCAATCAAGCGATCATTGTTCATACAATGCATTTATAATGACAAGGCTGAGTCTCTGCCTTTCTACACACAGCCTTTCTGCTGCGCTTTGATTGTGTACGGTGTTGTTTTGCTGGCGTCTTTGATAGACTATATCTACCCAACAGTGACATCCCACTGCACATCGGATTGAAGGCTCATTTAAGCTCCCTTTACATACTTCCACTTTCCCTCCCCCAGCGTCCAGCTGTTCTGTAGTAACTGTTTATCTCTGTACTTGGTAAAGTAACATCATACAGAGGTTTAAAAATTCTCACCAACTCGCATAGCCTTTCTCAAAAACTTCCGCCAATTTTAAAGCTTCTTCCTCTTGTCTTGTGGCCGTGTCTCACTTTGAACTATTGGCTACACTGCTACACTGTCCCCCACAACTACCAGAGGCACTGCTCCATTGGTTTAAAACCGTAAGCTTTCCAAAACTGTGCAGAAATACGTACAAAATGAGCGCAGAGTATGGACAGAAGGCTCTCTTCGTGTGCATATCTAACACTGAGCATAAATGAGCCATAACCGTACCTTCCAGCTGTCATTCAGTCTGTGTCCCAACAGGTAAATAAGGTATTCAACCTAACAAAAGTGAAAGTGTTGTTATTATTGAGATATGAAAGCATCAAATGTGTTTTAGATTAATGAGACGCTTAGAATAACATGAAAAAAGAGAATTAAAGTGTATGTAAGCTGCACGTCTTTATAAACAAACATTGTGATTGGATCAGAACATGACATGTTGGAATGAATGATTTACAACTCACCAGAGGCAAAGAACAACTGATTTAAATCACTAAGTGGTTTTCTTAAAACAGCACATACTGACATTGTTATATGAACTACAGTGCCCTAAGGACACGCATGCATTTTCTGTAGGTGTCGTGCTATGTAAACTCAGCTGTGTTGAAAGAGAGGGACCTTAATAGTGACAGCTTGGTACCACGTCTGAGTTCACTGAAGTTTCTGATGATGATCCTAAAGCTTGTTGCAGTTTCACATTTACGTACTTCGTGGCTCCTCCACTCCTAACATTCAAGTGAAAGCTTACACCTCAAGTACTTAACCTCTAAGTCAGACCTTCTGAATTGTCAGACGCTACCTTTTGTGTTTGTGCAACAGCTATCAGCCCTGGAGTGGTGAATGTAAAAGTTTCTCCACAAAGCGCAGTGTGTCCGCGGCCGTGACTCCAGAGCCATTTACATCCTGGGTAAACAGGGCTGTAGGCAGCCAGTCTGTATTGTGTGGTTTTATCTCAGTTTAGTTTTGTTGGCTAATGGCGGTGAATTGCTTCTGCTGTTATCCACATCACGCCACACTTTTGCCCTCGCACCTTGCTCGATCGAGAACAGCTGTTGCCCGGCAACGTTTTGTCCAGACCGTGACAACAATAAACAAAGGAGCGTGAACTGCCAGAGAAAGACTGTTGATTCCTGTGATGTCACTGTAACTAAGACGTTTTATGACACAGTGATTTGAATCATTCAGATATTGTGATATGTTGATGACTCACATCTTTTGTGTCATACAAATAAACCAGTCCATCAGGTATTTGACTCTATACCACACCTGTTGACATTTTTAAGATTACCTTCTTAATGTTAGATAAGGGGGTTTTGAGGTCAGCTGTGTCAGGCATTCACTCTTATGCAGTTAGCTTGGTTTACTTTTAACCCAGTGTCCTTTGCCATCTTGTTCCTCTGCCTTCTTTTTTTCCGCCTCAGGTTTTTCTTTGTTTATCCAGCACTCTAACACACTCTTCTTTTATCCCTTTTATCCAATACTTACTGTGCCTATTCCTGCCTGGCTATGTACCTCCTTAACACACTCTCCTCCCTTCCTTTCCCAGCTGTTGCCTTCCCCCCCAGTTTCTTTTCTCCTGCTCTGTCAAAGGGCAGATTTACTGGGTTGATCTCTTGGCCTTTATCTGCCAAGCTGTTTGAACTGCGCTCAGTGAAAGAGCCGGTCTCGCTGTAAGGCAAGGTGGGGCAGTCGAGGTGTAGAAAGACGGCGTGGGGAAGGGCACCCTTTACATACTGATGAATGTACAGGTCGTGGTGATACATCAGACAGACAGCCTAATGAATGTCTGTCAGGGATTTGCACGGTACTTTTCACACGTCAGCGTTGTTGAGGAAAGGAAACAGGTGTTTTTTTCCACTGGAGGCGACACCTCTGATGAAATGATGTCATTTCAGATATTGATTTATTAAATTTAAACACAGTTACTATTGAGGCACAAGGACAGCAGTCCCTTTATTAATCTTTCAAAAACCTTTTTTGTGAAGTGTGTGCAGATGGCTCCTATTCACATTTGATGCAGTATTAGTCCACAGACTCCATAAACCTCAACAAACATGGAAATATTGAATGACTCAAGTGTTTATTCACCGAGCCAACGCCTCCCCTCTGTGATGGCACAGGTCCTCTATTTGTTACTGACAAATTAACTGTTCCTGCGCTCTGAAACAGAAGCCACTGTATCTGTTTGGTGGGAAATCTGTCTTTATGAAAAATAAAAATGTCTCAAGGTTGCATCACTATTAACACCCCTGTGTGCAGTGCAGCTGTACTCGTTGGCTGCTGAAGAATGTTTTTTTCATGACATTTACTCGCTGTACACGGAAAATAAATGCCTGTGGGAAAAGCTTTGTGTGGGAGAAGTCATAACATGAGGAACAAAGTTTCCATTCTGATGATCTGCTTTCTGCTTGTTTATCCAAATCGACACGTGGTCCCGCGGTAGACAGACGGTCTTGAATCGCAGTTTACATTAAGCACTTCTCTCAAAGGACATCTTCCAAATGATTTTTAATTGGTTTTATAAGATCTAAAACGGAACAAACCAATTTCTGCTTGGTGTTGTTTTGTTTGTCGTTGTCGCCACAGTTCAGCTGCTGCAGTTTTGCTCATTCTGCATCATTATTTCTCCTTTGCTTCTTGATATAAAGCGACCCTCCATCTGTTCTAAGACAAGTTATCAGAATCATTGGCCCACACATATTTGTGCAAATAGTCAACTGAGGGGTGTTAGAAATAATGTTTGTCAAGGAAGCTCACCAGCCAAACACACGGTGATAAACACACACATATTTAAAGGCCCTTTGAATCGGTGAGCAGCTTTATCCAGGCCACAGACAATATGTTAGAAACAGACACAAGTCAGCATGTAGGCCATCTGGTTCAGAGGTACTGCGCAATAATGGCACTTAAGTGTTTGCTTTTATGTTTTTGGCAACAATAATTCAATTTCTACCTCAAGAATTAGTTTAATAATGAGTCAAAATCCTGAAATGTCTTGGGGCTGCAAAGTTTTATTTGTTTGTTTTACTGAGAAATGCTTCAAAATACACAAAGTACTGCAATTATGATTTTTGATGATTTTTATGATGACTTTTTAAATCACTGACATTGTGCTGTGTATTGTTTTGGGGAGGTCAATAGGTAATTTAATTACAATTTTCCACAAAATGACTTCTCTCCATAATCCTAATTTGATTGCTTTTGTGAGCAACATGCAAAGACGGGAGGTTATAATTTGTGGCTGCCTGCCATCTGAGCTCTTTTTGATTAGCCGAGCAGTAGGTGGTCCAGTTTTTCAGGTCCGGCTGGCACATGTATTTATTCCGCTTTCATCCCGGCGAAGGGAACCCTTTGTAGCTGGTGACATTTGAAGGTTTTTGAAGTTGCAAATGACGTGCATAATTTTTCAGTGACACATTCTTCCACTTACAATATATGTATAGGGTAAACGCATTGTGCTCATTGTCATTGTGCACTGCCGTCACTGTGTTGCACAGCATTTCTAGATGACAAAAGACTGGAAGAAAAAGCAATTAGACAATTAGATTTCTTCTTGCCTGTCTTTCTTCTGACATTAACATGAACATTTGTCTTTCTGCTTCTCTTGTTCTCTCTGTGTGGCAGGTGTAGTGCTGATGGAAATCTCAGATGTCCACAGGAAGGTTCATCTTGAGCTGGAAGAAAATGTGAGTGCCAGATATATTTTTGCTTCCTGAAAATGTTCCCTAACTACGTTGCCTCACCGAATTTCAGACACTGTCACTCTCTGAACCTGTTGCTCACTGTGTTTCCAGACAAGCGTAAGCAAAGCCTCAATTCACTAAGCACCATTTAGTGGTTCACACAGTCAGCCAGTAGCTTTCTCCCCCCTCCACCCACCCTTGGCAGATATTTACTGCCTTCTTTTCTCCCTCCTCACCTACATCAACTACAGCAGAACCATGAGTAGGCAAGTACGAAGAGGTTGAATGAGGAAGGGAAACAACAGGTTTATGCTGTTGAGGCACCTGTTGGATTATTTCCTGGCTGAAAACAGGGGGCAGGCCTCAACATGCCCTGGGATAACACCAGCTGGAGCTGTTGAAGTTTGGTGCATTAAGAAAGTACAGCCTAATTTAGGCTGTTAGCATGCTAACACCGCAGTAATACTGTAAATAACGATTATTTTCATTATGAATTCAACACTTGATTATTATTCCAATTCATTTAATAATTGTTCTGTAAAATGATAGAAATTAAGGCCACACGCTCATTAGAAGTTGCCAGAACCAGTTGATTATTTTGTCAAAAAAAGTTAAAAATTTGCAACAAAATCTCACATGGGACAATGTTTTGGCATTAACTGATTGTTATTGATCAATTTTCTGACCATCCACTGATCCAAAAACTGTTCCAGCACTGTACCCAAACAATTGGCTGTATTTACATTGTTTATTGAGACCTTACTCAGAACTACGAGATCGTCACACATTTATACAAGATTGTTTTCTTTGAATGTGGCACAAGCTTTGTGCTCGGGAAATAAATAACACCAGAGTTTGAAAGCAAGCTGTTAAAGTTGATCTTTGGGGCAGAAAAGTTGTGAGGCGCTCCCCTGAGAAATTGTTGTTGCCATCAGCGTCAGTGAGTGGGTAGACTTGTTAATGGACTCCTGTTGGTGAGTCACAGCATCAATCCAGGTCGGAGAAAATAATGGAAGAAAACCTTTTGCGGACCTCGATGAAGCTCTGCGTCATGTGTGCAACGAGGTCTCTCTGGTCATCTCTGTGCGTTCAGTAATGGGGTCTTCCAATTCACTGATCCGCCCCATGTGGGCGCGCCACTGCGTCTCAACAAGGCTTTGGTGATGGGATTGCTGCGACACCCTCACACTAATGAGAGGGAGCTGCAGAGAAAGGGAGAAGAGTCTGTGGGCATTCCCACGCTTTGTTTCTGACTCATTCATAAGCGCAACCTCGGACTTGGCTCTCACCCCCGCACACACGCACCGGTACACTCTCCATTTCTCTCTTTGAGACTTACAGTATTTTCCCTGTTGACAGCAAAGCTGACAAACTGTTGCACTCCATCCACCCATCCAGTTAATACTCATCTGTGTGTCTTCTTCCCCTCTCCTCTCTGCTCCCTCCTCCTCCTCACCTGAAGTTTAAAAGGTTCCACAGGGAGATTATAACCGAGCTGGAGAGAAAGACCGACATGGATGTCAAATACATGACAGTGAGTAGTTTCTGTGAGTGTGAGTGTGTGTGTGTGTGTGTGTGTGCATGTTTGTTTTTTAAGTTATTCTGTGGCAGCGGCACTCCATCCATCCTTTTTTTTTAACACACACATTGCCCCTTAAAAGTATGTTTTGTTATGTTTTTGTTCGCATCATTGAGTTGTTGTCGACTTGATTTTTGTTGCTGGCTATGTGGGATTATTGGGAAGCACACATAAACATGTCTGTACGAAGAAGACTTAAAACATTTGAATGTCAATTATTGTGATCATTAAGAGGACGAGCAGGTAGATGGATGGAAAACTTTCTCATTGTTGTGAGGGTTTCATTTTCACTCAAACACTTGAACCATGACCGAGTCCTGCGCAGCAATTCAGTGCTGTAATTTTCTGTCATTATGACTGCTGCAGTCATGGCATTTCATTTATGTCCTAATGGGCGTTGTTGCTGCAATACAACACGGCAGTGCAAGCCAAAGTGGTCCACCAAGCATATTTTTAATGCTTTGACTTGTAGTCTTGTTGTGTTACAGGTGCACATGTCTGCACAACTGCACAAAGGGAGCTGCAAATATGTATAATTTTACATAAAGTTCCAATAATAATTAAATTAAAGTTATTCATGTCTAATATCAAATTTGAATATTCGACAAATGTCAAATGGAATCAAATGAAGACTAAGATAGCATCATATAAAATAAATGTATTGATAAAATGTCAGTTTAAGCAAACTAAATAATCAAAAGTAAGAATAAAAGTAAAGTGTCCAGTAAGTTTATACCTCAAGCTGAAGTATGAATATGTGTAGAGGTGATATGTGGGTTAGATAACTATTTTGAAAAAGACCAGTGTTTACACCACTGACTTTCCTCTGCTCCAGGCCACGTTTAAGAGGTACCAGATGGAGCACAAGATGAAGCAGGACTCTCTGGAGAGGTCTCAGGCAGACCTGAAGAAGCTGAGGAGAAAGAGCCAAGGCAAGAACGCCAACAAGTACGAGAACAAAGAAAGCGAGGTAAGATGGACAGAGACGCACAGACACGTGACACATCATGTGTCACATGGATGCTCTCGCTTTGACACCCACACACACAGGCGTGTTCATATGTGCATAGACATAATTACGCCGACACACACTCATTCACAAACCTTGACACCTGAGATGCACCGTGTCAAAGCCAGTGTAACAAAAGGTGGGGACAGTGTTTGAAGTCTCTGCTCTGTGCAGGCATGCAGGAGAAGATGTATATGTGTTGTTTGCTTCTTTTACACCTGCATACAATCTTCTATTGCACCATCTTCCTCCACCCGCATGCTCACCAAGTAAAGTACAAAACAAGCAAACAAACAAGGAAGAGTGATAATATTGACCAGAGACCAGTTTGTTATAAGATCACAGATGGGTTACCTGAGTGTACGCAATTAGTCACTGTGGCCTGTTAAGTCATCATTACAGTCGGTGTAAGTCGTCATTACATGGTGCCACCACACCCTGCTAACAGTGAGTCTCCTGGGTGAAAATTGCAGAGTTTAATCTGAACGCTGCACAGCAGCCTCAGATCTTACATAAGCTTCCTACCATCGATCCAGTCAGGCAGCATGTTGGCGTGTGTGTGCGTGCCTCTGTCGGTGTGTATACTGTCAACACAGTCCACCCTACCGCGATCCTGACAGAGATAAAGTGAGAGACGCAACCATAAACGAAAATACACAAGGAATAACATTACTTATATAGGTTTAATGCAGCTTTAATGCAGCCAAGAAAATATACTGTATTGTAACAAAAATAGTGGCAAACCTTTTTGCTTTTGGTCTGACAAAACAAGACATTTGAACGTGCCCTGAAGTTTTAGTGGAAATTTTGAGTAGACTGAACAGCTCTAGGATATTACTAAATAATAAAAAGTTAGTTGTGGCCCTTAATTTGTGCATTTAGAATAAATGCCAATGTATTTTTACAGAAATGCGTGTAAGCTGAAATCAAGACGTTACAGTAGCTTGTTAGTGAAAGTTACTTGATGAGCAAGATTGCGAAAATGTGATGAACTCTTTCACGGTGGCTTCCTTACAGACTCCCTTCCTTCTTCTTTCATGTGTCTTTCATTCCTTTGTTTTTTTGTTTTTCACTTTTTTTCTCACTCACCGTTGCCTTTGTCTGTTTCTTCTTTCCTTCCCAGCAAGCGGTGAGTCACTGTGATTGCTCACTGCTGTGCTCACTTATCTGATTTAAGGCCATGTATTAGGATTTAGACACCTGAAAGACACAGAGATGGGCCGGCTAACAGACAGGCAGGGTGTTGGGGCTTAGAAGCAGGAGTTTACAGCAGCAGATGATTCACCAGACACCAAAGACTCTTCAAAGCCAGGGAGCGATCCGCCAGAGAACAGAGACAAGATTTTATAAAAGAAGAAGAAAGTGAGAGTTCTGTCAGAACTATCAGACAATTCATTAAAAGACTCTCCAACTAAAAGTGAGCGCTAGTTTTCTTCTCTGCACACGAGATTAACAAAGATTGAGATATGTATCGAGGCTTTTATATGTCAAGGAGGTAAAGGGCGATGTACTGTATATTCAGAGGCATTGTGTCCATCTTACCTGTGCTCTTTCTTACCCAGAGTTCTCAGGATAAACATAGGTTGTCCATAGCAACAAGCTTGCCGCAGTTTACAGATGTAAGATGATTAAGAGGGTGTGTGTGTGTGTGTATGTGTGTGTGGAAATAGCATTTCACACTCCCCCTTTTTTTCCTCATCCACTTGTTGAAGAAATTATGCCGCCCACCACTACAGTTCTGGAAAGGTCCTCACTCTGTTTTTCTTTTTCTCTGTCTTTTCCTTTCTTCTATTCCATTCAAATTATTGTTATTGGCATTAATCACTGTAGTATTTCATGCCAAAACAAAACCCAAGACTATATAATCAATTAGCTCAATGAATGTATGTGATGAATACAGATTTGGATGCATAAAACTGTGTGTACGCAAAAATACAGACATTTGCCATACGCCTTTTTTTCCATCAGATTTATTAAGTCATTGTGGAACTGGACGCACGTGCACGAGTCTCTTTTTCACCCCCACAGTTCACCATAAATGGCTGTAGAAACGCCTTCAAACATCCATTTGCACGTTGACACTTGTGCCACCACTCAGTAGACCTGTCACTGAGAAGAACAGCAAAGAAGTGCAATTTTACAGATAATATCGCGTCAGTAGGTTCTCTAGCAGCATCAGAGCGGCTGTCTTTACACATGGCTGTGGCTATTTATAGCATCTGTACCAGTGATTTATCACACGTACCTATAAACCGTCATCTGCAGTGATATCACAATTATTATATTAAGTCAGAGAGATGATTAATGATTAATTATAGCACTCGTATTGAAACAGACTACAAAGTGCTTTATGGTTCAGGGTGAGATAAAAAAATCACTAACAGGGAGATAATAGCCACGTGTGTACTGGCAGCAGTATGAAAGCGGTGTCCTCCTAGCCCCTCAATAAAAACAACTATAAAATGATAAATGCTGTAAGTTGAATAACATCAGGAGACATATCTGCTGGGGAATGAACCTCTGATCCATATCAACAACAAGTCAAGTCAATTTCCTTATTCTAGCCCAAAATCACATTGCCTCAGTGGGCTTCACGATCTGTAAAGTGAAGGACATCATCTGTGCTTAAACCCTCGGTTCGAGTAAGGAAAAGCTCCGCAGAAAACACAGAGTAGGGATCTCTCTCTCTATCAGGATGGATAGAACAACAAAATCCGATCAGAGTATACAGATCTCAATGACAAAATATCTGATACAAGTAGATTATATAAGATATTCGTATAAATGTGGATGTCCAGGAAGATGAACAGGCCTAGGCGTTGCCACGTGGTACACTAGCCATTGGACGTCCTCTCCTCCATGGTGACCTGGAAGAGGACAGAAAAACAGAAGTGATCCATGATCCACGGGGGGCCCTAAAGGCATGATGGACCAGATCTGTCATACATGTGAGGCACTGAGAGCAAGGAGAGAGAGAGAGGGAGGTTCCCGGGGGGGCGATTGTCAAGCAGAAAGGAGGAGGAGAGAGCCAAAGAAGAGGAGCAAGAGACAGCTTGCAGCTTGAGGGAAACAAAAACAAAAACAGAAGTTAGAGAAATGCAGTGTTTATCAAAAGTTTACAGAGGGTTGTTTTCTCGATGTTATGACAAACGTGAACTCTAAATACTAAGGTTAAGAGATACATTTACACTGTAAAAGGTAACAGTAACAGGTATGAGTCAAGACTAATTAAAAGTTAAGGTGAAGAAGTTAGTTTTAAGTTTGGATTTAAAGGCCTCAATAGAGTCGGATTGTCTAATGTCAGCAGCGAGGTTATTCCAGAGGAAGGGGGCACGATAGGAAAAAGCCCCACAGCCAGTGGACTTCTTGTAAACTCTGGTGTCGGACAGGAGCCCTGTGTCCTGAGAGCATAATGATCTGTTGTACAGCAGCTTCCCATAAATCTGACTTTAGTGTTATACCTTACATTCATTATATTACATCATTGTATTAAAAACAGAGGTAGGAAAAAAGAAATAAAGGGAGATCAACCCGGCAGTAACAAGAAAAAGAGTGCTTTTTCTGCTGTTGTTTGTGTAGGTGTGCATGTTTGCATTAGACATTTGCATCTGCATCTACATAGCCACAAAAGTGAAGTTGTTATCCTAAAAACAAGTATTGAGTGAGATGCCATCGAGAGAGAGAGAGAGAGAAATTCTCATTCGGTCATGCAGTCAGGAAGCACTGTTTGAACAATGATGATATCACCTCTGCTGAATGTTAAAGCACACACAGCTGCGCACAGTTCGTGTCATTTCATGCTTCGCACTGTTGCTGAGAACACAAAAAAAAAAGTAGATTGGAAAATCTAAAATGTTGAAGAGATAGCTGCCTTAGTAGATTAGCAATATCTTTATCATCCCTTGTTATCATCACTTAATTAGTGTGATTTATAATCCTCTGACTGTTTATAGTATTAATTCTCCAGAATCGTTTTCTCTGTATCAGCTCTGAGGGCACGTTTTCTCTTGGAGCTTTACACCCAGAGGAGCAGTTTATACAAACACTTTGGTTAAGTAATTGATTGGGAAATTAAGCATTTTAATAATCTTCTTTACTTATTTGGTTGAACACAGGAGATGAGAAACTGAACCTTTTTTAAACATAAATGAATTTAACCCGGCCCGCCAAAGCTTCCTGGTAAATAAAGCTGTCAGCAGTTTCAGGCTTTATCAGAAGAGAGCGCAGTAGAGAGGGCGTGTACCATCGCGTTCACAGCCGTTACAGGTGTGCCAATTCCAGCCAGTCTGAGGAGGATAATTATATACATCTCACGTGTTGTTGTTTTTTTAACTGAATTGTGTATTTGCCCTTTTTGAGAAAGCATTTGTGTGAATGCCTTTTGGGTATCAAATGTTCTATTTGGTGAGAAAATGATAAAAAGGCTTTGCAAGAAATAAAATACATTTACTAGAGTAGCTATAAATGAGTCTGTATGAAGCTTAATAACAAATGAACCAAGATGATAAAGATGGTAAAATAAGCTGGATGAGTATGTCAGTGTTCATCACATATTCACACACACGCGCACAAGGACACACACTAGTCTAATGTCCCTACAGTAGTCTGACCTTTTATAATCTCAGGCCGTCTGTGTAGATAAGATGCTGTGCGCCCCTCCTTTCACTAAACACTCAATGCAACCTGTCAATACAGTCAACTTTAGTCTAATGACACCTTTCTGCTGCAAGAGAAAGATTAGGGTGTTCAGCAGGGAGGAGGAGAAAGCCCGCTCCTTTCATATTGTTTGCCTTTTGTTGAGTTTGTGTACAGATGGACGGTGAAAGGGACTAGATGGCTGCAGAGCATGTGGCAGGGAAGATAAGACAAGATCTGTTTGACGGTGGATAACAAAAGACAAACCAATGCATTTCTATCCAAACGGACTTGTTATCATATTATTTTATATGTTTGTTGCCAGTGCCTGGAAACGTTGACGAGCCGTCAGATGGACATGCAGTTGTTCATCGCAGACGGCTGTAAGGAGGCTCTGCTGGAGGAGAAGAGACGCTTCTGTTTCCTGGTGGACAAACACTGCATGTTCTCTTACCAGTTTGCCTCCTTCCACGACAAGGTACAGAACACTCCTGCCCCTCACTTTGTGACAGTCACGCACAACATTTTGCTTGCCCTTGGCTCATGACTTGGCTGGCTATGTCTCTGTGGTGGTGAAAAGCTTATATCTCACTGGAGAAAACCCGCAATTTTAAATCTACTCAAAACACCAGCCAGAGCAATTTATTCCAAAACCCACAATCTTAAGACTCTACATGCATTGTGTTACCATAGTGATGAAAATCTTTGTGTGCAGTGTTTCTCAGATTACTCATGTTTTCTTTTAATATCTTTCCTCCTGTCCGTGCCTGCTGTACAGGCCAAAGACATTCTGACGGCAAAGCTGGGCACCTGGCAGGACCAGTGCAACGACGCCACCGACATGCCCGACAGTGTCCTCACGATGATCGAGGGACTGCGCACGGCTGTCCCCATCACACCTCTGCCCTCTCCCTCACCCTCACGGCACAGCGTGGTATGATGGGAGGGATAAAGGGACAAACACCACACTTAGATTAGATTTCTGAGCACCTTGCTGTTATAGATTTGCATATTAATGAAGAGATAATGTCCTTTTTAAGATGTGAAGTGTATATAAATATCCTATATACCTCATATTAATCAGGATTAATTACATTTCATGTCAAAACTGATGCAACACCATAATAAGGAGACTGACTTGTTTAGATCTTACAGTATTTTAAATTGTAAATCCATGGATCTTCCCAGATATGCTTTAAAGGTTTATGTTTAACTTGTGATGAGGCTACTGCTACTAACAACAGGTACATAAAAGTGCTGTGTTGGTGATTCAGTATAATAAACTTCGTAAACATTGAAAAAGAAGCACTAGATACAGTTGCTAACATGCTAACATTATCGTTAATGTTCTTGTGGCAGAACATGTCCGCTCCCCCGGCCCCACCTCTGAAGGCTCAGACCAGTCCTCTGGCTAATATGTTCACTCCGGAGAACAACACTTCCAGTGTAACCAGCAACAGCACAGGTATCATGGCAGGCACTGTGGCATTGGTTTTCATTTGGCACCTCCCTGCGTGCCATTGTGGCTTTCAGCTTGTGCTCTTCAAGACAGGGAGTAGAACTGCCTGTTCCTTCGTTAAATATGGATGGATATTATCATGCCTAGAACAACAGCATCTGCTTCACTTGGGTTTGGGTTTGGGTGGCACTTTTTTTTCTGTGCTGCTACAAAAATGTCCTCCAGGATGAAATGGTTTTATTAAGTAAATGTTTATTGTAAACTTTTCACTTTTCCTTTGGCACCACTATAAGATTGATATTTTGACGTATATTGAAGCTTCTTTACAATTACTGAACAGATTGCTGTGTAGTTTGGTACGGACACACTCGATCCCCAGAGGACGAATTGCAATAATTTTGATATGCTGAACTTTCATCTCCATTGTCCCCTGCAAATTTGTCTGGCACTACTGGTTTATGACCAGATACCTGCCAAACTAATGACATTAGCCACAGCTTTACTTTGCGTCTGTCATTGTGAGCATGTTGCATGTTGATGTGACCACTGATCTGAAGCCTCACAAAGCTGTTAGCATGGCTTTAGACTGCTCGTCTTGTTGTTGTATTCTAGCTGAGACTCCTGATCCTCACCTTTCTTCCTTCCTCCCTTCCAGATCACGGGAACAGCGAGGAAAACAATCTTGCCAGGTCTGTGTCTGTCGCCACGGGCCTTAACAACATAGTTAAGAGGCCACGTGTGCGCACCATCTTCCCTCACACTGCCGGCAACAACAGCACACTGCTCAGCTTTGACGAGGGAGATGTCATCATCCTCCTCATCCCAGACGAGAGAGACGGGTGGATGTACGGGGAACTGGAGAAAAACGGAAAGTGAGTCGGATCACACTTGTTGCATTTGTCTTTAACTACACAAATAAGGGAAAGTGTGTGCACTTTCTGTACTGTATATAGAGACATGATTAAATGCTCTACACGTCTGTGCTCACCACACAATCAATAAATACCTCAGCTACCGTCATATTTTAATGAATAACACCAATACATTTTTCCTTCTTGTGTATGCATTTACTATAATCACCACCTACCTCATGGGCTTCATTATCAATTGTTGAAAACCCTCCTCTCATGTTCCTGTCTGCCCACCAGTCATGTGATTGATAAGAGTTGGACTGCACTGTCCTTACTGGTCAGATGGTCCCTCACTTGATTGTTATGCTGGCCATGTACGCGCACGCACACAGCTCCGGGCTCGCCGGGTGCTGCCTGAGCTGGATACACTCACTGATAAGGAAATCAAAGTAAATCATGGCCTGAGGGTGGGATGTACGATAGTGGACTGGAGTGAGGCAGAGAGAGAAGTTCAGAGTACCACCTGCTCTCCCACACAGACAGGCAAGCACCGAGCCAGCCAGCTCTCCCCGGGTCTCTGATGTCTGACTTTTTAAACAGGGATTTGATCTGAAGCCCTTGGAAGTGTGTTTTTGAATTCGAATCAGTCATCAGGTTTGATCTTTATCACTATCAAGGGAAATTACCTGGCAAATATTATCCCAAAAAATTGATCAAGGGCAGAAAGGAATCATTTCTGAGTTGCTTTTCAAAAGTAGGGGCTGCTGAAAAGTAAAACTTTGGTCTCGCTGCCTCTCGGCTGCAAGCGGGGATGACTAAAGGCTTAAAAAGTGTATATCATCTTGTTAATCAGAGCGCATCATGTTACCGGATGGGCTTTGATGCTGGGTTTCTCCCTTTGCCTGGCAACACCTGGTCTAAATCAGATACCCACACGCGCTATTGATGGACTGAAGGATGAATGTCAGGAGGATAGAGATAGATTGAATCAAGGCGAGCAGAAAGTGTACTGGTCAAAATAAATAAACAACAGCAACACGTGACCAAATAATGACACCGCGCGGAACATTCTCATGGTCACTTACCCTGCTTCCTCGCCGTCTTATCATCTCAGCAGGCTTGTAAGAGCTTTGCTTTCCTGTGCAGGAAAAGTCAGTAGGGGAAAATGAACACCCCCGCTACTAGTGAGCTGTCCTTGAGCAAAGTAAACCTATTCTGTGACCAGCAGTATCGCTCATGCTGGGACTCGGCGTGTGTTCTCAGTGGAACAACCTTCATTGAATAAATAAAAGCTATTGTTTATATGTGTGTAATTGAGTGAGGTGTATTTTCCAGTAGGAGCCTTTTTTATCGCAGGTACATGAAAGAACACTCATTCCCCAGGACAAATGTACAAATATTAATATTTATCCACATGGAGGGGGAGAGGCTGACTGGCTACATACTGATTACGAACAACAGCGCAATGACACACAGTCCTTGGTCTGAGCTTGTGACACAGATTCGTCGGTACTCGGTTTTCTAAAACCTTTTTATTCACTCGTGTGAATTTACTTTTAATTGAATTTTCAAGCAAAAATAAACTATGTTTCAGCAAATCACTTTATTTTTACATAGTGGTTATATAGCGGTATTTATATACTGGTTGAGACATTGACTCATTTCATAAACCAGCACCCTTGCGTGTGTCAGCTCAACAGGTGTGAGGTAAAACCTTGACCACAAGCCCTTGATCAATTCAAAACCATGATTTGCTGTGCTCTGTAGAGAAGATGGAGAATAGGAAGAATACAATCTCAAATCAAAATAAAGAAACAATCCAGTTAAAATTATACCCTTTCATGACATCTCTCTACAAATCATTTGACTTTTCTGTGTTGAATTCCAGTTTTTTGCTGCCATGGTTACCATAGGTATATGTACCACACAGTATATGAAATAGTAGTGCTTTGATAGTATATCTTCCTATATCTCTTTGTATCTAATGTTGAATAGCTGGAGGAAGTCAGTGAGTTGAGGGCAGGGCAGCGGAGCTTTTGGCTAATCACATGGAGAAGCTTTCAGATTGCTGCGCAACGGGAGCTGATAGGGAGGCTGGCAACAGGAGGAAGCACAGGTGTAATCATCCCCAACTCTGCTTCTGTCTCTTTGTCTTGCAGGAGGGGCTGGTTCCCTTCATCTTACTGCCGTGCACTCTCCGAACCTCTCGTGAATAACAACAGGTAAGGAGACTCCACGTCGCAGCTCACACACACATACACACACACCAGCAGGTTTCATGTTGCAGCCAGCTGTATTGTTGGCAGTGTTTCCTCTAGTTACTCCTGTTAGAGTGATAACCTTTCTAATCCTACGGGGGACTCTCCCATTCCTCAACCTTTGATTCCCGTCGAAGTCACGTCCTGCTTTCAGCCTCAGAAACTCTGTTTTCATAGGCCTTAGACTTTAAAATGTCTCTTTGCTTACATAAATATTGAGTAACCCTCAAATCTGTGTGATTCATATGAATCTAAAATTGGACTTTTTCAGACAAGCTCAGCAAAGTATCAGGAAACAGGATGTTGTCTGCTGCTGATGAATAGATTTTGCTGCTGATGAGAGAGTAGGTTCAGAGAGTCGACTCCAGCCTCTTCTTCAAAGAGACTAATCCCTGTCGGATTAATTTATTAGATCTTAATGTGCTGCACCTCCCACAGAGAGGCTGCCAGCAAACTGTCAGGGAAACAGAAAGTTTAAACTTTAACCAGCGCTGGGGGACACAACAACACACAAATACACACTTGTCCTTTTGTCCTCATGAGCACCCTCAACAGATTACATCTAGTCTGTGTCCCATAACCTCGATCGTGATGCCTATAAGCCCAACATCAATTTTAAGATGAACCTTGTCTAATTCTTACAGTAACTCTAAACCGAACAGCCCATGTAGCCAGGAGACTCGTGCAAAATCCTGTAATTAGTTTGATTAGTTGGCCTTTTTCTTCCTCTCCGTCTTCTCTTCCCTTCTTTCCTTCTTTCCCTCCACTGCTCTATTTTTGTCTTTTTGTTGCAACCCCGTCCCCTCTTCTCTGACAACGCCTCCCCTCCTCCACAGCGTGTCTGCTGCCCCATACCGCAGTAGAAGCGTGGTCAACCTCCACCATCAGGACACGGAGACAGACGAGGCGACGATGGTGCTCCCCCCAGCGGACTACTGCGACAGCCCGCAGCGCAACGCCGTCAAGAACAACGCCTCGTCCATCAACAACGTCACCACAAATAACAACCACCAGCACTCCCCCACGCCCTCTGCCGCCTCCTCCTCCTCCTCTGATCACAACACGGTCAGTCAGTTCGCCGATTCTTCTACATCCTGGAGAGCGATAGTTGATAAGTCTCATCCCCAGATCAGTGAATACTAAAGCGTCAAACCCGAGCTCCCCAAAGGGATGTGACTCATCTCTCTCTGCAGGAAGTAGAATTTTGTTTCTTTAAGCCCTGCCTTTAAAAAAGATTGTTCTAGGAAATTTAATCAGCCCAGAACAATTTGACCTACTGTCTCCTGCCAGACCTTTGTGCCGTGCTGGCACAGCTCTGCCTTAGTGTCGTGACGGGACTGGCAATGCGAGGCTGCGTCTCACATGATACCTGCAGCAGCATGGCTACTGTACCCTCAACTGCGCAGCCTTATCTTGACTGCTGATGACAGTGGTGGAGGGTGGTGTCAGATGAGCTTTACATGTCTGCCTTGGTAACTTGACCTCACTCTGATACACTCTCAGTGTCGGCTGACACGTGAAAAAAAAAATCAATAATTGGGACTTGGGGACAGTTTTACACTCTATGGTGTGTTTATCTCCCGACAAAATGCATGTGAGGAAGAAGCACACACTGAGTAGTAGTTTCATCTTCTGCACGTACAATCAATACTGACTGAAGATTATTTTCTTAATACTCAGCCTTTAAATACAATATTAATGGCTCATTTACTGTGTATGAAGACGACAAAGGTGCTGCATTCCTTTTAACATTAAGAGGTTTACATTGCTCAAACTTTAAAAGGCACCTTGACTCAGCAGCTCACTTAAGATAGGCAGAGAAAGGCTATGGTCAGTTTCACTCCATCCCTATGTGGTTGTAGGGGATGAAGACACAGACTGAGCAGGGCACAGCTGTAAAGAAGATTGCCTTTGTTCTATTAATCCCCAGCGTACTGATAATGAGTCTCCTGGAGTCTCTTCTCCAGTTAGAGGCAGTAACACAGGGACAGAGGCGAGCACCCTCGACTTATGTAACGACGAATGAAGCTCTTCCTCTTAGCAGCAGATGTTTTTTGAATATTTCCATCATAACAAATGCTAAAATAGAATTATTAATGTTACACACAATATCAGCGCCACCATCTCCCAATGCCGACCCGGCTGTAGTCATTATTTTACAAATGTTCCTCCCTTTGCATGCCATGCAAAGCATCAGCCAAAGTTGTGGTTTTCCTCCACGAAAGCTTTCATCATTCCCCTGCTGCGCTGGATAAATGTAAATGTGTTGTGGTTCTTCAGGGTCAAAAGCAGCTACCCTCTCTGCACGATCACACACAAACACACACATATCTAAGATATGTGTGTGTGTTTGTGTGATATCTGCCTTTACACACTTGGTCGTTATATCCACATTACTGATAGTTATTTATCAAAATCTAATTGTGTTAATGTTTTGTGGAGGTACCAATGGTCATCACTATCGTGGTATTTGGACAGAAATATTGTGATACTCGATTTTGTCGTCCAGTCCTAGCATTTATGAAATGCTTCTGATGAGATACATATTAATCAATTCCACCCAGTCCTACTGAACATGCTGTCGAGTTGCACTTATCCCCTCAAGTTCCATATGAACTGAAATTAACATACTTGATAATATGAGCAATGAACTGTTTTGCAAGTCAAATCAAGTCTCATGTTTTAGATTTTGTCCTGAGGCTATCTAAGTTAATTTTACTGTACATAATATTTGTCATCACATTTGTTTTTCTATTGCCCATTTCATCCTCATTACATACAGGTAAGGCCCAGACTGAATCCACAAACACACACAGAGCCAGTGTGGCTATTCTGGTGGCTTGTGATGTTTGACCCATTTAGAGGTTCAATGGTCAGACGGCAAATGGAGATACTTTTTTCTTTCTTGCCTCGACAGTATTCATTATTTACCACTCATTTAGGCCACAGGCAGACATACAGTAGTAGAGCCAACGATTACCATGCTTTTGTGTGTGTGTGTGTCTCCACTGTGAGGCCTGTCAGTCTGCATCCAGCCTCCGTCTCTCCACTACTGACGAGGCATTAGGTGGAATTCCACTCTGGGTGAACCCGATACCCGGCTTCCTTCTTTGTGGCTCTCTCTTCATTCTTTCAGTTTCTCTCGTCGTCATTTTTTTGTCTGTTTATCTCCACCTCTGCACACTTGTCTCTAAATCAAACAATGCATACCTCTCTGGAAGTGACTCTTATTTACCCTGGAGATGAAGGGACAGAAGTTTCTCCTCCATTCATTCCTCACACACACCCCTCGCTTTAACTTCGCTCAAAACACAAACACGAACACACACACACACAAACATACACGGATCCCAGAATAGACTTGTGTGTGGGAAAAGTTCTCATCTGCTACAGTAGACTATAATACTCTGGTTTATGTACAGCTCAGTGTATGAGTGGGTGGCTGAGGTTGCGTTGGGTGAGTTGGCAACTTGCGGCTGCAACATTAACAAACTTTATTCTTGTTGTGTTGTGTGTGCCGCATCGGTTTAGCCTCTAATTGTTTGTTTTTATCTCTTTATTAGTTGATAATTTTGTTGCCGCTCGAAACAGAAATGGACATTAGGCTGAATGCAGAACATCTGTAATCAGCAAAGCCTTTTCTTTTGGTCCAGAGAAGAGAAGGTGAGAGGAAGGGAGGAGGAGGAGGAGGAGGAGGAGGAGGGGGGTTACTGTGGAATGCACTGTCACCATGAGAAGAAATGCAGCCTCACTGGTTTGGTGCTTTGTGTTGAGGAAATGATAACGACTCACAGGACTGAATATATTTAGAGGATGGAGAGGCAGATATCTGTGAGATTGAGATCTACAGAGAAGGTTAAAGGAGCGGAGATGGTTTTGACCTCGACGCTGAGTATCAGTGTGGAAGAAGATACTCAAAGTGAAACAGAGCAAAACAGTTAGACGTGAAGACGGTCTAGGTTCTGTGGCTGAGCTTAAATCAGCATGTTGACTGCACAAGTGTTTGAAACTGCAGTGATTTGACAGAAGTAGAGGTAGCATGATTGTTGCTACGTGTTTCGTAATCCAAACATCTGTAGGAAGAGGACAGATGTTAAACTCTTTATGCCCTGTGGGGAAAAAAGTGGTCACAGTCACAGAGACTCATCAGTCACTCTATACACTTCTGACCTCTAGTGGAATCTGTGCAGCACTGCAGGCTGACAACTGGCTCAATCTGCAGCACTGATGCTCACAGCTTACAAACGGTGTCTGTAATTGAGTTATTCAGGACTCGTTTCACTATAGATACACTACACACAATTAATTATTTTGATTTATTGCCATTTTTGTCAGCATTTACTTGTGTGGATGTAAAATACTATTCAAAATGGCCTCAGATAGTCTTGAATTGTATTTGTTGTAACCTGAAGTAAGCTGCAGCAGGAAACACAAAACAAGGTCACACATACACACTCAGCTGATCTGTCTGAGTGTGTATGTCTTTATATTTGTTTCATTAGGCTGCAGATAGATTAGCTCCTTCAGTTAACCCCTTCCTGGTCACTCTTGTTGTTTGGTTGTCTCTCTCACACACGTGCTGTCTCGGCTCGACTCGGTTTCGCTCGGCACGTCAGCCCAGTGCACCAGGGATTTGCATTGCCATTACAACAGAGCTAACCGCTTGAAGATGTGTCTTCAACTGATGACAAGCTCGTCTTGAGCAGTGGTTAAAGGAGCGGCTGTAAATACTCTTCCTCCCGGCAGTATTATTGAAGAATAGACACCAACAAAGCTCTGCTAATTTCAGTTACTGACACGTTTGATTTTCTGTTATTTCTTCACAATAAAAGCCTGAGTTATTCAGTTTAAAAGCTAGTAATCTCCAAGGTGTAACCAGGACCCAAAACGTACAAGATAAATACCGTCAGGATGATTTCAGGTGGAGGGTCATGTGTGCTTTTTCTCTCTTCATTTGGTCATTTATTTGAAGATGCATTTTAGGGTGTAATTGCTATATTTGGCCTTAATTTGCAAGAAGAAGAAAAAAGTAAAACCACTTAGCCAGAAGTATCTGTAGAAACAAAAAAGGGTGCAGTCTTGAACAAAATCTTCCTCCATCTTCCTGCCGTGTTTGCTCATTGCGTCACTGACTTTCGATCATCAGAAAACTTTACGCAACAGACTTGAATTTCCAGATGCTCCAGATTCCACACACTGTCCCGTGATGTGACACAGCATGCTGTCTTTCCCACGCTTTCCCTCGCCAGTGTTCAATCTTTCAACAGCTAAAAGCTTGTGTGTTGGGTTATACTGTTCATCAAACGGATGTAAATGCATCTGGGCGTGAGTGAAGTATTCACACTGCGCCATGTATCATTGTTAGGTCATGTGTGACAGATTGTATTACAGTGAATCTGTGTTTTCTTCACAGATGGTCCAACCTAATGGCGTTGCGAGACCTTCGCCTGCGTACCTTGCGTAAGTCACATATTTTAACAACTGCCGTTCAGATGGCCCAGATATGCACTCGTCACTCATTCTCTGCTGCGTTTTTCCACAGGGGAGGAAACCCATTCGCCACAGTCAGGCTACGTCCAACCGTCACCAACGACCGCTCTGCGCCGGTCATCTGATCCGTCCACATTTTCACACACCCTCGATTCCCACAAACCCTCCTGTGTCATCTATCCCAGGACGTGCAGCAGCTCCTGGTCTGGATGGAACCAGACTAAACTTGGCCGGTACTGAGGAAAAAAAATGCCATTTGAATCTGGGATCTCCTTACTGCTGCAAACTCTTACAAAGTATTTTGGGACCATTTTATTTTACAGAACATATGCTCATATATTTAAGATGAACATATATATATATAAATATATATTTCCATGTCTATTTTTGTCCCTGTTTGTGGTGGTGATTACTTAAATGACCACATTCTTACCTGCACTTGAGAAACGGATGAAAAAAAAATGGTCAAAGAAAATACTGGAATGTATTTATACCGTTGATGTCGCTTGTTAATCGTCCAAATGACTGTTAGAAATCTTTTCTGTTGCCATAAGACAGTAAAAGAATGTACTGAAGAGGACCTCTGCATTTCACCGTCGGGTCCTTATGAAAACGTTGTATCTCAGCGTCGATACTGAAATGATGTTTGAGGGGAGATGCATCCAAAAGGGCACACAAGTGATCTTTACCCTTGAGTCCCTCTTGTATATACATTTGCATAACAGATGCTTTAAAAATATTGTCCTTTGCCATCTAACTTAACTTTTTGTAGAGCTAGACCATCATGGAAACAGGACTTTTGCCTTAATGACACATACCTAATGTAAAAATATCATGTACATGTTGCATTCTTCAGATTGTGAACATGAGTTGTGACAATCTCCTCCAAGCTGACAGTTTAATCATTTTTGGTCTTTGGCCCACATTACATCCCTAATAAAATTTGCTGTATGAAAAATAAAGATTTATTTCTTCAACTCGCTGTTATAGTTTGGTTTCATGCACAAAGAAAGTGTTTGAATGTCCCTATGGTCTGAAAAGTAACATATTTCAGTTTATTTACAGGAAGCGATGTTCATGCATTTGCAAAACATAAAAAAAAAAAAATGTCTCAGCAGGTAAGTAGCATTCATTTTTAATTACAGTAACTCATATATAAAAAGTAAGAACCTCAATCATAAGAGCGTGCGTAGTGTGTTTTCTAAAGCAAGATATTTTTTTTTAAATCCCTCCCACCCAGTTTATATCTTTCTCTTCTGCCATAGACAGTTATATATCATCTTGCTGCGATGGAAGACGTAGACATGGAGATACTGCACTTACAAGGACATAGACATTCTCGATTGATTGTCTGGTTGGGAGGAATGGGGCAGGGTGACTTGTCACAGAGTACTAAGATACAAATCCAGAGATTAAACACATTATTGAGAGATTTCTTCAGCTTTTACTCTCAGCATGCTTCCTTGAAGTGGAACTCCTCGCTTTGACATAAAGAGTCCTCTCAGACTAGGAAGAAGTCCGAAGTCAAACAGTGATTGAGGTTGTAAAGTCGAGGGCATTTCAGATTGTATGTACCTGAGGTCTGCATTGGCCCTGGAAAAGCACAACCCAGCAGAATAATCATCAAACAAACGGTCAGTGCAAATATGGCCCCAAGAAATAATATCAACAAAAACAGACAGAATGGCGCAGGCTTTCTGTCTGATGGAAGTCCATTGTTCCAGCCGGGACAGTTCACGTCCAAGGATCTTTACACGTCTTTTTTTTCTCTTAAAAATGTTGTATGTGTTACTCCATGTGACACGAAGAGGCAAAAAAAAAGGTTCTGGAAAGAAAGCTAATACATCAGTGATCTACATGGATCATGTGAGTACAATGTTACTAAGCACAAAACGAAAAAAAATGTAAGCAGCGTGCCAGCAAAGACAAACGAAAGGAAAACACAAAAAAAATCAGGCACAGAAACTACACGTGCCTCAGTAACTCTGGCTTGTCAAAACATAAAAGGAATCTGCTCAGATCCGTGGATAACCGAGCTAAATCTACAGAAGAAATCAATGACTGGTGGAATCTCTGATGATCACTCAGCATGAAGTGAAGGCACTGACAACAGCTGGACACTTACAAATGCTAGAATATATCCTCAACTGGCAGATGAAAACACCGTTCAACACGTGCCTCTAATAAAAACTCACGTCGTAATTCATGGTAATATCAAGTTGATCATTTGTTGTACATAACATAATGGCAACAGCAATATGTGCAATATTAAGAAAAGATAACAAAATAAAAGACACAAAAATGCTGGATTATGTGTGTGTTTGTGTGTATGTGTGTGTTGTCTATGCATGGGAGCATGAGCAGGTGCGTGAGCTGTGGTTTGGTCCCTCTAGCCGAAGGTGGCGCCACAGTTGGGACACCTCCTCTGGCGCAGTGCGAAGCAGAAGAGGAGCCCGAGGGGGAAGAAGAAGATGGCACACAAGATCCCCAGGCAAGTGAAGTCATCCTCCAGGACACCAACTCTGCAACACACACACAACAGGAATACGATACAGGATTTAAATCACAAAAAGACATTTGTCTGGATGGATTACTGAAAGAGAAGAGACACTAAGTGACCACAAAGAGGCCCGAAACATTGAAAGAGACATAAATAATACAGAAAGATGCAAAACAACTGACACAAAACTAACAACAAAGATACGAGAAGCAAGACAGCTACAAAGAGACATTAGATAACTGCAAGGACATGCAAAATTACCACAGAGAGACACTGATCGGCCACAAAGGCCCAAAACATCCACAAAGTGATGTCAATGACCCACTTCTTTAAAACTTAAGAAACTCACAGGTCACGTCTGCTTAAGGCTTCTTCAGAAGTGACCGAGGTCTGACCTGTATCACAAGTAATGACATTATACTAATAACACTTCACCGAATGCTGGAGTTCCTACCTTCAATCTAAGCTATGCCCTGACATTTAAACAACAATCAGGAAGGAACTGCTCAGTTTAAGCCTGACCTCATTCTAAACCAACAAAAAGTTTGCAAATTCTTTAGAGATGTGCCGTTTCCTGTTTTTCCATTTTTTTCTTCTTCCCCCATAGAGCTCGATCGCTGTCTCAATGTAGAGGCCGGAGAAAGAATGAAAATCATTCAACACTTTAATCATTGTGTTTTTTTCAAGTTAGAAGAAACAAAAGACTATTTATAAAAACATCTATTTATAAAACATCTAACCTTTAATTTATCTTCGTGACAATATTAAAAAGGTTGCTAACGTCTTGTTGAATTGCTAAAAGTTGAAGAAAGTACAATCCTGAGGTCTTGAAGGCCGCGTCTCGCAGCAGCTTTAATCCAGAGTCACGGTGAACAAGTGCTAACCGCGGTCTCATGACCGCACCACGACGACCAGCGTGGCCACTAAATCTGCTGGAGGCCTCGAGGAGGAATTAACAAAGGACGTGTAACAACCCAGATCCTGAAGAGATGGGAAATGAGAGGCTTCACTGGAAAGCATTTGCCGCTAATGCTATTAGTGTTGCATAGCTGTAGATGTTTTGATTAAATGGAAATAATCTTCATAAATAGGCCTTAATTACACTGATAACATTAGATTCTGCTGCAGCGATGAACTGGGTTTAAACCCTATTAAGATTTCTCTAGCTCCAAAAACATTATACACAAATACATGGCACTGCAAGTTAACAGTGTTTGGTCTGCCGTGGCACCACACCACAGACAATGTGCCATGTCACAAGTACTTGTATTTGCACAGCTTATCTGTGCACTGCTGCTAGGAGCTGTGGCTTTTATTGACCCAGGAAACGTGGCCACGATGCAAATCCTACTCTCTTACGCACATTTCACACACTGTAGACACAACAGTGTTCGTTAGTGTCAGGGAGTAGCATGTCAGGGGTACTGAAAGTATGATCACTTTGTTGGACGATAGACTGTCACAGGAATAATTGTGATAAACGATATTATTGTCATTTCTGTCTGTGGAAGCCCCGAGATCCCAAATTTATTTGAAAAGACTGTTTACACCGTGGACGCCTGTGATCCTGAGCATGACCTCAGTGTAACTCTACCTTCAGGGTGAGCAGAGAAGATGTCAATCAACAAACGAACTATGAACTCATTAGACTTGAGAAAGGAAATTCCTTTAAAAGTTGTTTAGGCGAATACTGCAACGCTATCCTGCTGTGAAGTTCCAGAAAAGTTTTGCGGACTTAAAAAACTTCACCCAACTTTCCATCGGCATGAGTGTGAGTAGTTAATGACTGGATTTTTCATTGATCTTATCCTTTAAGACCATTTTATGCCACTGACATAGTGATAATATAAGAGCACTGTAATACAAGTACAGCATTTCAAAGACTAGTGAACTTATAATTCTCAAGAATATTTAGACATTGAAATTGGACTTTAAATGATCCTAAATAAATAAAACATGAATAAAAATGGACTCTGTGGCTGTGTTGGACACAACAGGCAACACAGCCACATCCAGAAATGCGGATGCAAATGATCAACATCATGTACGTGTGACTGAGTTGGTAAGATGAGTGTGATAACTCCAAACAAAAACACACAGAGTACATTCATTTAACAGCCGTGTCATTGTGCAGTCAGGAAACCCCCAGGGCCCCGCTGCAGGCTCAGTGGAGTCAGTCCAGGTGTTCCTCTTTTTGGGCAACTTTATAATTTCGTAATACAGTAAGTTTCAGAGACTGCCAGTAATGATGATTATTTAGCAAGAACATACATAACCACATATGTAACCATGTTCCCATAACTGTTCTGCATCTTATTTTACATGAATCATGGCATTGTATCCCTGTTTTTATGTCTTTTGTATGTCAAGCACATGTCATTTCGTTGTTATAAGGCACTTTGAGTTGTGTGAAAAGTGCAATACAATTAGAGTTTGCTATCATCCTTTTTTTTTTATTACGATAGCTTTCAGTTGAAATAAAACCAACAGAAGCACACTTACAGGACATTCATCATTCACCTTGTGACAATAAACAATCCTGCTGAACTGCTTGTGTGTTAAAAAGCTACACAACCACATTCCTTCAGTTCCTGGAATAGACATACATTATATTTCATTATTTAAATTCAACCAGCGGATGGGAGTATGTGTGATTCCCATTTGCTGTTCTTGTGAGTCGTGACCTGACCGGCCCCCCCCACGTCACATGTTCCAGGCTGAAAATCATCTGACTGACAGGGTGTTGACTCAGGCACAGTGAAACCTACATAAAACTGTCGTCTAAAAACTGAAAGTCACGTCCGCTTGACATCGGGTCACACTGTAGGCCTGATAATAGGCACGCAGGAATGACAAAACCACACACAGACATGATGGGTTTGGCCTCCGAAGGAACTGTGGTCAGGAACCAGCTTAGTCACAGTTTAACCTCGTGCTGATCGAGAAAGTGTGTTATTTTTGGTCATGCCTACAGTATCTCCTTCTTTCCTCTTTGTGTATGAACTGTGAATCAAGTGTTCTGATGTATGTGGGACACTTAGACATCATATGATCATGTTAGCACTCCATTGTCTAAATGATATACACTCCAATGTGTATATTTTTGACCCAATAAACTGTTTTTACTCTACCCACCACTACAAAGATGTTAAGATGACGAGTGGGTGTGCGTGTGCTCTCACCTGCAGGCAGGGCAGCCCCCGACTACCACTACAGAGGGTTGGATGATGGTGTAGGTCCCAGCATAGGGCTGCTGGGCTACTGCAGGGGCCATTTGGGCTGATGGGTACCCTGTGGTTGAAAGAAGGAGACAAAATACATGTTATATATACACTGTATATACATAGTTGTTAATGATTACACAAATAACCATAACTTTTTTTTATTTTTATGGTTTACAGGAGATCTGTTTACATAGGACCCTGCACACACCCAGCCCTGTGTCACAGTTAGAAAGCACTTAAGTAATAAAACAGAAGTTTATAACTTCTTTAGCACCAGGACAATAAAAGGAAGTGACACTGCAGGTTATACGAGGTGGTATACGAGCTTTAGTCCAGTATGAAGTTGTATTACATTGATCTATTGGTAAGAAAATAAGTTTGAACAATCAAATGTCATGTCAGAGAGCTACAATCTTTGTGAGAATGTACTCTGTGTATACTCAGGATACGCTGATTTATGGGGGCAATGATACTGATTTATAATCACAGGGATGGTTCAAAGATCAGTCAAATCTTTCCATGACAAAACACAGCTCGGACCTCTTATGAGACATGTCTTTAATTCAAGTTTCTGCAGTGCTGGTGAAAGTCAAAGCCAGGTTACAACAAATCAGAGCTGATCAGTGTGTATATTGTTTGTTGGAGGACTCACTGGTTCGTTTCACTCTCAGGGCTTATTGATTTCTTTTCCAACCACCTGTGTATGTGGGCGGTGATCATTTGTGTTGACACACTGAACTTTGATACCGAACTTCTCAGAAATGTTTACCGACACCTTTTGCCTGATAAGGATGCCCCCCTGTGAAGACGGACTAAAACTCAACACAGTACAGCTGTACGTACAGTAAACATAACAATTGTCCCTTTGAGTTGCAGCAACAGACTGTGTTCACCTCGGGAGAAAACCAGAAGCACGTGATGAGCAAATAGGAAATTACATGCAACTGCCAGAAATGACACTTCATGTCAACTGCATAACTTCCTTGTTGTAATAAGAGCTGTAAAGGTTAGCCGAGTAATCTATTAACTGGTATTATATGATATAGAGTCCTATTTTGATCGGTTAATCATTTCAAGGCTTTTATTATTTGATTTTGGCTTCTGAAATGTGATTTTATTTTTTTCCTATTTCTTTACTCTCTACAACAGTAAACTGAATATCTTTTAATAAACTGAATAATCACTTTTTTTTTTTTTTTTTTTTACCCTTTTCTGACATTTTATGGAACAAGCCATTAATCGATTAATGGAGAAAATGAACCAATTCAATCACAGTCAGAGGATGCCTGCCTCCTTCACATATAACACACACATACCGTGTGAATATATGTACGTGGTGGTGCAGAGCTCCCTGCAGTGTGAGGAAACTTATTTATATTCTGTTGCTTCACATAAAACACTTATTTGATTGATTGTCTGCAAACATCAAACTGTAAACTGCTGTTTTGTCATTTCTGTGAGCACTCATGGTTGACTGCTTTAAAAAAAAAAAACAGCGTGTTACCTAATTTATGCAACAAAAAAAATGGTCAGTATAAATAACACATCGCTATTGCCTTACTGCGCATGCGCCACATAAGAGCACCTGATAAGCTAAACTAATGACTCTTTGACGGGTTTTGCAACTTTAAGTCTCAGACATGGTGGATTAAAATCGACCCTGAGAGTTAATGACGATAACAAAGCCGAAACAAATCGACATTTGGTGTTTGAACGAAGACGGAAGTGGTCGGGGGTGAGCCCTCTCTTCCTGTCTGGGTACTTTCAGCTCACCGTGCGACATGAGCGGGGCTACTTGCCTTGGCCGTCGGGGTACGGGTATGGCGGCGGGGCCGGCGGGGGGATGGCTCCATAGCTGTTCTGCTGCGGGCCGTACTCGTAAGCCCCCGGGACGGCGTTGTAGGCGGGAGGTCTGTCCTGAAGCAGAGGTTTGCTGTCCACCATCTCAGCCGACGTAATGCGTCCTCAACTTGTCTGCTTTAACTTAATAAACTCGGCAGCAGAGAGGCTCTGACCTGAACTCCGGCTACTCTTCTGCTGTGGCACGACGAGCCGTGCGACGTTCACTGACGCGCAGTGGCGACAAAAACAAAGAAAACAAAGAAAAGACGCTGCGCCAAAATGAAACTTCGTCCCTCTCCATGCGCCAACTTTGTCCCCGTCGGCGCAACAACCCCAAATCTTTCCCGAGCGTCCGCTTCAAAGACAGGGATGAGGCTGATTCAGTCCGGTAATGATTAACTTAACTCCATTTCCCTCCGTTCACTTGGTCCTGCGGCACCCAAACAACAGTCATCTGTCATCGCAGCACCTTGTAACTCAGCTGGAAGTCATGAAGGCTTTTCCTTTCTGTCTGGATTGTCACAAGAGAAGAATCATGTGATGAGCTGCTGTAGCGCCTCTGCGCACTCAAAGCCTTCTTAAAGCGACAGCGCACGAAAATGAAAGGCTGCAGGCTGAGCACTGCAGAGCCAGCTGCTCCACCTCACAGCACACCATCTACCACAGCGACAGGCCTGTGTACATAGTGCAGTCACTGTATGTCCATGCTGCTTTCCAGGTGGTGCACATATGAGATTATCATGTTATTTGTGGGACCAAGTATGATTTATTACTCACTAGTTACTTACAGTAACTTACATAATTGCTGTCCTGATTATGAGTGGGCCATCCTTGATGTTGCATAATATTGATCTCACGTCCTCGGATTTAATCAGAGTAGAAGGTTGCAGCAGGTTTTTGGGAGGATAAACAGGATTTTCCACAAAAAAAAACCCAAACAATATCAATACAACACTTTAAAGGGGCAACTTACTTCAATATTTTAGCTTCTCTGTTAGGCTCAGGCCATAATTTGATGAGGAAACATAAATAAAACTGTAAATCTGTGACGCTTTGAAGCTCTTTAAAAACATCACAACCTAGCTTATTATTTATTTAAAGGTGCGACATGTCAGGAGTAGCCACCTGTTGAATTTATACTCAAAACAAATAACCTTAACTGCTACTAACTTTAGCTGCCATTAGCTCAGTTAGCCATGCAGCTAGCGGTTCAGACTGGAAGACCGGGAAGTGTTGGTGTTTACATTACTCGTACAAGAGCATTGGGGCTAGATGATTAGCATGCTAGCACCAGTAAATATCTGCAACACAATACGCAGATGTTATGTCGTCACTTCCTGCTGAAAATGTATGTACATTTTTTAACGATTTCAAATAAGATTCTGACATGTTGCACCTTTACGAGGGGTTTTGTCTTGAAGAGTGAGACTTTATGTAAAGTATCTTTTGTACCAGATGTCTGAATATAAAATATACTAGTAACCTGTTACATTAGTAATTTATTTAGCTGAATATTTATTACAGCAATCTTTGCTCCCAGCACCATTGCACTATTGTATTCTTGTTTACAATCTACAGAAACAGTGTGACTTCTACAGTATAGACATGTATGTTGTTGTTAGTTGTTGCTTTATATATACACACTGTTTTGCCTACTTGTATATACATGCTGTTATCATTAAATATTTTCCTTTGTTCAGCTTTGTTGTCCTGATTCTTACTCTATTTCTATTTCGAGTGAGATTCCTTGTATGTGTACAACCAAAGAGATTTAGGCGATATATTCTGAATGCATCACTTAAAGGTGCACTCTGTAGTTCTGGGGAATACATTTTAATTAGACAAGAAAGATCTTTTATGCCTAAACAAACTAAATAAACAAACACTCTTTCAGGACTGAATAAACAAACTGACCTTAAAGGGCCATTTCATACTGTTTTACTCTGTTTATATGTGGCGGACCCTGCCACCTTTCTTTTTTTTTATACTCTTTATTTACCATTTTTGGAAAGGAAAAGAAACAGACAAAACTGACAAAAAAAATTTAATAGTTATGCTGCCACCTTTCTAGCTTCAAACAGTGTTCTCGGACTTTATTTTCCTCTGAGAACAGCTTGTTTATTCAGTTATGAAGAAAAAAAACAATATTTCAGAGTTTGTATTATTACCTCATATTGTATATATTACAATTATAAGCTTGAATTTCTTGTCCAAAACTACATAGTGCCCCTTTTATTGGCTAGTACTTGTACTCACATACTCAGCTATGTTATACAATTAGATACCACTTGTATAACATAGCTGTTGCTGCTACTTATACCAACTCCTGCCTCCTGATTAACACTTATACAAGATGAGGTCAGCGATGTGCTGCAATGAAAACCTGCAGCTCAGGTGGGTCATGTCTAACTTCCTGTTTTACAGCCCCCTCTGTTCAATGTGCTGAACCCTGGACAAGACAGAGGTTCATCTGTGCGGCAGCATAATATCATTTCCCCACCAAACATAAACGTTACTGAGGGAAGTTGGCCATGAATAAAAGTTTTTTCCGCACCACTCCACTCTTTCTACCCTCCCAGCTTCTCTCTGCATTAAATATACTGTATCCAAACACGTAAAACCAAACCTTACGCTTCAATAATTCATTTGGCGCTGAATGAATTATTGAAATATGCGCGTCAATCAGCCGAGGCGTCGGAAAGAAAGAAAAAAAAGAACACACACCGGAGGGGCTCCTGTGTTCGACCAATGGGAGAGCGAGGTCCCACAGCTCCAACCAATGGGAGCGCCACTTCATCCATTTCCTGTTGTGGAGTCGGGAGTCGCGCAGAGCATTCCTCTGCCTCCACTATGTGAATTAAAACACCACGAATGAGTCCACCTCTCCACGGCGGAGGTGTCGTTCCTGACACAGCCTCATGTGTAAGTAACAGCCATGTGTGTGTGTGTGAGAGTGTGTGTGGCCGCTGCCTGCAGCCCCGACCCGTAAACAGATTATAGCCGACTTTGCGGCATCCATATCAGCTGTCTGTGTTATTACGATGCAGAGCGTGTTTCTCACTCCTCCTCCTCCTCCTCCTCCTGCTGTCATCTAACGTGGATCCAAACATCTTGGATGTGTCCTAGCGTGGGCCTCGGAGACGGCAGGTATCGGCTGTTGCACCTGATGTCATGACACGTCTGTTGATATTCCCTTGACAACCGCGGATCGGATAGCAATATTCAGGTAGGCTGCTGTTGTTTTTCATCCTGGATTTACTGCAGGCCTCTGAGTGTGTGTGTGTGTGTGGAGAGAGAGAGAGCTGCACTGCAACATATAGGAGACGTGAAGTTTCAGTCTGTGAAACTGCATTCTGTCACAAACTATGAAATGTCATGGGCTTTATTTGCTCCAGGTGATTTCTGTGTCTTTAAACGCATCATTTCCGTCCGTTTGATTTTGGAGAATAAAGTTCAAGCGGCTGAATGTGTCACGTTAGCGTACATTTGTTTGAAGAAGACAGGGTGAAGGCCTGTGTGTGTGGCACAGTGACAGTCAATATCGTAGCGGATTAGTATCAGTCGATAAAGCAAGTGTCAAGCTACGTGGTGAGAAGAAAAGCGAGACTTCCGGTCATAAATTTCAAAGTAAAACATCATGGCCACGCTGTAATGGTCACTTGAGGAAAGAAAAAATCCAAGAAGGGAATGTTTATGAATAAAGTTAGAAGCCTGAGAATAAAGTAAGACTTCAAGAGTTACCATAAATACAGATTAAAGGTTAATTCCATATTTTTTCTCCATTTGTTCACATTAAAGTGGAGCTATAGTTATGTTGTTAGTTTTAAGTTATTATTTTTTTGTTTGATTAATCGAGATGTTTGCTTTAGTTAGAGTAGAGTTTGATAGCATTTTTTTTGCTAGTTATTTGTTTAGTTTAACAATTGTTTTTTTATGTCTAGTTAACATTTGTTGTTGTTATTGTTAATTTGGGTAACACTGTGGGCACCCTAGGTTATCTAGGTAGATGGATAGGTGTAGGACCATGATGCACCTGGGTGGGCCTATTTTCTTTTTTTTCCTTCTTTTTCCTCTTTTTACCAGAGCAGGAGAGGCATGCAGGATTCCTTTGCTGCGTACAATATAAGGGTCATGCCTGCATATGTGACAAAAATTGTATAAAGCTTTTTTGTTTCTCCAGAGGAACCTGCATGTCATCTGATAAATAGCCTTCAGTAATGTCACTTAGTGGCTAAAGTGCATTGTGGGTAATGTAGGCTCCAGGTTTTTAAAAGGAAGAAGAATGCGTGGAAGAAATAAGGTGTTATCTCTGGCTCTGTTGTATTGATTTAGATCAGTTGTTTTTAAAACAAATGCAGACTGACATCACTCAATATACTATGCATCACACCTGGAGCAGTAAAGTCATGGATTAGACAAGATACAAATATGTAGGTTATAACACCTATGTAGAACTTTGTGGAGGTCTGTCAAGTTTTCTTTTCATCTAGCACTACAGCACCTTATCTGTTTATCAAAAATAAAAATTCAGCTTCTGTGATTTGGATGTTGCTGTAGGCCATTTTGCAATTTTGGTTAATTATGCAGCCCCAATTAGTTAATAAATGTAATTAAATGAATGAAAAGAATCTGAAAAAACCCCCAGTAAATATTCATAATAAAACAATAAAATACAACAAAGTATATATAATATGACATATCACATATTTCTCATATGCCTCAAGTCTTATTTCTTATTACAGTGATCCAAGCTACCAGAGAGGGAGAATAAATGTTAAAGAATGAATCTAAATGCAAATGTAGCCTTTCCCCATGGCCATAACTCTTCAGGATATCAATAAAGCTGAAGCACAGAGAGTCATAAAGTAAAACCCAGACGGCCTGGAAAGTTGAGTGCTGTCTCTGTCTCTGCTCAGGGGCCATCATGCCCATCACGCTGCTGTGGGCCGTGGATGTGTACGGCCGGGTGTACAGCCTGTCCACAGCTGGCCAGCGGTGGGAGCGTGCAGACGACATGCTGCTGGAGCTGAAGCGCGTCACTGCGGGAAAGGGTCGCTGCTGGGGCATCGGCTGCGACCACCGTGTTTACCTCAACATGATGCCCAGCGAGACCTCCATCCGCTACAGGGAGGAGACCTACGAGAACCAGGTCGGCCCAAGTCCATGCACTCGTGGTGTAGACGCTGTATGACGTCAGTGCTCAAGCGCTCTGTATATGTGTGTGTTTTCAGAGGTGGAACCCAGTGGACAGCTTCACTGACACGCTGCTGCCCACCGACCGCTGGCCGTGGAGCGACGTGACAGGGATGAATCCGCAACCGCTCCACAGCTTTGAGCTGCCCTCCCACAGCTGGGAGTGGGAGGGGGACTGGTATGTGGATCAGAGCTGTGGAGGAGAACCCAGCCAGACCGGGGTAAGAAACAAAACACAAACACGCAGTCCTTTCATTTATTTCCATGCTTTTTTTTCCTCGCTTTCTAATATTTATGACGATGTCTTTATGATGTCTTCTCATATTGTTTAGGGCTGGGAGTATGCGGTCGATTTCCCAGCCAACTTCTCCCCGGACAAGAAGTGGAACTCCTGTGTTCGTCGGCGGCGGTGGATCCGCTACAGGAGATATATAGCACAAGGCACCTGGGCCAGGGTTTGTACACTCTCTGTTTTTAATCTGCATCTCTCGTTTCTGTCAGTGTGGAGAAGTTGAGTTCAGGTCAGAGTGAAGATTCAAGTCAAAGTCTGTCTCTCTGCAGATCCCTCTGGACAATCCCAGGAAGCAGCCGCTGCCGCTCTGTGACATCAGCTGTGGTGGTTGGGAGATGAGCGACCAGTCTGGGAGGTATCCCTACCTCTGGGGCGTGTCACAACAAGGACAGGTGAGTCATGTGACGAAGCCATTTTCAGCCACAGTTCACCAGAATATCAAACATAGATATCATCCCTCTTACCCGTAGTGCCATTTATCCATCTAGATTGTTTTGGTTGGAGACGTCTGCCTTCTCTCGAATATGATGAAACTAGATGGCACTCAGCCTGGTGTGCTCAACCTAAGAACTATTTTCTTTCCTTATCACCACACGGAAGGAAGCATGCATCTACTCATGGATGAGGGGTGAGGTAAGCTAGCGATACAGCTCAGCCGAGGAGGACGCTAAGAATGTTTACATCCCACACAGTCACGAGAACAAACCTCTCATCCAAAAGTAGATGCGTGCTTCCTTCTGTGCGGTGATACGGAAGGCAGATGTCTCCAAAACTTGGCAATTAATAGCATTTTAATTGCTTGACCACCTCTACACACATTAACCTGTTAAACAGCCCAATATATTTCTCAGGCAAGTACGCTGATTTAAAGCAAAGATTTGAATTTTATTAGATGAAATGCTGCAAATGTGGTTCAGTCAGATACTGGAGCAACAGTCTGCTGTCCTGCTGTAAGTCCAGTTCCCTTTTTTGGCCACTAGAGGGCAGCATGACCTCAGGTAATTTCTTCCTGAGGGATTTAATTCCCATTCGCCTCGATGCATCCAAGTCTTTTTGAACACAGCTGAAATTATATTTGGAATAACAAGGTTTAATGATTTATATACATTCAGTATATAGTATTGAAGATGTTTTATTTTATTGCAGCCAGTCATGACTTCATCTTTACCTTGCAGGTGTGGTTCAGGGAGGGCATCCACCCCCGGGTCCCAGAGGGCACCACCTGGGAGGAGGTAGAAGTGCCCAAGGAGGTGGCTCAGTTATCGGCCGGCCCCGGAGACCTGCTGTGGGCTTTACTCTGGGACGGGAACCTGCTGGTCCGCACTGGCCTCAGCCTGGACAGCCCGACTGGTTGGAATTTATTGTAGATCACATTTACCCCCAAAAGTTATTGTTCATTTTCTTTTTATTCTGTTTATTGTATCACAGTAATAGGGATATCTTGACCAAACAGCATTTTCTCTTTCCTTCAGGCATATCGTGGGTGGAGGTGGAGTCACCAGTGAAGGAGGTTGAAGCTCTTCACGTATCAGTGGGAGTCAGTGTGGTCTGGCTGGTCACTAAAGACTACAAGGTGAACCTCAGCTCCTCACATGTGTTAACCTCTGATTAGCTGCTGCCCTAACATATCTGTGGCTGTGTGTTTATGTGTTTCAAGGTGTGGTTCAGGCGTGGCGTGAACTCCCACAACCCCTGTGGCTCCGGCTGGATCAGCATCGGAGGGGAGATGATGATGGTGGATGTTGGACTCAATGACCAGGTTAACAGATTTTTGTTCACAGTGTGATGAGAGCCTCTGCCTGATCACATTGTATTGCTTCTTCCTTTTAAAGGTTTAATTCAGAAGACAGCAAAAGTCAGCTGCATAGTTTAATTCTGTTTATGTGGCAAATAGCACTTTTGTGTGTATAATGTAATTTCAATAACGTGTCTGTTACTACTGATGCAAAGTAAACTCTGATCCTGTTATTTAGGAGCTGTACCTAAACAGGAAGTCTGCATATTTACAGCCAGCTTTGTATCATTACAATGTTGGTCTTGTGTGCAGCTGGACAAATCCGCCCAACTCGCAGTGCGTCACCCATCAGCAGGAGTGTTTATTGGTCCTGAGCGGTGCAATGCATTCTGGTTGCTGTAGTTTTTCTACCTTTTGAGCCAAAGGGAATACCACAGCCCTCATTTCTCTGTGTTCTCTGGTCATGTAGCACCAATGTCAGGAAAATTTGGAGTCTTTCTTCGGCATAGACTGTTTGAAAAGTTGAAAAGGCCGTGCTCCTAGCAGTGAAATACTTCTTTAAGTATTTCCATTTCATATTACTTTCTACCTCCACTCCGTTACTTCTTTATAGGGATGACAGAGTACACCGTTATCTGTATCCGTATCTGTACTCAGAATGGCTGGTGCTTGAACTGGAAAGGGTCGGGATTCAGGTTGACAATTATTAGATAAATGTATTTTTTATTTGAAAACTATCTATAGAAGAGCTTCATAATTGATCTTCAGATCAATGTTTTTAATCGTAAGAGTAAGAGAACTATTTACTAATAATCTAAGTCATCAGCTATACGTTGACTTTAACTTAAGTAACATTTTGAATTCAGGACTTAGTATTGCTACACTCTACTTCTAGATATAATGAACATATAAAATATATAATTAAATCTTCCCACTCCAGTCTTTTTGAATCCATACTATAGCCTGCTTCCACCACAGCGAGCCTCTGCTCTCAAGCTGCTTCCCCTCTGACCGATTCACTCTACCCTGGCCTCTGGATCTGGTTTCAAGACGAGCCAGATCAGGCCTGGGGTCAGGGGCAGGGAGTCTCCGCTCTGTATCTCACTGCTGAGGACTTTGCTAGCACTGCAAACCCACATCTCACACCTCCTCCCCTTCTGTCTCTCACCTCCCACCTGCTCCCCCACAGTTCTTCTACCTCTTAGCCCCACTGGTGCCCTGTAACACGAGCACAGCCTGCCGTTCCAGCCAATGTCCCGGCAGTAGCGCCTCAGGCCCAGCCTTATATATCCCAAGACTATATCCCCACTGGCCTGACATATGGGAGACTCCCTAATTAGAAGCTGGCCAAGGCGTCGTCATCATATCCCATATTTCATATTTCAGGGCTGTAATTATGGATATGGCCTGTGTGAGGCGGCGGGCGCCAGTGTTACAGTATATGGCCTTATAAAGTAACAGTCGCCTACTGCCTCTAATACGCCATTGAAGAGTGAATACACGTTTTATTTTGTTTGACATTTGTTAGGATTCTGCCACATTAATCCTGTTGGTCTGTTTATATTGTTACGGAATTTCCTTCCTGTGATTATTAAGTGAATTTATTAATTATTAATTAATTATTAATTTATTAACACGTGTTAAGGTTCGAAAACCACATCATGTTTCTCATACTGTCCCGTGCTGCAGCACCTCTGTTCACCCTCTGTCTGAACGCTCCGTCGTAGTCACTGTAGCTTTAAGGCGCTCCTCTTTGAAAAGCCCAGTCTGCTCTGATTGGTCAGCTCTCACAGGCCTGAGCAGGCACCAACAACCATGTCTCCGCATTTTTTGCCTACACAAACTTCTGAACTAAATCCTGCTCTGCCGAACTGGGCGAGCCGCTTCAGCATGTGTTCGACCTGAGCCTGAGGCTGGGGAGGGTGGCTGTCTGGCTCTGGAAGACCTCATGTCTCGTCCCTGTTCCCAAGAAGAAACACCCCAGTGAGCCAGGTGGCTTCAGGCCAGTTGCACTGACATCACACGTCACGAAGACAGTCATTGAACGGCTGTTGCTTCATCTCCTCAGACCCCAGGTCCACCACGCGCAGGATCCACTGCAGTTCGCATACCAGGCGAAGGTGTGTGGGGAGGATGCCGTCCTCTGTCTGCTACACAGGGCTCACTCTCACCTGGACAAGGGCAGCGGCGTGGTGATTTTTCCTGCACCTTTTACACAATCCACCCCCTCCTACTGACAGACTAGTTGACAGAGATGAGGGTGGATGCACACTTGATGAGATGGACAACAGACTACCTCACGGAGAGACAACAGCATGTCAGGCTGAAGGGCAGGACCGCAGCACCGGAGCACCACAGGGGACTGTGCTATCTCCCGTCTTGTTCACCCTGTACACATCTGACTTACAGTATAACTGTGAGCTCTGTCACGTACAGAAATACTTGGATGATACTGCGATAGTTGAGGAGGAGGAGAACAGGAGCCTTGTTGAGGACTTTGTGAGGTGGTGCAGGTCGAACCACCTGCAGCTGAACACCTACAAGACCGAGGAGATGGCGGTGCATCCTGTGTCCATCGAGAGCGTCGATGTGGAAGTGGTCCTGACGTACAATTATCTGGGGCTGGATTGGTCAGCAGCCATCGATATTCTGCACAAGAAGGGGTAGATCCATCTGTTCTTCTGAAAAAAAAACTGTAACAGATGTTTTCTTGTCTGTGGTGGCCAGTGTCCTTTTCTACACTGTGGTGTGCCATCCTGGACCACGCCCACCACCCTCTGCACAGCACCTTCACCAGGCAGAGGAGCATGTCAACGGAAGACTGTTGTCCCATTCCTGCTCCACTGACAAAGTCTTTTGTCCCCCTGGCCGTTAGATTGTACAGCAACTGTTAGTTATGGCAGGGGGAAACAAACAGGCAGACTGAGGCTTCATTACTTACAGTATTTTTAACATCCATGCACAACCTACATTCAGGCACTGCTGTTTTGTTTTCAGTTATTATTTTTTCTTTGCAAAGTTTTAATCTAACTTGATATTTCCCGACGGGTCTACTTTGTTGTTTTTTTCAAGTTTTTAACTTGTCAGATGTTAGACGTAAAATTTCATACTGTTTTACTTTGTTTATATGTGGCGGACCCTGCCACCTTTCTAGCTTCAAACTATGTTCTTTGGACCCTATTTCCCTCTGAGAACAGCTTGTTAATTCAGTTATGGAAAAAAATTATATTTCAGAGTTCGTATTATTACCTCATTGATATTGTAAATATTACAATTCTGAGTTTGAATTTCTTCTCCATAAACTACATAGTGCCCCTTTAACGGCGAGTGAGATGGCATGCTACAGCAGGTACGTGTGTGTCTGTGATCATTGTTTTTCACCTTTGTTGTCGTACATTGTTTTCTTCTCTTTATCTGTCAGGTGTGGGCAGTGGGTGAGGACCGCGGCCTGTATTTCAGAATGGGTGTGACCCCGTCAGAACCAAGCGGAAATGGCTGGATCCCTGTTTCTGCCCAGTGGGGCAAAAGTAAAAAGGTTATTCCACCCAGGTCTGTATGAGTAACCAAGTTAAATCCTCTTTATTTTTGTAATGACACCAACTTGTTTATATCAGCTGTTTCTTTCATTATGTGTTTTGTCGATTAGTAGGAAAGCGTGTGAGCTCAGTGGCCAGCTGACCGAGGCTTCAGTTCTGAGCTGCACCGACTCAGACTCCGAGTTAGGTCCTCCTGACCCAAAAAACAGCACCAATGACACCCCAGTCCTAGAGGCAGCAGCGCCCTCTGTGGTCCCTTTAGGGGGAGCCGACTCACCCACGCCTCCCCTGAAAACAGAGGACGCGTCCTCAGCCTCCCAACAGGATGCCCCCAAACCCTTCATCCCTGCCAGCGACAGCTTTATCAACAGCCTGGTGTCAGACCGCGACAAAACGTCCACCACCCAGCCGTCCATCACAGAGGCACCGCAGGAAGAATGCGAGGAGCCGTCCCCGGCCCCCGTACTCCCGACGCCTGTGACTGAAGGACATGATGTCCCCTGGATGAACGTGGACCTGGAGGGGGCAGAAGCGGCTCGGAGCGCCCAGGCAGCGGGGCTCTCACTGGGCGATGGAAGCACCGCTGCGACTTACTCTCTGGAGACCTCTCAGGGCGTTGGAGAGGAGGACGGGCCGGTGTGGACCTGGATCTCTGGTGGAGGCTGCGACGTGGATGCCAGCTCACAGATCAGCTGGCTTAGTCCTACAGGTATATGAACTTCAGATTTATATAATTATCAATGTGCAAAAAGTCCAAAACACAAACTTTAATTTTAGTTGACTGTCAGTTTATATGTGTATATCCGTGTTGAACGTTGTACACCGTGTGTCTTTGTGGGTTTTACATGTATAGAGATATACTTCACGTGTCATCTCTATGGTTGTCCGTCTAAATGTCTCGTTTGTACGTCTCTCTGTCAGGTCCTCTCACCAGCTCCCTGTCTCTGACTCCAGTGCAGTCGGCAGCCTGGAGCGAACAGCAGCAGCAGCAGCAGGAACACAGAGAGGAGATCAGCAAGAAACCTCTGGAGAGAAGCAACGTAAGACTCCTTTCACTTGTCTTTAATAATCATCGATAAGCATCAACACTCTGGTCATTTTTTACATGTTTGTGCGTGCATGTGGTCCATCCTGCAGTCGGTGTGGGTGCGTAAAGGTGCGCTGCGCTGGTGGAGAGACTGGAAGCCTCAGCGCTGGGTGGACGTGGGCGTCGCTCTCGAGCAGTCCACCAAGTCTGACGGCAGGAAGGACAGCATATTCTTCGTCTACTACACACAGTATGACGAGAAGAAGGTGGGCTTCGCTGTCATGTTATGCTCAGGTTAAAATTCTCACGAACAGCACGATGAGTAAGATTTCCTCGTGTGTTTTATTTATTTTTCAGTACCTCCATGTGTTTGTAAACGAAGTGACGGCGCTGGTTCCAGTGCTCAGGGACGGCCACTATGCCTTCGCCGTGTACACAGCTCAGAGGATCAAACAGAGGTGGCCTCTGGTGTTGGCAGCTCAAACCGAAAGGGACATGAATGAATGGGTAACAAAGAAACACAGAAAATACATCTGTAGTTTATAAGATTTTTTTATTTTTTTATTTTATTTGTATTTTTTTTTGTTGATACAGCAAAAGAATACACATAACACAAGACATTATGATGACAGAAGTGAAGTCACACAGTTGAATTGTGCCGCCCGGACCCATAACTGAAACCTTGTACAGCTGATCTCGCATACTAGCTAGTTCCACTACTAGCTAGTAGTCTTCAGAATAATCTTCTGTCTGGAGACAGGTTTCATCTAGTATTTAAAGGTAGAATATCTTTAATTGTAAGATTCTGGAGTAGGAATCGTTTCGTCATATTGTTCTGAAAAATATTATATTAAAGTAGTAATTCATCTTCCCCAGACGAACAGACTTTATTTTGAAAATTATTTTACCTATCTTTGTTTTGGGTTGCTAGTTCGACACCATGTTGTAGATGCACTGATCTGCTGGCTTGTTTTAGTTTCCATTTCCATCTTTTACATCACATGTACTAGCTGGAGCTCACTGCTGATCACATCCCTGCTGTTTCTGGGTGTGTCCTGTGTCTGTAGCTGTCCCTGTTGTCTGACTGTTGCTGCGAGTGTCGAGGGATCACAGGTCCCCCGTCCAGACACGCCCTGTGGTCCACAACCTCAAAGGGAGACGTCATGGTCCACGAGCCGTCCTTCTCCTTGGAGGCGACTGCGCACACGCCGGCCTGTGACCTCATGTGAGACTGATACCGAACAGCAGTCGGCCTGTTTTATTTGTTTTGATTCTTCTCTTTCTCTTCACCTGGTTTCCCATCTGCCACATTAATTCTGCTTCCTGTCAGTTAATATGTTGCTAACGTGCTGCTCTGCATGGTGACGGTGTGTCTCTGTGTGGTGATGATAACGTGGCTAACGCTGGGTGCTTCCGCTGTGTGGTGCTGCAGGTTCTGGCGGCAGGTCCCGGGTCACCTGCGCTGTGTAGAGTCTAACAGTCTGGGGCTGGTGTGGGGCATCGGGTGGGACGGCACCGCCTGGGTCTACAGTGGGCGCTATGGGCCCCAGCCCACGTCGGGTAAACATGCCCCTGTGGACATATATCAACCCTTATGTTTCCCACTTCATGTCCTTGATATCATGACTTGTAAAATCCTTCTTAAAGTCCTTTTAAATTTCCTTTCTTCCCAGTTTGTCATGTATTTATTACAAGTGTTGAAACGTCTGGAAAGAAGAGTTTAAGATAGCCTTTTTAGGCCAGGCGACCATTTTCCTCTGACATCCCGCTCAGGGGGAATTCATCCTGTTTTGTATTCATATGCTAAATGCTTATTTTATAATCTATAATACAACAATAAACATTCAAATGTCAAATTGATGTCAATGTTAAATATTAACTTGCAGAAGAGAGAATCGATAAATCAATCAATCTTCTTGCTAACAGCTTGTAGTCTGTGTGCAAGTGCTCAGCATGGTTCAAGACTTTACGATCTGTTGCAGCTGTAGAGACATGTATGCACACAAATGTATAATATTTCTTTACTAGCATTACATCTGTGTCTGTATTCGTGTTTCCTGCAGAGGAGGCAGTTCAGACGCACCAGCAGACTGATGTCAGGAGCGTTCATGTGTATGAGAATCAAAGGTGGAACCCCATGACGGGATACACAGACAAGTAGGAACATTTCACCTTTTACAAAGTTTGATAAAGTCTTTGCAGCTTATCTTGATTTGTGTGTCTGTGCTGTTCGACTGCTCCTAAAACATGCAACTCTTTTGCTCCAGAGGACTTCCTACAGACCGCCCTATGTGGAGTGACGAGAGCGGACTGAAGGAGTGCACCAAAGGCAACACACACCCGCCCTCCCCTCAGTGGTCCTGGGTAGGTGGGATCGAGTCGAACACACTCACTTCGTGTCTCGTTTCACCAGCAGCTAATCCTAACTGTGTTTCAGGTGTCCGAGTGGGCTGTGGACTACAACGTCCCTGGAGGGACGGACAAAGAAGGCTGGCAGTACGCGGCAGACTTCCCCGTGTACGTATATATTATTTCTTTTTAAAAAATCTAACATGCAAGAATGACCTCTTTGAATTCATCTGACTCATCTCTCTCCATCTCTACAGGACGTTTCACGGCCACAAAACCATGAAAGACTTTGTCAGGCGCAAAAGATGGACGAGGTAATTAAAAACACACTGTTATACATTTCTGTGGTTTTCATCAGCATTAAATTAATCACACATCCTGCGTACAGGAAGTGTAAGATCTCACTGAGAGGTCCATGGCAGCAGGTCCCACCCATCCCTTTGACTGACATCTCTCTGATGCCATGCCTGGCCCAGAGCAGGATGGAGCAGGTGCCTGTCTGGGCCCTCAGCGACAAGGGAGACGTCCTGTGTCGTCTGGGAGTCAGCCCCCAAAACCCTGCGGTGAGAAAACAACTTACTTCCTTTTAGATCGTAACCAAGAGAGACATACAGGGATTTTTAGATCCACTGAATATTCCTAGATATTAGATTTTTACATCACAATAACAATAATTTGATTGTAATTCGCTCCAAACGTTCTTCTTTCACAGGGCAGCTCGTGGCTACACGTGGGCACAGACCAGCCCTTCAAGTCCATCTCTATCGGTGGAGCCAACCAGGTGTGGGCCATCGCCAAGGATGGAGCCGTGTTCTACCGAGGATCTGTTTCCCCGCAGAACCCTGCAGGTCAGCTGAAGATGTGAAACTCGCAATGAATCTGTGAGAAAAAAAGTCTAAATGCTCAAATTCCTATCAAGGGCCAATGACGGTTTTGTTGTTTGAGTACATGCACCAGGAAGTTATAGACCAATTAGAGCCAGACTATCAGCGCTCTTGTCCCTCTGCAGGTGAGTGCTGGTACCACATCCCGTCTCCCCCTCGACAGACTCTCAGACAGCTGTCTGTTGGCCGGACCTCCGTCTTTGCTGTGGATGAAAACGGTGAGTAGCAGACTTGTCTTTTATTGAAACCAAGGACTCATGAAGATAATTATTTCAAATCCAAACCTTTTTGTGTTCATGAAGGTAACTTGTGGTACAGACAGGGCCTCACACCCAGCTACCCACAGGGCTCCGCCTGGGAGCTCATCTCCAACAACGCCACCAAGGTTTCTGTGGGGCCGCTGGACCAGGTCAGTGTTTCTACAGCCTCCACCTCGGCTTTGAGGACGGTGATTTAGCCACCAGAGACAAGTTTTAGCAACGTGATTGTTGGATTCAGCTGTGAACATGATTGCTCGGTGCTGTTGTTCTCTTCAGGTGTGGACCATAGCAGACGGAGTTCCAGGCTTCCCCGCTGAGACTCCTGGAGCTGTCTGCCACAGGCTGGGAGTGGGACCCATGCAACCTAAGGGCCAGTCCTGGGACTACGGCATAGGGGTGAGTGTACATACCACTTCTTATTCAGGTTGCATTAAAAACATGGAATGAAAAATACAACAAAATCACATACTGTTGCCTTTCTACTCTGTATTACTGTTTATGTCTGCATTTTGAAATATATTTGCTTTTAATATTGACATTCAGTTTATTTAAATTAAGCCTAAAGAAATATAATCATAAAGAAATAGCCCCAAGCTTATTGGTTCCTACTGAAGACTTAAATCTTTAAAGGGGCAGTTTGTATGATATGGCCAGAATTTTTGTTTAAAACAATCAAAGATTAACTCAAGTTAATCAAGAGTATGAAGAAACAACAGGGTTGATGTCAAAGATATCTATGTATTTTGTAGCAGAGATCTCTATTGAAGTTTGCATGCTAACAAGCTAGCAGTGAGTTTGCTACTTCGTCTAATAAGTATACAAGTATAACAAAGTAAACTCACAAAAAGGTCAAAAAAGGAGATATTTTTACACCTACTTTCCCCATTAGTCAGAGAAATACTGGAATTATGCCACCCCCTGTAGTTTATATAGTTTTCTGGCCAGTTCTTACAAATTTCACCTTTAAAAACTGCTCACAATCATATAGTTATAACCCACCACCAGACAACCAGCCAAAAACAAGAGGCAACAAACACCAAAAGTCCAGCAGTGTGCGAGGAAGTCAGTAGAGAAATGAGAACATCCGTGCCTGAAAGCCTTGATTTGCAGTACTGAAAGTCTTCTGTGTAACCTCCAGGGAGGATGGGAGCACATCAGTGTGAGGGGGAACTCCGCAGAGGCTCCTCGCCCCCCTCATCCCGGCGCCGCCGGACCCCCCCGCAGCCCGCTCCCCCCACGACCTCCGACACAAGTCAACGGGAACGCTGTGGGTGTGTAGCACCCTCCCATCTCCTCCTCCTCTTCCTCCGCCCCCCAGCCCTGTTTGTGCCTGGATCCACATCTGTCTCCTCGGACCATTCCCACAGGCCCTTATCCCTTCATGTAAAGGGAATGCACAATCGTACCACTGAGTTTATACCGTATATTTTTGGTGGATTTGACTCTTGATCGATGGATGAATGTTATTCCCTGGGGATGGTTTCCCAGGCGGAAATCACGTCGGTATGCAGTGACGACAGAGAAGGAAGAGAGCACAAGAGCATTTAGGTAGAACGGATCTTAATGTCTTGTGGGATCAAAATTTAAAAGTGAGTGCATGTGTTTGCTCTAGGCTTTGGCTACTGGGTGTTTTGGGATCTAGCAATAGCTTTTTCTCTTATCTAAAATATCCTGTGAAAACCTAAGAGGGCGGGTCTTCAGTAAAGGGCTTGGGTAACTAACGTGAACACAGCCCCACTGTAGCCGAAGTTGTCATGGTTTCTAGAATCTCGTTTTGTTTGTTTTTGTTTCTGCCTGTCATACATTTGCATGTTATTTATTTATTTATTATGCATTTGTTGAATTTTGTGTCTCCATATGTTTTGGCCTACTATATGTTTGCAATGGAGTGTTTCTTGCCCCGTGTTGCTACGAGTCTCCACAACACTGGAGGCTTTTTTCAAGATTTCTCTTCTCCATACTTCAAGAAAATAAAATGCTCTTTCAACTACAAGTGACCACAGAGAAAAATATGGAAAATTCAGTCCGCACTACCAGATGATACCTCTCTATCCGCCTGCAATAAGGAAAGTTCTTCCCCTTAGTATTATATCCGTACAAATAACTGCTATGACCACGACGCGACCGTGACTGTTGAAACTGTGCGGCAGGTCTGAATGACTCGACGTTCATCTGACAAGGGCATTGAAATGTGAAATAAAAGTTTAAAAATATTCATTTATGTTCTGACGTCATTTGAGTCGCTTTGGAGGACAAGTCGATTGCAGTTTGTGGACTGAGAGCAGACAGAAATTCACTTGAGCTTGAAGTTTTTATTTTAATAAATGGATTGTGATATTTGTCGAGGGCGCCTTTATTTGATGGATGTATGCATATAGTATTTATCGTACATAGTTTAGAGTATGTTATATTAAATCCAAAACGAACCTGATCAAATACAAATCCATCTGCTACTTCAGCACCACGGACAGCGCCATGGATTTATCAATACACAGCATAGTTGGGAATACTCCAGGCAGCTGTGTGTCTCTATGATCCTCTTGCTCTTCTGAGACCATTAAGTGCTGTTAGTATACACCGATCAGCCAGAACATTAAAACCACCTACTTAACATTGTGCAGGTTCCCCTTGTGCAGCAAAAACAACTTTAACTTGTCAAGGCATGGTCATAAGACCTGTGGGGGTGTCCTGTGGATCCTTTGGGTCCTGTAAGTAGGGGGTGGGGCCTCTATGGATGGGACTTGTTCCAGCACGTCTCACAGATGCTCAATGGGATTGGGATCTGGGGAATTTGGAGGCCTGGTCGACACCTTGGGGTCTTTGTTGTGCTCCTCAAACCAATTCTAAGTGGTAATTGTCAGTGTTACAGCGCATTATCCTGCTGGTGCGGAGTGCCGTTGCCATGAGGGGCTGTACTTCGTCCACAACGGTGTTTTTGATGGTTGGTGCATCCACATAAATGCCAGCACCCAAGGTTCGATCGGTGTATAGTTATTTAATATTATAGATCTGTGACGAAACTGATGGAAGGGCAAGACTGTGAGAAAAAGGTGTTATTACAAATCCAACTGTTACTTCAGCACCGTAGACTTATCCCTTCACTGCACACTCAGGAATACTACAGGCAGAAGTGTGTCTCTATGATCCTCTCGCTCTCCAGAGACAATACGATGCTACTTGTCACATTGATCATGAAGGTGACTACTGTCGAGGATGGTGTTTGGACGGATCGAAAGGTCTGGGCCCAGGATACAACGCAGCATAGCATTAAGTAATTATAGTATATAGTTCAGAGAATATTATAGACTCAAGATGAAACTGAGGAGGGTGGGACTGAGAGAATAAAGGTGCAAATATAGCACCGTGGATTATCAATACACAGCCCAGTTTGACTACTGATGTTTCAGAGACTTGGATTCTAACTCTCACAAACCTCAGTCAGATAACAGATCAATGAGTCACGCAGACCAAACTATGATTTTCAACTAAACGACCCCTCTGCCTCTGCCCTCTCTCTGCTACTAGGCGATACAGAGAAGGGGGATGACTCACCTGAGGCCAGAGTATCCCTTCACCTGCCCAAGACTTGTCACAACAGCCAACTCCTATCCAGGAGGTTAAGTTTCAAAACCGCTAACGAGCCAGCTACATCTAAATGATCCCTCCCAAAGTAGCTCTGGCTGGAGACCCGGTCTTTGTGGCCAGGGGTCATTCCTTCCCTGCAGGACGACTGGCAAGGCACCAGACCTAGATTGTGCAGCAACCACACAGAAATTAGAAGTTCATTTGCATTTATTTTCATATTAAACAGTGTAATTATAAACATTTCATTCAATTACACTAAGCATGATAAATATGAAGTAAAAATATTTTTAAAATCTACAAGTTTAAAGGACAGAATGATTTCACATCTGCTTTTGTGTCTTAATTTAACTGCTTTTAGCCAACGACTGATATGTTCCTCCGATCAACTCAGCTTTAAGTTACAAAATGAAACCTCATACCTAGAACTCAGTTACATCATTTCCCATTTACAGACAGAAAAAAATTAACATTTACATACATCAGTACAGTTCAACATTAAGTTACATTTCTCAAATGTGCAAGATTAAGCAAATGTATACTGTAGTCAAATAAAACAAGATTTCCTTAAATAAATGTTCAAGTTTAACTGAAGCACAGGCTGCTGGTTTTTAACAGAGGTTAACATTATCTACTGTACAGTGCCTTCTGTATGGGGCGGTGGAGATGGACATTATCTACTACAGGTGAAGCAGTTTGTCAGGTCATTTGTGACAAAACCTTTAAAAAGAAAGAACCATACAGTAACTGTATAACTTACAGTTTGAAGGAACGGTGTTTTTATAGCTGTACATGAAAACCTTTTAGGGGGGAGGGGGGAGCATGTGTTGCTCCTCAACTGTTTGCATTATACTTTGTACAGAAACGCATCCCCAACAAATCCTCTACAGCCACAGAGACGATGCACGGCCTGCAAAATGATATCATACATTAATGAAATGATGAATGCTTAAAATTGCAACTGGACAATGGGTCCTTAAGGAGGAAAATGCCATCTGAACAGGTTAATTAAGTTTGACACAAAGTAAAAAAAACAAAGGCATGACTCTGTTCATGACACCGACGTTGATAAAAGCAGCAGTGTTTTCTGTTTTGTTTTTTTTGTTCTCGTAGTGAAGCTTTAAGTCCCTGCACATTACCGTAGAAACGCCACCACGCTCACCAGGTCTTCCATTGAACTCAAATTTCGACTGATTAATGAAAGTCATTGCACATTTGTTTACAAACAGCTCATCACATTTCTCCATTCTGACATTTAAAAATAAAATCTCCCACTTTTTACACAATGATTTTAAATTTTGTAGTGATAATAAACAGAGGAGTGCAGACTTTTTTTTTTTTTTTACAGCATCACAGGCACTGTGATAAAACCCCAGTGACGTCCCAGCAACTTCCTGCACAACCTCAGAGCAAAAAAAATGAAGCATTACAAAATGTTTTTAAAGTTCTTCCTCACCACTGTCTTACAGCTGGACCACCTCTGTAAGGATTCATACGACAATCCTTATCTAATAACACCAACAGTTCTTACTGACATGTCTCAAAAATATGAAACTACTTCCTGTTAATGTTCCTTTCAAACACAAATAAAAGGAACATAGTGTGTCACCTCCCACATGAGGGATTTTTAGTTAAGGTAGTTATCAAATCATCCTATGCATGGATGGTGCGTCCTAAATTTCAACCCTTCTTATTCAAATGCTGCTACAGAAGGATACCACACATATTGTCTCTCCAATTAGGAGACTTTGACTAATACCCAACAAGAGTTTACGAAAAAAAAAAAAAGGCAACCACTGAAATAATCGCACAACATGAAGGAGAAAATTTAAACAATTTAAGAGAGCAAAAAAGCTTGGATCTTCAGTTTTAGGTCTGCTGAAATCGAAGAGCTTATTCCTATTTGGCTGTAGTGATAAGTTTGTCAGCCCAGTGTGTTGAATTCAGAACGTAAAGTCTTTTTTTTAAATCTTTTTTTTTGGTGATGCAAAAGTCCTGGAAAAGGAGTGCACTTGGACACACAACAAAAAGAAGCAGCCAAACACCTGGAATGCGCTTGATGAGTCTTTAAAGCAAATATTTAGAAACTTTTTTTTTCCCCCCCAAGTGGAATTGCACTGAACTGAAATCACACACACTGATGTAGCTGGAGAGGTGATGTGGCTCAGACCGGGACTGGGACTAGTCTGTCTTTATTTGCTGAATGTCAGTTTGCAGCCATTGTTCTCATGGCCATCTCCATGTAGGTAAAGATCAGTTCTGCCTGAGAGAAGCATCCGCGGTTTGTCCCACAAACCGCGTCATCTGTCCTTAGTCTGCAGTTCTCCTTTCCCAAAAAGTGCGAGTATAGGTTCGTTTTTTAATAGTGTGATGATGAATGGTCCCTTCATTTATCACACTAGTCCTTTTCTCCATCTTCACTGCTTCCTGAGGTAATAAAAAGAGATTGAAGACAGTTAGATTGTGCTCAACTGATTGATGAGTATTTGTTAAACATGACTACTTCATATTATTACAAGGCTCAATGAGCACGGCGGATGTAAAACCTGAGAATAGTAGTCAGGAACACATTAACTAGGAAAGTGACAATATCGTAAAGTAGTAAAACTAATATCATCTTAACACATTTTCATTAAGAAATACAAATAATGACATTAAAGACTACAATGAAACAAAACCTTTTAAAGGAACAGTTTTTGGAAAAGAGAGGGATCAATAGAAGCCTGTTAGCTTGCAAGCATGGCTCTGTTCAATTGTAAAATAAATCCACCACCTTGAAACATCCATATTTAACATTATATCTTGAAGTGTTACAGAGGACGACTTCCTTGCCAAGTAAAGTTATTTCCTGGTGTGTTGTAGTTTCTAGCAGGCACTAGTGGAGACTTCAGCTTATGCTAAGCTAACCCGTTGCTTGCCATACCTTCGTATTTATGAGAGTGGTAGCAATACAAACTTTCAGCAAGAAAGCAAACAAAGATACTTCCCAAAATGTGGTACTATTCCGTTAACCCTGGGTAAAAACTAGGGCTTAATTATACGCAATAAACAAAAAAAACCACATCGCATTTATTTTGACAGGTATTGCGATTGCAATACGAGTCACAAATTTAGTGGGAATTGTACATTTTGCATTTAATTTTCACTGAAAAAAGGGGTTAGGTTAAAAAATATAAAATGGTGATTTGATTTCTGCTGGGGGTCTGTACCAAGCATGTTACAAAAATGTTCTCCTTATGTCTTATGATATGATAAGACAAATTATAATTTATAGGTTGGGGAATCTTTGTAGCAACACAGTGCTTTGTTTACATGGTCTGTTATGACACATTTTAATCAAAAAATGGCAGCTCTTGTGATTTAGACACACTGTATTTCGAAAAAATTGCTAGACTTGCCTCCTTGTTCGATGTCAGAGTCAGTGAGATGTGTGAGGGAGAAGCTGGCGATGCTGGCTGGTGAGATGGAGAAACGGGAGTAGTTTGAGGAGCTGTTCCAGCTGGGCTCCAGCACGCGCCCTACTGCGGGGGGCGGAGAGGAAAAGCGAGATGCCGCCGATGAGGACATAGCCTTTGATACGGGGTCTTTATCCGTCTTGGGCAGGAAGGCAGGTGAAGGGGAGGAGAAGTCATCATCCCACTCAAAACCACCACCTGTTGGAATTAAATGAACCAGTCAGAACACGTAATGCAAAGACAATATTCAGTAGTCGGGTACATTTAGTGGGTTTTGGCCTGACCTTCTTCATCTGTGGAGCTCTCGGAGTTGGTGAACCGGTTCAGGTAGCTGGCAGTGGACACCGGGCTGCTAAACTCTGGTACCTGGCTGTTTGAGCCCGAGGAGTGGTCACCCAGTTCCTTGGTGGGCGTCTCCTACATCAGAATGAGTTGGATTTTATTTAGAATGGCCATATGAAATCACCTAGCTAGTTCCAGCTACAACAAAACAGACAATACTTTACCTGGTCAAACAAATAGACGGTGACATCATCGAAGAAAGACACAGCTCTTCTGGAGTTATCTGCATTGCTCCTCGCAGCAAACAGGGAAGACGAAGCCTCGACGTTCAGCGTCGTTGGTTTCAACAAGCTCTTCAGGTTCTTTGCACTGCTGTCATCAGATACAATAACTGGCACTGTGTGCACGACGTCGTCCTCACTGTCTGAGCTGGAGCTGTGCATCTGGTATGCACGGATGTCATCGTCAGAGTCATCGCTGTTCTCGTCCTCCTCATCCGCATCCCCGCCATCCTCCTGTCCATCTAAACCTGAGCCGTCCCGCCTCCCTAGGTAACGCCCCTCCATTTCCGGCTCTTTTATTTTATGACCATCACTGGCGTAGGTCCTGGTTAGTTTAGCGTGACCTGTGCTCTCTGCTGTGGGCTTTGAGGGGGCAGCAGAAGGGAGTGAGGTTGAGGTTTCTAAATCTTCTGATGGGTCTGGCTGATCAGGAGATGTAACGTCCTTCAACCCCTCTGGTTTGATATGATTGTTGGTAGCCTCTGTTGCTTCCTTCTCACATTTCTCTGTAAGATCTGCCTCTGGTAATGTCCCCCCAACATGAGGATCAAGCGTTTCTCCATCAGCCTGTGCTTCAGTGGTTTCAGAATATTCTTGCTGAGAAAATAAAGAATCTACATCTCTCTCCACGTTAACCTCCAACGGTGCACTTGCAGCTGCCTCGCTGACCGAGTGCCTCAGCCACGTGACTTCACCGGAACCTCCCGCAACTGTTTCTTCAGACTTTTTCTCAACTTCTGATTCATTGTCTGAGAAGTAGGCAGAGTCTCTGTAATTACTGCCCATGAGTGGTTCCTCCGCTGGGGCTTCATGATCTGGTTGCTGGTCCTCACTAGGATCCTCGCTGTGAGCGTTCAGAACACCCTCTACTTCAGAGATAATGATTTCTGGTGGAACCAGATTTGTCGCAGCCGAGGGCTCTTCCGTTTCCTCCTCTTCTTTGGCAACACTCAAGCCATTTTTGACAGGGGACTGGTCGTTGACGCTAGGCTGAGAGTTCCACTCAGGAGACTCCAGGTTCTCCGTCTCATATCCGCTGTCTGATATTTTGTATGGAGGCTGGAGTTTGTGTTGGGCTATTTGAGCACTCAGCTCTTCTCCGTGTTCACTTAGCCTGTGGATGTCCAGAGAGTCTAAAGAGTCTGGTGTCTCGGCTGAGTTATCAACAGTTGGTAGCGTGGTGGACATACTGTCTTCCAGTAAACTGTCCTGGCTGATCTGGTCCAAAGACGGCCCAGAGACCAACAAAGACGATCTGACAAGAGGACGCCCATTGGTATCCATAAAGGATTCCTCATGGTCAGACAGAGTGGTTTCTAGTTCTATATCTGCATCTTCAATTAGTTCACTCAACAGATCGTTACTTGTTAGGTCTTCGCTGTGTGCGTTGTCTGAGGACAATGCTTGGACTTGCAGGTTTTCAGGCATTTCACCTTCTATGGGCTCAACATTATCCTTTGAGGTTCCGAGGTCATCTTCAAGGCTGGGAATTTTGGCATCTGTGCACAATAAGTCTGTAGTGGCACTTTCAGAGAATGCAGGGGTGTGGTCATCAGTTTGACTGATGATAATCTCAAACCTCTCTGAGGTAGAATCAAAACCAGAGTCTATACCTCTGTCTGAGGATTGCAGCAGACCAAGGTCTTCGGTGGAAGAACTATTTCTAACTGGCAGCTGGTTGCTTGTGTCGTCTTCTGAGACCACTGTAATGAAAGGCACCAGTGTTTCATTTTCTACCAGAGACTGACCAAACTCCCCGAAACTGGCACTTGGAGAGTCTAAAAGTTCCTGTCTTGAGGATGTGCTACTTGCTGCAGGTTTTAAATAAGTGTCCATTGTGGTTAAGCTGCCTAAACTCTCAAGGTTGTCCCAAGAACGCATTCTGAATGTGTCTTCTGGCTCGTGGGCTACACCGGGTAAAAGAAAATTATCCTGTGGGCTTGAGAAACTAGATCCGTCTTTCATCAGTCTCTGGTCTTTGAGAAACATGAAGTTGTCAGCAAGTTTTTCAGTATTCAGAAGCCTCTTCTCATCTGAGTTCTCCCCCTCCACTTCCGCAGAATCAGTCAGGTGAGGGGCTTCTGAACCATCCTCTAAAAAAGAATCCCCGTAGCTTTTATCGGTGTCCACCTCTTGGACTTCTAAAGGCGCACCTTCATGGAAAGGGTTCCCATTGCGTTCTGGAAGCTCCATAAAACTCCGTCTCCAGGAAGGAGAGTCCTCTTGCTTGGACCCCCCTTCATTGAAGATGTTGGCGTGGTATGGACTGTCATTTTCAAGAGATGACCAGATGTGGCTGTCAGGTAAATATGAATCCTTGGAGTCAATACTTTGGTGGAAAAAATCAGCATCGGTGCTAGATTCATCAAGACGGACATCTTGGAGAACGACAAAGTCTTGCCGGCCGGAACTGAAGTCAATGTCTTGCCCTCTGTTCCCATCTTCCCCAACGGTGCTCTCTCCTTGTTCTTCCAGTTGTATGTAAAATTCATTTCCATTCAATGGCTTTTGTGCGTCAAACACTGGTACAATCCCAGGAATTCCTGAGGAAGTGTTATCACTTTCTTTGCCCGCTGCTCTGGCTGCAGGATCAGGGAAATGAGCCTGAATGTCTTCACTGGAAACTGGAAAGAACATGCTGTGATAGTTCAACGTTGTGTCCATGCTTGAACGTCCATGGTTGCCTTCGTAGTGGTCGTGCTTGGCTGCCTCCCAAACATACTCAAAGCTGAGGCCTTTGCTTGTTTCAGTGACAGTGAGGACTTCATCGATCTCTTGTCGCAGGGCATCATCAGCAAACTGTTCCAAAATTGGGAAAGAGGAGTGGCTGACGGTGGTCTGCCGTGTGGAAGGGTTAGGCTTGAGAGCATCCCAGCGTTGTTCAAAATCTTCTTCTATGTCCTTCTGGCCTTGCATGCGTAGGTAAATCAGCAGACGGTGCACTTCCTCTGCTGTGGCTCGCTTGTCTGGAGACAGCCAGCAGAATTGCAGGACCTCATACCTGCAGTTACAGGGCAAAAAACATCTCTTAAGATAATGGCAAAAATCTTCTTTTCTTTTTAAAATCAATATTTAACTTATAACTTTTTGTTTTATAATATTATTGTTATGTAATTTGTTTTGAAGACTCACCATCTGTCAGAATAAGGAAGCTCCAGCTGTGGTTTAAAGAGTTTGACTTGTTGGTCCTTGATCACATGATTGAGAACTTCCCGGTCAGACAGATGTGGGTACGGCTGAGCCGCGTTCTCGAAGAGCTCCCACAATGTGACCCCCAATGCCCTACGGAGAGGTGAGGATAAAATAACTGTTGGAATTCACGGCAGGACAAGAGTTATCTAGCACACTCCAAGTTCAGCAAGTGACATTGACCTCTTGACCCAAAACCATAAAACTTAATGAAGGGAACTGCTAAAAATATCCAAACCCATGAAAATGGCACAGTAACGTGGGATATGCTACCATTGATGCTATTTACATGGTGAACATTTTGAATCTCAACATATTTCTAGTCTGGGGGAGGGGGGGGTCTGGCTTATGTAGCTACAATTACCTTACGTAACTCTGTAATTTATGACCGGAAAGCATTTGGGCTATGAGTCGTGAAGTCAAGGAGGAGCTGAAAAGACTGAACAATGTGGACAGATGCTTCGCTGGTGCACTGTCAGTGTCTTTTCCGCTCTTTTGGAAATTATCCAGATTGTTTGGGATTTAACAGCTCTGCAATTAGCAGAAATGGCTTGTTTTCTCAGCATGAGCCAGAGGTGGACTGCAGAGCTATTTACTGCCATACTTCACTCCAAACGTGTATATCTTGATTGCAGGACATGACGCCAACTGAATTATCTGCAATAGGGCAGCATAAATCTCTCCTTCTTTCTCAGGAGTGTCATTATAAAATATGTTTGGATCAGATTCAGTTTCACTCACAGTCATTATGAGTAATGTGTTTTTAAAAAAGGTCCTCTAGTGCCAGTGAAGAGCTACAATCTGGTACCTACCAGACATTGCTGGGCTTGGTCTGCTCCAAAGTAATCACACCCCCATGGCGCTCACCCACCAGCTCTGGAGCCAACCAGCGAAGGGGAGCGAACACATCATCCTCTGTGATGATGTAATCCTCCTATAGTCACATAGTAAAAGTAGCAAAAATGTTGTGTGACTGATTTTTTACAAACCATAACTTTCTGTAAAACACTGTAAATAATAGAGCAAACACTTAGGCACACACAAACACGTCATTAAAAAGCACTCAATAGAAGAAATGTGGTTGTTTATTTGCTCTCATTGAGGCAGTGAACTCTCACTTCGCCTCTCCCTTTCTTTACAGAAATAGATTCAGTCAGTGACCTTATGAGTATTAAATTCAGACAGCCAAACTGATGGATCAGCAGTATTTAAAGAATCCAGTAGACAGAACTGCCTCAGGACATATGCAGCGTGTCAAGTTACTAAAGAAGATGGTCTCAATTCTTCAGTGAAATATACAATTGCTCAATTGGCAAACACCTGCGCAGCCAACGACGAAGATGGTTTATTTTCAGTCAGGTCATCTGGGTCTGGTTGCACAAAGATAGACTTTGACGGTGACTTCATTACAACAAACAGCCAGACGTCAGACAGGCAACTTAAGTTCATCAGTTGCGCAAAGAGGAGTCGTTCTTAACCATCTTAAGAAGGACTCATTAGTTGGAATCCTGCTTCAACTACTAAACTCTCATTTACGTGTTTACATTATGTGGCTTGTGGAAGAATTCAACAATTACAGTGATATTCATGAGGCCACATTTTCTAAGAAGTTTGAGTAGAAAAACTATAACGCAAGACGCTACTGAGGTCTATAAAAACATTTTTTTATCCTAAATTGCTTGATTTACTATTAATGTTTTCTTCATTGGCTATTAAAACAGCACCTTGATGTAAAATAGTCTGGAGTAGGGTGGCTAACTTTTTAAGCTTAAAATGTGTCTAAGATTAGAGATGCACCAATTAACTGGGCTCTTTTTGTTGGTAAATATGTCAACATAACTATCTTGATCCTGAGTTCTATCAGAAAAAATAGAGCATAAATTAGGCAGAACAAACTGAAATGTTTTCACTGCATCATCCATCACAGATGCCCAGTCCCTCCCACAGTTTCTCTCTAGCTTCACAAATACTCCAGATGGCGCAGTCAACCTTGGTGGGAGTCAATATGCAGTAGGGCTGCTTGTATTTTACTGTATATCATTGGTCAAAGCTAAGCAGGCACTGAGGGGCTAAGAGATCCAACAGACATCTTCATCTGATATGCATTTGGATATTTCTGTCATGTATCAGGGTTTACAATTTTGTCTTTTGGCTTTTATCATGGTTTAGAGCAATGACGGGAAATGGGATAAGAGAGAGGGGTGATGACACGCAGCAAAGAGCCACAGGTTGGACCCGAACCCTGGGCTGCTGCTGCGAGGACACAGCCGCCGCACATGGGTTGCACGCTCTACCAACTGAGGTACTGGGCTGTCCCTAATATCAGCTACTTCTTAGTGCACATTTTCTCAGTTTAGTGACTACATTAATATTAATCGACACAACAAGACTTAGTGGATTACCACTGGTAGACCAGACAGCAATTTCAGATATCATCACATTTTTTATCAGCATCAGCCCTGAAAGTTTGAATGAATCGTGTCTGGTCTTCAAACAGCCTAATTTACAGTATCTTTGTCTAAAATGGCTCTGGTGTTGACAAGAACATGCGCTTCCATACAGTAATTATGATACTGGCATAATCTCTCTGCAGAATAGATCTGAAATTGAGATTTATACTTACTTTGTATCTGTAGGGTCCAATTCCATAGTCTCCAACTTTGACCGTTAGGTCTGCGGTCAGGTAGCAGTTCCTCAGAGCCAAATCACTACAAGAGCACAGAGGGAGACATCAGCATGACACCTGAGGACAGTTTAGATACTTCACAAATGTACAAGTACCAAAATATTCACTAATTATGAAGCTTGAAAGATTATGATCATCGATCCAAGGAAAATATTCAGCTGATGCTTGTTTCTGCCCCAGGAAATTCATTTTAGGCAATAACCATCATTAATAAATGGTACATTTATATTTAATTAAGCTTTAGTTAATAGTTATTTCACTGTTAACAAACAAGGAAAAGCTTTATTATCCATTTATTAAACAATTGGAAAGGTTTATAAATAGTTGCAACTTAAAAAAAAACAAACAAGATATTAAGATCAACAATGACTCCAACATCTGCTCTTAACCTTAAAGGCTCAGATTACCTCACAAGAATCAAGGGCAAAGGACTCTACCAAGGACGGGCAAATGACTGGCAACTATAGGAGCGTCTTCGTCTGTCATTGGCCTCGGCTCTTCACCTTGCAACAAGACTCACACAGGAGCTATTCCTGACTGGTGCATACAGCAGCAGGATATGGTTTCTAGAGGAAAACACAGGCTCTGAAAACTGTTTGCGGGGCTGCCAGTAGAGGGCGCTAAGATGCTCAGAGGCTCCCTCTGCACATTAAACAGACATATGGTAGTTCATTCACACTGAATGAAGAGGCAGGCTTTGGTTTTCCCTTTAGCCCTGCAGCAATCCCTGTGCACTGGTTCCAAACGAATGACACTGCTGACACCAGTGCTCTTGTGTGTGTGTGGCCCAGATACCGTCAGAGGCACTTAAACCTCTGGAAGACGAATGGAGGTTTATTTTAAACTATCCTATGCTGCTGGCTGAGTGCCTAACATACAGTAACACAGCAATATGGAAATGGGTCCAACACCTTAACCATACAAGGCTAATACATGGCATGGCAATGACTGCTCCTGTACCATCAGACACCAGTACAGTCTGGTGTCATTTCTGTTGGCAGTTCAGTTTGTTGGTTTCATTTGTGTGATCAAGAGTAAAAGAAAAAAACCCTGTCACATTATGTTCAATACCAAGAAATTACTGTTAATAATGATCATCTTTCAAAGTTAAAAAAAATTAAAATTAGGTTTTCACCAAGTTGAAACATTTGAAATACAATAATAGATATTAAACAATTAATATTTTTTTCAATTTCTGCCAATAGATCCTCCTAAATCCTACGTATTGGACCTTTAAAGGGGAAACTAAACTGTGATTTAAGTTTTTTGAAAACTGGTGAAAAGTTCTGGGTAGCAGATCAACCACTTAATACCCACAAACTTGGCTCATTACTTGACAGAAAGTCTCAAACTCGCACTGGAAAAAAAACGTAGAGCAATCACTGAACCCTGCCTTTTAATAAACTTCTTGCACATTTTCTTAATGAGAATATATTCACGGCACACAGACAGCACAGTATGTGTTTTTCTCTTTTGCGGCACCATTCTCAGCCTTGCATTGCAAAGCTGAGGTTTCAGCTTTGGATATCAGCCCACACAGCACTCGCCCCGAGGGTTTTGTGTCTGCAGTGCTGCACTATCAACATACATTTATGCCAGCATGTGGCTGCACTCTGAATCAGTATCTGTCGAGCTTTATTTAAATTTTGTGGCCATAAAACAAGAGTGCCACAGAAATATTATACATATATATATAATTGTAAATGAAATTGGTCCACATTGGAGTGAAGCTTGTAGAACTCCCTTTAAGTTGTAACAAGGATTTAAACACAACAACGAATAGGAGGCTATCCTTTTACACAGAAAGAGCAGAATCATCATATCCTTCTGGCAGCGACAGCTGACACTGTGGCAATGCATGGGAGCTGTGTAATTGGAACTCTCTGAGCTTATTCTGAGCATGCAAAGTAGAGCTGGTGAGCGGAGCATCGTATGTTACCCCCGAGCCACAAGTTCCCAACACCCCCTGTACCCTACTGGCTGCTAGTATCCAGACATCCAGTGCTTGCTGGGGGTAAAAATGAAAATGAAACGCGGCCTCTCTGCTGTACACACCTTTTTTGGAGAACACTGGTACTCCTGAGATTGGCTGGACAGTGAGCACTCAAGTAAAACTAACAGTTGACCGAAGTCTTTACAATCATAATTTATGATGTTTGTGGCTATATATTTACAAACTGACATTACATAAACAGAGATTACTTCATATTAAATCATATGCCATAAAAAAGTGTATTAGTATGCCTTGACTTTAACATTTAGGACACCAACATTTATATGTACTTTCTTTTATGTGAAAATTGTTAAACATATGACATTTCCACCAAATCTTTAATTTAAATGTCATCTAATTTAAATCCTTAGAACACCGTAATGATATCAGTTATGTTGCACTACACAAGAGTAGCACACATTTAGGAGAGAAATGTCAAAAGATTTAATTAATAAACATCCTTTAGAATTAAATATAAATACAGCTAAGAGTTTAAAAAGAAGCACATCTTCATTAAGTAATACCTATGTATTTATTTCAAAAGAACAACTAATCTAATATATTAAACTGAGGCAGAAAAGTTCCAAATGTTGGCTCAGGTTGCAATTAAAATACGTCATTGAAGTGTTGTTGTGTCTAGCCGTCACGGCGAGTGAGTGGTACCCTAAACAACAGCTGCCAGATTAAGTGTTATGAGACTCACAGTGCTTAGCTCACTGGGCGTAAAATCAGTGAGCTTGCTCAAGTGTTGCAGCTCTGAAGTGCTACCTGTGCAGGAAGTTGTGTTTGTGAAGGTGAGTGACACCAGCAGCGATTTCACAGGCCATCCTCTGCAGCTGCAACAACTCAGCGTTTCTGAACATCCAATCCTGCTGAGACAGATAGCCCCGCAGATCTCCCTGCAAACACACACACACAGACACACAGCAACATCAGTTCATCAGTGTCAAACATAAAAAATCAATAGATGCAGAAGAATCTTATTTGTATTTCAGAAATATGAGAAATTTAACAAGTGGTTGTAGTTATATGCACTGTGCAGAGACCGCCACACAGGGGCAGCAGACTCTCCTGTTACCGTCTCCTCAGCACTTCTCGCTGCTGATGTGTGAGAGGACCAAATAAGGGTAACACGGTTTAATGGACATCTATGCTGTGTCACAGAGATTTATAAATAAAAGAGTGCGGCTCAGGTCAGGTGAAATACGTTGGTTGCTCCAATTGGGTTTTCGGGAGCTCACGAGTGAAGGGGAGAAGAGAACAAGGTGTCCCGTGAGGAGAGTAGGACATGATACTTTGAGTTAATTAATCCCACACCAACACGATAAACAAGCCTGTGTGGTTAGAGAGAGAGTGATATTAAGGCTTATGTTACCAGTTTGACTGATCACAGTGCCATGAGAGGTAAATTTACGACAGTGAATCTAGAACAATAAGTTGCTTGTCATCTTGGTTTTCACAGGGTAGCTACACCCTCATGCACCCTTACCCTGCTTTAAATTCCATTTTGCCCTAAATGGGACCATAACTTACAGAATGATGATCGAGCTGTATTGAGAGTGATTGAGACCATAAACTCATGAGGAAACTATATACTGAAGTAATAAATCAAGTGAGAAGTAGCGCCATTTTCTCATAGATGTATACTTTTTGCAACCAGTTCAGCTTGCTTTCCATTAGAAAGACTGCAGGTTTAAGGTACTTCTGAATGGCTTCAATTTCAGACCAAGTGCAAGTCCACTTCCTTTAGACTTAATAAAGCTGGAAATTTCACTACAATGGGTGCATTAAAAAATAAAATCAAAGGGCAGTCTGAACATGCTTGTCAACATTTTGAACACTATATTTATCTCTGACTTCCAAAATGTGAGAGCATTTGAAATCATGTTTACAACAGAGTAAGGCGAAGGAGATTCCTGATGAGATGAATGGGGCTCCCCTGAGGAATGAGCAACCAAAACCATGCTGTACACATCAGAGTCACATAATATTTGAGGCGCTTTTGTTAAAAAATGCCTGCAAGCCGTTACTGAGCGTGCAAGTTTGTGTTTGTGCGTCTGTGTGTTTACAAAGGTTTTACTTTTCCCTGAGCTATCTCTCTACAAGCAGCTTAGATCGGTCATCTTACGTAAGCAACATTGCTTGCTTCAACCACATTCACCCCTGCATACACACACACACAGAAACAGTATCACAGAAAAACACACACAGCTCCGAGAAGCAGTCTTCAGAGAAGAGCTATATTAAATGTATGGTAAGCGATACCCTCTCTGCCTGTCTTCATTTGTGAAGTCTCTGCAGCAGGTGATTTGGTCTGGGTTTCAAGGGGAGGATTCAGCGCTGTTAATGAAACAACATTAACTGTGAAAGGCCAAAACAATTAGACCTCGTGTCTGACCTGTTAATAAGCAAGATTCATGTCTGACTCAACCCCCACATGATCGAGTTATGTAAATAAGTGGATACCAGAAGCAGGCTGTTGTTCTGGTTACTGTTAGCTTATTTGCTTGTAAGCTAAAGAGAGGAAGTGGGCCGTTGAAAGAAATGGAAAATCCGGGATAAAGCACTTAAAAAGGTGCAATTTACCCAAAATGGTTTGTTACAGTGTAACCAACTTAGCCTAAAGAAGTCAAGAAAGACACCAACCAGATAAGGACAACTTTACCCACAAGGCAAATTATTATAAACGCACAATATGCCTACTGGCAGAGCATGGTCACTTAAGTATAACTTAATAAATGCCATGACAGTAGGAGCGCTTCCATTACACCATGAGGATTGCTGCTTTAACGAGCATAATAAATGAAGGAGATCAACGTCTTTCAAAAGCCAAAAGTCAGCTGGCTCATGTCTGAGACCCTGAACCAGAGAAGGGTCTGAAAAACGTCCTGGCCAGGCACCAGGAAGGAGATCCATGCATTAGAAGCTGTCACTCACACTATGGTATGTGACATTCTGTGGCCCCTGCACCAGTTGCTTGATGTATTTTGATGTCTAAAATGCTTTGAGTCAGGGTTACCCTGCACGGGTGATACAGGACAGAAAAACCACCATCAATCATCAGGCTGTCCCTGTACGTTGGCTTTTCGGGATTCATCTTGTCCACTGCGCAGCTGCAGTGTCATATTTCATGTTTTGGTATAAAGGGGGATGATTGAAACAGCCTGAAGTATTAAGAATGGTCTTTAACTTTTTTTGTCTCGTGTGAAGCAAGTATTATTTTAAGTTTTATGTGGCACAAATGGAGCATGTGGAGTGGAGAATCACGCATTGTGTAAGACAATATCCCACTTGGATGAAGTCCTCAAAACTATTTATCCACAGAGGGATAACGAGTATAGACATCACTCAGTTGTGCTACCCTCGCACATTATCACCTTCAGCAAACAGGACCAGGTCCTCATCACACTATCTTCACTAATGAATCACACACACTTGCGATAAGTCATTCACCTTGACTCATTTCCATCCCCTGTCAGAGACGATACAAGAGCCGACTGGGAAAGACCACAATGCCAGGACACGGGCCAGGCCTGGGCAGCTGACAATACACCGGCCCAACGAAGTTACGCAACGTCTGGCAACATGAGCCAAACCGGACCCTGCTGGAAGCGTTACCAGGTCGTAGAAGTGGGAAGGCAAGGTGGGGGTGGAGTTACTCAAAGTGTATGTGTCACCTAAGCAGCAGAAATGCATTTCCTTCTTCCTGCAAGCTAATAAAATGTGGCTCAACATCCAAGGAGCAGAAATGAAAATGACGCTGCAGTCTGCACATTTGCACAAAGGCAACTGATACGTCACATAAAACAGATTCTAATCCACTTCTAAAAATACTGTGAAGTCAAACTTTATAGCTCAGGTTGGGCCAACTCATTCATCGTTACCACAAATAAATTACATTCTGAATCCTGGATACATGAAGCAGCTAATGGCTGGAACTGTGCATCTCTTATGCACCCTGACACACATGGGTCTAAATCATTCAGACAGACACACACAAGATTTATCACTGCCCAAGTAGGGCAAGGGTCATCTGATTCAACAGTACAGTCACGTAGAGATGACAAGTAAAGCCTGCACACTGGCTGACTGGTTGTTGACATTAGTGTTTTAATTAACTCTGGTTATTTTTGAGGCTGTAGTTACTAGTGCTAGTTGTTTTTCATTTTAAATGTGATACTTGGAGGCTGTTTGTCAGACTAATATTAAGACATCAGTCATAATGAGAAAGTGTAATTTAATAGAGTAAATGATGAGTCAATTTAAAAATAAAAACATTATATATTTAACCTGTAATACCTATTTTTTGGTCACCTTGGGGCAGTAAAAATGTCTTAAATGTCTCAAGTCTTATATTCACTCTCTTTTAACTCTGTTTTGGTTTCTACCAACACTGGAGGGTATTATCTTGATCTTCATTTGCTCACTGTGGCCAAAAATCACAACATCAGAAGGGTGAGAGTGAATCAAAACAGAAAAGTGACGGACTGGACAGCTAAACAATGAGCACGAAATTATAACAAATCGTTTGTTAACCTAAAAATGTGATATTTTTTGGAGAGCTCGTACCTTGGAAATCTCATTTTGTTGCAGCTGTTGTGGGATTATATCATATTTAAAGGTGTTTCTAATATTTTTGCTCCCACTTTTTTGACAATGCAATCACAGAATTGAAAACACTTTTCAATATAATTTTATCAAACAAAACATAGCGTAGCCTACAACTATAGCCGGAAATATTGAATCAGCATCTCTACCTTCTTACAATCAGTTGGACTGCATTAAAATGTGCAGGGTTTCCTATTTCCTTGATTACTAAATCAAACAGAACCTAAGTCGGAGTATATTTTTAGCTGCTTATTGCATTTGTCACTCCATAGGTTTCTTTGGAACAGCTTAGTTTACTTTAGACTGAGCTCAACAGTCTCCTACATGCACAAGGTGCAACCCATAAAAATGCACAAACACAGCAACTGGTGGAGCTGACACCAGAGGAGCGTAAATGGAGCCTGTTGCTTTACTGGGTGAGGTGGGAATGTGAGAAGTCCCAAGCTTAGACTAGCTATGCGACTTCAGGCAGGGGGAGGGGAGCAGAGGAGGGAGGGGAGGGGAGGGAGCTCCCAGCAGTCCAGGCCCAGCCCAACCAGGACAGACAGAGAAACAGGCAATAAATCAGCAGCCGTGATGGAGCCTGAGTCACTTCAAAATGTGAAGAAGAACAGAAAGGGCTAATTTTGGATTGAGATAGTAGGCTTTTTGTCCAGATGGTCAACAGGGCCGGTCAGCTGTTCATGCTTGCTGGACAGTATTTAAAGGGGTCTTGCCCTCTGAATTTGTGAGCTTAACAGACTGACGAGAGCTAATTCTCAGATTTCTCAATTAATGAAGCCTTGTAAGTGAACGAGGGCCGAGATGGCAAGCAGTAAACAGACAATGCCTCAGTCCCTCCACACTTGCACACAAAAACTGTATGTTAACTGGCACAATAATGCTGTAATAATGAGTACACAGTGCAGATTCAAAATACATTATCATTCAATATTCATTATAATGTTGTTCATTTTGGCTGCAATTAAAAGATTCATTAACAATCAACATTTCTTTGAGCATTAATTTGTGCCTATAACTGACACTCAGTAGAGCAGGTGGCCACTCACCATTTGACAGTACTCAAAGACAAGCAAGAAGGGAATGGCCTCAACACACTGTCCCAGGCATTGGAGGATGTTTGGGTGCTGCAGCACTCTGTAAAAAAAAGCTAATGTTAAAAAGGACTGCAATAAGCTTTTTTAAATAATTCCCTCAAAACAATATTGGTACAATTTGAGAGGAGATTAGGTCTAATGCAGTGTGACAGAGGAAAGGTAGAGGGTGCTGCTAACATTACTGTGATGTCAGCTATTTCTGTCCACATGCACTGTACGCATGTCCTTCCAAACACATTACCAAAACACTACCATTACTCAATCGAATATTAAATATCTGAACTGCAGATTAAAAACATCTGAAAAATAAAAATAGTATCCGGTGAACAGAGTTACAGTGTTTACCTGTATGGATCCCCTTGCTGCAGGAAATCATTCTGCTCCTTGGCACTTGCATTAGCTTTTAACTCCTTCACCACCACTCTGGCTCCACCAGGATCTGTGTAGATTTCACTCAGAAGGACCTGTTAATGCATACAAAACTTTTAGACTTGACAGGATACGAGGTCCATCATTCCCAACAACTGCAGAGAAAATCAGTGACAAAAGGCAAGAGACCTTGAGATGAGTCGCAGAATAAGCAGCAAAAATTCAAACACTATGCAACTTACAATCTGTATTTTTACATTTTTTGGAAAAGTTGCAAACTTGTACATTAAAGGAACAAATCTCACCTGGCCAAACCAGCCATTGCCTATCTCTTGGATGTAACTCAGGCTGTGACGTGCTACCTGGAAGCCTGTGGATCCCTCTGTGAACCAAACCACAAAACAATGTTTACATAGACTGTACTAAAAATAATAATTTCACTTTGAGCACTTGTTGCTCCTAAGTGTGGTAATTTCATCACAGTACTTGTGGGCAGCAAGTACACAAAAATGTGATACATCATACTGAGTAGTTACTAAGTAGTCCCTCATTACTTAATGATAAGGACAAGTAGGTGATTTCTTAAAACAAAACTAAGTAGATACTTGTCCTAATCATGATGAGGGATCAATGAGGGATTACTTGGTAACTACTCAGTATGATCTATGAAGATCACTGTACCTGACAGGGCACACAACATAGAAACCAATGATTAGGTAATTAGAAGTAATGAATTGTCACTAATTTGTGCCACTCGGCAGCTGGTTTAGAGTTAATCAGTAGCAGCTTGTGAAGACAGTGGTCAGTAGGTTGATTCACCAATATTTATGAACTAATCATGACCTTAATAATAAATATTATAGTATTTCCCAGTCTGTGCTCTAGTAACTCATCATTATCAACTGCCAATCACAAAAAACACACCATTCTTCCATATATGTTCATAGATCTGTATGTTTACAATTAATTTCTTTTTAAACTAAAAATAATAACAAAAAAGGCACTGCAAAAAATCTAGTAAGTCAAAAACATTATAACTGTGTCATTTGTATGTGTATGTCCAGTATAGTATGTAATATGTAGAGTAAAAGTGCATGTTTAGACACAATGTGCGTCTGTGGGTGTGCATGAGTCTGACCTGTGATGCGGGCAGGAGGTTGGAGGTGTGGGGGTCCAGGCAGAGCCACAGGGGAGACAGCGAGGGTGTACACCTCAGCTGGGGACTGCATAGAGGGAGTGTCCTCTGCCGGTGGAGTGAAGTCGATCTCATCATCAAAGTGGTCCTCGAACTCCTAAATCAACAACAAAAGTCAAGAGTGGATGTAAACTGGCTCGTTTCACAACAGAAACCGAATTCACAGACCATTTTGCTCCGACCCCACTCTGTATTCATTAGGTGTGTCCCACATGGGCCCAGGTGGAGCTATGTCTGTCTGGCTAGCTGCCTGCTGGGACTCTCACCTTGAAGTTGATCTCCCTCTCCTTGCAGCAGGTCACACAGTTCACTAGCAACACCACCAAGGCCACGAGCGCCGTCAGTGACACCACCAGGGACAGGTAGAGAGACACAGACAATGTGTCGCCTGTGCTTCCACCTGAAATGAGAAAAACGGACAGAAACCATGCTGAATCATTTATAGCTGTGCTTCAAAATTAATTTGGAGGAGAATGAAAGAAGGCAGCTGACAGCCTTGTCATAAGCATTAAACGTAGGGTGTGTTTGACAGTAATACAGCACACTTGGGTTGCACTGCCTGTTCTACTTAATCCACCCACAACAAACGCTTAACAATAAAAATAAACTGCAGTGCTCTTAAAATGCAACTTCTTGAGCTTCCTGCTCTCTTTCACCAGCAACACCTCTGCAGAGGGAAGAAACACAAAGCTGTAATACTGTGAAAGACTAATTTTGCTATGAGGAGTCAAAACTGTGATTTTTTTAGGTTTACAATTTACACAAGCATGACGTGACTCTTCAGGCCAAACAGCTTCAACCCCTAATCAGCTATTCAGACAGCTGTGGGGGTTTCCACTGGCTGATAAGCAGCTGATGGTGCAGCAGCGGTGACAGAAGGTGTGGGCCCGCTCCAGTGAGGATGCTGCTGTCACAGCATTTCAAGTGTCAGGGCTGACGGTAGCCTTACAACCCCCCGCCCACTGTGCTGCTTAGTTGCTGCTCTCACTACACCGATGCTGACCAACACACAAACACACACGGGTTTACACTGACTTCCATTCATTGAGCAGCATAACAGCATTAACACAAACCCTTAGCCTAATCTTAACCAGGACCTTAGAAATCATGTTTTGCTGCATGAGGAGCAGGCTTTGGTCCTAATGAGGACTACTTGTCCTGACATGGTCAGTGTTTGGGGATGCAAATTTGTAGCAATTTCTTTAACCGACAGTCAGCTGCCTTAACAATCAATGATCGGTTCATCATTAATATATGGAATATGCTGGGCATGCTTCCATTAGAAAACTGATACAAAGTCAGAGTCGGTTACATTAGGAGGTAAAAGAACAGATAAACACAAAGTTATGTGAACAATACACTAACACAAAATAAAGACTTCATTTCAATTGCTGGGTGCCGTCAACAACTGGCACAACAAAATCCAACCCATATTGAGGTTACTTAGTGGCTTAAATATAGTAATCAGATTGTATAGTACTTTTTAAATTAAAAATTACTTGTATTTTAATCAAATATATTTTCTCATTCAAGTATTGTATATTTCATTTTGATATATTTGATAAGTAAGTATTTGTAATAAATTAGTAATTTGATAATCGAAATAGCCATGACTGTCGGTGAAATTCTTAACAGAGACTAATCAATTAATGATTAATTATTAACATTCTTATCAGTGTTTATACCCGGAAAGGTCCTTAATAGGTAACAAAAGTGCATACACACAGGAACAGCTGAAGCTTTTCTTTCTAGTGCAACAGAGACTGCTTCACACACAACGCACATTAACTAGTCGAGCTTCTTTGATGTATTTTTGTACTAAAAAAAGATAATGTGCTACCACAAGAACGGTTAGGGTTAAAAGTTAGATAAAAGTAGGCTGCAGTAGGCTGCAAAACTGTATACATTACAGCTTTTATTTTCAAATAAGTGATACATCAAATTAAATTCATCATCATTAAGTGTGTGGTAAGCCATAGCCTTGTTTCTAAAAGTAAATATCTAAAAAATGCCTTCAACCTCTTGTGAGCCATCGCTTGGGCTTGGAAACACGGCCCCTAACAATAGTTTGATACACGATATATATACAGCAGTGTTTTTCAGTCCTTTTGCAGGGGCCCTCTGCCCTGCATGTTTAAGATGTTTCCCTGCTCCAGCACACCTGGTTCAAATAATCAGCTCGTCATCCACTAAAGCCTGATAACATCCCAATGCATTTGAATCTGGTGTGTTGGAGCAGGACTAGAGATCACTGATATGCATTATCTCACAATTTTTAAATCTCCTCAAAAGCAGTTCATTAATGTTAGGACTGGGTGGCAAAATCGATCAACACAATATTTTTGACCAAATACCTCAATATCGGTACTACAACAATATTGTAGGGACTTTGAGTGCTTTCAGAAAATAATAACACAATGAGATTTTTGATAAATAATCATCAGCAATGTACTTCACTATGTGGTATCACATTGTAATAAATGGTAACATTATCTCAGCCCAATGCATCTTGACATGGCGCAGTGTGTGTTTCTGTGCGAGTGTGCGTTTGTGTGTACTCAAAGCCGAGTGAGAATTTGTGGGAGACTCTCCTCCCCGTTCTCCCCGCTGTGTTTATTCTGTCTCCCACTGGTCGCAGCTTGTCAGGTACATCCTGTCTGCTCGAGGGGGAATCAGCACCTCCTGAGTCTCCTTCTGCTCAACTACAAATTCCCAACAGATGAGAGCGGGTGCTGAATACCCCCAGACGGCAAACCTACCTCTAGTTGTCCCATGTTTTCACACTTTTACATGGGGGGGAAAAGAACAGATTTTGCGTATGGCTGCAACACAAACAGTCTGAGCTTTTTAAATAAGAAATCAAACAAGGCCAATCAGTCTACGCTTAGCCACTAAATATGAAAACATAACTTTTCATCTCCATTTTGACACGTTTTTCATTATATAAACTCATCCAAATGGGAACAATCTAAAAATGGTGGCACCTTGTACTGTAAGCTCATCCAAATGATGCCATATGTTTGCTTGGACACTTGCTTGGTTCTGCAATGATCAGCAAGAATCTAATTTTCTGTTGTTCTCAAGTCTGTTTGGATAGTTTATCCCACAATAGAGGTCCTATCTTTAATCTGCATTTATGCTTAGGTTGCAGGGTTTTTCACAGACTTTTTTTGAGACAAAGGCAGCAATGGTTGTGAGTGTCTTGTGATTAAGGGTGAGAAAAAAAACAAATAAACAATTACATGTTTTGCTTCCCAACCAGAGTTGCGGGAAGACAAAGACAAGGGAAAGAAAGGGGCAAAAGGGCACAGAGCCTGATGGAAAAAGTGAAGACAAGAATGATGAAGGCGGACAGCTTTTCAATTTGACCCGTGCAGTGAGCAGATACCACTGGGTGGGCCACATGACATGGAAGGGATAACGGCGAGCTAACCATCCTCTCACAACCAACACTGAATAAAACTGAGTAAGAACATGCCGCTGGATCTGGACTGAATGTCTGTTGAATATCTGACCAACCGTTAAATGCACCGCTGTGAATTTCTGCTTTCTAAAATGCTCTGTCAAGTACCAGCTAATGAGGTTGGGTATCCAGTCCTATTTACTTCGGATTAATGGTAATTCATTGCTGCGTTGACCTTACGTGTAACATGCCAACGCTTGGTACAGGCACATCAGAGCAGTTGCTGATAAAAGGCAGTTTCAGTGTTAAAAAAAAACAAACCTTTGTGCTTTTGTCCGAATATTTAACAAGGTGGCGGTCAATAATAGAAAGGTGGTCCGCCTTTTAATTGGATAGGCAGGGAAATCCTAAGGCAATAGAGGATTTGACAAGCGTTAAATTATGAAATGATCAATGCTCTTAGTGCAGCAGCATTGGAAAAATTGTTACCCTGCGCTACCCTTTGATGAATTTATTTTACACACATGCAGATATCAACTGAATGTCAATGAGAACATCTAAACTGTGCACGCTGCCTTATTAAACTGCTGACACCAAGCAAAGTAACTGGGATGTGTCTGTCAAACTCTTACCAGATGTTGAATAATGTTGTTGTCAAAAGAAACAGGGGAAAGACATTTAGCTATCGCTACCGTGCTGGCATTTCAGTGTGGACAGATCTCCAAAAAAACAAAAAACTATTGTGGATGTATGTTGCTTTTACTCATAAACAATGCTTTATCATATATTCACACTGGCAAAGCCTACACCAACAACCACGCCATTGTTACAGATGACAGGCCAAGCCTCAGCTTCAGTACCAAAGCTCCTTTGCATAAGTGATTTAATTAATCTGACATCATGTCCTGCCTTCCTCTAAATTATAAATAAAATATTCTCTTGACATGAACCCGAGATTAGAGCATGTAGAGGCTGAAAGATAGTCTGACAACAGGCTGAGCAGTGATTTTACTATAAGTCAGGTCTGGTCAGATGGAGCAGTTGTGTATTCAGACAGCACAGCCTGTCAGAGCGCAGATGAGATGAGCAGCAATCACTTTATCTCCCTGGGGAGCATTAGATATGATCCAAAGTGTCAGCCATGACCACAGAACACCAAGCTATCACTGACAAAAATAGACAGAGTGGCTGAATATGGTCTCTTGCATCCTGACTTTTTACAATTGTCTTGAGTGCCGTTAGTTTTCCTCCCTGCACAGAAAACATACTGAACCTTGAATCCAAAACGGACATATCAAACAGAGCTCTGTTCCCCTTACCTCTGAGGAAATGTATACTTTGGGAAAAGTGATTAGAGAGATAATGTGATGCTAACTGTAAAGGTTTGAAATACATGAAACACGGATATTTTACTTATTACTAAAAGGCTGTTCTCCTCCACAAACCTCTCCTCTGTGCCAAAGATTGCATCGGAGAAACAGCGTCTGTGGTGAAATATTGATGAGAAGAGGAATTAAAGATTAAATAGGTCCATCGTCTGGACACAGACAGACAAAGTACAAGTAGCTCTAAATGCAGATGTGTACTTACATCTGTTAAATTAAAGTGTTTCCTACCTTCACAATTTATCATTGACATCCCGAGGGACGTGATAAGCCTTGTAAAGTCTAATATGGCCTCCTTAAGCTTATACACAGTTCCTCTGAGGAACAGTAAGTGGAAGAAACAGGAGGGAAACTGCTGTAGCCCAACCTGATAGACTGAATCTGCAATAAACAACAGACACGTTTAATTATTTAAGATTGTTGTGAGTCAGACAATACAGTCAGCACTTGTCATGTCATCTTCTCCAGGTGAGAGACACTACAACAGATGACACATCCACAGGATGAGAAGAGGGACAAAACACAAACTAGGATCCGTAGTTCCCTGAACTGACTGACTTCCTGCACAAAGTGTCACCCGCCATTTTTACCTCACAAAAATGGCCATTAAAACAATTTATGTTAAAGAAATTTAAACTAATTTTATTATTTTACGATAGGAACATCTGGTGGGCCAATATAAATATTATGGCAGGCCAAATTTGGCCAAGAGATAAGAAACACTGTCAGAATGGGTGTTCAAATGTCAAAAACATGGTGGTGGTCCCAGACACACCACTGGCCGGGTTTTTCAGGTATTAGCTCAATACGAAGTATTAGTAGTGAGTTGTTAGTTGAACTAGTGAGGTACATAGCTACATGTACCCTACATGTTAGGTAAACATCAAACCTCCATAAAAATGTACATCATAAAACAATACGTACCACATGCATCACTGTACTTATGCCATTTAATACCAACTGGCTTTAATAAAGCCAAAGCATAACTTAACAACAATCCTGTGAAAAACATTTGCTGTTTATAGTAGGCAGCTTTTTTTAATATAAACACCTCCCTTCTGTTTCAGCGGAGCAGCGAGGTTCGAGGCGGTGCAGGACTCCCAGAGAGGCTGCAGTGGCAGTCAGATAGGAAAAAACAGGAGCTGGGTCACGGCAGCTCTACATGGGATCAGTTCTCCTCCGCTAGGCCTTATCTGAGTCATGGGTTCATATTATGACTTGGCAGGCACCACCAAATGACTCAACTGGTTTTTGGGACCAATACGGCAGGGAGCTGCCAGGTCTTATTTCGGTTCCACTGCATATTTCAGCAGGCATTCACTCAGAGGGGGAGCTGACCCATTTTTGCAGATTTCACCCACCAGCGTGCACAACAGTGGATGTCTGCGCTTTCAGTTTCATGCAGGATGAAGGATGGCATTGTCTGGCTGACATGTCTGGGTTGAGCTTAGATTTGTCTGTCTGCTAGACTGAGACTCATCGATCAAATGATGAGCCCAGGGAATTGAAGCAGCCAATATTTATGGCTGTCTTTGTCAGGATGCGCATTTGCAAGTTAGCATTGTGTCAATTTCAATTATAAACTGTCTATTAACGTACTGTCAGAATGCAAAAACATTGATTGGGGCAACATAAAGGAGAGGCTGGTGTTAAAGCACCATCCAGTACATCCTGGTGTGCTAGTCAATGAATCACTGAGCGATGTAGTGGAGGGGCTAAGGTCAATGTCCACCTGGTCTTACAATCCACACATGACTCTATCACCTGGCTGTTACTGTAGTTAAAACTTCCGTTAAAGCCCAACCTTTACCCGTGTTTGATGTGTGTAAACAGAGCGCATGTCACATGAAGACCGGCTTTGCAACTGACCTTAGTTATTATTTTAATTGTGATCTGACTCACAAGCCATAACCGAAATCAAAACGTTATACAATGAGGTGTTGCCGTACTGTATCTGTACGCAGTGGTAAACGAAGACTGGGGAAGTGGGGCAAAGAACAGGTTGCTATGTAATAAAAGCATTATACGCTTGCTCATGCTGCAACATCACGTCTTGTATGCTGTATTATAATAAACAAACATCACTGTTGCTAATCATTGACTGATGCCGATAAGCTAGGAATGTGTTACAGTTACACATTACCGACCCTCACTACAGCATATCCATGCATGACTCCATTCTTATATAATATAGCCTGTGTTGTACTAGGGCTGCACGATATGGTCAAAAGATCATTTGTGATTATTTTGACAGATGTTGCGATGGTGATATGACTCACATTTAAAGAGAATGATAATTTTTGCACCACATTTTTCCCTTTCTCTGAAGAAAACTATGAAAATCATGAAGATGCGACATTTCTTGGGGTCTGTACTGAACAAAAATGTTATCTTACATCTGAGGAACAAAATTTGAAGGCCAGGGCAGCACTGCAGCACTTCATGACAATGCTGTTTTGTTACACATTTTACCTTTATCAAATAATTGCAGCTTCTTGCAATTTGGACATTGCGATTTTGCGATTACGTTTCAATGAATTGCGCAGCCCTATTTTGTACCAAGTGAGGCCTGGAAAAATTGGACATATGGCATCCACAACATTAAGACTGGAACAAATGATTGTTGTTGGACTGGATTCATCTTCAAGAACTGATGGATTAATTGTTGAATGGGAAACAGTCAAAATACTTGACATTGAATTCACAATGTTTTGAAATGAAGGAAAACAAATGTTCTTTGAGAAGCTGTAACCACCCATGTTTGGCATTTTTGTACTCAATAAATGTCTTCAATGATTAATAATCATGAAAATTGTCCTCACTTGGTTTCCTGTTGATCCACTAGCAATTATATAAATGTAATCTCACATTAATTTTCCCAATAAATCTGCTGGGATTAAACTGTCATACAGTCAATTTCCTCCCGTTTCTGTAATTCTGTTTTAAGCAAGCAAGAGCAAGAGTCTCCTAATCAACATATTAAGTGTTTTTTAATCACACGGGCATATTACAATGTGACAAAGATGTTGTTCCATGAAAACACTTTCATTTAGCCCAAAATAATCCAATGATTACACCCGGGACAAAACCTGTTATGTAGGAAAGATGCCTGGAAACTAGACTCAACATCAAAAAGGTTATTCAAGGTCCGTCTCGAAACAATTACAGTGTTTCCATGCTGGTAGGCCAACATCCAGGCCATTGTCCCATAAACTTTGTTAAATGTCAATGACTGGACCAACCCCACTCAAAGGTTAAATATCTCTGCACCTGCAGTTAAAACAGTCTGTACTATATTAACTCAGACACATCACAACTTCCCGGAGACTGGTTTAGTTGTGTTAAATATTAATCACAATTAAAATAGACAAGGTTAATCAGTATTTTCTGAGTTCTGGTAGGGGAATGTAATGTTTGTGTTGATGTTAATTAGCTGAATCGTGACGATGACATGCTGATATTTTCCATTATATTCGTTATTAGAGGATCTAACAGGACACATAGACAGACTGTAGAATTGCTATGTTGTAGACACAAACATACAATAATCAGTACAAGTATCTATACAATGAGGAAACGCACTTCAGTAGTGAGAATGAAATGCAGTCAGGTTGTTGTGTTGTTAGCTTTTAGCTGCTGATTAGCAACAGCTACCCCGGCAAATATAAGCTAACAGAAACATCTGCTAGCTAAGCAGCTTGATAGACAAGAGTTGTAGTGAGTGAACAAACAGTCGGTTAGCTGTGTATCAGCTTTCAGTCAGCTGTCTCACCTGATTTGTGAGGATACAGGAGAGGGGCACCTTCACACAGACATAACGCCGATAGAAAAATCCCACTGGCCAGCAACAAAACATATCCATGGCGGCTCTTCATCCTCCTAGCTTAGCTAACAAAATGTTAGCTAATTGGAATCGTCGTCCTAAACTGTAAATGGCTGATTTGAAGCTAAATAACGTGTTTTAATCATTGATAATCTGTTTTACTTCAGTGTAGGCTACATAAACAAGCATATTTTCTGACTGTTTAGCGCTAGCGACTTGCTGTTAGCCAGCTAACTAGCTTCGGCTAGCATGTCAATGCTAACAGTTTCAGCTGACGACAGCAAACACCGCTACGAAATATAGTGTTCCGTTGTCCATAGAGACAAAAGGAGCGATCGCCTTTCACGACCTATCATATTTGGTGTGTTTAGCTTAGTGTTATTTAACTGAACATAGCGAAAGTAAATCAATCAATAGCCCTGACTATCATGAAACACCTCTCCCCCAAAGCGCCATGTTCCTGTACAACGTCACATCACGGAATGAGGCGTAAAACTCCAGATAACTGACAAGCGCCCTAACCAATCACAACAAGGAATACCTGCACGTTAAACGTACAGAGCCAATCGGCTTCGAGCTTTATCATCAGTCATGTAAATCCAGTGCTTTGTATGAAATCTGGGGAAAGCTTTTTACATCCAGTCACTTGCCAACCATGTGATGCACGCCTTACAGATTACAGAGACGAGCTGTCTGTGTTCAATATTTATATTTCTGGATTTAAGACCAGCCATAATACCCAACAGCATATAACTGGTGGCCAGGCTGGTTTTAATGGTGCACTGATGCTGGCTCAAGCATCATGAGCTATTTCTTGTTGGTTTTTAATCATTTTTTTTACTGTAGTGATTTCATCTGATTATTGCTGCTCGGTAGATTTACGGGAAACTCGATATTCCCCATGATTGAAGACTAAAACAAAATGCAACTCTACTTTGATCACTACAGCTAGAAAAATAGGAAAAACGCTCTTGAACAATCAAGTTGTTGTAGGCTATTTATCCCAATTAGAGACAGTCATTACCTCTGTCTGCTTGTGTGTTTTCCTGACTCTGTTGTTTTAATGGCTCCCAAGCAATAGCCCATGATATTTGATTATTATTATTATTATTATTATAGTGTTATTAAACCTCAGCAAATAATATATCAACAGATTTAATCATTGTAATACTCTGGAAAAACCCACCTATTACCCCTTATATGAAGCTAAGACTTATAAAATAAGAATGGCAGATTCATGTGTCATTATAATTTTTAAAATGCCTAGACATAAGTAATACTAAAATTAAAGGGGCACTATGTAGTTTTGGAGAATAAATTCAAACTCAGAATTTCAATATTTACAATACTGATGAGATAATAATACAAACTCAGAAATATCAATTTTTTCCATAAGTGAATAAACAAGCTGTTCTCAGGGGAAAATAAGGTCCCCAGAACGCTTTTGAAGCTAGAAAGGTGGCAGGGTCCGCCACATACAAACAAAGTAAAACAGTATGGAATTGTGTTGAAAACAAAGGGTTTGTTTATTTAGTTTGTTTGGGCATCAAAAGATTAGAGATTCAAATTTCTTCCCCAAAACTACGTAGTACACCTTTAAAAACATCACATGACTAATTGATAATTATCACATTCATTTAATCTACTGAGAGATTCTGCATTACCTGTGTACACCTACCTCTTATTCCTTCTTAGTATCAATATTAACAACACTGATAGCATTAGGGGTTGTTGTTGTTATTGTTGTTGTTGTTGTTGTTGTTGTTGTTGTTGTTGTTGTTGCAGCAGGAAAAGCAGAATTACTTGGATGAATATCGTATAAAAATGTATGTATGTTTATCAGATGGAAATGTCAATATTTTATCTTTTTTGTATGTTTTTTGCAAAACAATATGAGGGAGACAATTATCTGCTCTGATTAACTGATGAAGGAGGAGGAGGCTTTCAGTGGCGTGGGGGAAATCTCCCTGGATTTGAGGACAGAGACGTCAGGCTGCTTCTTGCACTCCGGATCACGAAGCTGCTGCGAGAGAGTGTCGTTGGCTCACTGGCACAAAGCAAGAGAGGCAGAGCTCAGCACATCACAGGCTCAGAGAGCGCAAACCTCCAACCGAAGCACGGTGAGTACCAAGCTCTTCTTTTTTTTCCCTTTTTGCAAATTCATGTGCACGGTGATGTTGGTGTGATGATAGCAGGCAGTTCTCTGCGTGTTTGCACTTTGGAGCATGTCAGTTCTTTTGTTTAAAGGGGGGGGGTACAAAACAAAACAAAACAAAAGGATGTTCAACCTTTTTGTGTTCAAGTTGTAATAACTTTCTCTGTGGGGAAGAAAATGCTTTCATTTTGTGAAACAAACCTTGATCATCATGCACGTGATTTAATTCATGTCATATGATGAAATACATTTGTTTCTCTCTCTGAAGAAACAATTCAAAGTTATATCTTTTGTTAATGTGGTTTAACCTGACTCTGAAAATGGTACAACCCTCCTGATAAAACGTACAACTCAGACTCTGACGTCCCTGAAGACTACCCACAGAGGAATGATCACGCTCAATCTATCTTATCTGACAGAAACTGTTACCTGACAGCAGAAAACACCTGCACCTGTTTCATTCACTGTCATTTTGGGTTTTTTCTCGTGCGTGCATGTGTGTTTGTATCCCTCAGGCAGCTACAGAGGACCATGGCATTTGCAGGGATGCTGAGCGACGAGGACATCAAGGCTGCGGTCCAGGCTTGTCAAAGTGAGTCAGACGGCACACACTCACACGCAGGGACGCGCATACTTATCTTTAAGACACGAATACATACTTTGGGTGAACATGAGTCCAAAGACAGAGAGAGTGAGAGGCATTGTTAAACCCACTCCCACTCCCACTCCCACAGGGGATACCTGTGTGATGTGTTGTGATGCACAGTGGGGACACGCTCCCTGTCCCCACTGTGAACCAGGCGCAGACAGGTAACCAGGCAGCCATGTGGCAGGAGAGCAGTTACCACCCAGATACCAAAGTGTTTATGTTGAGCATTCACACAGAGAAAAAAATCACACGAGCTGTACCGCCCTCACATCCCAAAGCACTTAAACATTTATCTCTCGCAAATCTGACTGCGTGACAAGGCGAACACAGCTCAACCGCACCGATGAATATCAAATGTCAGCGCTTATATGCCCTTTATTGAAGAAACCCCTCCTTCTGGGAATGTTTCAGGCAAAAAAAGACATTCAAACTTGTGCGTTCATTTTTCGTGCGCATCAGCAAGAGAAAGAAGTATTTTTGTGATTCCTTCCAAGAAGTGATGGAAAAATGAGTCACCTCGGGGTTGGGGATACATTTTTTAAAGACTCCCCTCGATTTACACAAGATGATTCATTTTTAAATCAGAGTGCAAATCTTACACCCGAAAACTCACCCTGGATCAGAATTTCCACTCAGAACGGCTTTATAAATAAAAAAGCTTTTAAGATTTTATGATTGCCTCAGACCCACAGGAGATATTCAGTCTGCTTTGACTGCTTCAATGGCATAGTAACAAAGCCTATAACAATCTAAGACAGTGATGCGCTACAGGGTGTATATTGGTAAATGTCACCGGTTGAAGAATGAAAGTCATCTGAGCGAATGAGTTAATGCGACATCTCTATTCAGCCCCTCGCCATTCTTGCTTTCTCGTCATTCTGCGATCGACCTCTAGCTCCCACATCTGTCTTCTCTCTCTCACGTTCTCTCCCCCACCCTCTCTGCATCTGTAGCTCCGGGCACATTCGACTTCAAGTCATTCTTTGCACAAGTGGGACTGACCGGCTCCTCTGAGGCGGATGGGAAAAAAGTGTTTACAATTCTGGACCAAGACAGGAGTGGATACATCGAGGAGGAGGAGCTCAAGTAAGGATAGGGTGTGTGAGTGCATGTGTGTTACATCTATGTCCATTGTGGTGGCCTCAGGCTGAGGTCAGTGTATGAATGAAGCACATTTCTTCTGTGAATGAACTCAGTGATACATGAGGGGAGGACTGGTGAGGGAGTGATGGAGGGGGGCGGGTTAAGACAGCTGAGAAAAAAAAGCCCTAGAGGGGGAGAAAATGCCATCAAGAAAGATAAAATCCACAATGATACAAGGTTGAACTTATCGTTGATATTTTTTTGTGCAAACATCAGGCTGTTCCTGCAGAATTTCTCCCCGGGGGCGAGGGAGCTGACTGTGGCTGAGACCAAGGCTCTGATGGCTGCAGGCGATAAGGACGGGGACGGCAAGATTGGGCTGGAAGGTGCGTGCATGTGAAACATTTCCCACGAAAAGCTGTCTGCAGATGAGGAGAGGAGCCGTCTGTACAGGGGAGCTGTCCATTACTTAGTGCTGAAATTGCAGCCTAAAAAAAGCACACACAAAAACACAATGAAAGCACACAGAATGTAATCTGTTTTCTGCTTGGTCATCTTGCTTAACCATAATGTTGTGTGACACCGACTTCTTGCCTGGAGAACGCTGTTGTGCTTAATAGGAATCTGACTGAATCCTCTGTTTCTGTTTCTCCCCCGCAGAGTTCTGCGATATCCTGAAATAAAGACAACGAGCACACACGACCACGACTGTCTTTCCCTTTTTTGAATGGTGGGTTTCTTACGGACATCCTGACTCTCCAGCTGGACCAGAAACCTCAGATAATCTGCACCTGCCTGCTGCTGCTCTTCCTTGTTGATGTGATACTATAATGAATAAGATGTTTGGTGGACAGCCGGCTGAAGCTGGATATTAGTTGTTGTGTGTTGAATAAATCAGGTACCTGTAATGGATTAATAAATGTATTTAAAATGTGATGTCACTGTGTGCTGTGTCTTATTTTATTCTATGGCAGGGTATGGGCTTCAGAGACTAGTGTGGTGACATGCAAGGTATTCAGGGGATTAACTTAACTTGATCCTGACTGCATGTATAAGAAAAGTTAGAGGTGACTGACAATATTATGATGAGACTTTTCATCAAATGATCCTACATGCAGCATAAAGACAGCAAGCTGGTTCGGAAAGTAAAGCTGTTGCAGCAACACCCCGACTTGGTGGTTGACAATGTGGTGTATACGCAAAAATGTGCATATTGTTTGGATTGACACAATAAAATGTTGAAATATTGGAGCTCAAATGTTGCTGAAAAGGCTGTCGTCTACTTTGATACTGCAGGTTTTGTCATAGAGTGCGATGAAGACCATTCGTACAATTTACACCATTTGATCTCTTGCTGCCCACAGATGACATTTTTATAATACACAATTTAAAGTGCCAGGTGGCACAACGTCTGTTTGCAGCAGTCAACTCAACTTTGAGTACAAACCAGCGTTACCCCCGCCAAGGAGGTTATGTTCCATGTGTCGTTAGTTGGTTTGTCAGCAGGATTACACAAAAACTACTGAGCGGTTTCCCACCAAACTTGGTGTCTTAGTGACAACACCTGGAGGTTTAGATCAAGATCTGATCAGGTGTCTGGGCCCAGTTAACACGGAAGACTTCAAGGATCTGTATAAAAAAGAGCTAAACAAATAAAATTTAAAAAAATAAATAAAACCTGAGACATAGATACATAGCTCGGCTGTCGCCTACCCATTCTTGCTCCTGCAGGTGGTCAAACAACAGAAGTCATAGACTTAAAACAGATATTATGTGATAAGTAGTGGTTGGATCCCAACCACCACCACCCCCACCCCACCAAAGCTGTGGGGGTTTGGTCCCCCACGGTGTTGGCTTCGGGGTTACGGCCCTGATTGGGACGAGTGTTGCCTTCTCTTAAACAGATTTCAGGGTCGGGCAGAAACAGGTAGAAATATCCACCAAAGTTATTAAAAATATAGAACCAATGTGACTCTGAGACGAATGTCCTTGATGACTGATTAAGGTTTAAACGATGGTTAATAGTCAAGGGTCACATATTTCTAAAGAGGTCACACAGGCCACAAAAACACATTCATCAGTCACACAAATACACTGAGAAAAAAAAGGGGGAGGTCTCCGCTCTGGTAAATTGGTCACCTGTGAGAAAAATGAGCTGCGTTTCATGCCATGGAAGCGTAAAATGAGTTGTCAACATATTGCTAACTTGTTCGTACACGCAATCAGACTGCACTCAAAAAATAGTCTGAACGATTGGTACCTACTAAGGTTAGGGATCCGGTGGTATAGGCCTCAAAGTCTTGTCCCTGTTAGGACGCTGGGTTGGAGTGAAACTCGACTCACTGCGTGTTGACTTCAGATGAACCTTATGGAGATATACGGTAGCATATACTTTAGGTTGCTGGTTGATGTGACAGGACAGCATATCGGCTGAGGCTGCACATATCTATCATCTGAGACCATCTCTAGGAATGTGCTGCAACTGCTCCACATGCAAGAATGAAAAGCCTGACTCCAATAATTTAAAAATGAACTCCTTACAAGCTGAGAAGAATACCAACTCTATGGGAAATAACCAGACAATGAAGTAAATTAACTCCTACCACTGACACTGCAGGCAAGAGTTTCAAATAAATGATATTGGACAGATGCACTGCGGGCGTGTAATGCATATGAATGGGCTCATTTGTGAACAGCAGCACCAAGTAGAAAGAAACATGGAAGGAAAGAAAGGAAGGAACTATTAGGCTTTAACTTAATCATAAACTAAAGCTAGAAAGTTTTTGAATCCCTTATAATCTTTTTGTATTTCTGCATTAATGTGATCTAAAATTTGATCAGATCTTCATTCAAGTCCTCAAACTAGTTAAAATAAATTTTTCATTAAAAATGTAATGGGATAACAATCCCATAACAATGGGTATAAGTTTAGCTGTCCCTCTATCTTTATTATCAAAGTCTGGTCTTTACCACACAGGTTTGAGGAAGTGAGCCATGCCTCAATCTAAAGAGATTTCTGCAGAGACAGACAACAAGTTGTTGATGGTCACCAGGCTGGAAAAGGTTCAAACCCATCTTTTAACAGTCATCAATACACTGTTAGGCAGAGTCACCACACACCAAAAGGTTTATAATGCTCCTGGGGGGTCACAAAGACCCCCAGGGACACATCTAAGGATCCAAGAGTCTACAATCAGACAAACACTGAACGAGAACGGTGGGTTTGACAGGTTAGAGCATCTAAGGTTTACTAAACACCAAATGGATGAACCAGAAGGCTGCTGGAACAATGTTCTGTGGAACGGATGATGACTTTTTGGGGGTTTATTTGGTTGGGGGTGCTTTGTTGCCTCAGGACCAGGGCGGCTTGCAATCATTGACAGGTCGAATTCTGATCAAACCAGCAGATTCTAGAGAACGATGTCAGGGTATCTTTTCACAAAAACACACAAGTTAGTACCAAAGATGATTAAAGCGGCAGTCCATTCCTAAATTCAACAGAAGTGTTCGGGGAAAACCCTGAAGTGAGCAGCTTTGTAGGGAGGAATAACCACAATCTGATTAATCAACAGTTTAGGAAACACTTTTCCAAAAAAGATAATTAATGTTAGATCAATTTTATCAACTTAAGAATGGAACATGTTCTTTGTGGTATTTGCTCTCCTGGGTCCTCCTTGTGTATTTTTTATGACCAGGATGAACTTCCAATTACATTTAAGGAAAAATGAGTCAAACCTCACAAGGGTTTCACAAACCTTCAAGGGATAACACAGACTCAATAAAAAACAAGACTGTTTTCGAGGGCAGCCCTGTCACATATATTTACAGCATTTTACTGACCTAATAGGCTACTTCTCAGAATGATGTATCACGTTTCAGGGCTACCCATTAAACACCCCCTATTAAAACAGTGATCCGCAGCTTAATTGGCCCTGACTTCTTGGTGTTTTTCCTCACACGCACCAAACTATCAGATCTCCCCATCGGCCTCCTCGACTTTAATCAGCCTCACACATGCCCATTCATATCGTTTATAATCTCATCGCATCTTAAATGTTGCCCGTAAATCATAAGAGAGCAACATGTCCAGTGAAGCCAGTGAGCAGCTCGGGCCTGCTCGGGTTTCCACACGTCTAGCTATAGGCCTCCGCACACATGGTAGCATCCTCATTTGTTCGCCTAAAAATAGGACGAGACTACTAGACACATTTTTTCGAAACCCATGCATCTTGGTATACCTGATACTGAGACGCAAAGCGCTGTAAATGGTGTTGCTGTCGGCTATAAAAGAGCGAGGGCATGAGTCTTGTGGCAGTCAAACGAGTCCGCCTTGGTTTTCACTCGCCTCAACGCAGCGCAAAGGTGAGTGGGGAGCGCGCAAAGGCCGCACTTGGCTGGCAGCTTGCACTGGAAGGAAAGGGACTGAGACCAGGAGAGCCCCGTGGACTATAACTGTAGGGAGAAAGGGAGCCAACATAGCCGACAACCACTGCTACCACACGGGACTGCAGGAGGGCCACACTTTTGATTTCTAAGGATCAACTTTTGTGGAGGATAATTGCGCTATGATCTCTTTTAACCGGATGAAAAAAAAAAAAAAACAGGGAGGGGGAAGGAGAAACAAAAAAAAGCATGTTTGCTGCTGCACTGTTTATTGTTGGCCTCGCAGTGGGAGCATCATCTAGCCTGTTTAGTGTCATAGCAGCATAACGCGTTGGGATACACACAGCCAGGCTTGTGTTTGTGGCATCCGTAGGCAAAGAGCAGAGAAGTAAACGAACAGCAGCGCTGATGCCGCCTGACAGCATTTGCGAATTAAAGCAGCGAATCAGCTGAATCGTGACCGAAAGAAGCCGGTGGATGTTTTTAAGCAACAGCTTTAAAAATACAATGTTAATGATAATAATAATGCCTGATGTGAAGCTAGAGGACACCGATGGTTTGAGTCTCTGTTTGATATTTGATGATTTTTAAACACAGGAAAGTCATGGAAGATGAATAGCCTACATCTCTGAAGGCAATGCATCTTAGATCCACTGATACAGAATCAGTTTGCTTTAGAGCAGGATTTTCAGAGCAACAACATGGTCACTGTACTGGATTTGTGATGCTTAAACTAACCCCGAGCCTTGTCTTCTCTCTCTCCTCTAGAATAAATAAGAAAAAATGGCCTTTTCTGGTGTTCTCAGTGATGCTGACATGAAAGCCGCCCTGGATGGCTGCTCAGGTGAGCTTCACTTACTGCCCTTTCTTTTCACTGCACATTTGCTGACATAAAAACATCTGGAGTGCACTCTTCACAATGTGTCACATAAACTGCCAGTTTAAACTGCAAAATTATCACATAGCCTATCACATTACATCAACACTCAAGTCCTGTACTGTAGCAGCCTGCCGGCTGGGTGCTAATGGTGCTACCATGTATGTTCCAGCTGCTGACTCCTTCAACTACAAGACGTTCTTCAAGGCATGCGGCCTGTCCGGCAAGTCCGCTGATGAGGTCAAGAAGGCCTTCGCCATCATTGACCAGGACAACAGTGGCTTCATTGAGGAGGAGGAGCTGAAGTAAGACACTCAGAAATTGCACACTTGAGCAAGAAATGGCCTCTAAGGCACCAAGACAAGATTTTAGGACTTGGTTACACACTTAAAGCACTAGACAAACTAAAGAAAGGCAATGTTTAACAACCTAAAACAGTTGAATACCTATGAACAGGCTTGTTTACACATCACATTGTGCCTTTAAAGGACACTCATTCTGCTCAGTGATTTCCAAACAGACCAGTCAACACAGTCTGAGATGTTCATCAGTTTAACTCCTGCTCTTTTGTCCACCTGACAGGCTGTTCCTGCAGAACTTCGGTAAAACCGCCAGAGCACTCACTGACAAGGAGACCAAGGCTTTCCTCGCCGCTGGAGACAGTGACGGTGATGGCAAGATCGGAGTCGATGGTGAGAATCCTCTTTCCTGCTTTGAATGTAGCAAAGATACACACACACCTGCAAGTTAATCAGCATTTAACATCCACTCACATTCTTCTAATACCTGCACACACTCAAAGTCTTGGTCAGCCAATGGGTCCAACCAATTTGCTGATGACACAAGAATCTGACTCTCTTTTGTTCTCTACTAATGGCAGCTTCATTCTGTTTTCACAGAGTTCGCTGCCCTTGTTAAGGCATAAATTTCCATTGACCAAGATCCCCTTCTCCCTTTCACGGAACTGTGAGCTCCTTTGCAAGAACCAGTAACCATCAGCTGAAAGAATATTTTTTATACCTTATTTATGAGTTGCCTGCGGAGTATTTCTCAAACATGGAACACATGCTTTTACTGTGAAATGTTATTTGGGTGTGTTAAATGTTCTGAAAAATGACTTGTGCAAACTGTACATCACCACATGCACTATTGAGGAAGAGTGAAAAAACCAGGAATAAATACTCTTTTGGTGTAAAGTCATCTCCTTCAGGTCAGTCTTCTTTAGCATGCTGCATGGGGCTTTCTCAACACAATGGGCGGGAGATCTTAAAATGGGATTTTGAAGAGGTGCTGAGAGGCAATTGAACCGACCTGCCCTGCACTTGTTTTGACAATTGCTTAAAGGGGAGGGGGAGTTCAGCTGGACTCGAGCCACGAGCTGGCAAACGTAGTGGGAAAGGCCCTGGGGCTTTGCTTGCATGCTTCCAAGAGCCTGGGAGGTTTTCAATGGATAGCTGTCACACACATAGTGCAATTAGCTGGCCTGATCCAAGGTCTTTTTCTCCACCAACTGCTGCGTAGTCAATTAGATGATGTGCTGTGGCAACAGGGGGGCTATTAACAGCCCCTGTTGCATCAGCAGCCTTTTCAGCAGCTTGAATCTGGTGCATAGATGCAGATCTTTAGATTTCTGAGGAGTTTTTTTTTAAACAAATCAATTTTTCTCTTTAGTTTTCTCACTGGGATTTAAAAGTGACATAATTCTTTATACACAGAAATACTTAAGTGGAATTACAATCCTCAGGGGAAGCTACAAATGCTCAGGGAGCTGCAAGTCAGCAATATTTAAAGCCTCAACCATATCAGATGACAGCCCGAGCTTGTTGCCATCAACCAAGTGGTCAAAACAGAAAAGAGGCATGGTGACAGCAGGGTTACCTCACGGGACAGTGCTGCCACCTACAGGCCAGAGCCACTATCAGCATTACAGGCAGAGATTTAACTGTGCGGGCAAAGATTGAGAATTTCCTTTCTTTTCTTTATTTTTCCTTTTCTTTTCTTTTTTACTTTATTTGGAGTTTAAAGAAAGAAAAGCGTGAACAATTTGTGCTTTTTAACATGTTGACTTATGACTTACAAAAAGATTGGCAAGGTGAAAACAGCAATCGAAAGGGTTTTTGTCCAAAAATAATCTTTTTCTCATCTTATTCAGACAATGTGCACTTAAAAAACAAAGAAAACATGCCAATCAAAATGGGATTGATTCAAACTTGGAATAGAAGACTATTAAAAACCTGATCTAAATGCTTAGTTCCCTCACAGATACAGGCTAAATCTGAACAAAACACAAAATAATTCATTTAGATGATAGGTACAGGCATCCATCAAAAACATCTGTTTGTCACAAAGTTAACTATAGTGTGCACTCTGACACTATCGCATTAATAAGCTCTACTCTTTTTCTCAAAGTGACCCCTGAATACAACAGTCAACACCCTCCAGCTCAACATTGTTGCTCAAAATGAGGCAAAAACAACCAATTAGCGCCACTTACGCGCCTCGAGCGCACGCACGCTCCTCCTGAATACGGCTGAGAGGTGCCAGCAGCGCTTCCCAATTCGTCCTCCTCAGCAGTGCACAGGCCTATTCTTAGCGTTATGGGGGATATGAAAGACTTCTTCAAACGCACCTTTTAAGCGTCTTCATTTGTGAAACTTAAAATAGACTCTGGCTCGCGGGGACGAGATTTTCGCCACCCTCCCCTTCTCCACGGTGTCAGTTATCTTATGCCTCAGATTTCCGATCGGAGCGAAACTATAAAAGGTCACCGGGGAGCACCGGGAAGATCACCGCAGTCGACTCGAGTCTTGTCTGTGTCATCTGTACCCCACCGAGCAAAGACAGCAGAGGTGAGTTTGAATGAAATGGAGGAGGGAAGACGGCGGGGACCCGTGCGGGGGAAAGCCCGCAGCATCACGCATGGGCATCTCTGAGAAAACCTGATTTTTATTATTGTTGCTTTTAATGTGGACTTCACATTGCGATGAAGACGTGGATTACAGCGACTGTAGAGTTGTCACCTGTCAATCTCTCGAGTGGGACATCAAACTCGGAAAGAAGCGGAAATTTGAATTTCTACTCTGATTTATTTCTAATCGGAATAATGACAATTTGACAATTCTGGCGACAGACTGTGAAGAGGCGATATGTTGTTTAAAATGGTCCATATCCACCTAATTTAATGTGATTCATTAGTACTTCTTCTAAAAGATTAAGCAAACATGAATCAAGTGCAGTTAAGTTGTTGCTTCACATGTCAGTGACTTTATCACTTATCGCTTTTATTTGATTTCTGCAGTTCAGGATGCCTTTCAAAGGACTGAAGGATGCTGATGTGGCTAAAGCCCTGGAAGGGTGCAAAGGTGACCCTCCACATTACGCAATCACAACCACAGCTCCTCTTTGTTCTGTGCTTTTATGTGTAGTTTGGTTTGTTGTTGTTGTTTTAGTATAGGCTCACAGATCTGCACTCATTTCAGACGCTGGCACATTCGACCACAAGAAGTTCTTCCATGCATGCGGACTGTCCGGCAAGTCCGGCGCGGACGTGAAGGACGCCTTCTTCGTCATCGACCAGGACAAGAGTGGTTTCATTGAGGAGGAGGAGCTCAAGTAAGACACTCACAACAATGTGCCCACACCAGTGAACAGTGCTTCAGGTGTATTGTTCTTACATGGCTGTGGGGAATGTAAAGTCACACTATCTTTAGCAGCCTGCTTCATCTTTCTGTTCATGTCCACCTGCCTTTTAATTATTGAAGGGGAATGTACATGATCGGCTCAAGAATCTTCATCAGGATCTATTTGTGGTCAGGTTGAGTCTGAAGTGTGTCTCAGTCTGAGCTGAGGTCCGTGAACTAACCACCGCCCGTGTGTGTGTGTATGTGCGTGTGTGTGTGTGTGTGTGTGCGTGCGTGCGTGTGTGCGTGTGTGTCTGCAGGCTGTTCCTGCAGAACTTCAAGGCAGGTGCACGCGCGCTGACCGACGACGAGACCAAGAAATTCCTTAAGGCCGGAGACAGCGACGGTGACGGCAAGATCGGCGCTGAAGGTACGGACTCCGATCAGCTGTTATCTTGGGATATTAAAGGGCCGCTATGTAGTTTTACAGAAGAAATTCAAACACAGATTTTACAACTTTAATGAGGTACCAATACAATATTTAGCTATGTATACTAACACATCTACTCATACTGAGACAAATAAAGAGCAGTGAGCAAGGAAGTCAGACTGCCTGGTAAGTTTTGAAAATACGTCTCAGCACAGCATAGCTCTGATGGATCCGAACTCCATTCAGGGAACAAGCATTTTAAAAGTTGTTTGTTTGTCATCTGGCCGACAGACCTGACGAAGCATGAATTCAGGTTTTTTACAAGGCACCATTATGATGTTGTTATTTCAGCATTCTTTCAATCCATTTATTGCAGTCAGATCACAGAGAAATCGCTTCATTTTGAGTCCATATCAATGTGGTAAAACAGATTAATTCAGTCTAGGTCTACTTGCTGGTCACAGTTACTATTTCTTGATTTTAACACACCAATTAAGAAACTGCCACTCACCAGAGACAGATAGACAGGCGCTCCGCAGCTGAGAACCAGGCACCAGTCAGCCTCAGGTAGTGCTGGAAGCTGCAGTCATCCAGACGCAGTGCCGGGTGCCGCTTGAGTAAAATGAATAAAAATGAATAACCCTGTGACACCGACTAACTGTGTTTTTCTTGTGTCTCCCTGCAGAGTTCGCTGAAATGGTTAAAGTGTAATGTGTCATACAATGGCCAATGACCAACAACACCTGCTCTGATGGAACAACAAAGCCCACGTCGACCTCCCCCCTTTTCATCTGAATATAAATAATTTTTATACATTTGCTGAACAGACGTTTATCCTCCTATGCAACACACTGTCCAAAATGATGATGATTGTGAATGTCGCTCGGTTGTGTTCATGTCTTAAATATGAATTTTGCTTACTGTAAAATCTATATGATGCACTTTCCAGGAACGAACGGTACAAAAAGAATAAATATTCTTTTGCTGTGGTCTTATTGGACTTTTCATTCTTTATTGGGCTATGATTTATGTCTGTTAGATTCTTGAATGGCATCTTATACAGACTCAACAGGGCAAAGTCATGCGCAACCTCTCTTCCTTCGATTTTGCATGTAAACAGTGGTTTATATTACCAAAGCAAGCGTGAAATAAAACAACCAAAAGAATGAACATAAACAGAAGAACTGGGACTTCTGTGTTAGAAATGTATATATAGGTTACAGATAAATTGTTTTACTTAAATTCATACTCATCAACAAATAGTGAGTAGCATATCGTCAGCATAACTGCTAACTGTAGCCGTCTTAGCCACTTAGCTCAGTTAGCCGTGCAGCTAGTGGTTCAGACTGGGAGCAGGGGTAACAAGGGAATTGGCAGCTTTTAAACCGCTAGCATGGGAGCTTTGGACTGCTAGCTGCTTAGCGTGCAAACCTCAGTCGATATCACTGCAACAAGATACAGTACATTGATATCATAATACCAAGACTGCTACTCAATCACATTCTGTTGATCATTTTAGTTCCTTTTTGAATCTTTTCAACTACATTTTTTTTTTTTTACATATCACCCCTTTAAAAATATGAATTAAGTATAAAAAACAGGTATGTCTAGATATAAAAACATTAGAAAAAGAGTATATAAACGCACACACTCTCAAATTACATTACATGTCTCAATTCTTTCTCTTTCTCTGTTCAATCCAATGACTTCATAAGCATGTAAAAAATAGAAAAGAAGAAGAAGAAGAAGAAGAAGAAGACAAATTTGGCCAAAGCAGCTATTTGAAAATATTTCAACAGTACATAAACAGTAATGGTGAGCAATAAAAATAAATAAATCCTATCAGCATCATAAAAACAGTCTAAATGTAGCCTGTGTTCATGAGGCTCCATCCTGCAGCCACTAGATGGCCTCATGTCCATTAACAATAGTAGCTGAGACAGAGACAAGACCTTACGACGAATCATCTGGCAATAAAAACGACAGCTGTTTGGAAATCTGACCCTTTCGATTGAAACATTCCTGGCAGAAGAGCCTGAATATAAGTTATGGGGCCCTATTCACATGGGAAACACATGCAGGACCATATAATAATCATGTTTTATTTCCAAAAACAAGCATGAACGGAATGAAGGGAGAGGATCCATACATCCAGGCTTGCAAAGGACATTAGCAAATGTAAATGAATAAATGATCGCCCAGTAACAGTATAGTCTGTCAGGTATCAACATGGCGCATGACATCATGCACCGGGTGCGGGTAAAGCTCTCGATCCGGTGTCCTCTCCTGTCTCTTTTTCACACACAGTCCTGAGGAGATGATTGAGTTTCTCTTTACCTGCTCAGGAGTGCGGCTTCACGAGGAGCGCTCAGCAGCAGCAGCAGCAGCAGCACATCACTTGTTGAGGGGCCCCATTAACAAGTTGGCACCGGGATTAGGTTTAAGAGAGGCTGACAGTGACAAACCACCGGAGATCCTACAAGCTTTTATTCAATAATGAAAGACAACGGGGTGCTGCCAGACAATTCAACAAAAAAGCTGCAGTGCATCCACTGTGCACACGGAACACCTGTTCCTGCCACTGAACATCATGTCAAATTCAACCCAGAAAATAACAAAATTGAAGAACATAACATGTAATTGGATTGCTTCCTATTGACATATGTCTTCTGTCTTCAGGCCTTTAAATAATGTTAAAGAGGCTCTTTAGTGCATGTCCTGACATCGCCCTGGGGCCAACACCACCTGCAGCTCACGGCCACCAGCTGACGCGTGCAGAGAGCGACGCGCTGCCAAAAGTCTGACTTCTAATGTGAGGAAGCTGGCCGGGGGCTGCTGTGTCCCTGCCTTTGGTTACATTCAAGGATATCCCCAAGTGTCAGGTTGCAGTCATTTTGGAGAGAGCACGCCAGACTCTGAAACCAGTTGGACTATTGATTAAATTCGAGCATTTATGTTTTAATATCTGGTTTAATACTGTGCATAATGATTGCACCGTGCATGTCTGTCTTTCTCCTCCTCACACTGCTGCTGCTGCATATGCACACCTTCAACTAACCTTACACCACGGAGAGAAATAACCTTCTTTTTCCATGTGCTGCTGCAGCCAACATTCTCCCAGGAGTGTGCGTAATGACCGCTGGATTTGTTTGTGCCAGAGCCGCCGGGGGCCGCAAACGCCCTCGGAAAGAGACAACCCTGAATTGGTCGTTTTGCAGCTGGACAAAAAGTCCATTGTGCAGCTCTGTGCTCCCATAAAACTGGATGAATCAAAGTGTCCAAATGATCAGAGCCCTATATAAATGAAGCCTCGTTTGACCTCTGACTGCTGCACCTCTCTTTTAATAGTGCATGTGAATACCTGGGACACTGCTCATAATGCATCATCATCACCATCAAGGCAGGACGGGACACACCGACAGCAGAGGGTGACCTCGCGTCCCTTAATCAGCACAGTTGACAAAGCAATTTAGCGAGACTGTCCCCCTGTCAGTGTGTGTGAGTGAGAAGGCTCAGGGAGTCCCTGACATTCACCGATCAGCAGCTATATGTGTTTGAGGTCAAAGTACTGTAAATACCATTAAATATACTGATCTGTTGTCAATCTGAGCAACGACAGCAGATAGAAGCTTAATGCAACCAAGACAGGTGAAGCAGAGTGCGCCAGACAAACAGCTTCATATGGATTCACCATGTGGATGATACAGTTAATTAGACTTTGGTTAATAGTTATTTCACTGCTACTAAAACGATTTAATGCTTTACAAAACCATTTATTGAGCAACTGTAAAGGTTTATAAACATCAGTCCGATCTTCACAATAAACAATGAACTAATAAATGGGTTATAAAGCATTTAATTGTTTGTTAACAGTAAGGTAACTATTAACTAAAGTTTAAGCAACAGGGCTCCGGGCTTGTGCAACTATTTTGGTCACACATGCACCCAAAATGATTTCCTTAAACAACTGAGGTTATTGCGATTTCTTGCTGCGTGTGCTGAGAGTTAAATGAAGAGAAAACATGTATTTGCACCTGTTATCCTGTTAAAAATCATTCACATAATGTGAAAATAAATTAAAATGTAATATTGGGTGCACCTTAATGTAAAAATTACCAGTGCAACCAGTATGAAAGGTCTGGAGCCCTGATTAACCATACATTTAATTTAATGATGGTTATTATAAAGTGTGAATGAATTGATATTCCTCACTAATGGATCTCAGAGTGATGGAATGTAACTAAGTACGTTCACTTAAGTACTGTATTTAAGTAGATTTTCAGGAACTTGTATACCTCTACTCCACTACATTGTACTTTTTTCAATCACATATATGTTATAACTTTAGTTACTAGTTGCTTATAGATTGCATGCTGCATCCGTCCCTAAGCAGTACTTTTTACTTTTAATTAATTAATTTTTAATTCCAGTAATCAGAAAAATGGGGATTATCGGCTCTGCTTATCGGCCAAGCGCGTGATCGGCCGAATTTTAAATGAGTATACAGTACATACATGAAAACATACAGTATGTGCTTTTACTTGTACTTTTGATAATTAAGTACATTTTATATGGATTCATACAGACTTTTTCTCAAGTATGCTACTATTTATAAGGCTGACTTTTATCTTTACCAAAATAACATTTTAAGCCATATCTTTACTTTTACTCAAGGTGACACTGAGTCATTTTGACCTCTTCCACTCCATAATCTATTCTCTGTATTCTTTGCACTATATTCCTTCTGCAACAGCACAACAAATGTGCCTCGACTGTAATAAAATGGGCATATTTGCTGCGGGATGTAGCTCAGATGTGCTCGTTTTGGGACCGCTGCCTGTAAAAGGATCTCTGCATGAAAGGGTAGGGGTGGTGGTGGAGGGGGAGAAGGGAGAGAGAGATTGCAGTTACATTACAGCCTCCCTGCATTTACTGTACTGTATAATTCTGGAGGTGAGAGGAGGAGGAGGAGGGGGAGGAGGAGGAGGAGGGGTGAGGGGATGACAGGGAGGGAGTGGCGGATGGGGGAGAAGAATGCGCTTTTTAACTTAATTTGCTATTTACAAGGGCGTTACAGAGGTCCGCGGTCCGGTCTCTGTGTCCCCGGGCGTTATAAATAGTAAAGGTTAATTAGTTAGCTGAGAAATTGGATCAGGGGCGGGCAGTTAGAATTTGATCCACAGACAGGTAACTCAAGCAATCCCCATTGTCACTGCAATCAGACCTATATAAATCCGCCTTGACAGACAGCAGTCACCACATAGCCTTACCTCTCCGCTGGATCACCGACCGGGCGAGATCTCCCACTAACACGGTAAGTTTGGCTGCGAGGATGCTCTGGATGGAAGGTTTTTTACTTTGTTTTTAGACTCGGCTCCTGCAGATTTAGCGCACTTTTTTTTATTTTAGAATGGAGAGTCTGCCTGTGGTGAGGTGACAGCTGAAATAATGGCGTGCGTAAAAGGAGAGACTTTTATGCGTCGGAGGCGACAAAAGACAAAGAAAGAAAGTTATTATTCCTCTCGTGTTTGATCTGCAGGATGAGATTAAGATTTCACATCCCGACTCTGTAGATTTAAGAACTTTTCTCTCTCCTGCACCCACTTCTGTGTCAGTTTTGTCACTTTCTACTCTCCATCAGTGTCAGCTTCTATGTTGTGCTTCTGTACCTGGATACATATGTTAATTCACCATGGTCGTTCCTCCTACAGGAATAAAATGTCGCTCTCATCTATCCTCTCCGCTGATGCCATCGACAGTGCTATCAAGGACTGCCAAGGTATCATCTTCCACCAATATCATTACTGCTCTCTGCCTTCGATTTGTTTTGTTCTATACAGTGTTTCTAATGGAGCCTGTGCGCTCACCAGCCTGCAAGATGTTGACATGAGAAAGATACATGAGTGCAGTATAACCTAGGGCACAGGGTGACATTTGTCAAATGATTTTAGGAGCATCAGTCAGGTCCACATATGATCCCATCAATGGAGGTCAAAGATTAAGAGAAATTGGCCTCTCAAACCAGTAAAATGTAAAATATTCCACAGGGAGCGTTCAGGAGCCTCAGGACAGCCACTTACATCACACTTAATTAACACCTGAGCAGTCATATGTCATCTTCTCTCACAATGCAAACAGACTTAACCGTCTGAGAATTTGCTGATACTAAGGGAGTTTGCTTTAATTCCAGTTTAGTGAAAGAATAAGACCAACATTAAATATTGACATGCACCTGGTGCCGTTCTCTATCCTCCTCCAGCACCAGACTCCTTCTGCCCCAAGAAGTTTTTCCAGGCTTGTGGCCTCGCCCAGAAGAGCCCCCAGGATGTGAAGAAGGCATTCGCGATCCTGGACAACGATGGCAGCGGTTTTATCGAGGAGGAAGAGCTCAAGTGAGTGACAGACTCTTTCTTCACTGCGTTCGCTGGTGGAGAAGATTTGACGGCTTCTTTGGAAAGTCATCGCATTTCTGTGTAGTTTTGCTGATGTTTTTGCGCCAGAGGGGATGTAGTGAAGGGGATACCCGTCCATCATGAGTTTATCCAACTTCTCAGGGCTGACATGACTTTTGGCATCGCTCACTAGAAGTTGTGTTCTCTGGCTGTGCAGAAGCACCCAAAACCTGATAACCTTTGGGAATGACTTGTGACTTGATTGACATTCCTTTAACTTATCTTACATCTTATTACCTGTGCAAATGTATCTTTTGTAGGACAGATTGGACCCCTGTGTTCCTGCATTCTGTCTTTGTGGTCATGTTATGTATCCAGTTTCTGTCCTGAACTTCTGTGTGTGTGTTTGTGTGTGTGGCAGGTTTTTCCTCCAGAGGTTTTCTCCTGGTGCTCGCGTCCTGACGGATAAGGAGACCAAGGGCTTCCTGGCTGCTGCTGATGACGACAGTGATGGTCGGATTGGAGCAGAAGGTGAGATTTTACATCCAAATAATTTCAAAACTTTTTGTATCTTAAATTGGAGATTGACTGAATTTAGATTGGGCTGGTCGTTCTGGGTCAGTAGGTAACACCAGAAAGAGAGCTGTACATTCAAGCACTAAGGTAACACAAACAGCGATGCCTTAGTGTCCCGACACACTCCTTCTGTCCTCCAGCAGCTCAAAACTGACACCTGCACAGTGTTTCTACATTTGTAATTCTAGATTTGTGAATGAGCTTAATTGATCCGACATGTTGTGTCAGTGGTGTGCTGTTCACTTGAGAGCACGACACCGGAATTAGCATCACAATGCTATCTCTCTGTGTCTCTACCGGTGTCATGTCTTTATACTTGGAGGCAGGTGTCACTTCTTCTAACGCTGTTTTCTTTTCCTCCACAGAGTTCCAGGCCATGGTTTTGTCCTAATCACCTGGACGCCATCTCTCCAACTCAATCTGACCCCCGTTACCCCTATTCCAACGCTTCAAGGGCTCTCTTAGTTGTAGTCGTTTTTCCGTCTGGTTAGATAAAAGCTTTTAAATTATTTTTATTTTGCAATGACTCGCTCTGGTCCACAGACGCACACATTCTCATCATGTTTTTTTTTTTCTTTTTCGTATGTTTTAGACAGACCATAAAGCTGTATTTCCCAAATAAATGTACAATTTACCAAATTACTGAGAAAATAAAATGATAAAATCCCCCAAAAAACCTCTGTGGCTCAAGTGTACATCTTTGCATGTTTCTGTATGTCTTTTAATCAGCTATGGTTTGAGATGTCACCAAGTGGCATGGCAAGAAAAACATATTTTATGGCACATGCACAGAAAAAGCAAACACAAAGTCACCACCATTTTCTCGACAGTTCCTCTGTGTCCTTAAACCTTCAATTACCCAGCGGTGAATGAGACTGAATGTCAGACAGTATCACAGAGATGAGAACTGAGACATGTCGTGCTTCAGACTGAGGTGTATATACAGTACAGGTGTGTGTGTGTGTTTGAGAGAGAGAGAGTTTAGAGCCAACTCAGGGAAAAAGCAGAGGAGGTGACCTTGATGACCACCTGAGTGTCACCGCGGCTGGATCGAGTGACACCTGACCTCAGCTTTGTAAATAAACCCAGCTGAACCTTGGTGCTGCTCGGGCTGGGGAAACAAACCACACACACACACACACACACACACACACACACACATGCTACACACACAGAAACCCATCGCATTTGCAAAAATCAAATGTGAGATCAGACACAGGCGGCCATCCATGCAAACACAAATAATATATGCACATAAATACACGCACATCAGAGTTGGAGGTAATAAAATGCATCAGTGTGAATGTGTGTGTATGTGTGTGTGATGCACAGATGCAAGCTCTGCAGAAAGCTATAGCCTAGGATGCTAGCCTTACATGTACTCCTCTGCCAGGCCCTCAGAGAGCTTGCTCAGGATATATTAAAGAAGAATCATTTTATCACACCTCTGCATCCATCCTCCGACAGACTTTAAATAGCACGCTGTGTTTTCAATCTGTGCACTTAGAGGATTCACAGGATTAAAATTAAAAACCACCTCACTGTTCAAACGCCCGTCACAGGCGCCAAAATACAGTCCGGCAAGTTTTTTCAGCCGATCCACTTCGGTGTCATTTCAATACCTGTATATTACAGGGAGAAGCTGACTATTACAGCAGACACCTGCTACTCAGAGCTGTGGGGCAAACCCTGGTATTAGCACGAGGTTGAAGTGTAGGATGCTGCTTGATTCAGATGGTGTGCCGTCATAATGATAGAGGTTACAAACCGCAGTGTGTTAAACTGATATAAATGTGACGAGGCCATAATGTTTTAAAGGCATACTATGCAGGATTTGTTGGTTGTCGTTTGTAAATAAAATCGCGAGTCAGCAACCAATCAGTGTTCCTATGAGGAACAACTAGCAGCTACTGTGTGATTTAGGCATGTCAACCAGTGAGAGAGGTGACCAACAGTTTCTAGTGGCTCCTTTCCAGATGATGTTGTTTTATTAGTTTGTAAACACGCCATTCAAAAGGTGAAAGATAGTTGGTTTTTAGGTCTCATTCTGATGAGTACGTAAGTACTGGATTAGGCCCCTGTACCCCCGCAACCCCCCAAGAGGGGGGTATAAAGTGGCAACACCCCGCGACCCGAACAGGAAAAGCGGACAAGACAATGAGATGAGATGAGATACCAGAAGGTCGCTGGTTCGAACCCCGGCTCCCTGGGCGGAACTGAGCTACATGCTGAAGCATCCTTGAGCAAGATGCTGAACCCCGAAATTGCTCCTGATGCGCACTTGGCACCTTGCGAGGCAGCCTCTGCCATCAGCGGGCCCTGCGATGAGCTGGCGACTCATCCAGGGGTGTACCCTGGCCTTCGCCCCTTGAGTACTGGATTAGGCCCCAGTAGCCCCGCAACCCCCCAAGAGGGGGGGGGGAATAAAGCTGCAACACCCCGCGACCCGAACAGGAAAAGGGGACAAGACAATGAGATGAGATGAGATTCTGATGGTTTGGGTCGGCAAAAGCACCACTGTTTGATTACCTGGGAATGAGACGAAACAATCAACTATCTTTCTCTAAAATCATTGTCACCCAGAAACTCGGCCAACTCATCAGATACGGCAGTTCGGTCAGCGGCCTGTAGCTTCAAACTATGACACAGTTTTAAACGTGAATGGCTCCGTGGTAAACTTAGCAATGCAACGTCCAGTAAAACTTTAAGAATTAAGTTTTCTGACAAACAGTTCACATATTATGACATATTGTGACTTTGGACTTTTGAAAAGATAATACTTTGGGTTAAAGGGTTAGGGTTAGTGTAAGTTACGTTCACGCACGTAACTAAGTCCATCCATCCCTACCATCACCGACTCAGACTTTTCTCGTTCTAAAGACTGCGGCACTTGTTGGGCGGTAGAGGGGCACCTACAGTGTCAAACTTAGAGGTGTATGGCCACTGACGAGGGTGCTGTATTTGATGCATTAGGATTTAGAACGGATGTGAACACAGCAAAATCATAAGAAAAAAGAGAGGGAAATTCCTGCATAATACATCTTTGATATGTTAAAATTAGTGACCATTTCAGGGTGTATCTATCACTCAGTGATTTAGACAATGTAAATGACTGAGTGTTGTATAATCAAAGTGCAGCGATGTAGGTATTAACAGGAAAATACACAAGATCAAGCATTCGTGCTTACAGTAAAAAAAGGTAGTAACTAGTGGTGTGGGTTGAGCTAAAAGAAAGCAGAGGCAAGTTCAGACATCCTTGCGTATTAATAGATTGTAATTAATTAAATAACTTTATTTGCAAACTGTTTGTTCAAAATCCAATACATTTTTCTTAACTAAAAGAAGAGCTACACAACTACACACTACTCTTAAGCTCAAACATACTGTATATTGTGCATATGGATACAAAACACATGTGCATATTGTTAAAGAATACATTTACAGATAAAATTATACCTAACAAGACAAAAAACACTTGACCTGCACAGAGATACACAACGCTAATTAGATCATCATGTATCAATATCTGCTGTTATCAGTCTGATCGCTGCAGATGGGATGGCAGAGAGAGAACCTGGGGGGATGGAAGATGGTGGTGGTGGGGAGGCAGGGTACACGACTGAAAGCAGGACAAGGTTGGGGAAGCCAGTAGGTAACCCAAGCCAGGGGACACACAATGGAGCCGTGACCCCTGCGGGTCATGAGAGGCGAGTGGTAAACAGGAAGGAAATGTGAGCCAACAGGTCGACACTGACTGCTGGATGTGCTGCTGTGAGACAGCAGTACAAGATAATGTGACAAGCAGATTACCTGGACTCAAGGGCAGAGAGACGGGGCGAGAGAGAGAGAGAGAGAGAGAGAGAGAGAGAGAGAGAGAGAGAGTGTAGTTTTGACAGGCCATTAATGTACAACAGTGCTGCTGGGATGATAGTGTGAGAATGAAGACAGAAACCAGCAGTTATTGGAGTGTAAGGTGAAGCATGGAGGAAGTCTTTCACAATATCAGCCCAATAAAAACGATTGTCAAGAGATAAAACAGCTATTCAGACGTAACATACAAGTTAAAAGCAGAGCTCCTTTGCACTTTCTATACTGATGATGAAAAATGGTCTAACAGCTGTCATTTCAAGTCCTGTGGTTAATCATGTACTCTCAATACATCGTTTCAGAGATAATTATTGAACGTACTGTATATGACCAGTGAGGGTGTCATTTTAAATTCTAAGAATAAAGGGAATTAAGGGTGAGGTTACAAAAAATAACCTGGTCCAGTGACTTGGCCATCCCCAAATCTGCTTTACTCGTATCAACGCATGTGTGCACTCTCTCCTACATAAGCACATGCAGAATGTCTGTTTGTCATTATGGACATCTTTCTCAATCACAGGTGGTGGTGGCTCCTTCACTGACACTAGCCACCTCTTGACTCGTAACATTAACATCCTGGTTATTGTTCATCTCTTCAGCCCGGCTTTGTGACCTGACTGAAAAAAGTTAGTCAGTAGATTATTATTTGGGTCTTAAGCTTGTGCCAGCTGCTTCTTTTTTCTTCTTCTCTGTTTTCTGGCATCCTGATCTATGTGTAGGTTCTGGCAGCAATGAATTATTGCTCTTAATCATTACACTAGGTTTGGTGCACCAATTTATGCTATTTTCTGTATCAATTCATAATGGAAATAGTCTTCATTGTGTGTAGGAAAACACAAAACTCAGATCCATTTGACAATTCGAAATATAATGGAGGATAATACAGTAAGGCTCTCTGGCGAGCACCTTGTGAAAATAAAAGTCCTCTGCTAAGGAGTTGTGCTAAATCGTATAATTTAATGTAATGTGATAATAGTTGAAATATTGAGGGGGACGTGTCCCTTGTGTATCCCTTGAAAGCTTCTCCCATGGTAGCTGTGGTAGTAGTAGTAGCAGTTGCAACAATAGTCACCCCGAACTGTTGGGATGCAGCATTAGGTAACAAGAGTAGAGTGAGCAAGCGTAACTTAACTTTACTTTCATATTAAACTATTTTGTGTGACTGCTAATCCTGCACCGTGTAGTTCATCTAGACAGGCGCTTTAGGATGGACACATAGGCCTTCGCCTGCTTGTCTGCTTGGCACTTCAATAATTGATGCTCTCGCTTCATTGTCACCAAAAACTCATATCAAGAAAGGAGTGTCCGGCTCACCTTACTGATTAAGTCTGTGTGAAACTTTAATGTGCACCCCATCTTCAACTGATAACAAACTCGAAGTGCTCAAGCAAACGAGGTAATGGGAAGCTGAACAGCTTGGACCTCCGCCGCGCGCCCAGTGCATGCTCGGACCAACGCCGATCATAATTTGACTCATTCCCGGCCTTTTGGAGCCTGGAGGTATCAGGGATGCGGCTACCTGATAGTCTGAACAGGGAGGAACGTCGTAAAAGATTCAACTGGCGTGTTAGGATGACTGAATGGGCTTTGTGAGCTCTGTGCAGGAACTCTATCCATAATGCAGGGGATGACAGCATTGCCACTGTTCCCCAACAAGCATTAGTCCTGAGCCTGTGCGTATGATGTCTGCGTGAAGCTTCCCTTCATTAATGAATGATAGGCCATGCACATATCAATGGCCACTCCTGATACACACAGGGCATTGGTGGAAGGCCATTTTTCGAAGTCTATTTCCACCCTGGCTCGAGCCTATTGTTTAGATATCCGCTAATTGATGTGTTTTATAAATTAAGCTGTGTCTATTAACTGGACTAATGCAAGATTGCAATTTGAACTAAAAGCCACACCCTGCTTAAAGCCCGGAGCAGCTGCTACATGTGCTGACTCACCGTCAGACTGAGTAATGGCAGCCGTGGAGATGTAGACAGGTACTTTGCAGACTTTTCCAAATGAGAAGGCACAATCAGATAAGATGGAGAGAGTCATCCAGGACAAACTTACTTAAACTAGCTGAATAATGGAGGCAAACTGTCTGGTCAGAGAGGACAACGAAAGGATGTTTGCGTCTCGGTGGAGTTTGGTCCGTAAACACCTTACAACATCCGTAAATGTCAAGGTAGATACGTACAGAGCAGCTTCATAAGCTTGGATTACACCCACGGTGCATTCAGACAACATGACGTACACGTGTCTGCATCTTAATCGCAGTTTACAGTGATAGTAACACGGTAATAACATTACAACTACCGCTCTTAATGTCATATTTTGCTTTTGTTTTGTTGCTTTATGTTCCTTCACCCTTCAATTTTACAAGTTCAAGGACAAACAAAGTTTCATCTCCTTATAGCCGTGCAAATAAATGTTCGGCAAACAGAGCTCAAGTATCAACTCATCCCAGCACACCCACAGGCTGAATACTGCACGTACAGTGTTATGATTGATTTGTTTCCCTGTCAAAACCCTTTTACGAACTTAATGCTCCTTCACCATGATAATAATCTTCAAATGAGTAAGATTTAATAACCACACTGTCCCTGCGTACCACGTGCGATTTATAAGATGTGATCAAGGCAAAGCCACAACTCCCAGTCAAGAAAAAACTCACAAAACCTCCTGTACGACTACATATTGTTGTTTTTACACTTCAGGTTTTGCACGGATTAAAACTCAAGATAATACAAGTTAATTAGTGAGCTGATTTTTACTTTTGAACAGTTTGTGTTTCCAGTGTTTGTGCTAAGCTAAACTAACCAGTTTCTGGCTTTAGACTTATATTTAACCAGGAGTGGTAGTACAGCTTACAATTACTTTATTTTTCAACATGGATTTTTTCAAGTCTGTTGTTTTACTTGCACTTAAGTATGCGTCATGCCATGTAATGTACTTAGTTACTTTTAAAATCATAACTGAACACGTCCTGAGTACAATTTAAATCCATATCCAAACCTTTCATCTGCATTTTTCTTTAGCCAATAAGGCTAAACACCAATCTGATCACAAACAGGCGGTGGTGTAAAGGCAAGGCACGTTTGAATGTATAGCACAATTCAGACACAAGGCAACTCAAAGTGCTTTACAGGGGCATAAAATTAAATTTATAGATGTTAAAAATTGCATTTAAAATACATTAAAAACAAGTAGGAAGACATCAAAAAAATAATAGGAAAATAAGCTGAAATAGAATAGGTTTAACAGAGAGAAGACTAAAGAATAAAAGTCACAGTGCAGTTCAAAGAATTCAAATTGCTTCAGTGAAAGGCAGCGGCAAACAGAAAGTGATAATGAGTGAGCTGATTTACTTTTGGACGGAGCCAGGCTAGCTGTTTTCTCCTTTTTCCAGTCTTTGAGCTAAGCTAAGCTAACTAGCTTCTTAGACTTATATTTAAAAGACAAATAAGAGAGGGTTACCAATCATCTCATTTCACTCTTTGCCAGAATGTGAAGTATTTCCCAAAGTGTCCAACTTTTCCTTTGAGGTGTTACTCTAAGCAAAGTATTCATTGCAGTCTCACAGTTCACACACTGTTTATTTATGTCAGTGACCCAGTAAGACTGTGCGAGAGCACCTACATGCCCTGTGTCACTCCACATACTACAGCCACTCTACAGCCGGACGTGTACCTTGTTGCCTACATGATTTAAAGAACTACCGTGAACTGTCAGGTTTCAGCTCCCATCGTAGTCTCAGTTTCTCGCTCAGGTCTTAGGCTGGCCATCAGATCGGATTATTACCTCAGCAGAGCTGCCAGGTTGGCCCCTGTCCACACACACACACACACACACACTACTCCTCCTTCCGTCTTTCTTGTTAGACTTCAGCAAACAGTGAATTATTCAGGGTTAACAAGCTGTCGGAACGGCAAACTCAATTGTGCATTTTCATTAAACCTCTCTGGCCACGTCTCTTGTAGCTGAAGAGGAGAGGATGTGGGTAAAGTGTGAAACAGCACTAAGCTGAGTCCTCTGTCAGAAAGGTGACAGAGAATGAGGTGAGTGCAAGGGGACATGTCAAAGGAGAGCCCAGTATCAGGCAAAGTCACGGCCTCTTCAATTGCTTCCTGGTAACGGATTGTGTTGCCAGGTTTGATTAATACAAGGATCAATTAGACTGAGCGGATTGATTTTGATCGTTGCAACAGGTTGACTGATGTGGAGCTGCTAGACTAAGGAAATGTATGACTGAAATACATTTCAAGTGTCTCATCTGCTTTCTTCCTAATCTGTCTCTGAAGCTGACGGTGACTGGACTGTTTATTCCAGATTCCAGCATAAAGACTGTTTTATTTTCCTGCAATTAGACTTTATTCATTTAGTTTTTAAGATACGATTCTTAATGATTCTGATAATCAGAAAAATCGATGATAATGATAATTGGCTGGGCAGGAAATGGTTGACCCCATACTATACAGTGCAAACATGTAATATGTATCATTTAGGCCACATTTTACTTTTTACAATTCATACTTAAGTACATTTATGCCAGAAAGTTACTTTTGATATTTAAGTACATTTAATGGAACTTTGCAGCTTTTACTCAAGTACTATTGGTATAAATGCACAGTAGAAATACACAGTACACAGTAGAAATACACCTCACACAGTAGAAATACACAGTACACAGTAGAAATACACAGTAGAGATGCACAGTACACAGTAGAAATACACAGCACACAGTAGAAATACACAGCAGAAATACACATCACACAGTCAAAATACACAGCAGAAATACAAATCACACAGTAGAAATACACAGTTGAAATACACAGCAGAAATACACATCACACAGTAGAAATACACGGTCGAAATACACAGCACACATTGATGTGTATTTCTGAGGTGTATTTCCACTGTGTGCTGTGTATTTCTACTGTGTATTTCTACTGTGTGATGTGTATTTCTACTGTGTGCTGTGTATTTCGACTGTGTATTTCTCCTGTGTGATGTGTATTTCTGCTGTGTGCTGTGTATTTCGACTGTGTATTTCTCCTGTGTGATGTGTATTTCTGCTGTGTATTTCTACTGTGTGATGTGTATTTCTGCTGTGTGATGTGTATTTCCACTGTGTATTTCTACTGTGTGCTGTGCATTTCTACTGTGTATTTCTACTGTGTGAGGTGTATTTCTGCTGTGTATTTCTAATGTGTGCTGTGTATTTCGACTGTGTATTTCTACTGTGTGCTGTGTATTTCTACTGTGTATTTTGACTGTGTATTTCTACTGTGTGATGTGTATTTCTGCTGTGTATTTCTACTGTGTGACGTGTATTTCTGCTGTGTATTTCGAAATACACAGCAGAAATACACCTCACACAGTAGAAATACACAGTAGAAATACACAGCAGAATACACCTCACACAGTCACTTTTACCAAAGTTATTATTTTGAAAATAAATCTTCACTTTTACTTAAGTATGACTTTTGCTCACTTTTTGCAACTGTGTTAAGTTTTAGTTAAGACCATAAGAAAATAAGACCATAAGACCACTTCCTCTGTTGACCGCTGACCTCCTGCACTAGTAACGATTAGATGCAGAAATTATACTGTTGCGCCCTCTAGTGCATTTGGGATGATGCACGCAGAGAGAAATGTGACAGCATGTATTATAACTGTGACACATCAGACATGTACTACATGTAACGGAACTGGGGAAAAAAAGATATTTTAATGAATAATGACTGCAAATTGAATCTGCTTACGGTTGTAAAGGTAAAAAAATAGAATAAAATAAAGAAAGAAAAGGTACACCGGTTTTATTCATTTGTTTATTTATCAAATGTGCAAACACATCAGACACGTATAATGGAAGAGAAAAAAAAGTAATGATAATGAATAATGACTGCATTGCTTGGGGTTGTAAAGGTTAAAATAAAATGAAATAAAATAAAATAAAAACACAGACACCACTTTTATTCCGGCTGTACGTTACCGGATGTGACGTCGCTGCGGCCTCTTCCGGCGCGTCGGTAGCTGCTGCTGCTGCCTGTCAACATCACACAGCCCCAGAAAACACCGGGATTTAGTTTTTAACTGTTTGTCTGTGACAGTCCGCTGGCTGTCCTCCATCATGCCCATGTACAAGGTAAAGCCCATCGGCGGGAGTCTCAAAGACACCGCCTTACCAACCTGCATGTACAAGCTACCCAATATCCACGCACCGCGAGGGAACAGCTGCACCTCCGAGCACGCGCTTCAGGTAACTGGTAACTGATTCTTATCGATAAGGTTGATCGATTTCCAGCTGCTCGGCTCGTATTTGTGTCTCGGTGTTGGCCGCAGCTCGTTTTATTCTCACGCAGTGGCACGCGATGCCCGCACGCTCTGTTAGCATTAGCTAGCATTAGCCAAGCTAGCTGGCTTGCCAGTACAATGAGTAATCTGACTTCTGGCTGATGCAACGATTACTGCCCGTCTCCACTCTAACATCAACATTTAAAGATTATTAAATGATAGTGGGGAGACCATTAGATTAGCTTAGCTCTTCCATTTGACGCATTTGCTGCCACTTTCTTTATTATTAAATGAAGACATGAGACATGATAAGTTCATGTATTGATGGCATGAATGGGCTGAGTGGACCCCTTCAGCTGTGCAGTGGTGGAATGTAATCAATTACATTTACTAAGTTATTGAACTAAGTTAATGTACTCAAATACAATATTAAAAGTACTTTAACTGAATATCTCCATGGAATACCACTTAATACTTCAGCTCCAGAGGCATATACTGCATTCATATTTACACACGTTACACAAATGAACTTAACACATGATGCACTGTTAAATTAGCTTAGAGCTTTTTGATAATGGCTTAATTGTTTTGAGTCTTTTTTTAAGGGAAAAAAGTCCAAATTCTTTGATTCCAGCTTCTTAAATCTGATTTATTTACTCCTATGCCAGTAACCTAATATGGGTTGAGGAGAAAACAACTCATTTGAGGGGGTCATCTATTCTTGGGAAACACTGATTGACATTTATCACCATCCTCTTACTTTTATACACCAAACAACTAATGGATTACTCAAGAAATAATCAACAGATTAATCAAGAATGAAAAATAATTGTTGCAGCCCAACGTTTGCTCCACCTTGTCTGACTACAAGAGTAAAATGCTAAAACACACAGTAAGCAGAATAACAGTTGGTCTGGGTGTGACTCAGTTGCACATGCACCTTTTTAAAATGATCAAGTCCGACTAAACATTGGCCCAAAAAATGTAGCAGATTATTTTTCCTATCTTGATTTCTTGTTGCATGTGCTGTGATTTAAATGAAGAAAAACATGTATTTGCACCTTAATTCCTATCAACAATCATGAACATGCATGTATTATTGTGCACCGCTAAATGATGTGCTGGTGCACAACGTTAGGCACACCAGTGCTGCCAGTGTAAAAAGTTGGTCTGGAGCCCTAAAATGGCTTTTTGCAAACTTTTAAACTGGAGTATTTCTGCAGGGTGATATTGCTACTAATACTGAAGTACCTGGATACTTCCTGCAACGCTGCACCAGTGTTCTATTAAGTGTGGCCATTGTGACACTTGGTAGCATGTTACAAGACTATCTAAAGTCTAGTCTTGGATCCGTCGTGTGTTAGTGTGTGTACTGGCAGGGTTTATCTCAAGATTGGGAATATGCTAAATATATTCTCAGTACTGTTTCAGTTTCATCTGTGTAAGGACTGTTAAATGTAGAGACACCGGCTTACACCCACATCGTTTCAGGATTGTGCTCAAACTGTTAAACGCTCACACTGTCAAATGCCCATTTCAGCCAATCTGAGCATTTCTGCCTCTCGTCTTCCCAGAATGGCGAGGTGGACCCGGCTGTCAGAGCTCTGGAGGCCCGGCAGGATGAGATCATGAGAAAACTGTACGAGCTGAAAGCAGCTGTGGAGGGCCTGGCCAAGACGGTGACCACCCCAGATGCCGACCTGGACCTGACAGTCAGCAGCAGCCTCTCCTCACAAAGCTGCAGCTCCACGACCTTTAAAGGCGTCACGGACCTGGACACGGTACTGGGAAAGGTGAGAAACTGGGAATAACACTGGTGTGCTCTGGAGACAGAACGAGTCTGTTTCATGAGACAACTTTGACTGCGTTTGATTTGATCCATTCCTGTTCACACCCATCGTAACAAGTTATAAACACAAAGGCACAACCTGTTCATACTGGAATTTGTCTTGAAGCACATATGGAGGTGTGGACTGATAACAGCCTGTTTGTGCAGTCTGTATTGGCCTTGTTGAATGAAACAAGTGTTGTAATACTTTATTTATTCATCTCTTTTGTGTGACAAGGACCTCGGAGCTCTCCGTGACATCGTCATAAACGCCAACCCGGCACAGCCCCCCCTGTCCCTGCTGGTGCTCCACAGCCTGCTGTGCCAGCGCTACCGGGTGCTCTCCACCGTCCATGTCCACTCTTCCGTTGCCAGTGTGCCGCCACAGCTCCAGTCCTGCCTCGGCCCTCGCCATGCCGACAGCTACGCACGCCAGATGTTCCAGCTGGGCTTCACCCTCATATGGAAAGATGGTAAGGCGGAGTCACAGAGGCAGTGTGTGTGAGGTGATGGACAGAAGACGAGGAGTGTAGGAGTTTTATACGCTGGCGCCACGCGGCCCTGATCCACACGTAGCTGTTTAATTTGGATGTAATTTCTTGTGAAAGTGTGTAGGTGGTTTGTTACTTGCTTTTTCTGAGCTTAAAAACTAATTAGAATACCTTTCACCCTGCCAGAGTAATCACGTCAGACAATAAGATAAAAGCAAACTGGAATCATTTGAGAAGGGGCTTGACTCTTTTACTGTCAGTGTCAAGAGGCTTTTTGAATAAAGTGATTTAGTTATAAAGTAGAGAGCGTTGTAACCGTAAACACTCTGAATGACAAGCAGTTTCTGGGTGTTTTTGCGTTTGTCACATTTTTGCTTACGGTGGGCTTGTCTTTCACCGCAGTTTGTAAGTCCTGCATCTCTTTCACGTGTTTACAAGTTGATCGTGGTTCATTTTTATCGTCGAAATTGTGAATATCCTCACATGAATGACTTGAAAAGCTGTCTAGCTCCCTGTTGTACAGTCCTATATTGGTTTCCTGATTTTGTGCCGCCTGAGCCTGTGGCCTTGGCAATATTTTTAAAGAAAAATACGCCTTTTAAACCTCGTGATAACATTGTTACACTTACTCTTTGTGTTTTAGGAGAGCTATTTCTAATCATTCCATACTTTGTGATCATGTTATCCAGATGCTTTACATTTTTTTAGCTCTTGTTTACCATGGGACACTATCCTTCATCCACAGTTCCCAAACTGCAGATGAAGTTCAGCGTCCAGAACATGTGTCCCATCGAGGGTGAGGCCAACGTGGCGCGCTTCCTCTTCAAGCTGCTGGCTCCCTACCCCAGTGACCCTGCCCTCGCTACACTGGTGGACAGCTGGGTGGACACAGCTTTCTTCCAGCTGGCAGAGGGCAGCGCCAAGGAGCGCTCAGCCGTCCTGCGGGCACTCAACTCCGCCCTGGGCCGCAACCCCTGGCTGGCCGGGCCCGAGTTCTCCCTGGCTGACATCGCCTCCTACTGCTGCGTGCTGCAGAGCGGCTCGGCCTCCGCTGCTCCCGCTAATGTGCAGCGCTGGATGAAATCCTGCGAGAACCTCGGCCACTTCTGTCCTGCCAAGCTGCTTCTGCAGTGACCGGGGCCGTCCTGGGACCGGACACCAGAAGGGCGTCTTACCCAAGCAAAGTGAGAGAAGGGCATTAGAATATTAAAGTACACCAGTCATGTCTGGAACTGCCTCTAATGCTTCCCTCCTTACTACACTATATCACTGAACTGACGGAGACACAGTTGAAGCAACATGGTTGACGGTTAAAGTAGCTGTGATATTTGTGCCAGCCATGCTGCTTTTGTATAATAAAGAGATTGTAACGCTATTTTATGCAAGGAAGGAAGCATGAGAGGACTGTAAAGACATGGACTTGGTGGTGGATTAAATCAAAGGTACTGACAATGGCTGTTAGTCCAACACACACTGTACACCTTCCACCCACTTTGTGCCTAACATGATCCTGCTCTAAACGTGTGTGTTAATGTGTGGTAGCGGGTATTACGGGCAGTTTAAAAAAGTAATACTTTGTACCATTTGTTTTTCTGAAATCATTAAAACTTTGGATCAAACTTTGAACTGGGCCTTGGGTTTGTTTCATTCCGCTGTTTACTTTAAAAAACAAATATCCTCATCCAGCTGAACAAGTGGCATTTAATGACGTGCACCTACAGGTATGTGTCCAACAGGTGGCAGGCTTGTCATTCATAAAACTTATCATTCACTTGCTGGTCCTATCCAGAGTCCCAAACACTAGTCAGGTGATTCTTCCATGACAAGGTTTAACATACTACAAGATACTTTTAACTAGTTGTGAAACAGTTTAGTTTAATCCCTCTACAAAACCTACACAAGCGAGCTAGACCATCAGCAAAAAGATTGGCTATTTCTTTAGTTGTTGCAGTTAGTCCTGATGCCGAACAAATCGCACAATAAAAACACGTTTTACAGCAGAGTGCTGAGGATGAATGGAAGAGTCGCAGCGTTGGGAAAGAAGCTGCTCTGCTGTCTGCTGGTAAAGTGCTAAAACAAAGTTGACTTTGTTTGCTTTGTCCTCGGGGCTCCCTGAATCAACAAAAAATGAAAGTTCTTTGAAATAACTGAAAAACTCTCATCTTGGGGAAAATCTCTACTTCACCTGGCTTCAAAGAGTCCTCATTCAGACCCTTTGGCTTCTGTTTTTCATTTATATATTGAAAACACTTCTTTTTAAGAGCAGCTCTAGGTCTCCTCTCTGAGGTGGAAGATCAACAGGAAAGTCATTACATCTTATTGCTCTTGTGTATTCACTCATGCATACCTTTAGCCATGCAGGCAGCACAAGAAGTACACTGTAGATGAAGCACAGGCGATGGCTGAACTTTTTTTCTGGTATGCGATTGGTTGAATTAGTACATTTTGGAGACACCTTAAAACGATTTTTAAAATCAAGATCCATGTATTGCTCCCTGAGAAATGAACAGAAATGTCAAAAAACACTATCTTGCAATGTTAAAGGAAAAAATGATGAAATATTCCTGGATCTGTCAGTTTTCCTGGAAAAATTAATGGGGTCTATTCTGGGTCGAGACCCATCCTCCATCCGACTTTTGTGGAAATCTGTTCAATAGTTTTCATGTAATCCTGCCTACAAACCAACCGACCAACCTCTTGGTGGAGGTAAAAAGTTATTTTTCATCTAACATTTAATACTCACCCTTTCTTTACTCAACATTGAAGCAATTATTGTCCCAAATCCTGCATAAAAGCACATATTTCCATTATGTTCTGATGGAAACAGATTACAGACTAATATTTTTCTAAATATAAGATAGAAAACTAATGAAAAGCCGGCTTCTAATGTGCTTTCGTCTTCTAGCACTTAGTGACCTATTTCTAAGAGCATGTAATGTAATGATTGTAGCTTTCACTGAACTGCACTTCCCAAATTCACTGTGAGAACTTCACTCCCCAGACCTGTTCGGCACTGTACAGCTTTCACTTAAAACTGCAGCTCATTTTGAAACTGGTCGAGCAGCTGTGTTGTCTCCTATCGTGAGGTGACAATTCTGTTTCCTGTGGCAATCCTTCCTGTGCTCTCGCTCAGCTGTTCAAGCCGCGTTTCGTCCTTATCAGCTGATGTTTAGCTGAATAGAATCCCAACAGCCTGTCTGTCAAGCAGAATAGATTCTGGAGCAGTGAGGGCAGTTTCACAGCAGTCCACTGGTGGAGAGTTTTTTCTTCTTCTTATCTCTGTCTTTTCAAGCTGCTGTGGGGATATTCATAGTAAAAAAAAACAAGAATATATACAGAGTCATACATGCAATAATGTTGAAAAGAAGAAAAGGCCAATCCCAGGGTGCCTCGCGCTCTCTCGGGGGTTGGTTTTGCATCTTCAGAAGTGTCATGTTTTCGACAGCTCGGGTCCAGACAGAGCCTGTGTATGAATGTGTGTGTTTGTATGCTCTGACAGCTTCCTGTTGGTCTCCAGGCAGCTGCCTGACAAGACGAAATTTCTTAACTGACATCTGGACGCGTGGCGAGGAAAACACTTGGGACTCTGCAGCTCTGGAAATGTGGTGTTTGTGGTGCTGTGTGTCTTCCTCACACACAGGCCTCTTTGAAACGGTTATCAGTATCTGTTGATGCAGTCTGGGTTGCATGCAAATAAAGCAACCGTTCCCACACCAACACTAATCTCATTGCTTTCGGTTTCCGCCTGGTTTGCATAAAAAGGTCAGACACAGACACAAAAAGGCTCTTTCCGTATCTCTTTATATATGATATAAAACATACAGACAGGAGATGCATTCTCGTCGAAGAGCTGTAGAAAAAACAAACTAGCTTAACTGAAAGACAAAATCACTTCAGTTGAACCCTGTGGCTACTTCAAATCACAACAATAGCACAGATAGAAAGATGCTTTCGTCAGTATGTTCAGTCCTTGAATGCCATTGTCCTTTGATTGTCAATTTGATATTTCCAGTAGGCCATTCAGGAGTGGAAGATATGCTATCAAAACAGGTCAGAGTGGCGTATTACAAAACAGAAAACACATCCGGGCTAAATTGTCTGAAACGAGATCTTACTCAGGGTTTTTCTGTAATGATTTTTAGCACAATATGGTTTGATTCTGCATCGATTAAAAGGCTGAAAGACAGAGAGAGTCACGGGGAATGTTTTCACTCAGTGACCAAAGTGCACACGTTGCTGTTGTACCTCAACAGCTGAATGCGTTCGAAGTAATCGTCGGTCAGAAAGTTTCTCTGCGAGGTGACCAGGTTGCCTTTCTGACTGAAGAGACGCTGGACTGGAGCCGTTGATGGCAGCGTGGTGTTGTATTTGAGGAAAAGCTGCTTCACTCTCGGGAAGTCCTGCAGGCACTCGAGGCTCTTCCCCGTTCCTTCAACGTACTTGCGGATCTCGTCCATCACTCCCCGCTGCTGGATCTGGATGGCGGGCTTGACGGGCCCGTAGCTGAAGAAGTCGTCTTCGGATTCGATGGTCGATAAACTGCGGCTGGGGTTGGTCTCCGTCACGTTGCAGGGATCCACCTGGGACGCCTCTGTAGCCAGCAGGGTGCACATCTCCTCCCTCTCGGAGGCACCCATCCACCACAAGCGAAACTGAGGAGTGGTCGCCGTTGCGATCTTTGCCTCGGTGCTGGAAAACAGCTCCTGGAACCGCACGTCGATAGCCCCTACCATGGCGTTGATGACCTCGCTGAAGTAATTTGCCGCATCTTTCTGCTCACTTAACTTGTTCTTCAGGCTGAGAACAGTCGGGATGACCAGCCCGAGGTAACATTTCTGCTCCGCTTGGAAGAGTTCAAGTGCAAACGCGAGCGGGTGGAACACAGTCACGTACTCCTTTAGGAAGGCCATCTCCTCGGGCTGCATGCGCGGGACCTCGAGGCGGGCGCACAGCTCCGTCAGCTCCCGCTCGGTGAGAGAGACGATCTTCTGCACAGCACAGTACTCCACGTTCCATCGTATGACAGCGGGCACGACAAGCGCCATCTTTCCTATCTCCTCCGCCGCGTCCATACCGACCTGAAGGTGGTGGCATTTGCTCCATATGGCGTACACCTTGGCCATGGCACTGTAATGTAGCTGGCACATGGGCCCCTGCGACACCGCCTGCCAAAAGTCCTCAGAGACAACCAGCTCCAGGGTGTGAGATGCACAGCGCTGCACCGTGGGCAGAAACAGGAGCATGTCCTGCTCCGGCTCGCCCTCCAGAACGGCGCTAACGTTCTCGTAGAAGCCAATGTCATCGTCGCTTTCCGAGCTGTCCACCGCAAACTCTTTAAACACGCTCACGAAGGGGCTGCCGTTGTCGGTGACCGTGGTCTGCACTTTGCTTTCGATATTGTACGCCACGTGGATGTCGTGTATCCGTCCGGCTATGGTGTCGTATGTGATGCGGCCCTGCAGCCGCGCGAAGCCCAGAGCAGCAGATTTCCTCTCCAAAGAATCCTGGTCGATCCAGTGACAGGTCATCCCGAAGAAGCTTCTGTTGTTGGCCGTCCAGACGTCAGCCGTGGTGCACACGTACTGGACGGTGCTTAGTTTCGACATCAGCTCTTCCCGCATCCTGGAAAAACCCTGGTCCACCTTTGTAAACAAGGTCACCCTGTCCATGGACTTTAACCCTTCAGTCAAGCCTGCGATCAGCTTCCTGAAGCCAGGTTGCTCTAGCAGATAAAAAGACTGACAATCCTCCACGATGAAGTTGAAAATTAGATCATCAGTCTTTGATTGGGTCATGCACTTGGAGATGATTTCAGCTTTAAGTTTTTTGAGCTGGCAGTGCCGGCTCTCTTCGCCGTTGTGCTCTTCTTTCTTCCTTCCCCTCTTGGCATCAGGCCTGGCTTCGCAGCCCAAATGTGTTCTCTGGAAGACAAGAAAAACCCACAGATACAGTTTCTGGTTACTTGTTGGAGGTGTGCCATTCGTGTGTGCTGAGTTTGTAACAGTTGAAAAACTGAAACTTGCAATATGGAAAAATCCACGAGAGCACTTTAAAACCCACATGCAGAGTAAAATGAGTTGTTGGATGAAGAGCCTGCAGCGCCCTGAGTTAATAAGCATGCAGCTATAATGTAACGTTATTAATCACGAGGGCAGCTATTCATTCATTGACTCTTTCAAACATTAACCCGGCGGGTACTGCAGATCATTACAGGGAGATTACTTTGTGAAACTTACGTCTAAATGCTTCTTTAGGTTTGAGGTTGAGGTTTTCGACGTGGAGAGCAGATTAACCCTCGGCAGACATAGATTACACTGGACGATGATATTTTTCCCTTGATCTGCCTTGTACGTGAAATGGTGGCGATAACGCCAAGTATGCATGGCCGATTTAGTCTCGCCGCCGGGTTCACTGTGATCCACATCCATCTCGGACTCTATCTTTACTGTTGCCGACGTCTTGAATTATAATAAAAGTATCGTAATCCGATTTAGTAATCGTGATTACACGTAAAGTAACGATGGCGGTAGAGAAATCCTCATGAAAAAGGGGCAGGCCTTTGTTCGGATGTTGCGCAGAAAACAAACAAGGAGCGGACACCGTCGTCGCTGTTTGCGCTCGCGCACGCGCCTCGGCGGTCAAGCGACTACGCGGCGAATGCGCGCAGTGGAGCGGTGCGCATGCGTCGTAAGCGCGCGGGCGTCCGCACCGTGACGTCACTGTCCTCTCCTTGGGGTTTTTATCCACATTAGTGGAAGTACTTTTACCAGCCAGCATTTCCTTTTCCTAGACTTGATGCAGCGAGTTGGCGCCACCTTCAGGTCCGCGGAGGTAAAAACAAAATGTCACTGCTTTTTAATTGATGAATTATAAAGAAAACATTTAGTCCGTTTAGTCTTACTACTTATAAGACGAGTGACATCTTGGCTGCAATTATTGTAAATAGCTGTGCAAATAAACGCAGATTAAAGACAGAAATAATAATTAATTATATTGATATGGCACCTTCAAATTAAGAGTTTACAAAGTGCTTTGACAGAAGCAGGTAACTCAGGGAGACAATGTAACAGAATAGAAACTGAAGAGTCAGGCCACATAGGAAGAAAGAAGAAAACTTTCCCAACTACAGTGGCGGACTCAAGATGTTTGAGGGGCAGGGGCGGAAAAATGAAAAGGGCACCACAGGTGCAAGGGGTGGCACCAGCAGAAAGCTATGAGAGATTTATAGTGAAGAGAGGTCACTTCATCACGTTGTGTCCAGTGGAGGGGCACCCTACCTTACAGCTCAGACTGCTTTAGTACACATAATATGACATTTTATTAGTATAGCATCAGGGCATGTATCCCAGCTTTGCTTTATCCTGAGGGCATTTTATGTTTTGTAGCTTTAAATGTTTAAGACAGCTAATCTGAGTTGAAGCGTGGCTGTCTGAATGCTGTCACTCTCTTATCTCAGGTGGTTCAGCTTCTTTGAAGCAGTCATCTATTGCTTTTACAGGTCTTTTTATACATTTGAAGCATACCCGCTAATTTTACAAACACAAAATAGCCACTTTGCATTCTAAGATGAGCTTTATGGTGGAATTAACCAGTTTATTGGCCAGATTTTTGGCAGCACCATCGCGGGGTGTTTGTTTTTCTTCTTCTTTCTTTTTTTAAAATCACGCCTGAGGCTCCTTGCCAGTGGAAGGCACCTCCCGCTGGTTTGAAAAACCCTCACTCTGGCTGAGAGGTGCATTTAGCATGCCTGTAATCTGCTGCTCACATGGGCTTGAATGACAATTTCTTTGTGCATGTTTAATAAACCAAATTGTCAGCTGTGTGATCAAAGTGAGAGGGAAATAGTCTATCTATCTATCTATCTATCTATCTATCTGTCTGTCTGTCTGTCTGTCTGTCTGTCTATCTATCATGGGAAATCCAATCAACCTGGCTGATTTACTTTGTGCCTGCTGGTATAACGCACTCACCCCGCATGTAATTGCTTTTTTAATGCTCTGTTCAGCAGGGAATTGGTTGTTTGGCGTTAGTGCATCACAGAGAAGGACCATTGTGTCAAATTGTCTCATTATTTCTCTCCACCACCACCACCACCACCACCATCCTTCCACCGTCTCCCTTGTGACTGTGAGTTTGGTCATAATCCTCGCTGTCGAGTTTAGTAGAGAGTGTCCAAACGTCTCACATGAGACACAGATTGTTTGGCTAATTGATATTTCCCCAAAGATGGACTCCAAATGCATCAGTGACCCAATTGAAAATTGTAATGTCACAGCACAGAGTTTTTTTCCCCTTCCCTTTCTTTATTCAACGGCACACCTCCTCCATTGGTTAGATTTGGTGAGGGTGGGGTCTCACTTAAGAGCCACTGACGTAGCCGTCTTTGGTTTTAACCGAGGCGCAGTCTGTGTAGGAACAGAGAAAAGTGTTTTGAGACCAAGATAAGAGGTGAAACAGAGGAATGAAGTGGTGAGAGGGGGTTTAAGGTGTCCTGATTTGGTACACGATGTTGATGTCGTGCTGTCCTGCGCGCTTCGAGACTGTGTGGAGCGTCTGGAGTGGGCACAACTGGTGTCCGCTCTCATCCACAGCAGCAAACAGTTGGTTCTGAGCATCAGGTGATCGTCTCAGACAACATTACCACTTCTTCCTCTTCTTCCTTTTGTTCTTCTTCTTTCTCTGGGTGGACACTTTTTAGCAGAGGAGCAGAGAGAGTGGACGCTCCTGAACAAGTATGACCAAAGGATCCGCGCCCTGACGCGCCTCGGTGAGTGCATGTTGGACCGGTGAGAGTGACTGTGGACTAGTATGAAGCGCCATGGCTTGGTGTGACCGCGGGGTTCAAACGCTGCTGGCCACCGTGGGGGCTTTCGCTGCCTTCAGCCTTATGACCATCGCCATCGGCACGGACTACTGGCTTTATTCTCGGGCGTACATCTGCAACAGCACCAATGCCACCACGGACGAGACCCAACCGCAGCCCAAAACCAAGAAGGGCGACCTCACCCACTCCGGGCTGTGGAGAATCTGCTGTATTGAAGGTAAGCCTTACACCGTGCTCTGCATGCTAATCTAACACATACTGCACGATTTCCTGCTCTTTTCTACAGCAAGTACTTTAAATTCTCTCTTTTTTCTGAGGAGGAGTCTTTTTTTCCTCAGTGCGCACGGACACAAGGACGCACTCCTTTTACGCACGGCAAAATGTCTCAGTTGGGAGATGGGGGCACAACAAAAAATGATCATAAAGGTGGGAAAACGTTCAGAGGTTATAGGTCAGATGGAGTGGGCGCACACTTGCGGATTTTAACCAGCTGAAGTCGCAGATTTCCGGGAGAAAAGCGTCCCGGCGCTAAACTCGAGCCGTCTGCCAACTGTTACATCGCATTGTCGGAGCACAGGCCCGCACAGTAAACACGACTGTTATAGTCTGCGAGAGACGGCGATGCCAAGCCGGCGCGTCTGAGCCCATTCACTTTTAAGCCGGTCGCTGCCAGGAAATGTGCGCGAGTCTACTTTCATTCATGTCTTCGTTGTATCCGATGCTGTTGCTTGGCAACATCCCTGACATTGCTATGGAAACATGCCCAGTGATATAAAAATAGCTGGCTCAGAGTTCACGTCATGTCCAAGCAAAATAGAAGAAAGTACAGTTTGAGTGAAAGAACATGAGGTGAACATCCCGTAATTTATCTTTTCATCCTTTTAAAAGTGAATTTTTGGATGTTTGGAGAGGAGGTGCGCTGGCAGTGACGTCTTACTTCAGAGGCAGACAGGCGCTCATTCATTGACCAATCTTCCTTCCGGCCACCCCTTGACTTCTCGCCTCCGCTTTCAATGAATGAGTCGATGTTACTGGATGGATTTGTTCATGTCACAAACGTCCGTCGTCATGAGACAGAAATAGATCCGCAAATAAACGTCCTGCTGAAGGAAGGAGATAAAACTCAGGTATCTTATTTTGAAAGCACACCACAACTTACTAAATGTATCGTCAGCGCACACAACACAATCATATTCTACTCTGTCTGAATTTAAAATGTGCAAGCAAATTTGTTTTCAAAACAAGTTGCTCACTCAACAAAATTTCTATACAGGGGCACTTTGTAGTTTTGGAGACGAAATTCAAACTCAGAATTTGAATATTTACAATATTAAGGGGGTAATTTCTTGTTTCCATAACTGAATAAACAAGAAGCTAGAAAGGTGGCAGGGTCCGCCATATATAAACAAAGTAAAACTGTAAGTAAAACATATGAAATGATGTTGTCCTTTAAGGTCAGTTTGTTTATTCAGTTGATTCAGTCATGAAAACGAAGTTTGTTTATTTATTTAAAGAAAAAAACAGTCAATGAAGATCTTCTCCCTCTGATTAAAATTTCTTCCCCAAAACTACATAGTGCTCCTTTAACTTTAGTAGCTAAACTGCAGAATTAAGAAGGATTTTGGCCAAAGCTTCAGATAGGCACTTCAGATGTACAGAAACATGTATGTACAGGAGGAGGTGAAACGTGACACATTTTTAGTGTAATTTCTGGGGCATTATTACAGAAAAACGTGCAGTATGTGTTGTGAGATGGAAACTTTTTGTTTGGTTACCTTCAAACTCAAGAAGAATCTCCTCTAAAATGTTCGTTTTTATCATCTTTTGTGTTGATACATGAGGACTTTTTATTGATATCCAGCCATTAAAGGATGTTTTGCTTCTTCTCCCTAAAAAGTCAGCTGAATATTTAACATGTTGTCCCCCAAAAATGAAAAAAGGAAACATTTTGCCTGGACACTAGCTACTTTAATTGCCCTTGTCTTGGTGATGGATCACGTGCTTTTCCATTATTTGCATTTTATTCTGAAGATTGTTTGGTTTCCAACCACACTTGCAAGACTTAATGTCACTAGAGGCCACATACAGCTGTCATCAATGATTAAACTGTCTCCGGGCTCGTCCTGCGGTGATGATGGACGCTTTAGACACATGTGAAGAACATCCTGGCGTGTTATGACACTTGCAATTTACCGAGAGTCATGCATGGCTGGGCACCTGTCTGTGATGTGGACAGACTCACAGTCTGCGTTACATCCTCCGAGACCTGGAGAAATGAAAATAAATCACAAAAGCCTGCCAACTATTATGTCGAGCTTTGAAGTAAGTAATGGGAGTGGATTAATGACGGTAGAGACAAAGACCGGCTCTGTGCGATGACAAGAGCAAGAATCTGACAAATAAAAGCCCGGCCTATCATATCACTCTCTCCTGTGCTAACAGTTTTACTTCTGCGCCTCTGCTGAAACTACAAGATGCTGGACAGTGGCTCCGTTGTCATGGAGACTCATAAGTATAGAGAAGACAAAGAAGGAAGACTCAACCCCCCCTCCTCTGACACACACACCCCTCTGGTCATAATGACAAACACACTGTGTTATTGACGGGGCCGACTCTGTGTGTATCACAGCTACTGTGGAGAACATCACCACGTTTGGCTGAGCAGATTGCAGCGACAACACGTTGCACAGTTTCTTCTCAGAAGCCTCCAGTGAGCTTGTTTCAGCGTTTCCAGTCGCTCGGCCCCAGCGAGCGTTACCCGCATGGCATTTTAGGAATATACCGAATGAGGTCATCCACAAAGTCCTTTGGATTTCTCAAGAGTTGTTTCGATTTTTTTCCTCCCCTCCTTTGTTTGTTTTCTCACATGGATGCCGCGAGGCCAGGGTAGCACTGATTTGCATCAGAACCGGCGATGCATCAGAGGCTGTCGCTTACGTGCGACTCGAGTAAATAATACCAACCCTGACAATGAGAATTGACCTAATGACTAATCCAATCAGCTGGTTCGTATTTACAGTAAACATCGCAGCTGGAGGTTGTGTGAGTGGCGAGGCAGCTGTTTTTCTAAGGGGGACAGTGAGGAGGCCTTTTATTTAGGGTTGCTCTGCCGTTCCCATCGTGCGCCGCAAGTCTGTAATTAAAACACGTCAACTGAGAGGCCGTGCAGGGCCACTAATTAGCCAGCGGGCCCTCACTTCCACCTCAGTCCCTATGTCCTCCTCTCTGCTTGATGTGCTCTCTCTTTTTAACTCTTTATATGTTTATCTCCTCCATTCGCATCATCCTTTTATCTGTTTTGTCTTCTGTTATTCTACTTTTTGAGTTAACCCTCTGTCACCCCCTTCATACCCACCAACCCTCAGTCCCTTTTCCTTTAGGATGCATTTCTCCTCTCGTTTGAATCGAGTTCCTGGTGTCATGCTGTTTGAAAATAGGTAACCCCAAAGGAAAAGTTTGAAATTATGGGAAACTGACTTTCTTGCAGAGAGTAAAGTGAGAAGATTGATGCCACTTTAATGTTGACATGCTAAGCAGTGGCGGACTCAGGATGTTTGAAGGGCAGGGGCCCACTTTGGTTTTTGTATGGATTTTGCAAGTAAAGTATTGTGTGTTAATTAGTGAACTTTGGAGGTGATAGTCGATGGATTTGATTGGCTTTGGACGGAGATAATCAAGATAGCTGTTGTGGGTGAGTGGGCTTTGTATAGGACTCTCAGTCAAGAGACTGGGGATCAAATCTTACATGGAACATAATATTGTACTAATTTAATGTATTATTTTCTATTTCTTTACAGTTTTCTGTCGCTGTTTGGTTAGGTTTAGGGAGCTAAAATACTTGGTTAGGTTTAGGAAAACAGGGTTTGGGTTACAGAAGATTATAAGTGTATTCCCGAAAAAAACCTAAACTTTTCTATAAAACAAGCTTTTTAACATCGAGAAGTAGCAGGTCTTCTGTTGTTTAATTAACAAAACTTTACAATCCTTAACACTTGTCAGCCTTTGAGGTCATGGAAGAAGACGAAAAGAAAATGAGTCACCTTCAGTACTAGAAAGTTTAATTGAATATATTTATACACACTCAAAGAATAAAATCTTAAGCATTGCGTTGAGAAGCCATTATATATGTACATTTATAATTAAGTGACAATGCATAACAGACTTCACAACAGACTACATGAGGCTACAGATCTCAGTTTTTCTTCCAACAACGTGGTTACACATGCACAGTCTACCCCAAGCAGGGCTGCGTTTGAAGAAACTGCTGCCTGGTGACAATTTAATTAACCAACTGTCAGTCATATCAACACTGAATCACTGATGTCTTTGCCAAATTGCTTTTCTTTCATCCTCACTTGGACCGGGAGAAAAAAAAAAAACTGGAGGGGGTTTGTTTGATTACACAGATGCTTTTATATTCTGCCCCGGCATTCCCTGCTCGCTTCCAAACTAATAAATGTATGTGTCTGTGCGAGCTGTGTGTGGACGTCTGCATTTGATATCGAGGCCCGGCAACAGTGCTCTATCTGTTTACAGCTTCATAAAACCTAATCATCCCACCTGCTGTAAACCTCAGAGTCAGAGTCTGCCGTCAGTGTTCACACACTCTCCATCGCAGGTCTGAAAGCAAGGCACACTCCAGGTTTGCCGTGCGTCTGTTATGTGAAGCTTTACTGAAAATACATCACCTGCTGGAGGCTACGCAGTTCTGTGAAATGCAATACTAAAGTCACTTCTGATTGGCTTAATCATCAATCAATTTGCCGAGCTATTGAGGTGTGAAAATGAGGAAGTGGGGGAGCATGGAGCTCGTTGTTGTGATGAACCTCGCTCCCGGAGAGCGACGACTCAATGAGACAGTGCTATTGGTGTATTCCACTGGGGCCGCTCCCTTATTGGCCGAGCAGCGCTAATTCAAAATAATGACAACGTGCATCATCCTGTTGCTAGAGGCATCACAGCTGTCACAGCTGCTCCTGATACATGCGTGTATGTTTGTATGTTTTGTGTCCGTGCGCATGTGTCCACTTGTGTGTGGCAGTCGTGTTCTGTTAAGTGGAGACAGATCTGTGACGGGGAACAGGCTTTGTTCTGTGCCGTCTCTTATTTGGTGAGTTTCAAATTACAATGAAGATGTCAAAAGCAACCTTGGAGAGTGTTTATGTAAATGAGCTTATTAAAGACTAACAGGGGTTGCCATGGAGAAGAGGAGGAGAGGCTCAGCATGGGTCTTTGCATCTCCAGTCTAGGCCAGGAAATCCTTTATTTCCTGTGTTCTGTGTTGACAATTATTTCTCAATTTGTCACAACACAATCACCTTGTAACATCCCCCTGATTTGTGGATAAGAGCTTTTTTATTTGTTACCAACACTGAGGTGACCAACTTTATGTCTATCCAGTCCAGTATTACGACAGTTTGTGATACAGCGACAACATGTATCTACAGGATCGTGTACATTGACACAGATCAGTTCAATCTTTAATTACATATAACCAAAATCATGATATTTTCCCAACCTTAAAGCTACAATATGTAAGAAAAAAAAGAAAAAAAAGTTTAAAACACTCTTAGTCAACTTAGTCAAGTTAAAATGTGTTTCTCTGGCACATCTAAAACCAACGTGAGTTCACCAAAGTGCTTGACAAACATGGACGAAACAAAATAAGGTCATCAAAAGATCATGCAGAGTTCAAGATAAGCTCCCCGAGCAAAGTGGTTAAAATCAGTGATGGATTCAGGATGTTCCAGGGGCGGAGTATTGATATATTTATGTGAAGAGAGGGCACTTCACCACATCTTCTCCACTGTAAGGGCACCTGAGAGGGCACTTTATCATGTTTTATCTACCGTAGTGGCATCCAAGAGGGCACTTTTGCTGCGTTTTTTCGAACATGGGGGCACTGGTGGCTATAATTATCACAGAATTATCGTAAAGATATCTACTGAAGTGAGCATGCAAACCAGCTTGTCCCGGCCCAATGAGGTGATTCCAGCGGTGGGCGCTGACTGATGTCTGACCTCCCTCGGAACTGCTGTGGATCAGCTTCCAACTGTATTCCTTGTCATCAAACTGGTTTCTGTTGGTCTTGGAAGCTGTGTTTAGTTACAATCTGGCCATGTTCACTGAGAGGCTGCTGATCCCGTTTCTGCTGCCCACTTGCCCGGCTCCAGTTCTGGTGCTCTTTCTGGTGCCGCTCCCCAAAATCTGGGGCTTCATACTGCATGGCTAACTGAGCTAACAAGCTAATGACAGCTACCGTCAGCAGCAGTTAACAGTTACTCTGGTGATCTGCTGCCGACAGGTGGCCGTCTATTGGCTCAAACGATTATCTGGTTTAGCTAATGTATTTTTTACGAGTACAAATATCATCGGGTAGCTGCCTGAAGTTTTTTCCTTCATGCTTATACAATAGTTGTTCTGTAAATAGTTCTCTTACTCTTAAATATAACAACTTCTGATCAGCCAATAAAACTGCCAGGCTTAGACAAACAACTAGTCGTGCCCATTTTTGGGTTGATTCCCATATGGAAATTAACTGCAAATATCTTTGCCTAAACTTAACCAAATTCCTTCCTGTGACTCCACCGCGGTTCACAAATGTATAGTTTAATTCAGTCGAAGAAACAGCGCAGGCACGAAAGACAGTCCTGCCGAGTCATGAAAAAAATGTTAATCCGTGTCCATGTGAAAGAATCCTGTAGATTTACAATACGACACACTGCCGTGACTATTTTGTTCGGTCTGGCCAACCTCTTGTCTCTACATGTCCCTGCAGTTTCACAGCTTTTACATTGCACAGCTGTCCTCCGACCTTTGTTTCACAATCCACATTTTGCCCTTTAACGCTCACTCCACCTTCCCTGATTTCTCGCTTGCTGATTCCCTGCTCTCCTCCTCTGTCTGAGCTCCTCTTTAATGTGGCCTCCTATCTTTTTTCATCCCCATCATTCCTCTGCTGCCTGCGCTGCTGTTGTTTCATTTCCTTGTACCTTCTTCCCCCGTTTAATCTCCTCAGCCCTTCCTCCCAGCTAGTCAGTATTCAGACTTTATTTCATTTCATGAAGGGTCGATCTGACAGAATGCACACACACACACACACACGCACACACACACACACACACACACACACACACACAAACTAAACATAGACATTGAGCTGATAACTGTCACTCATAAATCACGAGCCTTGAGGCCGCTTATAATCAGATTCCCAATCAGTTGCAATATTGTCTTTTATTTCTTCCATTCTCCCTCTCTCTCTCTCTCTCTCTCTCTCTCTCTCTCTCTCTCTCACACACACACACACACACACACACACACACACACACACAGGAGACAAGACAGAGGCGACAGACTGGCTGGGGTCTGGACTCGAGCATATTTTGCACATGAGTCAAAATTAATAGTAGTGTTCTGAGTTCACAGTCAAAAGTGTGTTGTTTAGTAGAAAAGACACACGCTTGTAAAAGTGCACAGATAAAATCTGCTCAAGCCCGGACGCTGCAGCATGATCTAGTGTTTACACAGCAATTAACAGCACAGCAAAGGTGTCTGTATTTTTGTTATCTTCACAGTTCTTGATCTAACCATGAGAGCAAGATGTCTTTTTTCACAAGTCTCATATCGCTGCTTAAAATAGTCCGCAGCCCTTTTTTCCATCAGTGACTAGACACAGAAACTTGTGCTCCATTTCCACTGACTGATTTGACGCTAATTAATTTGATGTCCCTTATTAAGCAGCAGACCTAGTTAATGAAAGCGAGCGTGGCCTTAAAAGCTGTGGCACAGACGAAGATGGCTGCTGACCCTTCGGCACCTGTGAAATGGAGTTGACAGGTGTCTGTCTGTCACAGGCGCAGGCTGGTGATTGGGAAGTTGACATTTTAGCTCAGCTCTAATCGCTGCTGCCTGTTAAGCCATTAGAGATGAAAAGGGGACTCTGTATTATATTCTGATCAATTGTGCAGCCGTCATTTCAAGTGGTTAATGTGCCACAGTTACAATTGTAAACTGCGTTGCATGCTGCAGAAATGAATGCTTGACAGGTGTAGCCACACTAAGTCAGGCTGTTGGAGCTTGTCGAATGGTCAATTGCTTTCCCTCCTCCGGGATGCAGACAAACACAAATATGCAAACATACATATGCTCTTGTAAAAATATAGAAGTGAAGCCACAGCTCAGCCCACCTTTATTTCCGTGGGTGCTATTTGCAGAATAACTTAAGTGTTGCGGCCGTTCACAGCCCAAATGGTGAATGAATAGTCAAAGAGCTCCCAGTATTACCACTGCTGCAGTGAGCACATCCATTAACCCCACCCCAAACCCATCTCTCTCCAGACAAGGTGTTGTTTATACACCGGCTCAATTACCGGCTTCTCTCAGTTTTGACCTCACTCTCTCTCTCTTTCTCTCCCTCCACTCTGTTCTCCCGTTGCAACTCACGGCATTAAAAGCTTCCAGCGCCACTCTTTTGTTGTTCAAATAGGCTCCTTGTTCCTCCCCATCACTCAGCCATTCACCTGAGCTGGATTTGGACACGCGCCACAACCCCTCAAATCCCTCTGGGCAATGCAATCTTAATCCCACCGCCGTATAGCGTATGCACTGATCCTGGAAACACAAACTAACCCTCCAATATGTGTGCTCACTGAGCTGTGAATTTGAGTTTGCAGGATTCAGGGAGCTCTGAACAACAACAACAATCATTGTCTGACCCCAAGTGTTCATTTAAAAGCTAAGGTCAAAGGTGAAAGTCTCAATTATAGTCAGAGGGGAAAACCACGGAGAGGGTAATGATTCAATCCTAGAGAATATGTTGCTTCTGTGTGCACAAGTGTGTACATGTGATCGATCCAAAATGCATGTTTGATGCTTTCATATCTCATTGTGAACAATTTGCTAGGTCTAGGTTTGCTAGTTTTTCTCAAAATAACACTTAAGGCTGCTGTTTGTCGTCATTTTAGCTAACTTCCTGTCCTTTTCGCAGTTAGCAATCCCCTTCCTCCTCTCTACGTCACTACACTTGCATGACTCATTTCTTTTTTTCCGAGGCAGCTCTCTCAGAATTGAAATCTGTGCGTTCCTCATGCAGACAGGACCGCCTCTTTATGGAGTTCTCTGTCCTGATTGGATAAAGTGGGCAGGGATACCGGAAAATGTCACCCCATAACAGTGATTTCTTCGTGTCTCCTCTTGAGTCAAAACCTACAGTATTGCTGGACATTAAATGGTCAGTGCGCTCATGAGGATGCACCTGTTCATTTTGAAACAGCAATGCCCAATGGGGAACGTCCAACACCCGACTGACTACATCACTCACTCAGTATGACAGGGACAGACTTTAACGTTTAAAGAGCCACTTTGCTGTGTTCCAGCCAAAAAATAACCAGTGGTCACCTGAGAAGTGACTTTCCACTCCTCCCTATTTTATCAGAGAGAAGTGCGTCTTACTCCAGTGGACACGGTTTAACAGGTCACTTGGTGGGGAGCAACTGCAGCTCTGCCTCCAGCACCCACACATCCTTCAGCCAGCTGAAACCAACTGGTGTTTGATAGATTCACACAAACAGTCTAACCCCCAAGCATCACATAAATCCAGTTTGACCTCATGCATATATTCTCGATCCTATTTGTTGGTTGATCAGTCCTCATATTCTAAACATCACATGTATCCTTCCTGTTTCCCTCTAGGCATCAATCAAGGCAGCTGTTACAGAATCAACCATTTCCCTGATGACAATGATTACGACACGGACAGCTCTGAATACCTGCTGCGTAAGTGCTCCCCATTCATTCTCTGTGCCACGCATTGTTAAACCTGTCAGCCCTGTTGAAGGAAGTCCACTGACCTTCGCCGTCTTATTATTTGGCTCTGAGAGCAGTCTCCAAACAGGAGATGCAGATATTGTATCAGACTGTGAGCACAGCCTATGATAGTGTCTCACCTTTTCAGCAGATTATTTTGAAGCAGTTAATCACTCGTCATATGATGGGACAATTAAAGGTAGCCTTGCCAAACCCGACTACAAGGTGCTGTATATGTTTTGTCCGAAAGCATTAATTAATTTTTTGGTATTCAAGAGTTTAATTGACTCTTATACTCGAATGAAATGGTCACCCTTGCTAATCAATTAGCTCGAAAGCCACAAAAGCTAGCTTGACACTGTGGCTTCAGACATGGAGCTCAAACACAGAAAGCGGCTCATTATCATTTACTGATTAAAATTTTTTAAAAAGGTGTTAAAACGGCAAACTGCAGTGCAAGCATTCCATAGTTAATTGTTTTTTATTGCTTAATTGCTTTGATTGATGCTGGCGCAGGATCATATGCTTATTTGCATTTTCCTCATTATTCATATAACGTGAAGCGTGTTGTGAATTGTGCTCACAGCAAGAGGAACTTCTTCACACTGAACGGTGGGGAAGAGTGTTTCTTGGCTGTGTGGGGACATAAAATCCTTGTGAAAAACCTTTTTCATTGAAGGTACTTTTCTGTGAAAACAGGTTAAAATTGGAAATGGCGAGGCCTTCACTTAGATTTGCATTAGTTTGATATAAAATGGAGATAATCAATTATCAAAAGACCTTCATGTACTGCACTGCCAATTCAGCATTTGCCTAATATGCAGAGAAGAACAAAGACTTATCAGACTTTAGATAAAGTCCAAATGTAGTCCATTAGCCAAGAGGGCTTATTCAACTTTACAGTTGAATAAGCTCATCCATCGTTGGACACTTGTAAAATGGCACAGTGATTCATTTCTGGGGAGGTGATAGTCAGTGAGGGCTCTTGTTACATCCCACAGCTGATTAACAAAGCTTTGTCACAACAAGGCCCCAACGTATAAAAGGTAATGGAGTTTTTAAAAATGGATGGTAAGAGGTGAAGGGCTGGATAAATGAGGGCTCAGTAGGGTAATGAAAATTCAAATGATTCAATAGAGTCCATTTTTCTTTAACAGAAACAGTTGTTGAATGAATTTCCAGATCTCGGACACATTTGCCTGTTTTTGGTCTATTCATGGTTGTATTTTGGTATCTATGAAATTGATTGAAATACATCGTGTTAAAACCATTTCGGTGATTAAATGATCTCTTTGCCATGTCCTCTTCCCTACATCCCTGCAGGTATAGTTCGTGCCTCCAGTGTGTTCCCCATCCTCAGCACCTGCCTGCTGATGCTCGGCGGGCTGTGTGTCGGGGTTGGCCGAGTCTACAACAAGACAAACAATGTCCTCCTCAGCGCAGGCATTCTCTTTGTAGCTGCAGGTGAGCAGCAGGATTACACTGTCAACCATGCTCCCAATCATGTAAGGGCTAGGGGTTTATAATGAAGGAAGGCAGCTTGATGTGGCACCTGTGGTCACACGTTGTACACATGGTTTGTTGGTTGGTTGGTTTTTCATCATGTCTCCATTAGGATTTATCGATGTCTTCTGAATCTTTCTTGATTCTGTTGTCTTTTTGTTTCTTGCTCATCAGGTCTGAGCAACATCATCGGCATCATCGTCTACATCTCGAGCAACGCAGGAGACCCCAATGATAAACGTGACGATGACAAGAAGTACACTTACTCCTACGGCTGGTCGTTCTACTTCGGTGCCCTCTCATTCATTGTGGCCGAAACCGTGGCCGTCCTCGCCATCAACATCTACATTGAGAAAAACAAGGAAGTCCGCTGGAGGGCAAGGCGCGAGTTCATCCGCTCACTCTCTTCCTCTTCCCCGTACTCGAGGATACCGAGCTTCCGCTACCGCCGGCGGACGTCGCACGCCAGCTCTCATTCTACGGAGGCGTCGCGGGAGAACTCGCCAGTGGTTGGTTTGAAAGGGGTGCAATCTTCCAGTGGGGCCCTGGATGAGCTGTCCATGTATGCCCTGGCGAGGGACAGTGTGACAGATAATACGTACAGCCCCGAACATGAGGCGGCCGCTGAGTTCCTCCAGGTCCATAACTGTTTCCCCAATGATTTAAAAGACGGGGTGAATCGCAGGACCACACCGGTGTGAGGGGCATATCGCTGGGGCTCGAGGTTCACCTGGAAGTGGATGTGGGCTAATCTGTTGGAGCCTGAGGGCTTGTGATAGCCTGCCATCATCACAAGAGACAGTCCTTTCTGAAAAGACCGGACCAAAAGAGAGGACAGAAGACGAGCCAGTCAGTCATTACCTGCTTGTAGAGATCATCGAAGCAGAATAGAGTTACATTGTCTGTGCAGTAGCCGATGCGAAATTAGTGTTATCTTTCAACTGTCAAAATGCTTAAACGAGCAGCGTGTGGATCACAACCCTTGTTTGTGTAATAATCACTAAACATTGTGGATGAAGTGAGAGTGAAGCGTTGAGATGTGCCGATCAGCAGTATTCTACCTGTAAAGTATTTAAACACGGTGCTAAATGAAATGTACTCTTCAACTTGAAAGTGTTCCATTTGTGCGTGCAGTCGCTATAAAGTGTGGACCTCCGTCCGAAGTTTGTATCGTGTCCGCATAACCAGTTTGGTCTTGCCTTATACTCTAATCAAAGGTGTGAAAGAGACAGCAGTCTCTCAGCTGTCCTTTAAAATTATATATGGCCTTTTAAACAAATTATAAATATTTTTAATGTATCATTTTTCACAACAGTGTGTTTTGGGAGTCAGTGTCTTAACAAATGACTTAGTTGCTGAGTTGAAATGCATTTCATGTTTAGTATTTTGGGAGACTGTTCAAGTCAATCATCCAACATGAAAGGTTTTGTCTCCCTCGCTGCCTCTTCCTTAATCCTATTCTTCTCTGACATTTGTCAGTGGAACAAAATGTCCGTTCTGTCAGTGGAACACTTGAATGGCCCCTTTCTGTTCACCTCCATATCAGTCCGCCGTCCTTCCATCACGCTCCCCCCCTCCGATGGATGTGACATTGTGTATGTGCCTGTCATGAGAGAAGAGCAGCTGACAAAAAGGGGGTGCCCAGAACTGTGAAGACGGCGCAGGTCAGGACTTCCTTTGGCTCTGAATGAAGCCTTGGCATCCACAGAGCTTAATGGATAACGATCAGAGCCAGGCGGAGAATATTTGTCTGTCTGTCACACCCCTTGTGAGTCCATCTGGTCGCCTTTTTTGAAAAGAGGACCCGGCCAGAAGCAGAGGGAGCTGTGTGTGGCGGCGTCCCTGAGGGATTTGGCTCTAATAACCAACCATGTGTGTGAGAGTGTGTGTGTGCTGTCTTTTCGCACGTCCATCACTGCTCTTTCTTTTAGTTCTCTCAGGAAAAACTGTGTTGTTATGGCAGGTTAAACGCTTTGAGGTCCTCTCCCGACTTCGCGGTCTGCCCAGTCTCTTCAGTGTGAATACTAATTACACGACTTTAAACTTTCAAACTGCATGCAGTGAATACGCCAAAGCCCAGTTTTGCATTGGGATCGTGATTCGGGTAAAACAAAGCAAAAGTTTTATTTATGATTCCTTTAGTTTGGCTACTTACTTCCTTATTCTCTGACTGCCTTCCGGGAGTTATAAAGACAGGTGACCAATTGAAACGCACCATTACCTTGATGGAATTACAGATTTCTCTCGATTTGAACATTGTTGGAAATGTTGTGCATTATCATTCAGATCTGTGGAAAATAGGGACACCAAAACTGTCAGGTGAGGTAGTACAAAGAGCTGTCCAAGTTGAGCGGCGGTTAGGTTTGATTGATACGTCCAACAAAAGTAGGACACTGGGAGACTGGTGTTTGTCTCCAAGAGAAACCTAAAGTCATTGCTGACTTGTTTATGAGTAAAGAATGTAACTTACATTACTTAAAATGTTATTGATAACATTCAGCCACTAAATGAGCCATTCCCTCTCCTCCCTACCATTGCATTCATGCCAAAACACAGCTGTTGTTCCAATCATCTGCCCCTCAAGTGGTTGCCAGTTTGTTGCAATGCCTTACGTTGCTAACGTTAATGTTGCTAACGCTACCTAGCTAACGCGGCGCATCCTGTTGACGAAACACAGATGCCACGTGATACCAACGGTGACAAAACAATCATTTTGGACCCGACAAACATTTTAAAATTGTTAATTCACAATCATAGTAATGTTTTCATAAACATAGCCAAGTATTTTGTTGCTTAAATCTTACCAAACTGCGACTGTTTCGTTTTGATTTTTGTTTCCATGATGATAAAGGTAACCTGACTATGGATTTGTTCTCCACAGAAGTTAATGGGAAATGATTGGGGTATCACCTGCATACTAAATTGAACTTTGGTGTATGCACTCTAAGCAATTTGAAAGCATAAAGTCGTGTTGGTTGTACACAGATTGATGAGATTGGGTTGCTGTGGCAGCGGTGGGAAATGGACCAGTGATAAAGAAAAACCTGGTGAAAATGATTTGAGTAAAAAAAATTAAATACCATTACTGTTTTTAGTAAATGCTGTGAGTATTTGCTTGAGCTTGCTCCAAGAATCAGCTGGGGTGGCGTTTTGTTCAGTCTGAGGGCTATTCAGTTGGTTCTGGTTTAGTAACCGAGCTCAACCACAGAGGAGCATTTGATTGTATTTAGTGTGTTTGATATGCCATTAGAGATGCCACTTCATATACCAGGCTGAGCTCATGTAAAGAAAGCCATCAGTATGATCCAGTGTAGATCTTTTATATTACAGTTTGGGGGGGGGAAAGTAAAATGTGTTTGTTTGTAATGTAAAGCTGTAAAGTTGTATATAAAAGTACAATAAAAATACAAAAGAGAGAAAAAAAAACACTGAATGTGCAAAGACATGAAGACAGGATTCAAAGCATTATTTTACTGAACAGTGTCAATGATAATGACTTGATGCAGTCTGGTATTGGTCATACTATTAAATCTACCATTTTATTTTCAGGTAAACACACACTGGTTTTGTTGTTATCAGTCAAAAACAATTAATCTACTGAATATTCTGTTTTGTAATGTGAAGTACAGTAAGTTAATTTAGGAGATAAAAAATAGATTTTCTATTCCATGTGTATGCGGCAGCTGTACTTTACTGAATGTGCTTAAATTGATTTATGGCTTATTGTTGTGACTTAAGCACATTCTCCAGTTTTTTGAAGAAACGAACATCTACAAACATTTGAGTACGGACGTTCAGAAGGGAGCGGCTAGTCGGAGTAATGAAAAAAATCACAAGGAAAGAAACTGAGGTATCAAAAAAAGAACTTAATTTTCAATATGTGAAAAAGATCAAACCAACTGGAAAAAACATCACTGTTACCTGCACCGATTCTTATTTTTTGAGTGCCTTTTTTAATTTATACACTGTATTTTCTGCTTTCTATTTAATTTCTGAATTGTTCATCTCATCATCACATTTTATTTTCAACCAAAATCATACTGTTATAGACAAATAAACTAAATCAGGGTTATATTGTTGTGCTTTAGTGGTGGTTTCTTTCTTTTTACGAGAGTTTACAGTCATGCTGGCAGCTACAGAAGTGGTGCTAACATTGACGTGCTGTCATCTTCACAAGAACAATGTGGAAAAGTGATGTTTAGCAGGTTCAGTTCAGTGGGTTTGCATGCCAACTTTTTTAAATTAGCATTAAACACAAAGTACGGCTTTGTTTTGTACGTATTTTGTTATAAACTAAAGTATTGGATAAATTAAAAGTTTGAGCGGATGATGGCACTAAATCAAAAGGGATTACCAATGTTATCGAAATGTATCCAAAGGGGGGCATGCATATGTGTACCAAATGTCATGGCCATCCATTCTTTAGTTGTTGAGACATTTGACCGATTTCCACAAAAATCAACCTCCTGGAAAAAAGTAATTTTAGTAAAAAAATACTACAAAATAATTGCAGCCAAACCCGTTCATCTCAGTGTAGCTTGGTTTCCATTGAAGACCCTTTGAATGCAGTGCTTCATTCACATTTCTGTGGCTGACCTTCTCTGAGTCCTGAATGCCTCTTCAGCTCACCTGCACAATACTCGTCTCGTATTGTTTGGCAAAGAAATAAAACAGTCGGCATCGTGCTGATAGCAGCGCTCTTTGATCAAAATGTTATAAAGCCGTCACTCTCGCTCAGAGAGATGCCACCTGATATTACAAGGTTATTTTTTTGTATTTCAGCTGATTCATCGGTGAGCGGAGTGAACCTCTGTTTTCTGAATGTGTGTGAATCATATTATTGTCGGGATTGAAAAAAAAGAAGGGATGGTTGGCAGTTAAATGGAGCTGATCAGTTTAGGTTCAGTTCTTGTATTTTAACTTCTCAATGCAGAAGGCTTCTCCACATTACAGTCATAACTATTTTCCCACCTTCTTTTTAAAGGGGTCATACATGAACCTGCAAGAAGAATAGGGTTGTACCCACTGATATCTATAGTAGTAGTCACAAAATGGTGTAATACCTGCATTCCTTCAAAGGACGAAGCTGTTCAATAACCTGGGCGCAGCTGGGCAAACTGTTTTCTCTGCTCATTTTGCTCAGCGCAGAATTGGGCTACAAAAAAAATACAAATGACTGTCAAAAAGAACATTAAAAACAAACAGTAGTGGGTAGCAATCCACGGTGGCAGCAGCTAGTCTGCCGTCGATCGAGACACTGAACAAAGTCCAGTTTCCTCTAACAACAACTTATCCAACTAGCTCATTACTTACATGAAGATATCGATTAAGTTGATGCCTCGTTCAAAGTATCGGCGTCCACGGAGGGTTCAACCTCTTTGGCACTGGTTGCAGGTGTGCTAACGTTAGCCAGTTGTTTCCTCAGGTTAGGCACCCAGACCTAAAGGAAAAGCAGAATTCCTCCTACATTGCATTATCCTGTCAGATGTGTAATCATGCTGGTGAGATTTCATTTTGAGAAATGAAGAGGAATGTTTCTGCAGCTGTTTATCTAACTGGGGAAATTATCTTTTGACAGTAATGTCTGATGTTGCGGTACAACAGCTACATCAGCCCCTTGTAATTTCCACCTAATTTAATCTCTCTTCAGTGTGAGCTCATTAACTCACAATTCACTGTCCCACATCACCTCCTGCTTCATGTAGATCAACGACCAAAGCTTTTTGCCTGCGCCCGGTCAAGTGAGCCCGGACGACGTTGCAGGGGCGAACGCGTGGTAACCAATCCCGCTGTTTTAGACAGGAATATTAACATGACCCTCATAGAAATTGCCACAGGGCATGGGTAATCTAATTTAGCTTGAGTAATGTTGCCTGTCATTAGCAAATGAATACAGTCGGGTCCCTCTGAAAGCTATGCAATCTATTCTGCTATGGGTAAAATTAGCCTCCAGTTAAGCTTGTTTTTCATCCTGGACTAAAATTTCTAGCTGGCAGCTGTAATTGAAGTTAATGGCTGCTGAGTTTAGACGTGTCAATCCTGATTCCAGCAGAAGTGATTTTGCATGTTTCTGTCACTGCTCTGATTGTTCCGGTTCTGAGAGCTCGCCAGTGATATTTCTGCCAAGTGGCACTCACAGGTGAGTCAGAGATGCCTTCTTGCCAGCTGCTGTCATCCGTTTTTCAGCGTTTCTGGCATTAGGTGATCTCTCCTGTATGTATGACACACTCGCGTCGTCGATTACACGATACCACGGTCGTCCGCACTGCTGCCTGTTGCTTAGAGACTCTGCAGCTATGAGGTGTTTGCTCTCTCCGCTGTCACCAGGGGACCATGAGCAAATGAAGCAGGTCAGAGGGTCACCCAGGAAGACGGGCTGTGCCAAAAGACACTATTATTACACACTTAGAGACAAGCGACGCTCTCGCAGCCTCAGCGTGGGACTCGTCCTCTGGGAGAAGAGGCGGTTATGCTGCAAATGCATCCAGGTGGAACGTGATAATGAACACAACTGTCTCTCATCTCCTCTCAACCCCCAGTGTGGGGTTTCTTTTTTTTGGTTTGTTTTGAAAGCTGGTGAGTGAGATGATTTTTCTTTAATGATCAATTTCCTGGTTCAGTTAGCTTCAGATGGTGTTTACAGAAAGCATTTTCTCTCTTGTTGCATTAATTTTCAAAAAAGTGTCAGACTCTCTGTGGTATTTCTGCTCTACACACACAGACATGAAGACATAATACACATTTTGTGTAATTGGCGTACAGACTGTACAAACAAAACAGATTCTCTCTCTCTGCCTCCTGCTCATGTCCCCGCCATTTAGTGTGTTAAAAACCCAGAGCTGCGTGAGTGTTGTCAGGGCTGAAAATGGGCCAGAGTCCTGTCTAAAGTGGGGCACAGTTTATAAAAAGCATGCCCATTTACTCAAGTATTTCATAGGGAAAAGGTTGATTGTGCCTTTGAGATGTATCAGCTTTTTACAGTTTTTTTTTTCCCATCTTCAAACTCTGTGATGTCATTTATTAGTAAAGCCATCAAAAGCATTTGTGCGCTGAAACAATATATGATTAACGATAGAATTAAAATTCTTAAGATGCTGAATCAAACAGTATGTGACAGCCATGTGTAGGTTTTGCTCGAAATGCACATTAAAGGTGCACCATGTAGTTTTGGGGAGACATATTATTAAGAAGAGAAATGTCTAAACAAACTAAATAAACAAACTCTTTATTTTCATGAATGAATGAACTGAATAAAACTGACCTTAAAGGACAACACAGTTTCATACTGTTTCACTTTGTTTATATGTGGCGGACCCTGCCACCTTTCTAGCTTCAAACAGTGTTCTGGGGACCTTATTTTCCTCTGAGAGCAGCTTGTTTATTCAGTCATGGAAAAAAAATAATATTTCTGAGTTTGTATTTTTACCTCATTAATATTGTTAAGTTTTAATTTCTTCACCAAAAACTACACAGTGCCCCTTTAAAATACAACACATGACGTTCTAAAAATCGAGAACTCTCTCTTCACGAACTGAACGTCAAATTTTAGAGGTTCTATATTAAAGCCCTTTTTCTGTCTTCCTGAATCTGGATCAGCTGCCAGCATCAGGTGGGACCCTTGTCTAGAGCCTTGTCTCAACTGCTGATTGGCTGAGTAAGTAGATCAGCTCATTCAGACGACAACTAATAAAGGAAATCTCCCCCTCAGGAGTCCCCTGGCACATGGCGCCTGAGACGATTGCGCTGGATTGGACTGAATAAAAATACAAAAGAGACATGACGCAGTGTTTCACATACATGAGAAGTTGATAACATCAGTGTTTGGCACCGTAATTAAATATTCAACAGCATTGTCAAAACTCACTCAAAGTTTTCTCACATTGTCTTTGATGATGTAGTTAGAAGTGCACAACTGGAACGCTCACAATCACCTGCCTGTGTCCGAACTATAAATGAAAGTGTCTGATCTTGACCCGACTCTCGTCAAAACACCAGAGTGGTCAAGTAATGGGTGTGAAAGGCGTAGGTACTTTCTAGTACATCTTCATCTCGTAGCTGAATGGCCTCGCCTCACCAAAGGCAACCAGGGAGGGAGAGGAGGAGAGGAAGAGAGGTAGAAACTAGGGCACTGTTATCTGTCCCCTTTTCACCAACCACCAGGCACAAGGCAGAGAAAGAGAAAGAAAGAGCTGTGGACAGGAGAACGCGAGAGAGGCGAGGACATCAGAAGTGTAGTGAAGCTATAGACAAGGCGGGGGAACCTCTGGAGTCAACATCCGACGTCAAGGAGCTGAAGGCAAACAAGACGAAGGCAACCTTGAGTGTCCTACGCAGTCTTTACGATCGGTCACACGTGTGCACACCACAGGCACGCGCACGCACACACATCTACAACTTTGCACGCAACATGTTCGAGGAGCAGGCGACCAAGGTCAAGATCACGTCTGTGGTGATCGTGGTGGGCATGTCGGCCATGCTGGCGGCCGTGGTGACCGACCACTGGGCCGTGCTCAGCCCCCGGGTGGAGAAGCTCAACGCTACCTGCGAGGCGGCCCACTTTGGCCTCTGGAGGCTCTGCAAGAAGACCATCTTCATCGTGGAGGAGGACCCTCAGGGCAAAGGCTGCGGCCCCATCAGCTTGCCTGGAGGTATGGAGCCTCTTGATCTCACTGTTACTGGATAAAAACCTGCTGTTTGGTGATTTTTGCATTTCTGTGCTCAAGTCTGATCATTTCTATTTGTTATCAAAGTGCTTTTTTTTTTTCTTGTGTGTTTGCTGACTGACAGCTCTCATGGCTCAAAATAATCCCGGATGTGAGTTTTTTTGCCAGATTTAGAAAGACAGATGAAGAAAACAAACATTTGTTGTTGGAAAGCAGTTTGGAACCTGTAAAGAAATATTTATACTGCAGTTCTGCTTTATGTGTTCGTGTAAACAAGCAGGTCAAAACCGGCAAAAACAACAGAAAAAATTGACTTAAGAGCTGAATTTGCTTCCGTGACTGCTATCTCTCATCTACTCGCTTTTATCACAGTTAGAATTAAGCCTCGACTTTGACATAATGTGAGTTTCAGCAGTGCAGAATGGTATTTTTGCCATCACTTTCTCCTTGTACATCAAACCATCAAATATTGTTGCTCCGACATCTAAAAATCATTTAAGGACAGTCTGAGTGGATCTGTGCGTCCGTCCCTTCCTCTTTTTCCTCTCCTCTCACACACAAAGGCACGAGCCAGCACATATGTTGGCATGTGCATGTCCAACACACACAAACACACACATGGACATGCATTTGAACTGAATGTGTAAGATTTCTGCGGCCAGCTTCACACTGAACCATCATTATCTTCCACAAAGGAAGTCTCTCTGAACAGACTGCCAATTTAGTGCAGCCGAGCGTCAAGTGCCTGATGGAAGAGTATGGAAGCTATACTTAACATTTAACGCGACAAAAACATGAATCTGTTCTGTCAGAAGATGATGGACTCTCAATATGTTAAGAAGTAGGATTCATTTTACCTCACAGCGAAGACCTTATTCCTCAACTCCTTGAATTTCTCAACAGGAAGTGTTACATAATTTGTCAGACTATATATACAAAAACGTAAGACGATAAGTTGCTATTTAACTCTGTCATCTCTTGTTATGTCTGCCTCACAGTATCACAGCAGATCTTAACTGGCTTTGAGTGAGCCAGATGCGAATCAGACTGTCTAACCTTGAGTCAATTTTATTAATGCAGCCCAATATCACCAATCGCAATTTGCCTCAAGGGTCTTTACAATTCATTATAAGACTCAATTCAGATCAGGAAAAACTCCACACTGCTGGTTTGCCCAATGTTTAAAGGGGCACTATGTAGAAGAATTTCAAACCAAATTTTAATGTTTACAATATTAATGAGGTAATGATATTTATTTTTTCCATCACTGAATAAACAAGCTGTTCTTAGAGGAAAATAAGGTCCCAGAACAGTTTGAAGCTAGAAAGGTGGCAGGGTCCGCCACATATAAACAAAGTAAAACAGTATGAAACTGTTGTCCTTTAAGGTCAGTTTGTTTATTCAGTTTATTAAGATCTTTCTCTTCTGATTTTAAATTTCTTCCCCAAAACTATATAGTGCACCTTTAAAAGTACCAATTTCTGTGAAAACTCTCGCCTCATTATGAGATTAAGAAAAAAAAAAAAAAAAAAAAAAGCTGGAGGTGCTGCTTAATCCAAAAAGTAAAAAGTCAATCTTCCACTTACACATTCATTAGGAAGTTATTTCCTATCCTTGCGTAACACAGCGTACAGCAAGTAATTCCAAAAAAAGTAAATCTGTCTCGCATTCGAAAGTCTAGTCTTTCAAAATAGCCTTGTGGCTTTAATTACAAGCTCACTAAGAACAGAGCGAGCCCTGGGGTAAACACAGTCTCTCTGGCCTCTGGCTGTGTGTGCGTGCCTTGCAGCCTAACGGAGAGATTTCAGTCTGACTCTATCATTGACTTTAGCCTCCAGCTCCAGCACCTCAGGATCGGTGCAGCCCTTAATGAAGTGTGGCTTCCCGCTCTAGCAGATGAGTTAGAGTACACCTGGGAGACTCGGGAGGGATGAAGAGGATTGGGGAAAGAAAACTGGAGTCTGCCTGGGAGGATAGAGGCAGGGATGCCTCTTTAGACGAGTACGGCGGGGGCACTTCTACTGTGTCCAAAGAACAGTTGGTACTGTCCTCAGATTTATTCATTACATGTCGGAGAAACCAGGAAGAGGCAGAGAGGCTGATGGACAACAGCTAGAGAGCTGCATGTCACAGAAAATCTGACAACATCGAGGGCAACATTATCTGTTGAGACCTACTTTCCCATGAAAAAGTCACTTGTGGAACGTATGAAGAACATATTGCTGCAAAGAGACTCGATACTCTAATTTGCAAAAGGATCCAGTTACAACCTCCACAAGCTGACAGTCACAGTAAAACGGTGCCCTATCTGTGGAGAGTCCCAGCTGCTTCTGTGACACGCGACACAACCTGGAGTGGACAGGAACGACTCGAGAGAAGCCACCTGACAGACTGAAGCTGTCAGCCGCTCACCCTTCTTACATCCAGCAGTGAGGGGCGGCAAGAAATATCAGCTGTTTTGACAGAGACCCCCATTGCTACATTCCCATGATCCCATGGTGCTTCCACATTTGGCTTATGAGTGAAAATGAGTCACATTTTCATATTACTTGTAAAAGTCTAGTGATTTGGCGTGTGGCTAGGCAGCTCTGCCATTTGCTCCCACCCCAGGCTCAATGGTTCAGTTATACAAGCCCATCTCTCTCCATTTGTGGCCCCGGTGCCATCAGAAATGGATCTGTAGGTGTGGTGTCGTGTCCCCAGTCGTTCTAGATGCGATGATGACACTGGATGAGATGCAATTCTTGTTCGGAGAGTGAGTTTCAGTGACTGTCCTCACCAGGCGAACTGATTGTTCTTCCCCAGTGGCCAAGAAAAAGCATCTACAGGTTTATTCTCAACAGGTGCTCTCTCTACTGGCACCCACTTGGTCAATCAGCCAGGTTGACAGCAGAGAGGAGCAGAGAGAAAGAGCCACTATCAGGATTCAGCCGCTTGCTTTTCTCCTTGATAGAGCGAAATCAGCAGCTGCAGCTTGGCTGAGTGCTCAAATCTTGGCTGGATTGCACACTGTGTCTAATTTCACATGTATGAAAGTGTTTCTCGTGTGATAAATTCACAGGTGTTTTTAAAGTGTTTGCAGTTAACAAGCCAACCTTCACACCAACATTAACACCTCATGACAAGGCCTGCATAATGAAATAGTTTTGTTCTTTCCATTGATTTTGTACTAGTAATTACAACTCAATTGCCAGAGTAAATGTTGGCAGTGTACATTTCTGCAAACCAAGGATGTGTTAAAACTTTATAATTCTTAATTTCGCAACCACCTGGTTAGGAAAAGATCATGTTTTCTTACCTGATTCTGTCGCCATTAACACCCCTTGAAATTGTCCCTACGTCTTGTCAAATAGGTCAAGTTTTGTTGCCACCAACAGAGCTTGAAAATGTTTGATGTGTCATTAAAAATATAAAACAGTTTTGGGCTTATGAATGTTTAAATGCCATCCTGAACAGTAGTCTCTCGTGAAACACTGTCTCGAACAGTGGTGTGTCATTAATAGTATCCAGTGGTTTAGCGCATAGAAATGTTGAAACGTCATCTTTCTAATAATATCCAATGGTTTCATTCTTACAAATGATGAAACACTGTCACCAACAGTGGTGTCTCATTTGTGTTATCCTGTGGTTTTTGTGCTTATAAATGTTAAAACACCATCTCAAATAGCAGTCTCCTGTTAAAGATATATGTTAAAGATATGGTTTCACACCTACAAATGTTAAAAATGCTATCTCGAACAGCAGAATCTCATGAAACCCTGTCTCGATTTTTCGTTAAAATATCCAGTAGTTCAGCGCTTACAGATGTTGAAAAACTATCTTGAATAGTCTTCTCTTCAATACTATCCAGTGGTTTTGTTTCTTACAAATGTTGAAATACCGTCTCCAGTAGCGGTCTGTCATTAATAATATCCTGTGGTTTCATTCTTACAAATGTTGAGGCACAGTCTTGAACAGTGGTGTCTCGTTAATAGTATTCAGTGGTTTCGTGCTTACAAATGTTGAACCGCTTTCTCCAATGGTCTTCTCTCATGAAACAGTGTCACTTGCTTGTCACTTGCTTAGAAGCAGCCTTGCCTAGCTGTGGTTTGCAGAAACGAACGACTGGTCTGCTATTCTGCCTAAAACACTATTGAGCACACTCATGTCAAATGCTGCCAAATGCATAAGCTTTGTTCTGGAATTAAAGAAAGCTCTAATACCATTTTAGGTGGATCTACAAAAGTTATGGAGTAGCTGACTGGCTAACAACAACACGCCAGCGTTGCCTTATCTGTTTCTCAATTTAAAGGTGTGTGTAGTGTTACACTGTTTTAAAAAAAACAACCCTGAGTTGAAAGAGAGTGCACTACCAGATTACATCCTTGATGAACGGTATACCCAAGCAAGCAGCGGTGATTGGACTTAATGACACGCATTTGCATTTTCCCAAACAGAGGGGGAGTCGGTCGACAAGAGGCGCGTACACAAACACTTTTTCATATAGGCACAATTACGCCGCTTTTGTGATGGGGTTGCATAACAACAGCAGCAAAGCAGTGAACCCAAGTGACTTTTGAAATTAGCTTCCCACAAATGACGCATGACAGCTTGAGTGCTGTAAAAATCAAACAAACCCTTTATAGATCGCACCATCACTGCTCGGCTGGGAAATAAAGATCATAATTTGGTGCTTTTGTGTGCGCATATGTATGTGCGCAAAGAAGTCAGGAAGAGGAATTTATCATCAGAGATGTTTTAGTGGCCGAGCATCCGGTTTTCTAGTTCTACAGTGGACAGATATTACCACCAGAGCATCTCAAAGAAAAAATGTCCTCCTCCACGGGTTGGTGCCCCCGATTCAAGCACCGATGTAACCTTGAAACACCATTTTCACTTCATAGACACCCAGTCATTTTCCTCTCAAGTCTGCCAGGTTCCTGCTTGGAGTGCAGCGCCAGAACTGTGGAGGTGTGTCGCTGATTTGGCATTCAGAAAACAAGTTTAAGGTTCAGAATTTGAATGAATCACTTCCCATTATGTAAATTTCTAATAAATAAAAGTAAACACATATTCAGAGATAACTGCTGGCATCCCTTTCAGAATGAGATGCTGGGATGTAGTTTGTGGTGACTATCATGATGACAGACAAACTGAAGATGTTTTTGGATTGAACGACAACGGTCAGGCCACACACACAAACACACATACACGCACGTACCGGATTAGGCTGCGAGGACTCTCCTGTGCTGCCGTGTCCCAGTTATCAGAGCTCCTGGTGGAATAGCCATTCAAATACCACCAGCACCACCACCAGCAGCAGCACCACCCATCCTATTCACATTGACCCAGAATTAGTCGGTCATTCTGCGTGGCTAGAAAAAGAACAGCCCCCACCGCCAATCGCCCAAAAAACCTGTCTTTTGTAACGCTCAGGCAAAAGATAAAAAAAACTATATTCAAGACCACTTTCACAGCTGTCACTGTAGCTAAAAACATGGAAATGCAGTTATTCAGTGAAAAACATCAGTTGGTTTTTGATGTCAGTTCATGTATTACCAAACTTTTAAGGCGTATTCAAATGGTGAAAAAAAGAGACTTCAGCGTAGAAGCCGGCTGTAAAAGGAAAAAGAAAAACGAGAGGAATGCTGAACTGAAAGAAGAAGTTGAGTTGGTAGAGAGAGACAGGTATAATGATAGGTGGAAAGGGGAAAGGGGAGGATGTAGAGGAAGAAAAGGGTAAGGGAGAAGCTGCATATCAAAGAGTGGAGGTGGCAGCACAGTTTAATGAAAAGAGGCAAAACTAAAATGACAGGCGATACCTCGTTGTAATCATTCTCCCTCCCTGGAACTAAATATCCCCATTAGCCAGACTGCAAGGTCAATTACACGCACCCAGATGTTCGCTTCCTCAGTGGACGTTCACCGTCTAAAGTTACGATACAAGCCAGATTTGTTTTTGACTGTTTCTGGGCAGCTTGTTTTACTTTCACTACAGAATATGAGCGATCAAGTTCGTAGTTTCGATTCGCTCTCGCTGCTCTCATAGCGTCATGTTTTCAGCTAGAAGCTCTCAAACCCCACTGCACACTACCTGCTCAACACCAAACAGAAACAGACACAGGTGGCTACTAGCTGGTGAACATAGTGCAGCATCTGGCAGCTAAAGAGCCTCATGTTTCTCTCATGAGTTGTTATAGACCAAAAACAGAGCGGAGCTGTTCACCAGATCGTCAGCAAAAATACTCCAAATGAAAACTAATGTTTCACTGTAACTGCTGGAGGCATAAACAAGCAACTGCTGGCTGACAAGTTCGCCATATCAACTTAAAAGGTGATTACGATTATGATTTAATCCAACAAAAGCCACTGCCATCAGGTTGAAATGACTAACCTGCTCTTGTTTAATTCTCTGTGAAATCCAAAATTACTGCTAAGTTGGTTTAATAAATCTGCCGCCGTTAATACTGTAAACTGCATGCTACAATGGATAGCTTGACTGGTCCCTACATTATCCTTTTTAATTCATCAGGATGAGGCAGATAACTGAAGGCTCAGTCTTTTGGAGCTCCCTTTGTATAAACCGCATCTTTATGTCTCGTCTTTGTGTGGTGGGCAGATAATAGTCTTCATAGAAACTGGAGTAAATCTCGCAGCTACACCCTAGCACGTATTATCTTAGATTAGCTGAGCCCCAGAGGTAAAGACAGCTAATGAGAGAAGACTTATGAAAATAATATATTTGCTGATCCGAGCTGCACTGTGACCCCGCCTCTGGTTCTCCCCACCGCCTGCCTGCCCATCCCCTCACACACACACACACACACACACACACACACACCGACTTTGACACTCACATACAAATACACACGCATATGCATGCACACCCTCTTCTTGATATGCCGTTACACGGGTAAATAGATAGGACTAGGCAAGACCTGCAGCAGCCTGTTGCTAGGTTACCTCTTTAGTGATTCTTTCTCATCCTGGATAACAAACAGCTCCTCTGTTGCCCGGTACACACACACACACATACGCACACATCGTATGTGCACACACAGACACCAACACACAAACATAGTCCACCTCTGTGTGGACAGAGAGAGCACCTGTCTGCTTTATGGGTTTAATCTCAGCAAGAAAGGGATGGTGAGTGGAGGAAAGAGGGGACTCTCACTTGGCCTTTATGTCCTCTCTCCACCCCTCCCTCTCAGCCCAGCTGCCCTCAGAGACAGCAAATAGATAGATGGATGTGTGGGCAATGACTGCAGCCAGGAATCGTTTTTTTTTCTTTTTATATAAATGGGACTATATTGAAGATTGTGGTCAAAGGACAAGAGTTTGGGCAAACACAGTGCAGAAATGTGTCATTTCTGTGTAGAAATAAGTGTGAACTGCTTTCTGAGAAGTAAACACAGCCAACATGGAGGACAGTGACTTTAAGACATTTAATTTTAGGATGACATCGAGTCACAGAACACTGCTGTTATTTGGAGGCGGCGTTGAGCGTACATCTAATCAACCTGCCAAAGAGGAAAAGCAACAGTCGTGCATGCTGATTCTTTTCCAATTGAAAGGAGAGAAGGATGAGATATGAGATGAGTACAAAGTGAGTACAGAGAATGTCTTTCGATCAGACAGACGCAGGTTTTAATTACTGGGTGAAGATGTGTATTGGCCTCTGGGGTGGGACGTAACGCACAATCTGATATGGCGGAATCGGTTTTGTTCCTAGGTCATCGTTGTTGTTTTTGTTCCAGCATCATCATTGCAACGGACTAATCACATTGTTTTAATGTCACATTACACACAATGATGTTTTCCTAAACCTAACCACATATTTTTGCTTCCTTAACCTAACCAAGTACTTTTATTGCCCCCTGCTGGTACTGCAACCTTCATACATGTGTTTACTTTTAGCACATAGGCGAGGCAAACCGTCACACTCACACGCTGTCCTCCAGTGGATATGTAATTTTAGACATCTGAACTTTGACAAGTGTAATGATCAAATACATTTGATAGCTGAAAAGTGAGTAACTGACGGTACTGAAAATATGTAACACTATTATTTACAAGGACAACCGCAACACACCAAGGCCGAACTCCAGGCAGGAATAAACACTAAATTAATAGAATATTTGCTCTTTTCCTTTTGCTGTCTGTCTTATTACTATACTGTATGTGTACATGTTACTTTTCTAATGTAGTCTATTGCCTGATTTCACCTTTGCATCGATTGGTAGTGCAGACAGACAGGACTGTGGATGCAACCTGTTCTCTCCCCCTCATGTTTCATTTCCTTCTGTCTATCCCTCCCTCAACCTCTTCTCTCTGTCTTACTCTTCAGCAAAAAACTGCTCCTACTTCAAACACTTTACCTCGGGGGAAGAAGCTGAAGTTTTTGAAGTCAAGACTCAGAAAGGTGGGTGCCTCCTCAGTGCCACGTTACAACAGATCCTATTTTTTTTCAGGCCAACTGTGACGGGACAGAAATATAACAGAAACCATCTCTAGTAAAGGGAGAGGAAAGAAGATGTACAGTATCTTACTACAGGGATATGAGCTCAGATATCTTATACCCTTACTATACGAACCGAAGCACAACATGTGAAGAAATACAGCATAATAGATACACACAATGACACAGGCATCTACACACTCCCATCTTACACAACTCATTTCCAATAGAAAATTTTGACTTTGAATTTTTTTTCAATATAATATAGAAATGAACGCAAACTCAGTAACATGCACACCATCCGTCATATCAGATAAGAAATCTGTTCTAATTTCCTCTGTTCTTCATTCATCTCCTCATCTTCCAAGAGCAAGATCGCCATTTTCAAAATCAACATATTTCATTTTAATTTCCACATTAACTCCCTCACCTTGTAAGTAAGCATGTGACCTCTTCATTTTACAGTGTGACTGTTAACATTAAAATTCTGATCGACTTGTCCTCTTATTTATGATAACCTCATCAACATCTATAAATATAATCGGCAAAGATATTTTTACGTTCACAGGTTTTTTTAGAAACAAATAAATGCAAATAAGTACATTTAAGGCTTTATGATAGGACCGCTAGCTGCACGGCTAACTGAGCTAACGAGCAAATGACAGCTACAGTTTGCGGTTAGAGGTGGCGAATTCTTAAATATTGTACCTTTCATAAAGTATGTATATAGATTAGTAAGACTGAACAATATAATTACATTATTATGAAATGGGCCACTCTGCCTATTGACTTATTGTACTTTAAGTTAATTCTGATGCTCATATTTTTATATTTTTACTTACAGTAGGTTACATTTCCACTGTAGGACTTTAACTATTAATACTATTATTAATTACTATAATTAATGCTTCCACACTATTGCTACTTTAGTCAAAAGATCTGACCCACCTCTCCGTTCACTGAGCCATCGCACCAGTAGAAAGAGCCGCATTGAATAAAAACCAAGAAATAAATAATCAAATCTGGACAGCTTTTAAAATCTGCTGATGGAACATGACACACGGTGCAGGGTCGAGTGCACATGAAATACATAAAAACATTCACAGAGACTGACACATACACTCATGCGCCTACTCAGACACAGTCCAACAGTCTTCAAACAGGTACCGGATGAACCCGATCTGCTCTGGGTGTGAGGTTATTTTACACCCTGTGTTTCTCCACAGTCGGGAGGCTGAGATGCAACAGGATGCTCCGAGGATCATTTCTATCACAGTTGGAGTGTCAGAGAGAAGGAAAGACGAGATTACCTTTATCCAACAAACAGACAGGAAGGCAGAGAGAGAGATGTTAGAATAATCTTGTTAGAGGCCCGCAGCATCTTATCTGTCACGCGAATGGTGTTATTGCCAGTTCGGATATATGACTGTTGTTTTAAAAGTGAGGCTAATTTAAAGGCTAATTATCTCTGTCATAACTGCCTGGGTGTAATATTGAAACAATTATTATGTAAACGATATTGCAACCTCCCCTTCTGTTCCTACCAGCTCTCTCAATTTTTAATCACTACCTCTTTGCTGTCTCCCTTCCTACCATCAAGTTCTCACTCAATCTTGTCTCCTCGGTGTCTTTGTTTCCTTTCACTGTCTACTTCACTTCCTTCTTTTTCTAAAATCTCTCCTCAGAGTACAATATCTCAGCAGCAGCCATCGCCATCTTCAGTCTGTTCTTCATGATCCTCGGCACCCTCTGTGTCATCTTCTCTTTCGGGAAGGGCAGGGACTACCTGCTCCGGCCTGCTGGGATGTTCTTCGCCTTTGCAGGTCAGATATGACAGATAATGTGAATCGCAGATCAGGCTTTGTGTGCCACTCATGTCACTTTAAATTAGGTGTGTCATCGTCACACGCACCTTTTGCTTTGGTGATGAGTATTGCTTATGCAGCCAATCTAACAGATGTGACGAAGCTGATTTTTCACTGGCAATTTTTTTTTCAGAGGTGCTGACAGAGTTGATGTAGCTCTGAATATCTGAAAGTGTTAAGTTAACTTTTTCCCACATAGCAGAGCATTAACTGTCACAGACTCAAAGTTAAAATAAAATATTTTTTTCAAGCAACTCCTTTCTCTTTGTTTCCTTACGCAGGCCTTTGCATTTTCATTTCCGTCGAGGTAATGCGCCAGTCTGTCAAGCGTATGATCGACAGCGATGAGACCATCTGGATCGAATACTACTACTCCTGGTCCTTTACATGCGCCTGCGCCTCCTTCACCCTGCTCATCCTCAGTGGAGTCGCCCTGCTCCTCATCTCCATGCCACACATGCCACGCAACCCCTGGGAGACCTGCATGGACGCAGAGCCTGACACCTTAGATTAGCCACAGGTGACGCAACAGGCTAAATGTTTTGACGCCTGGTTAAAAATGACAAGAAAATACAAGTGGTTTTGCATATTTTAGCCCTTTAACTACCTACACATTCCCACATATTTACATGTATCATTTCTGCGAGCTATTTTCCAAAGCATTAACAGTTTTTAGCCTGATTTCTTACTGTCCATGTCCACTGATTTCAGTTCATGTCGGTAAAATATTCAAATCAATTCGGAAAGATTTATGATTGATTACCAGCCACAGCAAAAGCAATGATGTTTGCATTATCTTCACGTGGTAAACAAGTTAAAAGCAGGAATTGTTTTTAAAAACTTGTCATTGTTGGTTTGTTTGAGAGTTGAGGAATAATTAAATAGCATCTGAGACTTAAAGGTTAAGTTTACCAAAAAATGAGAAGTCTGACATTATCTGCTCACCCCCCTGCAGATGGAAAATTGGGTGATGTTTCATCGTCCACAAAACATTTCTGGAGCTTCGCAGCAAAACAGAGTTGCAGCATTCTCTTAACCTGTTCTTATTCCTTGTTTAAGGCTTAAAAACAGATATAAAGTATATATTGCTGGATTTTAAATCTCATTGGCTACATGATGCATCAATAATCTGGAAGCAGGCGTGTCAGTAGCACAGAAGAGAGGAGAAAGAAATGAGAGTGGGTTACTTGTCTACACAATCACTCATTGGCTGCATTAGGCTCTAGGGCAGGCATAGAAGAGAAAAGAGAAGATGTACCTTGTATTGATCCCCCTTGGGAGAAATTGCTCCAATGAGCAAATGCTTTGAGGAAATATGAGTAAAAACATGCAAACACACCTTTATACCTTTAACACTTGACAAGACAAGACATGGGTCAAGTGCCACATTTAAAAGTTGTGTGTACTGGATTAGACTGGAAAAAGACTACAGTATGATAACAAAAAAGGAGGACATGATCAAACCTTTAGACTTAGACAAGGTAGGAATACAAAAGACTAGGCAAGATTTTTAAAAAAAAGAAAAAAGGACTGGACAAAATTGTACCAGGCCAGATGAAGACGGTGAGCAATTGCACTGCAGCGCTTTGTTTAAAGTGAAGTAGTGAATCGTTATAATGGGCTACTGTCACCGCAGTCTTTCCTTTTCTCAAAGGACTTTTTACAATCAATCCATGCCATTGATTGTCCAGAGAGAGACTACTTGCCTGGTACTCCCTTGATGACATCAGTCATTTATTTCAAGTCAATGTTCAAGACCCCTGGTAATGTAAGTCCAGGAGCTCCGATCCATAATATTGGTATTTGCTGAGCCTCGGGGTAATGCTTTGAGTGTTAGCACATGTAATCTGCTTTCAGAGGGCAGTTTAATAGTTAAAACACCAGAATTATACAGAGGAAAGTTAAGAAAACAAATGACCATTTACTGAACCCTTACTTGAACCCTTACTGTCCAATGGTTGTGTATGCTAAGTGGCTGAGGCAGGTCTGTCATGATAAAGATGTTGAGGTGGTCATGGACTGTAAAATGACGGACTTGTTCATTACTATAAAGGCTGCCAAGTGGTTCATTGAGCCAAAAAACTTCCTGGGAATATAAAATTACCCAGTTCTTCAACATTGAGTGAAGACTTCTGTTTGTCAAGCTGACTTAAATAGGGATAAAATGGTTTAATCGTGCAGCTCTTCTAGACTTTCCAAACGTTATCGGACCGCATGGATCAAATTATGATGTTCAAACGAGTCAATTCACCCTGGGTTATGACTCTCTCAAAAAAAAAAAAAGTTTATCAACCATTTTACAGCCCCTCCTCTACAATATAGACCTATCTTTTGGGCCCCTGTGCATTACATAATGTTGTAATTACACATTTGGCTACTATGTAAAATTGGCAACAAAGCCCGGCACCCTTCCTTGGGGCTTAGAAGTGGTGTGTATGGGGCTGTAAGAACAATACCTTGTATACTAAGAGTTTCTCTAGTGGTTACTTTATTCAACTCTCTCCAAAATCTATAAGCATGAAAGTGCAAACATAATTTTGAATTTCAACTGTTATTGGTTAAATGCGTATGTGCTGTGTGAAAATGGAACGATTGTTAGTTAGCACAGTAAGGGCTTATCAAATGGTCAATTAAAGTTTTGCCACACAGTGGGTTATGAAGCATACCTTCTCATGAAATACATTATCAACATCCATAGAGATTTTTTTTCACATTTATTTTACAAAGATAGATAGATGTTTGTGTAACTTGTGTATTGCAATGCTGTATTAAATCATGCTACTTTTCTTTTGGGGCCAGATACTGTAAAGCTAATATAGCCTTTTTAGGGTAAGTATGACTTCTCCGTGTAAGTAATGCCTATGATTTTAAAATGGTTCCTTAAAGCTTAAATAGTTTTCTGTTCTGTAGACAACTATTGTTGCTGTCAGATGAAAACCTCATTCAGATGAACAGACTGTTTGTATACTTGTCTTTTTCTTTAAACTGTTTTCATGTTCTAATCATAGATGACCTTTTACAATCAGTAAAAAAAACCCAAATCAGGTTTCATCTGACAGCAGTCATTTTTATTTGGCTTCTTTTTCCTGTGTCGATTCGACACAAGGGTCGTATATTGTTAGAAAAACAGTCTTGTACGTCTAACATGTTATTTTTCAGTGAGTCACTCTGGCCCCGAAGTCATTCGGTTGGTGCAGGTGCAGTGAAATTAAAGTTCCATAAATGACGCTGTTTCACACGGGAACACAAGAAGAAATGATTACATTTAGCTCTGAGGTCCTTCTGAGAGCGACATTTCCATTTTTCTTACTGCAATCACAAAACTTACTTGGTCGTTGTACAGGTTTGTATTTGAGAAGGTTGAAATAAAAACATGCATGTTTGTTTGTTTTTTCATTTTTATTGACTATTTTATATTATCTACACTGATCACATGAATCCTGCCATCATACTCAGCTGTATGTGAATGAGCTGTTGACCTGTAATTTAAATTAACAGCAGAAAATAAGAGATGTTTATTACAATACAATAAAAGATGAGTTTCAGACACGAAATGACGTTTGTTTGTTTTTTTAAGTCTCACCCAGAGTTTAGTATTCCTTGTAAATAATACATCTCATTTGTAAGGAACACATCCTCATACTTAAACAACTGAACAGGCCAATTGCCAGTGACTCCCAAAATAATCTCAGCCATCATTCACACAACAACCTGACCACTGCAGCGAGCCAACGACAGATGTACCAGACAAGATGGGTAGGTAACAGCCTTTTTTATCCATATTATGTTTATGTATGTCTTCCTACAGATACATATGAGTCATTGCACATTCATCCAGGAAATGAAAGTGGCATTCACTAAGGATTCGGCTTTCCTTGTGTCATGGAGAGTCACTTTGGTCCAGGAACCTCTCAGCAAGGAAATGTGTTTGAATTGAGTGACGAACCTATTGGAAATGCTCCAGAGAGCATATACGCTGCAAGTCAGGGCTTTTCAGGAGTGGATGTAATGAATGCATGAAGCTCCCTAAATCATTCATGAGACCTTTACCTTTAAGCTACGAGAACGGCAGAGGGGACACAGTGTTTTTTTTTTACTCTCTGCCGCCTACATTACTTTTGATCCCTCAAATTCCCCCATGGCGCTGTTTCATATTGTTTACTGAAACACAATACAGTTTTTCCAACATGTGAGAAGCAATGTGTGTAATATTAGGCCAATTAAAATAACACATAGAAAAATGTGTTGTTCTTATGAATCACACATTTTTCTAGGCTTTTGTTTACTTGTTCATAGTCGAGAGCACAAAATAAACTTCGGCTTACTATTGCATCACACATTATGATGTTGGATTTGTTATTGTTTCTCTTGTAGAAAAGGTCAAGGAAATGCCTTCAATTATGCTTTCAGATGTAAAACAGAGTCCTCACTCTCATCTCTTACTCACAGAAGCTCAGGGTAAGACTCAACAGGCTATAATATATCAGCATTACCTGAGAGTGTAATTTTAACAAAAACACCTTGTGAATTTCTTTAAATTCAACGTATGTATTATTATATATTTATATCTACACCACGTTATCAAAAAAAAAGATCTCGTATCATATCATTTATTATATTACGTGGATTGGATAACAATAAACTGCATTATATGTCAAATGATCTCTGCAGGGAAACAGACCATTTGCACATTCTGAAAAATGTGTATGTTTATAATGAGCAAAAAAAAAACATTGTGGCTTATTTTTTATTAACTTGTCTATGCATGTGTTACATGTAGATTATAGTTATGGAATGTAACTTTGTTTTTTTCTTCTTTTTCGTCCCCTTAACTTAATAATTGTATAAAAAGCTATTATTCAGGGGGCACCAAAAAGTACTGGTAAAACGCAGTAATTTTCCATAAATAAAATATATTTTTTAGCTTTAATTTTCAGAGATCTTGTAATTTCATGGACATTTTGTGTATTTCAAATATGGAAAATTATACTTCCCTTAACATTATAAAGAAAACTGTAAAATAAACAGAAACAGTCCATAAAAAATAAGATGTTTTAAAAGTGTACTTATCTCTGAACCATTTATCAAATGTGTATTAAAATGAGTGCACCTCTGGACATGTGACCACGGCTAGGTGTAGTTTCAGAGATGCCACTGGTTTGCCTCACCTACGTGTCACTTTGTCAATGAGGAAAGCTGACATTCACAGGAGTCATCCGGTCCTCCGAGCCGCTGCCATGAATGTAAAGCTGTCAGTCACTTTCCTGACCTCTGACTGAGTGCTGTCAAAGCTGTTACTGTTCTCTACACACAGCAGTACAGAACAAGCATTTTCCATTCAGACGTGCCCCTCTGAGAGTGTGTGAGCTTGCACAAAATTTTAAAATTGCAGGGCTGGATTTCTTGCAAGCCTGGAGGACCGGAAAGAAAGAAAACACCAAATACAACTGACATGATTGTGTGTGGTGTGGGGCAGGAGCGATGACAGCAGCAGAGAGACGCCGAGAAAAACATAACAGGCTGAAAAAGTGCAGATGGACACGAGCTGGCCATGGAGAGGGACCGACAGCAGAAGACATGATCCTCCAAATAGCTGTGTGGCTCTGCCAGCAGCGCAAAGAAAACAACGAAAGTACAGAGACTGAATCCAAGCACTTTCAGACAAAGTGCTAAAAGTGAATTACTGTAAACGAAAACACAAACTCAAATGTCCCTAAATGCTGCTGCTTTCTTTCACCTTGTTTCCACAAAGTTTTGATCACGTCTTAAATAATGAAGCTACAGTATGCCCCCAGTGTTCAAGGCGAGGAAATGCATTGATGGATAGAAACAACACAACAAGGAGAGAAACTAATCCTTCTCTGTTTTTGCAAGTACATGAAGCATTGTCGTGACAAAAACAACAAACCCACAATCCTAAAGTGTAACTGTGATGTACTGGGACAGACCCTGATTCAGCCCCATGTATACTTTCCTTTATACAACACCTTCATCTTTCCTGATCTATACCACTCTCACTCTAAATGATGGGTTACTGTTGATAATATGATGGTATATTTTTGGTTTGCAAAGCTATCTGATCCACTGTACTGAACTAAGCCCTTCACCTCAGGGAGACAATAACCTGAAGTGCTACTTTCACCTCAGCTCTCTCTTTCTCTCCTCTCTGCTCCTGTGTGACTGTATTTCTCTCTCCTTCAGTCGTACCAGCCTCTCTTTGCCAGTAGATCCGTTCTCGTCATCATGTCGCTCGCTTTCCTGCCCACACTTTACTCCACATTTCCAATTCTCTCTCTTCCGCCGATCTTTTTCTTTCTATGTCACATATTGTTTTCTGTGTGTTTCTTTATTGCCTGGCAGCAGATTATGCCCTTTTCTCCTCTGTGTCCGTCATCATTATTCACCCTTTTTTCTCTCGGCCAAATCAGCCTCAATCTCCTCTTTTCTCCTCATCTGTTTCCTTTCCTCTCTTTGACGCTCTCCTGTGCTGGCAGTGACAGTGAGCCATTGGTTCATCTCCACCTTCTTTTTATCAGCTTTTTCCCTCCTCCCTCCCTCCTCCCTCTATCTTTCTGCTCCAGCGCTCTCTCAAGCAGCCACTCTGCTGCCTAATGACTTGGATCGGTAGTGACTGTTGAGAGGAGATAGACCTGTAATAAGGCAATACAACCCCGTGCAAGAGTGCAACGTGCTGCCAGTGCTTCATCTGTACGTACCATACGCTGCAGACTGCACTCTGGCCTGCAGGCAGAGGGGCTGACGGAGCATGGATGTGGAGATGAAATTTCCTCTGGGTTGAGAGTGCTCGACTAACGTTAACTGCTTTGGTATTGGAAAGAAAAGTGGAAGACAGGTGGTGTGATTTTAACAAAGCAATGCCAAAGCAATCTTCGTTTCAACAAAATCCAAACTAAGTTTTACCACACAAAAATGAGTCACTTCATACATAAAGTAGCTAATTGACAGCTGTGGCACGTCGTTTTGTGGAGAAGATGGCGCTGGTATCTTAGAAGCATTCTTTTCGCATTTTAGCTGGCTTCTCTGCATACTCGCTCTAAATTGAAAAATACTTGTGGTGATTGGCTGCAAGCAAATCCAACAAATAGTATTTTCTTTCTAGATGTGGGCACCAAAAGGATTGAATGCAGGTATCGTCTGACTGGAGATGTTTCAGTAGATGAAACTGGGTTATTTCAGGCAAAACTTAAAGGTTTCAAGTACCGATACAGTAATCTCTTAAAATATATGCTCATTTCATGTTCATAATTTTATTTTGGGTCATGAATAGAATAGGTTTACATGCTACAACACATCAGTTATCTCATACTGTCCAGTGTTGCAGCACTGTTTTCCCCCTCTGTCTGAAACGATCTGTTTTAGCTATTTAGGCCTTCCCGTCACAAATACCCAGTCTCCTCTGATTGGTCAGCTCACACACGCCTGAGCCAGCACCGCTAACAACAACAGAGCAGCTGTGCTAAATCAAATTTTATTTGCCAAACTATCCGCTTTGCATAAATTATGCAAAAGTGTGAAATGGCGATGCAGTGTGTTGTCACAAAGTCACAGAATTAAAGGCGGGACCACTGATGAGGCCTTCAAGGAGTAGTGTTTTCTGTGGGAGAGAGGAACTTGTGTTGGTGCGGACTTTGACCTTTTTAACTTTCAAGATCTTTTACATACAAGTCAGTGCGTCGACTGAAAGCTGGTTGTGTCTGAAAAGCTTTTCTCTTTAAAAATACCAAATCTGTGATGTTTTCGGCCAAGAACCTTTCTCACATTTCTTTAATGCTGCATCATGACCTCCGCACACCTGGCCAATTGCTGTGTAAAGTGAGCATGATTGCAACGGCATGTTATCACAGAGAGGTGGATCTACAGATCTAGGCAACCAGCCTAGACCCCACGACATAATGCTAGCTGTTAACGTTTCTGCACACCACACAAACTTTCAAGTTTGATGTGGCATGTGCTGGAGTTGGAAAGGGACCGGGACCTTTCCAGCCATGTTTGTGGCGACGTAAACCAGATTTTTTTCAAAGGTAGTCAGGCCATCTGCGGTCGTGTTTGTGCCGACAAAACCATGTTTTGAAGGACACCTTGGGACATTTCCAGACGTGTTTTGGCAACCAAAAGGGTTATTTTAAGCCAAACCATTGTGTTTTCTTAACCTATTTCTAAGTGGTTATGTGCCTAAACCAAAGCACCTGAACGGACATAAAGTAGCAACATAAAGAAATCTGCAGCTTGATCTGTGGTTTTACAGAAACGTATGTAGCCAACATTTTTTTCTTGTAATTGGGTTGAGGCAATGTGTAGCAGTTGTCATTATGGATCCCACTGCATTTCTCTGCCCCTGATTGGTTGCCTTTGTCTGTTGGAAGAATACCAATCAGTGGCAGAGTTAGAGAAGGACCCATTTATACTGTACATTGTTTTGCTCTGTATTCAAAGGGAAGACTGGACAAACAGAGAAGGAGATAAAAGTTGTAGTATCAGTAGCCTCAGAGTTCAGAGGGTCTGAGTTGGTGTGAAATATACATTTCAAATACAAGAATGCCTGCAGGTACTTATTTATGCTCACAAACACACACACACACACACACACACACATATAATCATGCAAACACATGCTCTGGTCTTGCTGCCATGGGCAACCGGAGTAGTCAAAACTCCCACTGTTTTTTTGTGAATTATTAATCCAAGTCTGTTTTCACAATCAATAGGGAGGAGAGGTGGAAGAAAAGGTCAGGCAGTAATTGCCCAAAATGCACAGACAAACACACACACACACACACACACATGCACACACGCGCACGCGCACAGGAAACAATTGTTAAGAATGATGAGCATGGAGGCGTTATTCAGTCCGGCCCTTGTGAAATAATAGATTTGAGCACTGCCATAATGTGTTTTCTATTATGTAAGAGAAGAGCAGAGACAGGAAGAGAAGAAATGAGTACTCACGCTGACAAAGCCAGCAATCAATCACGGTGGCGACAAACTATTTTGGAAAAGTGTTTTTCAGGAGCCACTGGCAAACAGCAATAGTGTGACAGTAATTTCTTTGTTTTCCCTTGTCTAAGTTTTCCAGTCTTTCATTTTGTTGTTGTACCTGTCGTCATTTACTTTCTACCTCCGAAGAAGTGAAGCAATATCAGGGAAATGTCTTTGAAGAAGAAGTGGACAATAAAGGGACAGGAAATTATAATGAGTGACAGAGAAAAAAAACAAACTTCCCTGTCTTGTCCTGTTTGTCTTCTGAATTTGGAGTTTTGCTATTTACGTCGCTGCAGTTATCTAACGGTAGCTGGAAGAGAAAACAATATAAAGTTAGTGAGAGAAAAACATTTCCTTGACAAAACACACGAGAATAAACCCGAATTTCACAGAAATGTGCACTTGAGGTCTCAATGGGTAAGATTTCATTGAAAAATCTCCCTGTGAGCTCCTCCATCTGCCCTCAAGTTCATTTGGTTTTAACAGTCGAGGGTGGCTCAGCTCCTCAGAGACTGTGTCATCCGTCTCTCGAATTTTGTCACAGAGGTAAGAATATGAAAAATACAATCATGCAACCCATTCAGGTTAGATTACCCCCCAAAAAAGGGAAAAAAAGCACAGCGGCATGCTGCTCGTGTGCTAATTGAACCTTTGAATGACGCTCGCAGAACGACCGTTTTTCTCACTTGCTCAGTAAAAGCTCTCATCTCCATCATGCAGGCCTGTGACTCACTCATGGGCGACGTGGGAGGATAAGCACATAAGTACAGCCAAAGTTTTCTCAATCTTAATTTCAATTTTTCTTATTATACAGTATATGCTGTCTTTTTAGTCTGAGCTACATAGTCGCCATGGTGAACGGAGGAAAATGAAGGACAGAACAATGAAAGAGAGAGAAAGAAAGAGGAGGAGAGAGTTTTGGGTGGAGAAAAGGGCACAATGGTCTATTTCCCTCAAGAGGATGTTTCAATTTTTTGTGCTTCTGGCGCCTGTGGGATTCACTCAGTCACTCATTTGCATGATTTTGCACCAATGAACAGAAGGAGAGAGTAGGAGAGACACTTCTCCACACACACACACAGATGTTCACCTCGGCTCTCCCACGAAACTAAACTCTCTTCAGGGTCAAACACATCGTTGTTCAGCTTTTAGCTGATCAGAGTTGTGTGCTACAGGAGCTGACACTGACAGTCACTACTGAAACGCTCTGTACTGGTTCAGCTCGACACGCTCTCCTCGTGTCCGTCAGACGTCCAACAAACGGCCGCCGTGGCTAAAGGGCATTTCCTCCATAACACGCGTATCTGTTATGGGGTTGACAAAAGTTGTTAGACGGGTGATATTGAATGAAGAAAATGTGAATGGGATTAATCATGGCTCACTGTTCCATCACGTTGCTTTATCCTGCTCGGTTGTCCACCCACGCATGATCAATCCTGTCTTGGCACTGGTTTTATTTTTACTTTGTCTTAATTTGCATCAGGTTTGTGCGTCACAGTTATGACTACTTAATGTCCCCCAGCTTCTTGTTTTTCCTTACATGTATTAGGTCCCATCTGTCTGCTTGCCTCTTCAAGGTATTTTTTTTAGGTTGTCTTCCTGCTTTCTGTCTACGCACCTGCTCTACTTTATACTTTTCATATCAACTCTCTGACGTTTAAAGGGGAAAAGAAGGGACAATTTGTGAATCAAAATGTTTCCTGTCAAAGGAAAGTAAGTTATTTATGTATTGACTCTGTCAATAAAATGGACTTTCTGTTTACAGAGTTTTGAAATGTAGACAATACAAGCAGAGCTGAAAGATACATTCAGCTTGATGCAGGTATACAATGGTGGAAAATAACTACTTTTACTTATGTACAATTTTCAATTTAAGTATTTATGTATGCTACCACACTAATACTCCACAATATTTCAGAGGAAAATATAATTATACTTTTTACTCTGTTACACTTATCTGACTGCTGTAGTTAAGATTTACATTAATAACACATGATAAGCTCATAAAATACAATAAAAAAGGAGTAGTGTCTCTTTGGGGCCCATTGGTTTCAAATGTCAGTGACACCAGAGGGTGATGGTTTCATTTAAATAACTGTTTGAGGCCCAAAGATGAAAAATGATCCAATATTTCACAAAATCTGGACTTAATTTCTTCACTGTTTCTAAAGAAGTTAAAACTAGCCGCACCTGGGAGAGCTAAATGCTGCTTATGCATTGATGCATTAAGCATTAACAATCTAATAATGAAATATACAGTATGATCCGTCACAGGTAAGACGGACTTATGGACACCAGCTCCCACACGTCATAGTTACATCAGCTTGCTTTAAAAACCCCAGATGTGGCTAGAATTTTAGGCGTGTCAAAAACATTTTATGACTCATATACAATAATTTTGTGTGTATATATATATATATATATATATATATATATATATATATAAACGATAACTTCATTCCTCTGAAATGATATTTTAACATTTTCCAAATGGCAACATTGCTTACAGTACTTTTACTTACTTGCAGTTGAAAGCAGGATTAGTTGGAATGGAGTATTTTTACATCATCTTATTTGTAAGATGATTTGTATTCACATGTTTTTAAACAAGATCTCAATTGAACTCATGCTGTATTTGACATAATCAGAATGATTTGGATTTGTCTTATCTGCAAGGTGACTCAAATGACTCAGAAAAACGTTTTAACATCTCCGGGATTAAAGGGCAAGCTCCAGTCTGGCCAAAAGTGTTTGCTGCACACCTGAAGGTAATGTTGTGCAGCACTCTCTGCTCTGTTTGCATGAAATAAAAGTCCAACAATCACCTGCTCTCATTACAAAATCAAATTGACGAGTCCTGATGTGTCCTACCCCGAGAGGTCAAACTGGCATCCTGTGACAAATGAGACCTTTTCCGTTCTGTTACGCTTCATTATCAGTGGACATTTCTTTTTATTGTGGTCATTTGAAGTGTGATGCACGGAGACATGTGTTCTGTGCCATTATTCAGCCCATTATTTTCACTGGACGGACTTAATAAACGACGAGCGTGTCCATGAAGAAACAGACACATGTCACAGACGGTGACAGTCACATTTGTGTCAGGTGTGTTAACTTCCTCACATCTCAAGGTAAGTGTTTCCAAATGTGACATGCATGTATAATCCCCTGAATGTGTGTGTGTGTACTGTGTGTTTAATTGGAGGAGCAGAGAAGGCGGAGCACATCCAGCAACTTTTAATCACTGGTTTTCCTCAAAGGAGCACTGCGCTTGCATTATTAACCCACTGTATTTAGGTGTGACCCAGGTGAGTGAGCCCAGCTATCAAAGACAACAAACTGTTTACAATGAGGAGATGGCTGCAGTGCACTCCACCTCCACCACCATCAATGCCTGCCTGTCACCTCAGTTCCATTTGTGCAAATGTAATTTCAGAGGCAATTTGGAAAGCGGAGGGAAAATCAATGGTGTGTGTCATAAAAAAAAAAAAAAAAAAAGCATTTCCTCATTTGAATCTGTTTAAGACTCGAGACTGGTATTCTTTCTGGGCTTCTTCGTAAATCAGTTACAAAGTGGAAATTGATACTAGAGGAGGCGGCTGAGATTAGGTCAATGTAAAGCAATTCAGGTGCACAAGTCGTCCACTCAAAGACACAGAAGGAGGATGAAAGAGGTGGAAAAAATCATGCACAATGGGGTTAAAGTCCTTTATTTTTTTCCTCACAGTGTCACTAAACAACAAAAGAGTTCTCGTCACATCTGATTTTGAAGATTGATCATTAATCTGAATTCTGTTAATAAGAAGCAGGAGTTGTCCGCAGCCTGAACAGCCAGAGACGAGCTGTAACCATCAGTGATACTGGAGGAAGGAACTCATCAACTCATGGTGTGTCTTTGTTCCCACTCCACAGGTGAGACGAAGAGGCGGGGCGAGGGTAGCCGTGTGTGTGTGTGTGTGTGTGTGTGTGTGTGTGTGTGTGTCTAACTTTCATCATAGTCTAGACAGCACCTTGGAGCCCCTCGGATGAACTCATTAGCCTCCATCTGAAGGATCATTAACTCAACTTTCCCATCTCTTTCTCTCTCACAGCCTTGCTCGTTTGAACTCTGCCCACTCCTCCCTTTTCATCCCCTTTCTCTTGCCCAGATCTTCCTCTTTTATTTCATTTTCTTTTCAGCTTCTTCCTGCTGTTCTACTGTTGTGCTTCATCATTTATACAGCAGCCGTACTCGTCTTTATGGTTTAGTTTTCTTGTTTTTACACCCATATGGAGGGTGAAAATCAGAAAAAGAAAAAGGAAAGAAATGAGTAATGACTAATGCCAGTGAATGCAGTAGAGAAATTAATTAATTTAGATGACATACATTTATATTCTGTTAATTTGCTTCTGTATTGACTTGAGGTTTGTATTTATTGTCCTAGTTCTTTATTTTATTTTATTTCCCATTGTATTGCCTCTGTTTTCACGTGTGTTTGTTTGGTGGTTAGTTGGTTTTTGAGCAGGATTACACAAAAGCTACCAAAAGGATTTCTACAAAACAAAGGTGCTTGTTATATTATTTATTCATTTATTTTTGTATTATTTTACCCTTTCATTTTCTTTCCAATTATTTTTTTTCTGGATTTTCTTTTGACTTTTCTTGATGCAAATGACTTCAATAGCAATTTACTAAATTACCTGCTGAGATACACTTGTGTACACTGCAACGGAAATCTACTTGTGCACATTGCTGCAGTAAGTGTGGTCAGTCAAAGGCGAACCACAAAGTCACATTGCAAAATCAAATGGACAGTTAAAACATTGCTGAGTCACTGTCAACCTGTAAATTCAACTAATTTTTCCGATAGTCAGAGTGCTTCAGCTTCATCTGATGCCAGGATGTCTTCATATCCTGTTGATCACTTGTACTGTCGTCATATGATGTGAATTCAGTGGACATGAAGCATGAAACTAACTAAAGTATCTGGAAAAAGGACAGTGAACTAACTGTGCCAACTCAGTCATCACTTAATCAACAGGATGTGGCATGGTGAGTTTTTTTTTTTAAATATTCCTTCATCGACAAAACAACTTTTGCACTTGAAGTGGTTGTGAAAACTTTCTTCACTGTGTTTGTGTTGCGTTTTGCTGCGTCCCATCCATCAATGACAAGAAACAGGAAGAGACACAAACTGACAAGGATTCACTGCGTGAGCAAACAGCAAACAACACAGAAAATCCATAAACTGACAACTTTTTAACATCTCTTGATGCCTCTGCGCTGATTGGCTGATGTATAGCAACCAGTGTCTCCATAGTGATATAGAGGAAGCAGCATAGCTGTGAGGACGGGATGATCAGCAGCCTGAAAAAAGCTCTGCGGCCACTGTGACAAAGCAAAATCATTATATCTGAAATTCTAGCACACAGTCATGCGCACAAGCACGTACTGTACAGTATGTGCACACACACATGCACAGGAGGAAAACACATATGCACATACACACACACACTCAGACCTCAAAGTGCTCCCCTCCCTTACAACATCACACCCTAATAGCTGTGGTATCGAGCGGTTGTCGTTTAATCTTGGAGGTGAAATGCAAGCTGAGCCCCCAAAAATGAAAAAAGATGTCACATCTCTCACAGCAATATCTCTCCACTGGCAATAAGTTCAGATTTCATTATACATTATGCAAGAGACAATCTTCTGCTCTAAATTAAATGTGCATGACACCTAGATGGCTGTCCGACCCACTCGACTGGGAAACTGGAAGTCTGAAATTACCTGGATAAAAAGACGCATTATGGCCGCCTTGTTTATAGAATTGGTAAATCTAAGTCACGCTGGCACTGAAGCACCATCGCTCCAGACTGTACATGTTTGGGTTTCAGACCAGCGTTAGGGAACACTGAGAAGTGGATTGGATCTCAGTGTATCCATGGAAACAGTCTTGACATCGAAGCATCAATCAGGGCTCTGAAAGGTTGCGCGTGCATGATTGATAAAGATGAGTGCAGATGTGGAAAAAGAAGAAGAGCGTTTGTGTTGGTAAAATCTCCTCACCCTCAATTTTCTTTTTAACTCTCCACGTTTGAAAGCGCTAAAGCTGCGGTTTAGTAGTTCCTGTTTTTTTCTCTTGTCTGTGGTTGTTCTGATGGTAAATAAGTGCTCTACTGTTCCTTACCACAGTAATCTTCCTGCATTTATGGTATATCAACACAGCCTCCCTTAAGAACACTTTTTTAAAACAGAGAATTATCCCACTGCACTTGTTATGAGCTTTTTGACTAAACAGCCCTCAGTCTCTACACCCTTGAATGTCCACAGTGGAATGATGTAATTTCCCTCAAAACATTTAAAGCACAAGCTGATCTAAGCACAAATCCAGTGAACATTTTCAGATTGGTCAGTGTTTGAGGCTAAAGGGCAGGTTTTCTTTTTACAGCAAAGCAGCATTGCAGCGTTCTTGTTTTGGATTTGAACTACACCCTCGACTCCAGACGCGGCTAAAGCTTTTAGCTTCTCAAGACTTGATTTGGTTGGACTAGCTGTATGGAGATCATTGAAACAAGTCCCCATCTACTTCAGTTGTTGAGGAGAATGTTGCAATGCTGTTTTGCTGTGAAGCTCCAGAAATGGTTTGACGGACCGCTGCACTTGACTTCTCATCACCTATGGGGTGAGTAGATAATGACTAAATTTGCATTTTTGTCAAGTTTTACTCTTCTTGTATGTCAAGTTGTTCTATTTCCTGTCTTTGTCTTTTTCACCACCTTTATGATTGCCCTTTAGTTTCACCGTTTCCTTTCCTTGTGTGTCTAATGTCCCAGACATTTGTCAGTATTTCATACTACCAGTGATTTTAGGATATTTGTCTTGTGTTTCTGAACTTGCATGATTTTCTGATTGCTCCCTTGGATTTGTTTGCTGGTGTTGGGCTGTTTTCCTGGCTGGACCATTGCTTGGCTCAGCCTTTTGTTCATTAAATGTGGCTTGCATTAATATCGTAAAACAGCACCAGCTCAGCTTCAGTGTCTGCATCTGGTCCACTTCCTCGTGTTCCTTGTTTCTCTGTAAGCACAAGCGTGACAGTACTTCCCTTAAGACTCCTGACACCATCAGGCCTCAAGGAGTGAGGAAACGGGAGCCACTGCACGAAGTGCTGTTTTGACAGTCCCAGCGCAGTAACGGGGACAGACAGCGATTTATAAAATCCCTCAAAGGTGTTCTGTCTTCAAATTGCTGTCACTGTCCATGTTAATATCACCTCAGCTGCCACCACACAAGCGTGCGTTTGACAGCACGTCTTAAAGAGTCTGCTGGAATTAAGTGTACTGAAGTTTGTGGTAGTTGTGTGTCCTACAGTGTGGTATAAGTGTGTCCATACATGTAATATATGCTAATGAGCGGCATGCGTGAATCCCTGTGGTGAAAACACACACAGCTGAGAATGGCACCCTCCATGTTTTCAAAATTATGTGACATAATCACCTCACACCCTCCTGCCGCTTCATAATAACTCGTCCTCACTCACTAATGAACCGGCCACATTTCACTGCTCTGATGAGGCCCAAATCAGGCAGGCATGGTGCTTAACGCCTGGTTCATACATGACAGAATCACTGATGGCGATGATACTATTTTCTTGCTAATAGGTTAAAAGTTAGGAGGATGGATCAGTCATTAATGCTAAATCATCAAATGTGACAAGATTGCTGAAAAAAGCTCTTTTTTTTTGCTACTTCTAACAATTCTGATCTCCAGAACCAGACCCACAATATGAAACATGTAAACCTCACTATTTAAAACTCATTGAGATCACTGTCATGTAAAGTATTGTGAGTTTGCAGCCTGCTCTGATGGAATGAATGAAACACTGAGTTTTATAATGATAATCAAAGAGACTGCATTTAATGCGGATCAGTCCCATCTGGTCGATACCTGACAGGTTCATGCAGACAATTGAAGACGAGCAGGCAGATAGGATGAGTCTTGCAGGCAGGTGGTGGTAGGCGGCTCGCAGGTTCAGGTGGCAGAAACTCAGAAGCAAAAACAGAAGGTGAGAGAGCAACATCGCAGATAGGAGGAACTGAGAGAATGAGAATTGGCAGAATAAGAGAATGAGTGGGAATTGGCCGGATAGGTATCTGCTGGGCCGATGAGGAAGTGAGATGCAGGTGAGGAGGCGAGAGGGAAGGTCCGGCACCTGCAGAGCAGGTGAGGGAAGTGGGAACAGGTGAGTTGGTTACAGGGCTCTGGTATTGTGCATGCTCACTCACTGACACTTGTATGGGACACTTAATTGGATGGAGCCATTGTTAATGTGATCGGTCACACCGAGTCAAAATGTCTTTTGTGAAAAGGGTCTATTGAAATACTCGCCTGCACTCCAGCTCATAAACATCTATACCTGCTGCTATTTTCTCACAAGTGCCTGAACTGTACTGCGCATGTGCAACTCTCAACAGAGATGAGAAGGAAGCGAGATGGCTCACTCCTGAGCAGATCCAGAAAATAACGTTTGTTATTACTCTTTCTGGCCTGTTTACTGCTGTGAACTGTAGCTGCCACTAGCTCTTTAGCTCAGTTAGTCGTGCAGCTAGCGGTTCAGGAGCTTTGGACTAGGCCTTGGACGGGCCAGGGCTCGCTGGTTAGCATGCTAACTTAACTTAATATCTCTGAGACACAGTATAAAGGTATCATAATGCCAAATGTTTTCACATTGTTGATAATTTTAGTTACTTTTTGAATGTTTCAACTAAAATTCTTTCTGCGTAATGAGCAACAAAAGTACTTTTTGTAAACAGATATCCTCCTCTCCTGAGTTTACTGCATCAAACCTGTTCAAACTTTGGCAGAAGTTTTTTTTTTTTTGCTCACGACAACCCCCTCACTCATAATAAGTACAGAAAAGAAAATATTTTTTCGGGCCTTAAATGTGTGTTACCGCAGTTTGTCAGGATGTTCAGTGTATTCTCAGCAAGAGCCGAGCAAGATGAAAAGCTGAACAACCCACGGACAAATTTTCCACCAAGCAATAGGAGGATCAAAGAAGTTCTGAGCGAGCTGAACCGAAATCCTTGATGTGCACACTGAATAGCTCAATTTTGAAAAGCAGCAGCTCCGTGTTTAACTTGGATTAAATCGTGTCCTACTAGACACACAAATGAAGCGTATAAAGACATCCACCCCCGCCAACCCCAGACCCTCCCTTCCAGTCTATTATTCACCTGAATGTAATGCCATCATTAAGCTGGCCTACTACGCCCATCTAACACCAGTGTTTTTTGTCATCTGATCGATGGCTCCAATAAACCCCTTACTAATTTGGGCTCAAGCTCAACCCCCACTATCGAACAGGCTGAGAAACAAGCTCTTTCCTCCTCAGTAACAGTGGACCAACTGGACCGAGAGGTTAGAAAGTGACAGTAAAGGCCAACTAATGATGCTGAGCGGCAAGAGGCGAGGAAGCCAGGTCTCTTAGCAACAGTTTCTCCTCCCTGCCGACACTCTCATACCGGCTGGAATAAACAGTTTTGTGTGTCTGTGTGTGTGTGTGAGCAGATACATGTGGGTACTGTAGCAGACGTCATCGGTTTGACACCACAAACAGCTTAGCATAATGTCTTGTGGCAACTTGGAACAAACACTGCTTTTGTTTTCTTGCAAGTGTGAGTGTGTGTGTGTGTGTGTGTGTGTGTGTGTGTGTGTGTGTGTGTGTGTGTGTGTGCGTGTGTGCGTGTGTGTGTGTGTGTGTGTGTGTGTGTGTGTGTGTGTGTGTGTGTGTGTGTGTGTGCACTGCATGTATTGTGTCTGTAGTAAAATGGGTATATGTGTCGTGTGAAGTCTGGAAACTTGTCTTTACTGTAACATGTTCGTACCCTCCTAGTGTGAGCAGAGCTGCAAATCAGTTATTGGTCAACTATTAAATTAATCACCAGCTATTAACTACTATATAAGTTAAAATTCTCTGATTCCAGCTTCATACATATGAAGATTTTCTGTTTTCTTTACTCCTCTTTGACAGTTAACTGAATGTGTTTTGGTTGTGGACAACAATTTGTGACATTTATAGACCATAGTTTGAATCATGGCACATGCAGACCTTGATATTTGTGGATGTTTGCTTGCTCAGATGTCTGTGCACATAAATCTGATTCTACGTCTGTGCTGATGCCTCTGCACTGTCTTGTTCTGTGACGTTATTAATAGTGTAAGAAATGTATTTTAGATACACAACACGTGAGTGCATTGCACCCTCTTGAGTTGAGACATAGGAACTTCTGTTTCCTTTCCTTACAACACAGAGGGAGAGGTTTAATCCAAGAACTCTGAATCCAACCAGCCACAACACTGACATTCACTGCTGCTTGATTTATACTAAACTAAATTATTACTAAATTATTGGTTCTTTGAGATATTCTTAATCCAGTTTTCATTACCTGAAAGGAAGAACAACCCACCTTTCAAACTGCTGTTGGTATAAATCAAACTCTCTTTTTCTATGTTATGAACAATATATCATATATAGTATAACAATTAGATAAATTAAAATAATATCTGATCTTTGTGAAGCAGCTATTATTTTTATTTCATAGAATTCTTTATTTGATTTGAAGTTTTCTTTCTTTCTTTCTTTCTTTCTTTCTTTCTTTCTTTCCACATAGAAGTAAAAATGTCACCTCCTCCCCAGGTAAGTGTGATGTCAGTGCCTCTCTTCCCTTTAACTCCTACATCTCTGAAATAAAGGTCTCTGGTGATATCTGCTGGATGAAAAGTGTACTGCATATTACATTTTTCTGTCGTTTATGAGTGGTGTTTTTGAGATGCCCTGGGACTAAGAAAGTTCAATATAAACATTTAACATATGTATATGGTGTGTGTGTGTTATTGTCATAAAACTGTACAATCTGACTTTCATCTGTAATATACATAAATATGTAACTTTGGACTTTAATTATGGTAATGAACCTTTGTAATGAGTTATAAACATTATAATGACGGTTGACCTTACTTTTGCTGAAGCCTTCTTAGTAAGTTAGAAACTCCCCCTTTATCAATCAATTATTGGCATATCTGCAGACTTGATGTTTATCACTCTTTATTTAAAAAAACGAGATGAGAGGAAGATGAGACGATCTTTAATCACTGATTTTGTTAATGAATATTAATGAGGGTTTTCAAAACCTGGCAACCCACAAGTTGTTTTTATAAGTACCTTACAGCTGATCCATTAAGCATTATCAAATGATTTATTAATCATCAACAATGTCATTTGTTGCAACTTATAAATCCTTCATTGCAGATACTTAGTGGTATTGAAATATTGAACATATTTTAATCTTTCTCAGTTTGAACCTCTGTCAGGCAGGTTTGTTACCCATAGAAATCTGCAACCCCAACCTTCAACTTCCGAGTATGTAAATTCATATAAAAACGACACATTTCAATAGAAACTAACTAAGCTAATCCTTCAGGGTTTGTGTAACATCCTGTCTGATAACATGTCTCATTAAAATTGCTTCAGATTGCTTGTTATCCTGGATGACAGCCTGTCAGTTTTGGGATAAATAATGGTTGTAATATTTAAATATTTAAATGCTAATACTCACAATAATGCCTGTGGAAGAGATTTAAAGTTTTATTTTTGCTTTTCACTATGAGGTGCAGACAGTTTTCCGGTATGGCATTTTGTGACTATATAATGTCTAATCACTCTTAAAGGTGCACTCCGTAGTTTTGGGGAAGAAATTATATTCAGAAAAGAAGATCTTCATTGACTTTGTTTTAAAACTAAATAAACAATTTCTCTTTGTTTTCATGACTGAATAAACTGAATAAACAACTGACCTTAAAGGACAACACAATTTCATACTGTTTTACTTTGTAATATGTAGCGTACCCTGCCACCTTTCAAGCTTCAGATCATTTTCTGGGGACCTTATTTTCCTCTGAGAACAACTTGTTTATTCAGGTATGGAAAAATAGTTTCCAGTGTCCAGTTTCAATAATGTAATTTGATAATTTGCGAATCATGAGATTCAATAAATGTTTCTTAAGATAAACTTGTCTTAAATTTACTTCTTTGGACTTCTTTGGGCTTTGGACATCAAAATTGCACACCATGTCACTGGGCCCTTTAATCCCGGCTTTATATTTCAGAACCATGGGTCAGCTCTACAAGTGGGTTCAGTCCTGGATCAGAACCAGAGACTACATACGGTCTGTGATCAGAATCAAAGACAGAGGAGAGCATCATGGGGAAAAAGACTGAAAGGGTAACTCCAGCAATTCCACATATTAAAATATGTTTACAGGTCTTGGGGAATTCGACTGCATATGTGAAAAAAGTCGTATAAAGCCTTTTGTGACTCCAGAGGAAGCTGCATGTAGCCTGATGAAATGCCTACAGTGATGGCTGAGTTGCATTCTGGGTACTGTAGGCACCAGGTTATGAAAAGCAGTCCACAGGTCTAGTATTGCACTCCTCTAATACTGCTGGACTCATTACGGACAGTTTAATGAACAAAACTAATACAGCGGAACCAGAGATATCACCTTATTTATTCTTCCTTTTCAAAACCTGCTGCCTACATTACCCACAATGCAACCTAGGCTCTGAGTGACATCACTGGAGGCAATTTATCAGATTCAATGCAGCTTCCTCTGGAGCCACAAAAGGCTTTATACTCCCCAAGACATTTACACACTTCAATGATTAAAACTGGTGGAGTCGCCCTTTAATGACACTGTATACACCTTCTGTGTATTATTATAGACCTTCTAAAGTATATGATGTGTTTTCTATATACAACAATGAGTTAAAATATATGTAAACATCTTGTTTTTATGGATTAAATCATGAATATCCTGAAGCTCTCGCCTGTGAGCCAGAAAGAATAACACACAGGACTTCCGGTTACCTATTTTTAAAAAATAAGATCTCATGAAGTGTCCGATGAAAGAGCCGATACGGAATCGAATCAATCGATAGCATTCAGACTAATGAGCTACAGCACGTTTTAACTATTACTTGTATTCATTACACAGCAGATCAACGGCGGGGTGGTCTTTCATCGTGGCGCTTTTACAGCGACAGTCAGGTCCTCTCACTTCCTGTCCGCCTCTCTCTGTCTCTCGCTTGACGCAGCTCCTCCACACGGCTGCGCATCCCTCCACGGAGCTGTCAGGCAAACTCACAGGAGCGCGAGGCACGCTGCTACATTAGGTGAAGTGTCCTTTTTAAACAAGTGAGCAAACGAGGAGCTGAAGAAGCGAGAAGACGACGAGGAGCTCAGTTCTGGTCCGGGACGCTGTTGTTTCGGAGCGACTTGTCCTGGAGTTTGGTGCGAGCTCTTCACACTTTCCGAGAAAATCAACGCTGCTGCTGCAAAACTGGAAACTGTGCTTTTAACAGCAGGGTTGTTGTAAACCTCACAAGACCCTGTTGTACTTCTGGATCTCTCTCTATCTCTGTGTGGAGACTCACGTAGGCAGAGCGGAGGTGATGCAGAAGTGAGGGCGCATTTGTGGATCTCAGCGGCTTCGTCTCATTGGACAAATGATTTCAATTAAATAAGCCGAACTCATTTAGAAGAAACCCCCCCCGAAGACCGAAGAGTCCGTGTAACCCACACCCTCCTCTGCGCTGCCATCACCTTTGTGCAGGGACTATGTTGATGAAGGAGTACCGCATCTGCATGCCTCTCACAGTGGAGGAGGTAGGTGAAGTTCATCTTGGATTGTGTTGATCTCGGACCTTTGCGTGAAGGAGAGTTTGTTGGATTCGCTGTTTTAATGTGGAATCGGTTATTGCAAAAGTTGTCAATGATGCGCTCACGGTTTTGCGCCAAAGGACACGTTGAGCTGCTGTCACCGCGGGGTGGAGCTGCTGCTGCTGTCTCTCTCTGACAGATCCACTACTCTTTGTGTTGGGGACCAGTAGTGCGGTCGACTGTAAGATAGCGTGCAGCAGCAGCAGCAGCAGCAGCAGAGGGGATCATGTGATTGTTGGAGGTAGTGAAGGACAAACCGTGGATCTGCTTTACTGACTGTTTTTTCCTGTGATTGTATGTTTGGATAGGACACCTCACACACCACACGGTCACACATGAGGAGTCACCTTTGTGCTCCCTGCAGTAAATGATGCTCGTGCAACCAGATTACACATGTACCACTCTGTCTGTGTGCTGAATGACTGAAATGCAAATTTGATGCACATTTTTGTGTGAGGATGAAGGAGAGGAGCATCTGCTGGCTGAAGTTCCCCTCAGGTCACAGTGACACAGAAACAGCTTCACGATCCAGCAATGCTGCTGCTGCTGCTGCTGTGGTGTTTCAGTTTATTTGATTGTTATGTCACACAGCGTTGGTATGTGATGCTTTGAGAGGTGTAACTCATTTGTGACTGTGTGCGTTTATGCGGGTAATCTTCAGGTGATTCATTCCAGTGTTGCCTGAACCTAAACGACAGATGTTCCAGCTGAGGCGTTTTACCGTGTCATAAAGGATCTGCACACCATTTAATCCAGTTCATGATGTGACACGAGCTCTCGCTTGTAAAGGTAACCAGTTCAACTCTGAATAAGTGTGTTGCCACAGTGGATCAGAGCCACTAACAGTAAACCGAGGATGAAATACAGTCGTCATCAGAGCTCGAGCAGCCTCTCCTGAAGTCTATCGATCCTTATCTTGCTTGGTCCTCCTGATTAAGTAGTTTCTGCGAGTTTCATATAATTACCAGGACGCTGCTTTATCACATGGTGTCCTCGGGCTGATTGGCTCTTCTGCTGTCGTTCGCTCCAGCTGTGATGGAAGACACCATCGTCCTCTTTGGCCAGGCAGCTAAAGGCTATCACATCTGTTGTTGTAATGATTATAACGGGGGTTCAACCTAATCTATTAACCTGTCTTTGACTTGACAAATGAACACTTGTAGTATATTCATTTTTGCAGTGCACGTCTGCACTCACAAAGACATCATCAGTAAGACTTGGAACAGTGTTGAGAAAAGGTTTTTCTAGTGCAATCGTAATGTAAAAGGAAAAGAAAAGCAGTTTTAAGACGTCACTTTGGGCTCTGGGAAGTTGTGATGAGCACTTCATCACAGATTACTCCATAATGACAACAATCATTCATTGCAGCCTTGGCAGCAACAAATTACATTTTGAAGTGGTCATCTGAACCAGTGCAAATGACATGTTTGTGCTGCTTTGTGCTCTGGCCATAATTGAACGCACAATAAAACACATCTTCTTCTCACATAGTCACCACACCGTATCTTTCCTCGCACTCGTGATGAGTAATGATTCATCTGGTGCTTTGGTGTCCTGGTTATAGTATACGCATTGCTTACACAACCCGTCATAAGAGTCACGAAGCAGGATCTCCTCGAATGGCACTGCAGCACGAGGGCAACAGGCTGGACTGTTCTGTTGCACAAAGGCATGACCAGACGGTTACATTTTATCACCATGGGCCCTTCAGGAGACTCTCATCTCCCAGTGGCCATTAACTTGAAGCACTGTGGGGGAAACAAATTGGAGACATTGCCGTGATGATCTCTTTATGGTCAGAAGTGCAGTTACGTTGGGTTTTACAAAACTGCAGAACTATTTGCTTTCGAGCAAATAATGTGCAGTTATGTGAGTATTCTGTTGCCCAGACGTTTCTGTTCAAGTTGTGTATGTGTTTGTTACTCTACTGTGTTACACTCATACTAAATATGAATGTGATTTGGTAAACAGGCATTTTGACAATACGACAGATAGTGAACTTTTTCCCCCTTGGCGATAGTGACTTAAAAACATAAACATTAGTAGCTATTTATAAATGCATTTACAGTTATTTGACACTTTCCTCACCTTTGATTTAACACCTTTCTGGCACACCGAGGTGCTATGGATAAACCAAAAGCAAAAGTTGATTAATTTGTATGGACAGACGACAAACAACAATTGCCATGTGCGAATTGAGGTGCAAAGTCATTACTTCCCCAAATGCTCCATTGTACGTGTACACACAGATACACAGAAACCAGAGTTTCCGTTTTTTAAAACTTTCTTTACCCAATATTGTATCTTCTCATTATCTATCACAGTTAAAAATAGGATTGCACTTCATAGAGTGCATACCTCCACCAAGCCCAAACAGTCCACTTTTGTACTCACTCATAGATACCAGCGAGTTTTTCACCAAGATCCATGCATTATTCACTGAGAAATTAATGAAAATGTTGAAAAACGCCATATCTCGCAATGTCAAGGAAAGTGAGGAAAAATTCCTGGATCCACAACAACAGTCAATTGGTTCTATTCTGGGCTGAGACCCATTCTGAATCCAAGTTTCATGGAAATCCATTCAGTAGTTTACTGTAGGTGTAATCCTCCTGAAAAACCAACATACAGACACGGATGAAAACATGAAATACATTTTTGTCAAAGTTTCTCTTTTGTACATTCTGCAAACATGTCAGCCTCTTAAAGAGGAAGAGAGGTCAGAGTGTGAAGCATAGAACATAGACAAAACTAAATGCTGACGTCATCTTGCAGAAACAAAAGCTGGCCGTCAAAACCAAATAACACCTTTAAAACAAATCACGTCACAAAGGTTATCGCATATATATTTGTAGTTGTGTAGTTGTGTTGTGTGTGAGTTTGGAATTTTGTCCTCACAGTGATTAGGACTAGATTTACAAGCCTTCTCCTTGCATGAAGTAGTGCTGAGCATGTTTTACTGCAGCCTGCGAGACAGACTCCTGTTCTGATCAAGGTAACATCAGTCAGTGTACGGTCAGTCTCTGGTGCTTTCCATATGTTTGTTTGTGTCCCTGTATACTTAGATGCCTCACAGCATGTCTCGGCCCGGGCCCAAGATCTTGTTTACGTCCCCGGAGTAGAGACTCTGTGCTCTGACTAACGAGACGCCTGTTCCTTCGTTGCCCCCCGAGGAGCTCGTGGCTCAGCCACACAGTGACCTGGTTCGCACACGGCAGATGGTGAGAAACATGCTTAGTCAGATGATCTGCCAGACGTGAAAGGATGAAGGAGGGAGAAAGAGAGAATATATGTGTTTTGAGAAGGTAATTGATTGCTTCGGATAACTGACTGACTGCCTAAGTCAGCATGATTTTGTTTTGGGGCGGCTGTGGCTCAGGAGGTAGAGTCTGTAGGGCTTCAGCTGTATGCCGAAGTATCCTCGGGCAAAATACTGAACCTCATATTGCTGACACACAAACACTGCAGGAAGTGCTGTATCGCTGCTGATGGGCAGGTCGGCACCTTGCATGGCAGCCTCTGCTGTCAGTGCACGTTAAGGGCTTTGAGTAGCCAGTGGACTAGAAAAGTGCTGTTTCAAGTCCATTTTGGTCACTAATTGTCGTGCGGGTCGACGACTCTCGGAAACATCTGTATGCACAGATTTTGAGGAATACTGAAAACATGGGGAACAGCCAGTCTCGCTCTGTCTAACGGTAACAAAATCTTCCTCCCAGCACCTTTGTACAGTAGTTGACATATAAACATGCTATATGGTGTTTGTGTGATGGGGGGTTACATGCATATGGACTATAAAATAAACTATATACTATAAAAAATTGTCTTGATTTGTAGGTTATAATTTGACACTTAAAACAACAACCTCATCCTGTCAGTGACAAAAACAAACACTTTTAGTTGACGTCACTTTGGCAGTCGCAGTTGCCCCAAAGGTTACGTTGTAGCCATTGTGGCCGTGTCGCGGCTGCTGTCTGAGGTGATCTACTTGACTGATTCCTAAACTTTTGGTAAGTATGAATCATTTACACACCCGAAATAGTAATAATAAGGCCCAGCTTAAAATGCAGAAATTCCCCTTTGAGTCTCTTTAAGTCCTCTGTGTTAATCTGGTTTGGTGTACTGCTTACAGCATTGTACACAGTTGAATATGTCTGTTATCAAGTGTTCTCCTCTATGTTATTTGCTGCTATTTCATTTTATCCTCTATCTTTTTTCCCCAGTATGCCTCAAAGCTAGTGCACTGCCAACTAGTTTCCCCACAGGGATGCGTTTTCATATTCCTGATTATTGTCTCATGATATCTTAAGTACCAACTAAAACAAAACTCACACACAGCGGTGGAGGATTCATTCTGACGTTCATTTTCAGACCACACTGCGCAGAGCTCTCATTGCCTCATCAATTACCATGCAATTTCCTCTGCAATTAATCAACCATTCACTGGTTAAAGAACAGAGCATCTTTCCTGCACCTGAGCAGCAGTTAAATTTCTCTCTCAACACTTGCTTGATCAGCTCCTGAGTAATGAGCTTCGGAGCAAGGGCTGAGGGAACCAGAACGTCATCTTTGCTCTGGTAAAAGACAGGGGAAGTGTCTGTTTGCCCTCATCATTTACGAAAGGCACTAGTCCAAATTGGCCCCCAGATTCATTAAAATGGAGCTTGGTTCAACTTTCAGTCAAGATACTTATCTGATTGGCCCTGGATCTTCATTAAAATCCTCCAAGACCTCCTCTGATGCTGCCAGAAAGCTGTCAAATCAACAGACCGTTCAAAATTCATTCAGTACTTCTTAACTCAACCTCGAGATATTTTCTGAATAGACCATATAGTGCAATAACTAGTACTAGTTGTACTAGTTGCTTTTTTCAGTCAGACTGTCCCAATCATATACTCAGTGCAGTTTACTTAAATCTTAAGAATAAACGTTTAATTCCACCACTGATTGTGACTGGTCGGTTCTCTACCTGCAGTCTATATAAGGGGTTATATATCTGCATATCATTACTTGAATTGCTTCCATTTTCCAGCTGCCAGCCTGCTGGCTCATAGGACAGCACCCGTTGTGCAGATAATTGAAAACGTGGTGGTATTGTCGAGGTTGTGCACAAACCTCAGATTATGGAACCAACTCTATTAAAGCTAATTTTCTCTGCTTCTCCAGCAGAGAACTTGTCTTTCTACGTCTGGCTGTTGCTGGCTCCTCTTAGTGCATTATTTTAGGGTTCTGCAACATCGGAATTACATTTTAAGTGCATTAAAGCGGGACAATGGGCAATTGAAGGCAATTTATGCAATCTTTGTGCTCAGGCTAAATAATAATTTGAATGGGCTACAGCACTGTGTTGGTTTGTGAGCCTCAGAAGAGATAGTTGAGGAAGGGGATTAGGATTTTGGTGCAATGAATTAGTAAAGCAGTGGCAAGTCAGCAAAGCTGGAATACACATGTACAGTCTGTTCTCGGTGTCTGCATTCGTTGTGTTTTTATCTTTGGTCTGTGTGACTCTAATTTTAAGATCTCAAGGTTTTTGATTTCACATATTGTCGTTTTTGTTCATCTTGGCCTTGGCTTCTTTTTGCACTTCTTTTTGTCTACTGTAAAAAGTACTCCTTTTTTTTAATCCATAACCAGCAGTTAGTATAGGGCCATTTTTGATCAAATTGCATGGAGATTGCAATCTGCTGATCCAGGGGTCTAAAACTTATAGTGTGTAGATGTGAGCCAGTTTGGCAAGAGGAGGATATGTTCTTGTGCATTTTTCTTTTTTCCCCCAAATTTCTAATATCCATACCGTCTCTGTCAGGGGAGGATGTAGACAGACGTGCACTACATCCACGACACATATACCGTTTTCAAACCCAGAGTTAGCGTGAGTTAAGATAAAGCAGCAGATGGTACACCTCAGCAAACTGACTTGTGTTCTTAATCAACAAAATTCTTAATTATACACATCGTTGTTTCCGGGGCTGATGATGGAGGCAGCCTCTGACAATGTAATGGTGGGTACTTTTTCAATACCTTTTGCCTCAGGCTTTTAAACTCAACTCACCAACTGAACGATGATCCAGAGCCTCGTAAACAGAGATGAAAAAGTTTTCACAAGCCAGCGTCCTCAACTTAATTGCGCGTGATAGTATTATGCCTGACAAGGGACAGAAATTGTCAGCCTGGCGTTGTGGCTTCATCACAGTCGATCGGAGCTGTAGCCAATAAATAAATAAAATATAATTTTTTAAATTTATTTATAAAATAAATAGCCTTTTGCATTGAAGACAAAAGCCAGATGTTAGTAGGTGTGAGTGGATATTTTTGTCCAGTGTGAAAGTAGTAATAGTGTTTCCAGCTGCTACTTTTCACCTTGCAGCAAGAAACAACAGAGGAGGAAGTCAAACAAGGTTCCCCAGACTCACCTTCCTCTATAACAGTGTCCTGAATCAAAAAAATACCTCTAGCAGAACATGTACAAAGGCACCGAACACCTTAGTTTCACATGAAGATAAATCAGGCATAGTAAAGTTTCCGAGGCGATTTACTGAGAAGGCGTGGCAAGGTTACATACTGGAACAGACGAGCAGGCAGGAATAGCAACATTTATTATCTGGTAAACAGTTTTCTATTCATAGAGGACAGCGGAGGACTAAATTAAGAGCAGTTGTGCCGGAACAGCTCGTTGGGTGACAGGAGGTTGTGGGAACCAGGGTGACTAGTGAACAGGTGAGAAAAGAAATCGTCCTATGGAGGGGAGAGAGTCCATGCCTTTACCTCCATGACACAAGCAAAACATTTAAACATGCAAATTAGGCATGAAGTAGCATTTAGTATTGACTGGAGTACAATACACATAGTGAACTGGGAGGAATGACAGTAAAACATGGTGATTAATAGGATAACATGACAGAGGCAATAAGGAAAGAAAGCCAAACAAAGATGCAACGGGTTCACAAATAGAGAACGCAATACATCAATGAAAGGGCCTCAAACACACACACGCACACGCACACAAAAGCCACATCACTAAGCAACCCTCCTACTGGGGCTTCATAGGTGTTGAGAGTTATAACAAGAGGTCTGGGTATTGGATCTCTCTGATGTTGTGAAGATGAAGGTCCTAAAGGAAAGGAGAAATTGTCAGTAAGCCAGCAGCAGGTGGTCAGCAGCTTAAACAATAAAAACATTTGAAAAAAAACTAATGAAAAATACATAAACTGATGTGTGACTGTTGTTGGAAAGTACATTAGCTGAAGAGTGCAAGACGGGGGGGTGCAACATTTGAGAACAACATCTTAGAAAACCATCAGTGCACTGCGGGAAACAGCAGTCTGTCGTCTGCGAGCTCCGGCACACACTTGAAAACAGCAAGGTGCTCTCTTTGCAGCCAGTTGAAGAGATTCATTTGTCATCCTGTGTCGATGACTCTATGATACATTTATTTAAAAAAGAGTTTAAATCTCACATAGCAACTCTTCCCACAGACCATGTTGTACCAAAGCTTGACATCTGTTGTGCCCTGTTCCTGCTGCCGCTGGCTATGTGTTTGAAAAGCCACACACATTGCAGTAGTGAGCTTCAAACAGAGGCCCTGTGGGGTTAGAAAAAGCAGCAGCACATTTTTAATGGTCCCTTGCACACATATATACACACCCTAGTCCCACACACACACACACACACACATTGTACTGACTCTTGCTCAGAAGCCAGGTACAATGCTTTAATTCCAGAGAACAGCAGCCTCATTGATATATTATTCAGTGTCTTGGGTTCACCAGCAGAATGCTGCTGAAATAGAGGCAAAGTGAGGATATTTGAACTCAGATCCGCTCTGCTCACTTAGATCAGTTCACAACATTTCTATAATTCCCTCATAAACAAGAAATAGATAAAATAAAATGAAAATAAATAAAAGTTAAATAACCAGACAAATAAAAAAAACAGAATATGTCATTTGTCGTTGCCTTCTCGAACAAGATATTTAAGCGTTTTGTGATCCGACACCAGAGAGGGCAGGACATCGTTTGTCTGTGCCCCTTGTTTTTGGTTGAGGGACCTTAATCACCATGGTTACAGTAATAAACACTAAAATGCGTTTGTCTTCATTTTTTAAAACGTATTTCTCCTGGAATTACAGCAAAAAATATTATCAAAAGGCAATATCCAAATCACAGGAGCTGCTCTTTTGTTAAAAGTGACAAAACAGCATTACATTGAAGCCCTGTAGAGAGATCCAAAATCACATCATCATGATTTGAATAGTTTTACAGCAAAAAATGCAAAAATGGTTCTTCCCACTGTTCGTGAATCATATCGCAATCTAAATATCTTTCAGAATAATCGCAGAGGGATTTTATTGTACCACTTCGCGCAGCCCCACTGGGAGTACAGACATAGCCTGAGGTAAATAGGGACACTCAAATACTATGTCTGAATAGCTTAAACCAGATGAGGTGTAGTTATTCCATCTCTGTTATGAGCGCCAGAGAGTTTGTCCTGTAAGGCTCTACTGAGGCTCACACTTCATCGCTGCTTTTATCTTTTTGATTAGGAGATGTTGGAGATCCCAAAGCTGCTTTAAGCCTTAAAGAGGCTGATTAGTGTTATTACTGGAATAAGCTGTGTCTGTTGAAGCTGAGGGTGAAAGCTTGGAGGACTGGTGGTTGTCTCAGCGGGTCTCGACCCCCTAATTAACACAGAAGTCCCCCCGCGCATGTCAATATCAAATGTTTGACAGCTGATTGGTCTATATTGGTGCTGCTGCTGCTGCTGCTGGCATAACTCCACTGTTGATAATTATGCAATCTATACAGTAAATATAGGTAAAATTATAAATTCTGGGGTCTCCATGTTGTTTTCTTATTCATCCAACAGAAACAGTTTTTAAACAGTCCTTATCTGAAACAGAATAATAAAATGTTGGGAATGGAGCAATTAAATCCTGGTGTACTGTCAGAAGACTTTAATAATAATTGGAGACACCCATGGAGGACTCCCTGGCAATTCACTCCCAGTCAGTCTGTTAGAAGTGAAGAAGCCTTTTGAAAGAAAGTCTTCAAGAACCTCTAGAAAATCCTCTAGCTTTCATCAAGCACTTAGATATACCATGACCCACAGTATGACTGAGAACCTTCACAGGCTGTGGAGGTGATAAAAGTGTGTGTTCAATGCCACTGAGGTAGTGTGGGAAGGAAATATAATAGTTGACTGATAGCGCTGGTAAAAAGGTTGAGTTTGTTGGGAATGCTACCATTTACAGCCATGAATAAAAAACATTTTAAGCAAGAAACTAAAAGTCAACTCAGTGGCCAAGCTGTAATCACACCTGTACAATCTAATGCAGTCAAATCCGGCTGTTCCGCCATATAGTTTACTTTTACAATCCCTATAATGAGCAAGGTTATGGTTGGTGGTGATTATATTCAAAGCAGGTGTGTCAAATATTCTTATTCATTAAAAAAGATGTCAACTTCCTGTTGACCAAAAAATCATTTTATGGATTATTTCTTTAAATACGATTGAATCTCTTTTTTGATTGGTTTTAACATGTGTGCCACCGAACAGGCTGCACTCCGACCGGTTTAATGTGCAGCTATCATCGTTCACTTTACCAGGACAGGAAACTCTTATTCGCCTCGTACCCCACCTCCTCTCTTCCTGTCCCCCTAAACCTCACTTACTGTCAACATCCTGTCTAAACAAGGACAAACAATAGCTACTGAGAATAGAAGCTGTGCTGACACATTGTGAATGAGTTATGGGACAGGTGTTAGGAAAGATGCAGCGTGAGAGGGGAGCAGCTGGACATGTCACACTATAATGTGATCAGAATGTATCAGGTGATGGACTGTGTGTGATCACACGTTAATATGATAATGGGGCGTGATTCGTCGTGATTCGTTCATGATGCAACTTGAAGAACCACCTTAACAAGATGTTAAAACAGGAAGAGGGATGGGAAGATTTTTTTATTATATACCATTGATAGTATTGAATCTGTTTATCGATACTCAATCAGTTCCCTTATTGATTCTTGATCATGTTTGTCAAACTGGCTGTAGCCTGAGAGCTAACTGTAGTCAATGAAAGAATTGGATGTAAGACTCCCGAAACAACATCATTGTTCACAAAACAACATGACCGTGGCAGTTTACCAGTGGCAGGTGTACCGGATGCTTACTGTATGCTGACTGTTTGATACTTGACACTTGGTTAGGTTTAGGAAAACATCATGGTTTGTCTTAAAATCACTATGTTAATTATGTAACTTAAGTTATAAATGTACCTACATTCACCACCTTAGTAAATTAAAAGAACGCTGTAGACTCAAACAGCAGCCTCGCAGGTGAAAGTCCAGTGCTACTTTGCTTGACTTCCTCCTTTGCTACCTAAACATTTTTCTAAATCCACAAGAAGTCGCTGCCTTACAAGAAACGTAAAAATTGCTCGTAATAATCTGCTTAGACAGTCAACCCATATGGTCATTGCTCTGATGAGGACAGCCTGTCTAAAACATAGGATAATTACCCTTGGTAACAGATGTTTTTTTGTCGGGCTTCAGAGTTTGGTATAATTCAGCATATTAGAACTGCCACAAGTGGTCCTCTCGTAGAGCATCGGAAAATAAATTGCTCTTCAAGGCACCTAAATATTGCTGCCGATCTTGTTATTGTCCCATCTATTTATACTGCTAAGTCCAAATTCTTTAAATGTTCGTTTCACAGATGTGACACTTTCACACAATCTGTACAAGAAACACACAAATGCACACACACACACACACACACACACACAAAGGTGTCCATACACAGCCCCATGTGTTACCTTACTTGCAGTCCAGAGAAACATAATTCCAGCAAACACAAAGGAAATTGTGTAGATTTAAGTTTCACAACTGCATTTGCACATTATCCTCTCCCATCGCACGAATTCACACACATGCAGATGCTAATCATCGTATCGCTCTTATTCTGGTGCGCGGGCGAACAAGTGCATGCGCCACCAATTAAATGTTCCTTTATCAAATCAAAGCAAGAGATTCAACCGATTCACCCAATGAGCTGAATAATTATCTTCTGATCCTTTGAAAAGGTTTGGCTTTCAAAGGGTAATTAGGAGACATTCACTTTATATTCCTCTGCTGGTATAAAGCCAATCAGCTCCCAACCTGGTCATCACCAAGATGCAGTTACAGCAACATGCGAAACGTACAGCTCTCTCTCTGCATGTGCCATTAACCTTTTCAGCATGTCAAAGGGCTGCTTCACTGTGAAACAGCCCAGTGTACATTATGAAGCGTGCAGAGTAGAATCAGCAAATCAAGAGTTTAATGTAGTGGCCATATGACACACACACACAGACAAAAATATATGTCCATACCAATCTACAGTGTGTGGGTGTATGCACAGATACACCATGTGCATACTAGAATAACTGGTACCAGTGTCCCTGGTTGCTATAGGAACATCAGCAGCTCATGACTGATTAGAAATCTCTTTGATGATACTTTCTACTCCTCTATGGGGGTGTCAAGGTTTGTGCATTTGTGTAGATTTGCACCCAATTGACCTATGCAGCCCTTTTGTATTCCTGAGAAACAACAGAGGAAGAGAGTTCACTGAGGGCCACACAGTTATTAACATCATTTGTCATCTCACATTAAGGTGTTTTAATTAAAATATTCACACACCTTTAATGATTCTTACTGTGGTTTGAATGATCTGAAAATCTGGCAAACAGCTGTTGTGTTATCTCTTTAGCAAAAAAAAAGGACCCAAATGCAAGACACAGAGACGGGCAAGTGAAAAAACAAAAGGCAAGCTTTATTAACGTAAGAAAATGTAGGAAACAATAGAGTAATGCAAAAAAAAACAAAAGAAAAACACAGGCTTAAACACAGGGGTGAATTAACAAATGAAACGCCGGTATACACAGCAAAAGGTCAGGAAAAAGACAAAGACAGGAAGTGGAAAGAGTAGTACAGTGTACAGTGTTTATAGCCTAACATTAGCTTTTTACTCCTAGTGATTTAATTTCCTTAATTGCTTCGAAAATCACAAAAGTGACGTTCATCTGTGAATATTGTCTTCGCTTATTTTAGGTGATAATCCAAAATCGATTTTAAAAAACCCGATAGGCAGCTTGTTGAGGGAATCAGGGCGATGCCAACCTCTGGGTTGGCCTACAAAAAGACGTCATCCCTACAGTACACTATGGCGCACCTATTGATTGTTTGTGTTCTCCATTTCTAAACGTTAGCTACTGTTGCTCTCTGTTAGCGGAGAGCGGAGATAATGTGACCTTCACAAAGAAAACCCCTGTCCAGCAGCAGTAGACAACTTACATCTTCCACAGGCAGGCAACAGAAGATCTCATTTTTCACGTCACTTTACAATCCGCTCATGAAAAAGTGATTAATGCATGTTAATTTCTATAAACTGTTACATACAGCCATTTTAATCAAGCGCGAGAGGCCCTCTGTGTGACACTGGAGCATACATATTTGAGCACACAGGCTTTTTATGAGTGCTCCAGTGTCGTATTTCACAAATCTATAAACCTTTATTGAGGATAAGAGATATTCATAGACTAATATTTTATCATGTCCCTGGTACGTAAGGGCCTTTTATCTCCTGTGTTTTTGCAAAGAGGCAACAGAAGGCAAGTGTAGACTCCTGCTGAAACAAAAAGCACCCCTTCTGTTTATCTCCATAAACTAGTAAATGTCAGCTAAGCAAAGATGTGACAAGGATGAATCACTCATCAGAAAATTGGAAGAGGGTGCTCGCGATTAACAAACAATGATAGAGAGAAGAAAATCTTCCCAGGGGAACGTCTTCGACTTAACTCGTGTGCACCGAGAGTACTTTTTGGAAAGCTTTTGAATGCCAAAAAGCAATTTCAAACCACCAACTCTGAATCTCTCGTCTTGTGGAGCATGAGGAGATTCTAGCGGCCTCCACATTGTAACACCACAAACACTTGTCACAATATTTTCTTCTTGTGCATTTGTTCCTGCCTGGTTTGTCTGACTCAACGTTCCTGGGCAGCCAGTCAGTGCCACGGGTGCAGGTGGCCAGCAGCATGGATCCTCGTCTCTCTCCCTCTGTGGCGTCTGTTGCTCTTGTCAACAGAGCTCCAGTGAGTTATTCTCCGCTCGCCACATTGCTATTTCATTGCAAGAGCTACTCTCAGCGCTTTTTGTTATATTTTTTTCTCTATTGCCTTTGCCTTTACCACAATGTATGACTTTTTTTCACCCGACAAACAGAAGACATGAGACATCCAGACCATTCTGTGCTTATATGGTGAAATTTAGTCTGCCCTGTATTCATACACACACACACTTGTAGCTTATGTCTGAATGCGTTGGAGGCATATTCATCGAAGTACACTATTCTTGTGTGACAGCTATTGTTGGCACAGAGGTCATGTATGCTCTCACAGTAAATTATCATTAGCTGACTGCCTGTGAAGATCATGTGAGCCTGGCTGTATGTGTGTGTGTGTGTGTGTGTGTGTGTGTGTGTGTGTTTGAGAGGGTGCTCTAAAACTTTCTGCAGCTGTCTTGACGTTAGCCTACTACTGTATTTGTATCCACGTCCGCCATGTTTCTCTCGTTCCATTCACAGTCGACTTCCTTCACTTTTTAAACGCAGTGAATCTGATGAACAGTTTACGTTATGGTTCTGTCTTCAGTGTAACAGTCTCTCTCTGTGCCCTTCATTTGACACAGAGGTCGCTTCCAGCAGAGAGCCTTGACACACCCTGCATTAGATGCTTTGGTCTTGTGCCAACAGCTACCCTTTGTTCTCAGGTCTGTTGGTCAGCTGCTAGATTGGAAGAAGCAGTGAAGTCATGACACTGTGCTGTATTAGCTTTCTGCTCTCTGCAAAGAAACTGACTGCAGACTGTGTAGGTTATTTACTTAGGTGCTGAGAAAACAAATTACATTTTCACATTTGGTGATTGGTTTTACTTGAATCTAAGGATCATTAGGTTTTGACAACATTTTTAGTACATCACAGATGATCTTAAAGAGAATGGTTTTCTAAAACCTTTGTGGAAAAGTACATTGCAAAAATATGAAATATGATCTTCATGGGACTTTCCTCTGTTCTGAAGGAGGAAACTGCTCTGATTTATCAACCTACCAAAGAGTAAAACTATGAGGATGTGAAGAGATGACAAAGCATGAGGAAGAAAACAAACAAAAAGCATCACATGGTCACAAGGCTTGAAGAGTCTCACTTCTCACTGAAAATCAATAGATGTGACAGCTCACTTTGATACATGCAGACTGAAAGAGATGTACTTCCAAACTCTTCTTATTTTCTCGGGAGCAGTTTGCGTCTATGCACAAAGTAAGTACGGCTTTCTTTTGCATCTAAAACAGCAACGAAAATGACACATTCGTGAGTTTATTTGTCAATCTTTTGATGACTGTGTTGTCACTGAATTGATGTATGGATCGTTTCATTTTCCCAGGAAGTCATGAACTTTGTCACACCTTTGGATGCTTTGAATCAAGCGATACTCAACTCAGTTTGACGCTTGATGGTGACGAGGTCTACTACGCAGACTTTAAAAAGGAGCTTCTGGTTTGGGAAAGCAGACTGCCCACAATCCTGCATACTCCTGGGGCTTATCAATATGCAGTATATTACAGATCTATATGCAAAAGTAATTTACTGAGATGGAAACCAGACAAGTCAGCGAGAGCAAAGCCTAAAGGTGAAAAAACAGTTTTTGTTGTTTTTTTAAATAAAGAAATATTCAAAGCACACTAAATGATGTGTTTTTGTATCCGTCAGAGGCACCAGAAATCATGATCTACCCCAGAGATGAAGTGATAAAAGAGGAGGAGAACACTCTCATCTGCTTCATCAACCATTTCTTCCCTCCTACCATCAACATTAAGTGGACCAAGAATAACCAAGAAGTAACAGTGGAAGATCCTTTCAACAAGTGCTTACCCAATTCTGATGGGACGTTTTATGTTTTCTCCACCCTGAACTTTGTCCCGAAGCAAGGAGACATCTACAGCTGCACTGTGGAACACGAGTCACTGAGGATGCCTCAGACCAAGTTTTGGGGTGAGAACAAAGAAGCTTAATGAGTTGTAGTATTTTAATATTCTCCCTGTCTGATAGAAATGTAGGAATCAATTCTGAAATCATTAAGAGGAGACCTATTATGCATTTTTGATCTTTTCCTTTCCTGAAAGTTAGAAAGGTCAAAGTCCGCACCAACAGAAGCTCCTCTCTCCCACAGAGACACTGCTCCTGAAACACCTCGTCAGTAGTCTCGCCTTTAATTCTGTGACTTTGTGACATCACATCTTCATTATCATGCCTAGCGGCTAGTTTAACATGTAAGAATTGATAAAGCACAGCTGCTCTGTTGTTGTTAGCAGTGCTGGGTTAGGTGAGTGTGAGCTGACCAATCAGAGCAGACTGGGTATTCAGGAGGGGGGCCTTAAAGAGACAGGAGCTAAAACAGAGCGTTTCAGAAAGAGCACTAAAGCATGTAAACCTGTTCTAGTAGTAACATAAAATAAAATTATGAACCTGAAAATGAGCATAACATGTCTCTTTTAAAGATTTTTGTGTTAACTTCAAATAAAAAAAATGTTCTCCTGTCCTCCCCAGATGTTGACACAGATGAGACTAGTAACGCTCCAGCTGTCTTTTGCGGACTTGGCCTGAGTCTTGGACTTCTTGGAGTTTCTGCAGGAGTTTTCTTTTTCGCGAAAGGAAACCAATATCAGAACATCCAGGAGGCCTAGCAGCATATCTAGCATGGTGATCACATCAACCCTGGTTCATTATCTTTGCTATCAAGCAAAAATTCCCAAAATACCTTTAAAAAAACAAAACAAAACAAGGAACATGTATGAATGAAGCTGAATAACTTGTATGTCGTAAATTCACTGAATGTTGTTTCGCTTCTGTGACAAATATTGTAATCAAGGTTTGTCTTTTTCTGTGTGCTGTCACTTTTTAATTGTTTTTTGATACCATTTATAACTCATAATAAAAGCACATGAATGCAACTGAGTCATTGAGCTTTCACTGTAGAAATCTATATAATATGCTTCAATTACCAACTTATATTGAGAATTGCCGACTTCTCTTCCACCACAACTAGCTAATGCAGATTCTCCACACACTTTCTTTCATTTGATGAAAACCATCAGACTTTAAACCTTCTGTATAATATACATAATCCCTAACTTCCATCTTTTAGGTGTCTTTAATATGTTTTTGGAACATCAGACTCTTGGAAAGCAATAAGCAAGCATGGATGTTGGCAGAAGATGAATGTGAACTTGATCATTTCTGACATTAAATAAAGTCTGCGTTGGAATATCTATTAATTGATTTGAACAAGAATCAGGTGCACTGACAATAAAGGGTTTTTAAAGGAGCCAGAGTTTGCTGCAAGACTGTAATGTAAGTTTTAGTGAAAATAAAGGCAAATAACAGTCATTGTTGTCATTGTTATTGAAAAAGTTATAATTTAGGTTTAAACCAGCAGACGTTTTTATTCTCTATGGGTTTTTTTTCCTTATATTTCCTTTGTGTCTTTTCTTTTTCCGCATGTGGTGTTTGTGTGTTTGTTAACTCTATTCTGGATGACACTTGGACAATCCCTGAAACAAGGAACTACTAAAGGAGGAGGGAGTTTCAAATTAGCAAAAGGGCGGGCACATTCTTTCATATTGTTGACATGTCAGTGAACCTGCGTTTATTTCCGAGTATCTGTGAACACCAGAGGAGCTTTGTTCCTGTAGTTCAGGGAACATGCATATTCTCCTATTTTGTTTGATGTTCTCTCTTGTCAGTCCAGGTGAGTTGCTTTACTTTTCTGCTTGAACTCATCGGTGAGGTTTAAGTGATATGTGTTATATTAATTAATTTGATGTTAATTCATTTTTTTCCCTTTTATGACAGCTTTCACAGATGAAGATTATTCACAAACCTCAGCATGTTGTACATTCAAGGGTCCAGGTTTTAAAGATATAGAGTATATCCTTACAGATCGTTTCAACGAGAAGGTAATGAAGGAGTTCAACAGCACAAGAGGGAACTGGACAGGCTTCACAAACTATTCAATTGAAGTGGCAAAAGGTTGGAACTCAGATCCATTTGATGCACTACGGAGAGCATTTGAAAAGAACTTACTGTGCACAGACAACATAGACTACATCCAAGAGTTAGGTAAGAACATCTTTTCTCAAGATTACTTTAAATCAAAAGCATAATCGCTGCTGTGGACATGCAAAGAACAGATATTTGGACTTGTCGAAGCAGGAAAAACACAGGTTGAATTATAAAACATAACTCCCAGTTAACACTATTGTAGCACAGGACAACTGATTCGGAAATGTGCAGTAATTCACAATGTACTAATTTTTGATATGTGATGAAAAAATGTGCTGTGTAGAAACACAAATGCTGTGCTTGTGTTTTTTTCCTTATAGAAAATATGAAACTTCAACTTTTTTTCCAGGTAACCTTACAGCTGTACCCACCGTCAAGCTGAACTCACTGCAGCACCCGTCTGTGCTTGTGTGCAGCGCCTATAACTTCTATCCAAAACAAATACGACTGACGTGGTTGCGTAACGGCCAGGAAGTGACGTCAGCCGTCAGTTTTTCTGAAGCGATGTCTGACGGGGATTGGTACTACCAGATTCACTCCTACCTGGAGCACCAACCGACTACAGGGGAAAAAATTACCTGCATGGTGGAACACCTCACCCTCTCTAAGCCAGCGCTCCATGTCTGGGGTTGGTGTTGCCACTGTGATGCAAACTGTACATAGAATAAGAATATTTCAGATGTATAAATGATCTTTTTCCTCACACTTTCAGACCCCTCCCTTCCTGCAGCAGAACGGATTAAAATAGCTGTGGGACTGTGTGGTCTGATGATTGGTTTTGTCATTGTGAGCTCTGGATTCATCTACTACAAGAGAAAGTCTGCTGCATACTTCACTCAATACCAAGGTGAAGACATAAGACACTTTAAAGTTAATTGATTATAAATGTAATTAAATGTAGTTGTGTTATACATTTGTCACTGCGATAAATAATTGTTCTTTTTCTCGTTTTAACAGGACGAGTGTCGATTCCTGTGGAACAACTTCCTGGAGCCGATTCAACCTAGCAGTCTGAACAACCGCAGTATTGTTGGCACATAACATCCAAGGAGGCCTGAGTGTGACACTGAAGTAATATTGTGGACAGTTGCAAGTTTCGGTTTCTCATCATAGTTATTATTGGGTTATGGTTGGGGCTCCTTTTATGTCACACTGAACTGACTAACCAGTGCACTGGCTTGACTTAAATGCATATTTACACTGAATGCAATTTTGTACTGCTGTGTTTGTGCTCTAGTCATCTTTTGTATCTGCTCTATACAACTGCAAAGGAAGGTTGTCATTGCTGTCAATTCAAACTGTATCCTTGACTGTATCTGTATTCAAAAGGGCCATATTTAATACATCAATGATCAAATTTACACTTGAAGAAAATAAATGACAAAACCATTAAATTGTTTCAACGTGCAATATGTTTTTTTTTTATTTAAAGAAAACATAAAAAAAAGAATTAACTTAAATTGTCAACTTAATGTGAAGAAATAACAGTTTTGATGTTATCACGTTTACAAAAGACACAAGAAGCTTTAGTAGGGACGAGTGCTAACAGAGAGACCCTCTACCACGTCTGGCTGCAAAATAATCTGGCAGCGAGCAGAGTGGAGACCAGAGTGTTTAAGCTGGCGCTAATTCCACCAATGTGCTGCAGGTGTGTGAAAGGTAGCGGCTCTGGCATTTATACGGAAAACCATGTCCAGCTTCTCCACAGCACCTCTGAAACATACGCAAGTGCAAGAAAACCACCAACAGGCCACAACAACAGTCCAAATGTAACATACAGAACAATGAGGAAATAATCAACCTGTCACAGGCCTTGTTGCACAACCAGACATTCTTAGTTGTTGGCATAACACATAGTAGAGTGAAAATGCCACAATAAAGTGAGGATGTTTGGTCATATTATTCCACTGTGTTTATGTGAATTTATTTTGAAAAAAATGAGAAATCGCCTTTTTTTAAATTAACAGGCTTAGATTTTTAAATCTGTCATTAATAGAAAAAGTGCAGAATTTCCCGACACGTGAGCTAATCAAACCTCAGATAATCATCGTCAAGCCAACCGAACAGGCTTCTCTTCTTGCCATCGCTTCCTGATCCACGTTCAGCATTTGCTTTGCCCTTTCTATCAACAGTGGGGAATGCACAGCCTCAGTAGAAGTAGAAGTAGATGGAGAGACTGATATTTCATGCAAGATCAAACCCTGATAACATTTGTGGTCAATCCTCTCTTTTCCTCTTTTCGTGCTCACTCTTTCTCATCTCTCTGTATCTCAGCAGGGCTATAAGAAGTACACTGTGCTCTTTCTCTATCTATGCATAATAAATAAGATGGGTTTCCACAAGCAACCAGAAATTGAAGTTGCACCAAAACACTCCAGAGTGGAAACAGAGGGGACAAAAAGCTTACGTAACATGAAGGCAGGGTTGTTTATCAATATAATATTGAACAAGGCCTGTGAAAGAAAATCACCTGTTTCTTGCTCAAGGCTTCGTTTCTTTGAGAAAGCAGAGGCGAAGAATTGACTGAGAATGTTGTGTGTTTGGAGTAAATCATTCTTAGGTTGCAATCGGCTGCAGTGTCTGCAGTATCAGTACAGCTGTTGTAACGCAGTGTTTGTGTGTGCGTGCCCACACGTGCATGTTATGTGTGTGACACAGATGACTTCAATCGAAAATCCGCAGTTCTGCATTTACTGTAGCGCGCTGTAGCATCCAGCTGTGGGTTTCGCTTCTTTCTTTTTTGTCCACAGGGAGGTTGATTGATCTAACCCTGCTCCTGCTTTTCACTGACTTCAAATTCAACCTTGCAGGAAGGGATATTAAACAGTCTGGGTGGCAAAGTAAAACCCATGTTTCCATTTGTTCTCAGTTAAATTGCTCTGTTAGTAAATATGTGTTTGTGTGTGCACGACACCCGTATGACTTGTATGAGGAAACAGATATGATCCATCAACAGCGTCAACGTCCGACGAAGATCCTTTGGCAGCACTCATTCATTCATTCCAGTTGTGACTTACTTTTACTTATCTCTGCTTGTGTCCCTCTCTGACTGCTCTCTCCTACTAGTTCACAGTGAGCGTCTCTGATCTCATCCTTTTCTCACATCACACAGAAATCGATCCACAGGCTCTACTCCTCAGTTTAACAGTCCCTGCACTTAAAGGTCTCAGTATATCAAGTGAACCAGCATCATGGGGGGTTTCAGCAGTTAAACATCAAACGCCAAAGACACTGATGCTTTTTGAACATCTAAGTTTAGGATAAACAAGCCTTCAGCCGTGCCAGTGGCTCTTTCAGACCGTCCTTAGGCAAAGCGGTGCTTTGAGCTAAATGCTATCATTAGTATGCTAACATGCTCACAATGGGAAGGCTCACATGCTGATGTTTAGCAGGTATAGTATTTAATTCATGCTAACATTAGCTAATTAGCGCTCAACACAAAGCACAGCTGAGACTGACAGGAATGTCATTATTTTTCAGGTATTTAGTCGTAAACCTGATGATGGCGCTATAGAACGAATCATCGTTCCCAACAGTCCCTTCGAGATGGAAAACTGGCCGTTGATTTGCTTGGCAGAGATATGTCAAAATTAAAACATGTTTATATATTGACGTGTTAATTTGTTGTCATTTTCAGCCGTAACTGTAACGTTTTAGGTTTATTCAGGGAAAACGCAGGTCTTCCCTTTCACTTTAAAGAGGGTAGTGTGTATTGGCTGCGGCGGTGGTGGCCGCAGTGGGGTCCACAAAATGATTTTATTATTATTAATCCATGGGACCAGCATGCTAGAAGCATAACAACATAACAGCTTCTCCTCTTGGCAAACTGATCAGCGGGGGGTTCACAACAGGACACACACATGGTTATGGAGTGACACTCCCGTAATGCCACACGTGTTTCGCCGCACCGCTGGATTTGCTCTGAATGTACCTTTAAAAATATACTGTATAGTTAAATATGGAGTTTATTGGAGTGTATTACCTCCGCCAATGAGGTTATGTTTTCACTAGTGTCTGTTTGTTGGTTGGTTGGTTTGTCTGTAGGATTACACAAAAAACTACAGAACAGATTTCTGTAAGACTTGATGGAGGATGGGTCTCGGTCCAGAATAGAGCTTTTGGAGTGGATTTTGATGAAGGGACAGATCCAGAAACTTTTTCTCACTGTCTTTTACAATGCAAGATTTTCAACATTTTGGTTATTTTCACAGGGATGCTATGCATGAGTACAATTTGATGCAGATAAAGGTGACTGCTGGAGGTACAGCATGTGCTTTACTTAGTGCCCTTCTAGTTGTATGTACTGTGTTGATTCATTAGCTTCTTTGGTAATCCAAATCTCCCCAACAGCGACATCTCCAACTGTTAGGTTTGGATGTAAACTCAAGCTGTAATTTTCTCCAACCTAACATTAGTAAAAGTGTTAGTAGTGAAATAGTATTCATTGAAAATCATGAACGTGAACCACATAGTGGCACGAGAGGAAAGGTCAGGAAGTCATTACAATGCATCGTCTTAAAACCACAAATGTCTGCACAACATTTTGTCTAAATCCATGTTGAGATCGTTCACTAAAAGCAAAAAATGACAACCTAACGTTTACCAAAAGGACCCTGGCAATCAATCCAGCTAGCTACTAATATGATGGTGTGACCGATTTACCACCTGACAGATAAATTGCCATCCCTACAGCCATGGCTAAAACTCTGCACAGCTATTATATTCCTTTGACAAAGAGTGTTTCTTACGCTTGAGAGCAAATTCCTCCATTACTGTATATGACACCTGACACTTATGGAAGTATAAAGCAAATCAACAGACATGACATTGCATGTAAACACATACATAGTTCATGATCAAATAATGTCATTTTCTCGCTTTGCAGGCATTTATCATGAAGGCAGCATGATTATATACCGCTGTACCGCTGGACAAGTTGAGGTCTAATGTGTTTTTGCGACATATTATTCAAGGTATTTTAAAAGGTTTTGAAAGAAGGAGTTGTGTGCGATGCTTTCAGTCACTAGAGGATCAGACGAATGTCTGACATAATGATGCTTTCAAAGCTGGCTCATGAAGTTGAGAGGCAACGACAGAGAGGGGAGGAAATGAGAAAAACTAGGAAGTAGAAAGGAGTCACTAATGCAAAGTCAAATAATGTTGGCAGAAAAGGGGCTGGAGGAGAAAGTGGCATGCATAATATAAATGAGAAGAGGAAAAGGAGTAGTTGGGAGGGCAAAGAAGAGAGACAGCTGCCCTCAATCAAATCCTTTTATGTAATGGCTCCACAGTCTGTCAGCTTCCTGAGCGTCTTCTATTGCCTTCTTCATTCCCTCTCATCAGCTCTCCCCCTACCTCAATCCCAGCCCTCTCCCCTCACCCTTGTTCCCTCCTGTTACGTGCATGCATATGAACACTTCACATCAGTCGGCCACCCAGTGCGATGCCAGGCAGGGAGCAGAGATGATGCATAGTGGAGTGATCCGTAGTGAGTGATCTTGACGTTATGCAATCTTTGGTTCAGTGGCCTCGGACACTGCGGAGATGCGTGATGAGAAGAGACGGGTGGCGGGGAAGTGAGCGAGAAAGGGGTGGAGAGGGATGCACAACAGGAGAGCGCCCTCCCCCACCTGCAGCGATCAGGATGAATAAGTTACGCCCCTCCTGGCAGGTGTCTTTAAGGTGACCTCTCCGTCCGTATCAGGGCTGGTGTCATTTCCACTTCAATCCACTCCTAATAGTGCCTCTACGATATGTTTTATTTATTTCCATTACTAAAGTGCAGGTGAATTTCACCCAGTGATGTTCATTTGAGCAATGCAAATTATATTCCATTCCCCTCCACTGAACTGAGGCGAGGCAGAAATCTTATTTCAAAACCTGTTTATATAAAAGTAATATGGACAGATCTATAATACTGTGGCTGTGCATCAACCAAGTGATAGCTACACAGTGTGTGACATGTCAGGAAAGGTATTCGGGTTGTCTAATGCAGGGGTTCTGAGCCATTTTGAGTGGCAGCACCCCAGAAAAGTCAGGTTGGTGTTCACAACATGACCCTATAATAAAGGTTTATATAAACTACAGTATAGAAGGCTAGTGTGTGGTCTACTACGTCCATGTTCTTTTTTCATCCATGCTGCTGGACTCTTTGACTGAGGCTATGAAATTAGGAAAAGCAATTGTCTACTGGTGTTGCGTTACCACAACATGCTTCCCCCGAGCCAGCTGCCGATGTGACCAACACTGCTGTGGCACGTGAACCTATCAAACCATTACAGGGAGTTAACACCCTCCTTCAAATTGTGCTGAATCGGCTTGAAATGGAGCAGTTGTAGTCAGTCATACGGTGTGTTCTCAACAGCGTTTCTGCTGAAACAGCAGTGTGTGATGTGCGTGTTGTAGTTCAGTCCTTGTGAAAAAATTGTCGGAGCTGGAGACTGAAGGATTTTTTGCAACGTGAGGTAACCTCATGAGAAATACTGTTAGGATAGGGAAAAGGACTGAGCGTAGACTAGTAGTAGAGTCTGAGTCTCCTATTTCAGGTTTTTATGGCTGGCTGAGCCATCAGCTCTGATGATCTATCCAATAAAAGCGGTCTATGATTTGATTTCATTGCGCTGATATTGTCTATTTCTTACCACTCTTATAAATTGCCAGAGAGCTTTCAATATAATTTCAGCCGTGACATTTTCTGCGTCTTCTGTCTGTGTTTCCTATAACACAGATTGCCTCTCTTTAAGATCTGTCATATCTGGTGCACACACCGCTCCGTCTCTTATCACTCCTTTTTTAACATCACCGGCTCTACCCTTTCTTTCACTTCGCCCGCCGCAAAGTCAACCAAACTCTGAGTGTTCACATATTCCTTTTATGGCGGAGATCCTGTGGGTCATCAACACCCCTGACACAGCTCAGCCCTGCAGCACAGTGTAATTTATATCAGTGTATGAGCTCCTGCACCTCTGTGCCCACCACCAGGCCTCCTAGTTGTATTTTTAATGGGGTTCTGTGATCTGTATGTTTGATATTTAGCTGTTCTCTGTTTACCATGATGCTGGTGGGTTTCATTAAGTCTGTGAGATGAAAAAGTAGATGGAAGTTGCTCTCTCAGAATGCCTGAAGGCACAATGCAGCGTCGCTGTATGTGTGTGTTTTTTTTCTTCATCTGATGGAAGATTTTGAGTCTGCTTCTTGCAACCGTATTTATAGACATGCATGCTGTCTTTAGATCCATATGCAATATATCAACGGATGTCCTCACCCAGTATGAGATTAGGTGATTATAATCAACATGTTTTTAGGCAAGTCTTGCCACTCAGCAGCCATCTTGGCAACGCCCCTGGGCAGTTGTTTCGGGGCTAACATTACCAGGCCCCTATCTAAATGTATGGGGAGAAAGCCATTACTTCACTGTCAATGGTTACCGGGACATAAAAACAGCATGTATAAAATCACCGGTCAAATCTGATATCTGATCTGAGCTCACACGTGTCCTTAACGACTCTGTAAGGACACACCCACGGAGAGATTAAAAGCCTGCTAACTCCCCTACAGTTAGTTCGAACTGAAGAGGTGAAACGTCTTCGAGAGACTGAAAAAAGTCCAGCTGCCTACGATACAGCAGCATTAGAAGAAAACAAGATGTGATCGCTGAGTGTAAACGACAGAGCTCAAATTGTGAATGTTTTTTGAAAGATTTGTCTGCTGCTACAGTGTAATTCATTCTTTAATTGGATGTATTTGCAGGCCAAGGTTTGGTGGCATATGGTTTAACGAATTAAGCTCCGTCTTTGCCAGCGTATATGAATGTCCCTGAAAACGTTATTTTGGCCACAGTTTGTGTGCATCTGCTGTGAGAGGCTGGGTGTTTATATCTGTGTTCGCCCTCTAATGTTGAAATATTTCATCCACCATATGGGTAGATGAGATATAACAATATGGATGCATTTCACAAACATATAACAAAGTATGGTAAGAAATAACCATCAAATCACTGCTAAGTAGTATAAATAACCACGTAATGATCGCCAAATGAACTGAGACAATGATTGCGACAATAATGTGATATTTTATTGATCCTCGTTGTGTGTTAAGTGTGGTCCGCCAACGCAGATACACACACAAACAGATCTCTCTCCCTCTCTGTCATTCACACACTCACAGTCCTGAAATGCACATAAACACGGGAGCCATTTATCTCAACAGGAGCACAGTCATTTAGTCCAGAATACAGAGCGCTCACAGCAGTAATTACTCTGTCTGAGGCAGAATTTTAATTACATGTTCGCATTTGCCCAGTATTGTCTTATATGTGTGTGTGTGTGTGTGTGTGTGTGTGTGGCTCTGTCAGGATTCTTATCTTACACTCACACTAACACACTCCTTGGCTGCAGCACAATGACCACAGCTCGTTGCCACCTGCTGTTGTGTGAGAACAGAGAGCCAGAAAGGCAGAAAGAGACACAGAGTTTGATCACAAAGGCTTAAGGCTCTCATCTTAAAATTGTATTTTACATTTTATATGTATATTAAGTTGTGGTGACTCGCATGTTTCTGTAAAGTACTTTGTCGTTATTGTTGTCAGTGTTGTTTCGGGGGATTTTTTGTGCATTTCTTGGGGAAATCGCACTCAAACTATGAAGATGAGGATGTGAGTGATTAATTCGTATTTGTGGGGGACTACATTTTAATGTAATTGCTGCCATTGCCTTGTTGAACTGATGTTGTGACATTTGTATTATGTGTATCTGCTTGTAAAACCAAACGTTGTTATCATTTTAGGAATTGCACAGTTATTCACTTAATGCGTGTAGTGGAGTGGAGTGGAGTGGAGTTATGCTTCTCCAGGCTTCAGGGGGCTTGTTTGAATAATTTAATTATAATACATGTTTGTACTCTTCGTTACCTCAGACATCAATTCCTTTGTGAGCTTTTGTTACCTATGCTGCCTTCCAAATTGTATGATTTTCACTCGCAGTAAGTGCTGCAGCCGCCCATTGTTGCGTGCTGGGATATACTACTCCGTCGATGCAGCTCCTGTCAATGAGCTGTCATCTATCTGCGCCCTCTCAGCAACTCAGTCGATTTGACGTATCTAAGGCTCGTGGGTCAGAATAGCCAAGAAAGCATAATGAAGTGTACGTTAGTATGAGTATTGGAACACAACCATACAGAATTACTAAGTTGCGCGCTATCAGCTCCTTCCCTGCTCTCTTGATTCCTCCACTCATTACCCCACCTGTGTTTCTCCGCCTTTCTCCACCTGCACTTCATCCCCTCATTAGTTGAGTTTGTATTGAAGCCCAGTCTTTGTTGAGTTATTTGTTGTGTCTCCCTCGTCCTGCTCTTGTGTCTGCCTGTTCCTCGTATTGCCGTACTTGACTCAACTTCACCAATTCATCTTCTTGCCTGCCGTCTCCTGCATTTGGGTCCACCTTAACGCAATTAATATAACTGTCCATCCAATAGTAGAATACACTGTATTCTGTACGTATGTAAAAGGAATATAAGGAAACAAGAGGAACAGAAACAGCTGCCTATCTGACACCTCTAAAGCCCCCAGATGAAATGTTATATCTCCTTTGTTTAATCCATACAGAAACTACAGTATTAAAATGTCACTTCGCCATTTGACAGTGTTATCTGCTGGACTAAATCTTTGCTTGGAGCTGTAATGGCGAATTGTCGTTTTTGAATAGGATGAGATTTAATAGATAGCTCTAACCTGTTTCCAGTGTTTGAGGCTGTTGCTTCCTATTTGACAGATACGAGAGTGGTATCAATCCTCGCATCGAATTTCTTCGCCCGAAAGCAAATGAGCGCATTTCCCAAAATGTCCAATTATTATTTTAGATTTCTATTGTTTTTTTCTTTTTTTAAAAAACCTGAAATAGGCTACTGTCCTCCACCTCCACCTGCAGCTTTTAGTGCATAATAATACTGTAGCATTTGTGATGTGAAAACAGTAAGGAAGGAAGTAAAGAGAGCAAACTCAAGGTGTTTTTTAGGTGTCATTATTTTTCTTGGGTCAGCTCGCCCTGCCAGTCTCCCCATTCAAAGCGGTCTTTTAGCTCTCAAAGCCCTGTGATAACTGGCACTAAGAGTAGCTTCATGTGTAATGATGCTCCGCCATTAGTCATTTTCAAGTTATCTGCTCACAATGCGCTGAGTTGTATAAAGAGGACGAAGCGGAGGAAAAAACTACCCCTGTGCTTGTGATACAGCATCTTTTCTCCTTCCCGCTAAATGCCTTGTTTGTCCTTAGAGAGAAAGAGAGATAATAAGAGATTATTCATGGCCGCTTTAATTTGAGCAAAGGCCACTTTTCCCTCCGAATCATTAGAGCAAAGATTTCAATAAAAACAGCCTCTCATTCATCATCTCTGAGGCAGACATCAGACAGGAATACAATGGCAGGCAGGCAGGCAGAACATCACAACAGCTGGCATGTTTACACAATATGTCTGAACTCTGAATGAGCCGAGGGAAACGGGCAAGATGGTGCTTAATGCTAATACATTAATGTTTCCAGCCATCAGTGTGATCAGAGTGGCTCTCAGGGGTCCTCTCGAGTGGGTACTCTGCTGCCTCGATGCTTTTCATCTCGCATGGAGATTTATGTATGCTCTTCATCTTTGTTTTGCCCAAACAGGAATCTCTGGAAATGTAATTATTGATCCCTCTTTTAGCTGTCTGGATGTCATGTTCTCCCCCACTCTCAATCTCTCTCATCATCTCTGTTCCCCTGATGACACATTTCATACAGACCCTCTGAAATATTCATCAAAATAATACTGTGATGTTTTGGCTCATCACAAGGAGTGTATGAGATAATGTCAACTCATCACAGCAGTTACTTCACCTTGAAAAATACATAATTCACTTTTGCAAACAGTGACAACAATGTGTTTAGTATTTTTTCCTTGTATGTCTCCTTACATACATATTATATATTGGCGCAGTTTTACACAGATGATACTGATTATGCTGTCATTGAACCCAACATGACCCATCTGTAGGCCTAGAGCAGTTTTTCTAATTGTTTAAATCTGCATTAATACATTTTTTTGGCCCCTTGGGTGCACAACAAGCTGTAAACACAACATTAACATATAGAGTGCTGCACAAACAAGTCCTAAAATCCAGAAATGAGTTAACATTTATATACTTCTAGTTCCCTCCTCACCAAGTCAGTGGTTTTTCAGCATCAGCCAGTGATGTTTTCATCATGTCTCTATGTGTGTCTGAGTGTGATCACGGCAAAATTTGATCTCGGAGACATCGTTTGTTGTGTGAACTACCACAAAAATCAGTCTTGAGTTCTTCGGCTGGTTGTGATATGTCTGACTGTCTGTGGAGGGATTTTTTGTCAGCGTTGACATAGTATGATAATGTACTGGGCAATAATATAGTAATGAGCCTGAATTATGAATCCTAAAAGTCCCTAAAACCTGCAGCCAACTTTAAAAGGCATGGCATCATGGCTGTGTTATACTGTGCAAAAGAAAGTTGGCTAGAGGAGCGTTATCCCCCTCTTCTAGCCATGATTGTAGTGTTTCCTTAGAGGTGTAGGACTTATATATTACTCTGAAAAGACAGTCAACAGTGACAAATGTGACAGGAGCAAAAAACACCAGGAAACTGTTTGGAGTTCAGAGGGTTTAAACAAAGTTGCCAGATGTGTCTGAAATAACACCAGTGAGACTGGTAAAGCTGAGAGCCATAACACCAAAACATTGTGTCGAATGATGTTGAAATGTGTTGCAAAGAAGAGGAGAACTTCTATATAGTATGAGTGACACCTTTCACATTCAGGTAATTAATTGATTCACCAGTTATACAGAATCACTGATGAGATGAAGCCGCTTTTCAAAAATATTATTTTGTCCCACTTCCTGTCCTGTCTACTACAAATCATTCATTCTGCCCGTGTGCTTTGTATGCCTGTCAGGTGTGTTTGTGTGCAGCTTGAATACAGGTTCCTCATCTATTGTGCCTACACTGTGAGTGGAAAAAGTATGCCAGACTCCAACAGCTGTTCAGTCAGAAACACACCGCTGTCCACATTCAGGCTGGGAATACTCTACCTCAGCCTCTTGGTCTCCTGTCATGGTGGGCAGATGGAGAAATTTAACATTGCAATAGAAGAACTTACACCCTGAGCTTGTTTACTGGTCCGCACTAGTCGCTATCACATTTCTGTTCTCCCCATTCCTTGCTTTTTGTGAGTCACAAGTCAAGTTCCTAGGAAGTCCTCGTCCATTTTTTCCGTTAGCTTAACACAGCTATCCTTGGTTGGAGCTCTGTTTGTGTGTGTGGCAGTTGAGTCCTACATGAACTCTTGGCATTCCAGCGGAGCGGCATAAGTCACCGTCGGGGCCGGATCGATTTCCTCAGGCCCGGAAATAGGCCTACAAGCAGTCGGAAATCTCTGTCCTCCCTCCAGCGCTTGCCGTTTTCCGAATGTATGGAAAATAGTTTCCAAGTGACGCCCTAGTCCAGCCTGTCAGGGCCACCAAAAGTGACATTGTCATTGGGCCAAGTGGGTCAGTCAGTGACAGTTAGTGAAAGATGTGCGTGCTGACTGATGTGTCACAAGGGGCCGTGGGATGGGCTCACTCAACTGGCTACTGGTGCTGCTGTTACTATTGTTGTGCTGCCTGGTCGTGACCTTATATGAGGTCTTTGTCACTATGCTGCAGACAGCTCCTAATCCCACAGCCTCCCAGGTGTCATGCAGCGAGAGTGGTAATCCTGGTATTTTCCTCTCTGTGTTTATTTTTATGGCTGCTGTTGAGTCAACAGCAAGCGTGTAACTGTACCCTAACAATGTTAAAATGTCTACCCCCAAATGTCACCCTTGTTTGGAAAAGGACAATTGATCTAATACCAGGATCTTTTGCGTGTTTGTTTGTCTCCTGTCTTTCAGTACCGGATTGGCCAGCTGTATATGATCAGTAAACACAGTCATGAGCAGAGTGAACGTGGGGAAGGGGTGGAGGTGGTCCAGAACGAGCCGTATGAGGACCCCGAGCACGGATCAGGCCAGTTCACAGAGAAACGAATCTACCTCAACAAGTGAGTGCCTTGTTACATATGTTCAGTTTAATGAAGTAGATAAAAACGTAATAAGTAATGGAACTATTTTAATTAGTTTATCAAAGTAAAGTTACTTATATTTTATCCCTTTGTGATTGATGTTTCACAGAAAACACTGCTCCCTAAACGCCTCATCAGTGGTCCTGCCTTTAATTCTGTGACTTTGTGACATCACACTACGTCACCATGTCTCACATTTGCATAATTAAAACCTAGCAGCAAGTTTGGCTTATAATTATAATAATATTATAATATAATATTATTGGACCTCCTGCTGTGTTGCGGTGCTGGCTCGGGCGTGTGTGAGCTGACCAATCAGAGGAGAATGGGTATTTAGGAGGGGGAGCTTAAAGAGACAGGAGCCAAAACAGAGCGTGGGGGAAGAGTATGAGAAAACTAATGTGTTTTTTGAGCACTAAAGCATTTAAACCCGTTCTAATAGTAATGCAAAATAAAGCTATGAACCTGAAATGAGCATAATATGTCTCCTTTAATAAAACGTAATTATGTAGCATGCTATAGTTACATGAAAGTGGTTACTTCCCAACACTGATTATTTACATTAGGTATAAATGTGTGTTTTGTATAATTCTCCAATCCCAAAAGGAGAAAACTGTCTGTTTATTGGCCAGCTTCAAAGAAACATCAAAGCTGAAGACTGTATTTTATTCTCATATTTCATCTCACTCTAATAATCCTCAGCAGTCTGCTGTCACGAGTCACTGCCCATCAGGCTGCTGACTACAAAGCTTCAAGGAGAGATCCAACAAAGAAAAGATGATGTGATTTGCTGCATAGCTGTCACTGACACTCATTGTTCCTGCAATCCTCGGTGGTTAAACAAAGATTAGACATAGGTTTAGGTGTCAAATGATGCGTTCATGTCGTCATCTATAAGCTGTCTTATTTATATAAATAGCTGATTATGTATAGGTCATGCTGATTATAACAAATGCAGATTTCAGATATCATCAGGGTTTGTGTTTCAGGTAAAGGTTCAGGTTTCAGTAAAAATATAGTTAGGTGTCTGTTTTCATCTCCCCAAGCCTATTACTCAGCTCAGACTGGCCTTGAGTATGAAATTGAGTTCATGATTTTCTCTTGTGTGTGTTCTCTTCTATGTAGATTTCAATTGAATTAGCAGCAGTGTGCAGTCTGAAGTGTCGTCTCCTCAGCCTCATTTGTGAATGCACTCTGAATGCAACACACACCTGCAACATTTCATCGTGCAGCCGAAACAAAATGCTGTGCACATTTGTACAAAGATATGACGGACACTCGACCTTTTCATTGAGAACAGTGATGAGGTGAAGCCAGGTGAAAGCCTGGTTCAGCAGCTTATTGATTTCCTTATTAAATGTGTAACGATTGCGAAGACCGAGATAGACAAACAGAACAGATGAGCTGGAGAAGATTTTTAAAGCTTTGAGGATGGTTGAAATATGGATTTTAAAGAAGAGTCTGTAAGTTAACATCAGGGATTTATTGTTGATATTTCGCACACTCAGTGGCCACTTTATTAGGTAAACCTGGACAATCTGTCACAGTCCAACAGCACCATGTAAAACCGAATGCACTCCACCATCTGCAGACTTCATGGCCATACAGACTTCAAATGATTTACTGGTTCTTTTTTCAATTAATTGTGGTTCTCTTTTCAATTTACTTTTCTTTATCTCAGCTGTTTTATGTGCATTAGTCAGTGCATGGCTTACTTCCACAGCAATAATTCAGTTAGCTCATGGCCAGTCATATACTGCAGGCATATCATCGCCCGGTCAATGCGTTCAATAAATCCACACCAGGAGCACAAATCCATCAATTCAACCAACTCTTATCAAAGTAATGTAATTTGAAACTATTGATTTCCATGGACAGATCGGCACACAGGGTCAGCTGCGGTGCACTTGAGCTGCTATGGATTCAGAGTCTCTCTAGAGAACATGCTGACATGGACAGCTGAACCAAGGCAGGACACGTGGGTATGAAGGCCTCAATGAACGGAGGGTTTCACTGCACAGTTCAGTCCTGCAGGGCAACACAGACTTCAAACTGACTGAACTCACTGCGTTGTTTCCAGGACTTTTCGGGACCATCGTGCTGTCGGATAAAAAACTGACAACAAACAGCGGTGATGAGGCTCTTATGTTTACAGGAAAACAACCCAAGAGACCAAATGGGTCTCACTGCAATGACAGCAGATTAGTAATGAAGGGGGACAAAGTGTAAAATCAAAAAAAGAAAGTATGGCATAAAATAGGTCTTTAAATCTATTCGGCCATTTTAGATGCTAACTTAGTATTGAGTAATTTCAGACATTGAAAACCATGTTTTTTTGTGATCCAAGCTTCATCGGCTAGGGTTTATGTTCCACGACTGAATGACAAAACATGGTGTTTAATAAAGATGATGAATAGCCCTCCTGGTAAAGTGCATGCCTCCTGCAGACTAATGAGGTTGAGGTGCGAGGTTCAAATCCACCCTGTACTGCATAGCTGCATGGAGAAAAACTTGCCCGTCATAAACACTTTATTTCTGAACCACAAGAAGTTCTTTAAACGTCTGTCACTGAAGTTGAAAAGATGTCTAAAATTACATTTAGTAAAACCTTTGAACTCTTTAAGGATGTCACTAGTGAACATTGAAAAGACGTCTAAAAAAGATATCACAAAAACTTTCATTCCGGCTCTCCACTGGACGTCTTTTCAATGTTGTCAAAGACGTTGGAAAGACGTCTTTTGGATATGCTTTTGCTCAGTGGGATTAAGCTGATAGTGGCTTTCTGAATCCGACTGGCAACTAAGAATGATCTGCCTTTTGCAGTCTGGGCCTCCAAACTCTGGGGCCTCAGAGATCATCGTGATAAAAGAGAAGGCGCACATGTTCAGTGGACTAAATATTAGTTTGCAAATCCAAACACGCTGCAGCACATTGTTTATGAAGCTCATCACAGACTTTGACACATATGCATCTCATACCCCCTACATAACCAGCAAGAAAATCACTTGCATCAAGTCTCGGCCAAAGTTTGTCCACTGTAGGGTTAAATTTAGCAAATCAGATATTTCAAGTGAAAAAAAAGAAGAAAATAGTTTCAATAATTATAATGTTTATGCTTTTTATTTTTTTTAACTAGAAATGCTCTTTAATCCAGAATTATAAACTGTTTTTCATGATGTGATCACATTTCATGGTTTGGCACCCCCAGCTTAGCGATGAGATCATTTCCACATCAAAGTAAGGTTTCATAAATAACACATGGTTTTCTGCCCAAGTTATACTTAAGATAAAAAATTAAATCTGACGTATAAATGAGGCCCCTGAAATGATTCACCTGCTGAAACTAGGTTTTCTAAATCTATTACTCCTTCTTCAATCTCTTCTTAAACTCAAACTGAAGAGCGGTTATGCCCATTTGTTTCACAGTATTTCTGCAGAATTTAATTTACACGTCCTCTTCTGGTGTGATAAGATGACTGATAAGATACAATCAACGACTGTCAAAGATAACTGGGGCGCTCATTCCCAAAAGCAAGACAATGAGACGAAGAGAGAGCCACATGGAGAAAGTGAGAGGCAGAGAGGGTGAGGCCAGAAGTGACAAGTAAAAGTGGACCTTTGGGAAATGTGAAGTGTCATTGACAAACTCAGAGGAGCGGATAGTTTAGTGCCTGTGTGTGTGTGTGTGTGTGTGTGTGTGTGTGTGTGTGTGTGTGTGTGTGTGTGTGGGCAGATGAGGTCAGTTTAAGTGACAGATAATTTAAGCAGTCGCTGTCGGACCGCCTGCCTCTCCACCCACAAACCACCTGTTGCCATGTTATAGCTGCAGTCTGTATTTAAGGCAGTGTGAGGACATGTGACCAGTCGGCTGTGTGTGGACTCTCCCCTGGCTGTTTGACAGTCTACTGGAGAGAGACCAGAGGGGAGCGTCCGTCTCAGGTCCCAGTGGTCCGTACTGACTCTCAGTGTAATCTCCATATTCAATTACAGCTGGCAGACGCAGAATAAGAAGGGAAGAGGGTGATAATATGCCAGTGAAATTAATCAATGGCTGGTTTAAAAGAGAATTATCCTGAAAGTGAAATTTGCTGCAACATAATGATGGCTTTGTGTCCAATTACTGTGCTATTTACCGTGCCCGGTCAGCTGATAATCAGTTTGCAGATGTCTGGATCAAAGATTAGTCTCCACTAACTTATTCTCTCTGTTTCCAATCATCTGGACTTGTTGTTCTATTGCTAAAATTATCAAAGTTTCAACGGAAAATCTGAGTTTTCCGCCTCGTAATAATGTGTATTTCTCAGATCTGTGGCTTGGCAATTTTCCCTCCAGCTAACAAAGCTTTGGCCCCAGTTGTTCCCTTTCCTCAGTAATCATTTACATTTTGATTGGACGCCCAATAAGGTGCTCGGCCTCTTGGCTGCAACTGCCAGAATTTAGAATCCATTTGTGCCGAGTAATAACCGGTTCTCTGTATTTTCCACCCTCTGTGTCCCTCTCTGCATCTATCACGGTGCTAGATCCACTGCAGGGTGCAGGGTGTAATCAGTGTAATCAACTTCCATAGGGGCCATCATGGCTGCCTTGCATGGCCTCCATTATGGCTCCACGCAGTTGGATGCTTGTCATTGCCTTTTGTGGGTGGTCAGAAAAAAAAGTTGGGGATTACTTTGACTGTACATCAGCTATTTGTCCCATCTGTCCTCTAACTTTTCTGCCTGTCTTTGTGCTTCTTCTCTTTCACTTTACAAATCAATCCACTCTCTCTGTGTTTCAGCAAGCTGCCCAGTTGGGCCAGAGCAGTGGTCCCTAAAATTTTCTACGTCACAGAGAAGGCTTGGAACTATTACCCGTACACTATCACAGGTAATGCTTTAATTACTCAAAGTGTTCATGTACGTGTTTTCACTTGGCCCCCTTTAATTACTTACAAAACATTATATTATGTAACAAAAATTAACACTGGTTTCACAAGGTAGAACACCACTGTCTCTTTAGATAAGGATCCCCCTCTGTAATAGCATGGCTTCAGACTCCCATTTTCTGCAGCCTTCTACAAACATTGCTCTGTTCACCTGCAATTACGTTGGATCATTTGGAGGGCAACCGCACATGGAAGCAATATTCTGTCAAAAAAAGTCAATAACGAGCAGAGGGGAGGGAGGGACAGAGGGACAGGCAGGTTTTACTGGAAGATAACTTGCATCACTATCGCTGTTGGAACATTTAAAGGAGACCTATTATGCGTTTTCTTTTTTTTCCTTTCTGTCAGTGATTTATATACTGTAGGTTCTTGTACATGTAAAAGATCCAGAATGTTAAAAAAGTCACACCAACAGAAGCTCCTCTCTCCCACAGGAAAACACTGCTCCTGAAACGCCACGTCAGTAGCCCTGCCTTTAATTCTGTGACTTTATGACATCACACTACATCACCATGTCACACATTTGCATAAGTTATGCCTAACAGCTAGTTTGATCATTTGATTTAGGACAGCTTCACAGTAGTTGTTAGCGGTGCTGGGTCAGGCATGTATGAGCCGACCAATCAGAGGAAACTGGGTATTTGGGAGGGGGGGCCTTAAAGTGACAGGGGCGTTTCAGACAGAGGGGGAATACAATGCTGCTGCACCGGACAGTGTGAGAAAACTGTTGTGTTTTTGAGCATTAAAGCATGTAAACCTATTCAAGTAGTAATCCAAAATAAATCTATGAACCTGAAAATGAGCATCATATGTCTCCTTTAAAACGAACGCTGTGATTCTCACAGTTACTACAGCGGCAACTTAAGTATGAACAGAACCCTGTGCATAACAGTTTCTTATTAAGCGTACCACTCGTGTTATGCAACACCACTCACAGCGTGAAAAGTCTGGGTGATGTGTTACATAAGAATTGACTGAACCTGTTATCTGCAGCTCTTCATGTGTTATTATGGCACACTGAATACACCTGACACTTTAAGTGGTGTTTTCATCATCTGGCACTGCCAGGATGAAATATCCTTAAGGATTGAAGGTTCCACAACAAACTTGACACAAACATGCTGTCGCTGTTTGTGAATGTGTCAGACAGCTGTTTTGTTTTTCTTCAGTCATCCTAACTATGTTGTGTAGAGAGATTGCTGTTTCATCTAGAGTGCCATCATACAGTCTGTCAGAAACTTTTGCAAGTGTGACAAAGTTTCAGCAAAAGCAGAACTGCTTCATGACTTTTTACAATTGGTAGCACACACTTCTCTGAACTAAGTTCCCTTTTCCAAACTGTTCAGACAGTTCTCTTTACCGACCTGTCGCTCAGCACAACAGTCGTATATCCAGAATGCACTAATGCAACCAAAACAAAAGTCCCTTATTATGGCCGGGCATCCAGGATTCATTGTGTACAAGAAGGACATCTGATCGTGTGGCTGGTGGTCATGAACCTTCCACCTCTGTGAAGACAAGAATTCCCCTTTGGGATTGAGGACCCTGGCTGGAGCCTCTCTGTGTCTGGCTGAAAAACTCACTTCACGCCCTTTTACAGAAAATATATGGCATGAAATTGAAAAGCATCTCCTGCATGGATGCTGTGCTGAAATGGGAATTAGCTGTGGTTGGTTGTGTCTTTATTTCATACTAGGTTTTGTTACAATAACATGAAATAGGGAAGTCAATGGTTAACCATTAATCGGTTTCACCATTTATTGGTTAACCACAGAGTGACTTTCTCGACTGCACAGTAGTAAAAAAAAGTCTGCCGATATCACATAGCATGCGTGCATATGACAAACACTTGTGACCAAACATTCCCTCAGTGGGACCATGCGCATGAAAAACAATCACTGTCACACAGATGCAAACAATAAGAATGTGTCATAACAGAATAGTCTCCTCCCATGTGCTTTCTGTGAGATTGAAGTGCTATTGCTGAAGCTTAATGGTCCTGTCTCCATTTTGAACTAAATTGTTTTTTCTTCTCAATTCTCTTCTTGTCTCTCTGTTTCATTCCCTTGTTGTCTTCTGCCTGTCCTCCCCCCATCTCACATCTCCTATTTCTGTCCGTTGTACTGATGGCCTCTGCTGGGAATATGGTTAGAGTACACGGTGAGTAGTTTCAGTATGTGTGCATCCATGGACGTGTTTCACACAAAATCACACATACAAAGAAACACTTGATCCAAAAGCTGACATGTGTATCTTCGTGGTAGAGGTTAAGGTGAGAGTAGATACACACTTCCTGAAAGCTGCTACCACAGGATGGTGAACCCTGTCTCCAGCAGGGATTCAGGGTCACTTGAACTGTGACATACCAATGTCCTGCTGCACCATCTGTCACACTGTGAACATCTGCATCTGTATTAGTTGTGCATCAGTGTGTCATGAACCAATCTCTTGCAATACACAAGCCATTAGCTGTTTCCTTCTTTTGATTAATTTAACTTTCTTAGAACTGTTTGGCTCTCTGGCAGTTTCATAAAATAAATATTAGATTTAAGTCTCATTAAACACATTATTGCATGAATAGTAGTATCAGAATATCAATATATAACTGATGACTGCCATTTTAGATTTTTTTATTTAATATTGTGACACAACTGTCTTGTATGTTTGTCTTGTAACAGAATGTTTGCACCATCATCATTGTCAAAATATTGTTTCATTAGATTTCCACCCCTAATATGTGTGTGTTTGTGTGTGTGAGAGAGACATGTTGGTGATATTATGCAAATCTTGTTCTGACCTTCATTCATCAGATTGTGCTCACAGTCCATGAAGTCTAATTCAACAGAAACAACATCTTGTCTCAGATTTGAACATTTTCCACACAGTGACATTTAAATCCCCATCCATTAATTCCCAACAGAATGTTTAATTTTTTCCTCTGAATTTTGCATTTTGTGTCGTACATACGGATATGTTCAGTCAACAAAAAACAGAAACCACGGCCAGTAATCAGTATCAGCTAGTCAGTCATGGTGGCAGCCGGCGAAGGAATATAACCTCGATGTTCTTCGAATCTTAAGGTCTTCCCAGGCCAAGTGGTATATGTAATGTCAGCCATGGGGTCGCCTCCCGGTTGGATATGCCTGGAATAATTCCTCAAGGAGGTGCCGAGAATGAATCCTGATCAGAATGCTGATCAGCTGACTCTTTTCAAGCAAAGGAGCACCCGTTCTACACTAAGCTCCTTCAAGATATCTGAGCTACGCACCTTGTCCCCAAGAGAATCTCATTTCAGCTGCATGCATCTGAAATTAAATTGAGCTCCTGACCATAGTTGAAGCTGGAAATGCAAAATCGACTTCCAAGAGCTTCACCTTCAGGCCAGATCTTTTCTTCACCAGTTGTCTGATGCAACACCTGCAGCCCCGCTGCACCAATCCTCCTGTCAATACCAAGTAATCAAGCAAATTTCCCCTTTAAAACCATTAAGAAACCCCACAGCTCTCAACAGAAATAACTATTTAATTGACTGTCACCGAGAAAAAGCACTAATGATTGGCTCTGGGACACTAGAGGAACATTAGCCTGCCCACCTTATGTCTAAAGCAGCAAGGAAACATCAATGAAGCACCAATAAAATCAGCAGCCGGCTGATCTTTTCCCTTGAAACCACACGGATACATGGAGCATCTGGATGTTTGAGGTCATACCAAGTGATGTGAAAGTAACTTTTTCTGACTTCACTCTGAAAATGAGTCTCCCTTTCTTGGAAAAATGCTGTAGCTGTACAAAGCCGCCAACAGCATCTCAAATTAGCAATCATGGGGATTTTGATAAGAGCCTCTGACGAGACAGAGATCCACTTGTAGGTTAAACAAATATTTATAGTCTGTGCGGATGGTGCTTGTGTAGTCACGCAGCCTCGTGGGACTGATTCAGCTTTCGAGCAATTTGTTATGATTAGCCCAAGGTGGGTGGTGATGATGATGCAAAAGACGAGGATAATGATTGGCAGTGGCGATGACAGTCACTTTGTTATTCTAAGAGGTAGTCATGCTGCAAAGTCATGTCATGCTCTGATTTTTATCAGTCTATTAGCACAGCTTACTACTGAATAGATTTTCCTCTGCAAACTCCCCAACAGCAGGCCGACGTTTTTTGACTTTTTGTGAAATAACTTTTGGACAGATTGCCGTGAAGTTTGGTAAACCCATTCATAATTCACCCCCTCAGGGTGAATTTAAATCACTTTAGCGATCGTATGAGCTCCATCATTGGGTCAAAATTTTGATTGGTCTAATACAGTGATTTACAACCAGCTGCTTAAAGCTGTTGTGCTTTATTTTTATTAAAATGAGTGTTAAATAGCTTTATATGTCCGGACAGACAACTCAATAAAGAGCAGGATCCTCCTGTTTGCTGCTATGTCTGGCGATTACCACTGCGCATTCGTGTGGTGACGTAGAGAGGAGGGAGGGGACTGCTGATTGCAAAACGGAGAGGAAGCTAGCTCAAACGACAGCAATGTTTACGGCAGCTTTAACATCAGCTGGTTAGCTTTGGCACTGTGAACATGTCAGCATGCCGACTTCAGTTTTTGACTCACAGCAAGGCTGTGTGTAAATCCAGCATCACAGAGACACGAGTGTGGCTTTAGACACTTCGTGGGTAGTAGTGCCCGAATGAGATTTACAGTTGGTATTTCATCCTTCAACTTTTGTAAGGAAAGCTGAGGTAAAAATGATAACAGAATAAAGGAATTTAAAGGTCCTATGATATGCTCAGCAATAGACAGTATGTGAAAAATAATGTGCTTTTGAACACTTAAGCCTGTTAAGCCTAAATTTTCTGGTAGACATCTAAAAAATAAAATTATGAACCTAAAACAGAGTATAGTATGAGAACTTTAAGATTTGTACTTTTATTTTGGATGAGTTTATATATATTAAAGTCCCTGAACAATAAGGAATAAGGAAATGAATGACAAACAGTCAATGATAATGTCAAGTAAAAGTGACTGACATTATCTTCTCTGGATGGAGGTTCATGTGCTCACTCTCTTCACATGCCACTTTTCCTGATGTCTCACTCAAAGACTCACAAGGTCAGTAAGACTGACAGGCAGCACTGAGTTACTGCACTATAATTACAGTACAATACAATCCTTCTGTCTCCTTTTCTTTCTGTCTTCACACACACACCAATGGATTCAGCATGTATCCACCATGAAATCCCAGCATCAAGCCCTACAGCCCCTCTGTCATCCATTGTGTTGTCTCTGTTCCACTGTGCCACACATAAACACACACACATTCAGACACACCGGCTTGTACATCAACAGCTTATGTAACCAGTATTCCACTCTTTGGTTGTATAATGATTGGTGGTGTTAAGCTTTAATTAAATCAAACTGTTGTGTTTGAGAGCCGATGAACAAAAGTCACCGTGGCTAAATGCAATAAAGTACGCGCGTGTGTGTGTGTGTGTGGTGATGTAGAAAGAGAGCGTGTGCGCTGCAGTTGTAAATCTACACAGTGAGAGAATAATCGTTATTGCTCATCTGGTTTGGGCAATAAAACCCAGATGTAGAGACACACAGTTGGTCTCACATCTCATCCTGTGGATCAGTTGACAGAAATCTTTTACCTTCTTTAACCATAGCTGTGTCATCATCTGACAAAGTTGACACCGTGCGGATCGATTTCTCACCGTCTTCTCTTGTCGACCCCCTCCAGTGCTCCTTCCTGCCCAAGTTTTCCATCCACATAGAGACCAAATACGAGGACAACAAAGGGAGCAACGATAATGTGAGTAGAGCTCAGGGTGTCGTGTGGGTAGATCTGACAGGAAAAGAGGGGCTCTTAACGTGACTCTCCAGCATTTGGCCTGTTTTTTAAGCACTGCACGTTTGTCTATTTCTTTTTTTTCTTCCCTTATTCTTCTCACTTCTCACGCCTCGAAATAAGACCCGATGAATTCTCTTTGTCCGAGGGTTATTGCATCATTGTGCCATCTCTGAATTGTGAGATTTTGCTCATAAATCAGTCTTTTTATTAGACGAAGGACATGGATTAGCACTCATTAAACTATGTCCTCAATTTTTTCAGACAGAGTGAGTGAGTCCTTCTGTAATATTGGTATTTTTGCCTTGGATAAATTACCTGTATTGCTATCTTGAAGGGCAAGTTGGAGCCCTTTAACAGCTTGTAAAACCCAACTCACATGCACTAACATGCACACGCAGCCAGCCCGCCTACCAAAACAAAGAACAGAGAAGCTTGGGTAACAACACACACTGTAAGTGTGACTTTATTCTCTGTTCAGGATGCCATTACTCCACTATATCTGAATACAGCAAATAGTTGTTTGTTGCTAAGTTATGTTTAAAATCTCAAATATAGAACCTTTAATAATTCATGTAATAATAAAGACAAAAGATGAGGAACAAACTCTGTACATGAAAAGAGTCAATGTTGACTTTCTCCTACAGCAACATGACAAGCTACACTTGTTTTTGTTGAGTCGTTCTTTACAGTTTAAAGTGATTGCTCTCCACCTTTCCTCCAGTACAACTTGAAAAATAGTGGCAGTATGGGTAAGACTGAAGGTTACACAATACTGCCTCGATCAATACTGTAGGTGAAAACCAAAAGCTGCAGCACCACTTACTGGTGGCTCATGAGAGTTGCAGACGGTCACAGACGATCATAATTTCACATCTGAAACGGACCGTTCTGTCCTCAAACACACACTTTACCCCACCGCCTTCACCGTACACACAGTCTTTCTTCTCTCTTCCTCATCTCTTCTATTAACCTTTTCATTCCTCTCTTTGCCTTTCCTACGTTGCGCTGCGTAAAAGTTTGAAGGATGTAACTGACGCAGGAGGGGTGAAATTGTTCTGAATGGAGCATATAACTAACTGAAACCGCTTTCCTGTTCCTGTGTGAGTCAGACACAGGAAGACATCACTGACCACACGGTGTGTCACTGACTGTGTGAGTCACATTAATCCCTGCAGTTTGTTTAGGGTTTTGTCACCTTCTGTAAAGCCAGAGGGAAGGAGAGAAGCTCCGTACGACTAAGAGGATATTGTCTTATTGTCAGAAAGTGTCGTACCCAGTGACGGGGGAAATGACAGCGCATCATCCCACAGCATTTGTCAGCGCATCATTGATTAACTGTCCTCCTCACACATTGAACTGTTTCCTGTTCCTCAGATCTTTGGCAGCGAGCCCAGAGAAGAAGAAACAGAGGTTTGGTTTGTGGACATCGCCTATGATGAGATCCCTGAGCGTCACTACAAGGAGTCAGAGGTGATGGGAGTCAAGTCGCTGACCTCGGGACACGCTGTTTATGTTTGCGTGTGTGTGAATGTCAGAGATAAGAGGAAGGTGGGGAGAGGGATGAAAAGAGAAGAATAGAGGAGAGCCTATGGAGATGGACATAGACGCGTGTGAGCAGATTAACAGAATAGTGTGTTATCTTTCTCGAGCAGCGCCGGCTCATTTTTGACCACCGGCTGGCCATCTGCCTCCTCAGAGTGATGGAAATGCATGTTTGTGCATGGGGGAGGTGATGGACATTAGCTGTGGTGATTTGACATTTGTATGCATGTGTGTGCACACCCGTCTATCAGGGTGCGACGGTGATAAAAAGCTGAGCTATTAATAGTCGGAGGGGTCATGGTGTCACTGCAGTGGTGTTTTATTATTGACACCCGCACGTACACACTCTCACGCACACACACATATACACACCTCCCAACGGGCTTTACGGTCTTCTGCTTTTATCCGCTCAGGTCTAAAAATAGCACAGAGATGCTGTGCAGGGCTAAAAGTGGATGTCACATTGCCGACATAAATATCATTGGATTTTAAAGACAGATGGGTTTTGGATGCACCAGAGTCTCACCTGATACTAAACCACTGAGACCAGTGACACGCATGAATGAACCAGTTACCAGCATCTACAGACACCTCGACGGCATCACTGCATTTATAGCATGTGTTGTGCTTTTGCTGTACGTACTTGAAACTTAAGAAAAGATAATGATCGCAGACATACTTGCTCCATACAATTTCCAGGCTCGTTGTATGATAATAATGATGATAATAATAGAAAAAATAATAATAAATGTCAACTTAATAGCACCTTTCAAACACAAAAGGCAGTTAAGTGTCTCATAAGGTGTGTATCTGTGTCTATGACTTGGGTCAATCACTACACTCAGCACTCACCAGAGACTCACCAGGTTCGCTGTCTTCTTTTTACCCTCTCTTCTTGTGTAGTAAAGTAACATTAGCCCTCCAGATCCAGTCAGCAGTACATAAAAACCCACAATGGAGGTCACCTCCACGGATCACTGCTGCAGTCAGGTTGATAAATCCACTTTTTAATCCCGACAGTTAAAAAGTAGTTTCAGAGCTCTCCTCCCTACTGTCAGAATCTGATGTGACTCGGGGTGTTTATTCCTCCAGAAGGTCTGGATCTGACTCTCTTCTTTAGAGAAAAATCTGCATTTTTTTTTTATTACCAAAAGTTAGATGAGTAGATCGATATTGCTCTCGTGTCTGTACACAAAATTTGAGGCTACAGCCAGCTGCCAGTGAGCTTAAACTTAAACTACACTCAATTCCTTTTGTTACATTTCTTCAATCTGGACGGACGTGGATGTAAACTGCAACCTCACTGGTATGCATTTCTCCAAACCGCTGTGCATCTTGGTCTTATTTTTTAATCTACAGACGTAATTTGTGGTGATACTTTCGTTGCCGTCTTTATCGCAGTAAAATACCACTTTTAACACCATACAACAGCATATAGAGAAAATCGCTCAGTAAATCTGGAGGACATTAAGGTAAAATACTAGTTGAAAAGGAAAAGCGCTCATTAAAATGTCTCTCCCTCTTTGTCTGCCAAGAAACTTTGTGACACATTTCATGTGCAAATCCAACAGGCCTCTTCCACCTCCACTCCCGAGTGCTTTCCCAGCAGAGCTGTGTATCACCCCCGCACACACTCACAACCAGACACATGACCCTAAGACAAATGAGCGCTGCAGTATAATTAGTCTATAGGGAGCAGTGATTAATGCACATAAAGCTTGTGATTAGGGAGCCCTGCTGTGAAGCCTGGCTGCACTCTGCATGAGGCTTGTAATGAGTGCAGGTGATCCTGTCCTATAGGCAGGTGTGTTGGAGTGTGTGTGTGTGTATGTGTGAGAAAGACAGAAAGAGATAAATGACTGGAAACAACATTTTAATTAGATATTAGTTGAAAAAGAGTTTAAGAGGATGTTTGGCCTTCCACTTTTGCGGACATGCTCATGCAAATCTTGTCCTCCTGAAGAAGAATGTCTTATGTTCCTCATGCCTCATCGCCTTATAGGACCTGAGGTGTTTTAAGTCGAAGAAGACCAACCGAGGCCTCCTGCAGGAAGGATGGATCGACACCCAGGAGCCCATCATGTGCTCCTACAAACTTGTCACAGTCAAGTTTGAAGTCTGGGGCCTGCAAACACGTGTGGAGCAGTTTGTGCACAAGGTATGAACAGAGAAGTTTTTGCGATTTTTCTTTGTGTGTGTATGTGTCTCAGAAGTAATCCTTTTCCCTACTCAGACAAACTTTTTGACCCGTGTAGATGGATGTCAGAGCCAGAGGCATTTCATTTTCTGCTCTTAAAACATGTGACAAACAACCAGTTGGCTGTGGACCAATGTTCCATAATCGCCCTCTACAATATCTGCCCCATTCGCTTGCTGCAGATTGCCTTGCACCACCTCCCTTTACCTGTGCTGCACAGTTTAAACTTCATATCTCCCGTTTCCCAAATCCCTTTCGCCGCTACAGCCTCTGTCCCTGGGGTGAACTGTCCCTGTCCTCTCCTTGCCAGAGGCACACACATACAGGCAGGATCATTACTCACTCAGTACCAGCGGGAGTGACTCATATTTATCACAGTCCTCCAGGGGTGAACGGAAACATTTACAACTTAAAAAATGTTATTAAAACTCTCGACAGCCGTCAAAGTTGACTCATTCTGATTCACATCCTCTCTCCTTGACTTCCTCCCTGCGTCCCCTCTCTTCATCTTTGTTCCTTCTGTGATCTCACCTCCTTTTCTTCCTTTTTTTTCTCTCTTTGTTTCTAATCCTGCTCAGGTGATTCGAGATGTCCTGCTTTTAGGACACAGGCAGGCCTTTGCCTGGGTGGATGAGTGGATTGGTAAGTTTATTAGAGATGGCTCATGAAACACAGGCATTTTTTTGTGTAAAGAAAGTGACTCATCTCAAGATTGCAGTTTGATATAGTGGCAAAGCCCTGATCATTTCTGTAGATTGCTCCAGGGACAAATGGATGTTTAGGCAGGCAGCCAATTTGAATGACTCCAATTCAAAGTATACCTCATAGAAATCATTACAAAACGATACAGCTAACTTTGTCTCACTCAGAAATTGAACAGTCCGATCAGTTTGTCAAGTGTAATCCCTCCATCCCAACAGACATGACCATGGAGGAAGTCAGGGAGTACGAGCGCGCCACACAAGAAGCCACCAACCTGAAGATTGGCACCTTCCCCCCTACCATCTCCATCTCAGAGACGCCCCTGCCATCCAGCGCCCGCAGCGGCCCTAACAGCGCCCCGTCCACCCCCCTCTCCACAGAAGCCCCCGAGTTCCTGTCAGTGCCAAAAGAGCGTCCCAGGAAGAAATCTGCCCCCGAGACCTTGACCCTGCCCGATCCGGGCCGCAGGGATTCAATCTTCAAACTGCCCAGCTTTTTCTCCTGGAACTCCAGTCCGCAGCCAGAATGAGAGCGGGGCTGTGCCACTGGTGAACCCCCTCGACCTGTGGATGAGTGGAGGATGCCTGCCCAGCACATCCCACAATTCCCCCCTCAGCTAGCTGAAGTGAAGGAGACTTTTCGCTGTCCAGCTGATTCCAGCCCCTTCAGCAGACTCGCCGGTGTTACAGCAAAGCCAACAGCTCCCAGACTGCCTTTACAGGTACAACCAGGCAGCCTGATCTCCACAGTTAAAAGTCCTGCGAGGTGTAAAGGTATAGCGCGTCCCATTGAGAGTTTAAGCAGCTGGAGGCTCCTCATTCTTGTCTCCTCGTCAGAAAACAGACAGCCAGCACCAATGCGTCAGACAGTTTGGAGTCCAATTAGTCAGATTGAGTGTAGCGTACAGTACATTCCTGAAAATGATTTATCCCACAGAGCATCACCTTACTTTCATCCAAGCTCAGGGTGTGTTGACAAGATATGTTGAGATTTAGTCACTGCACATGAACTTGTAGAGAATGTGTTTATATTTCTGCTTTACCTTTAAGCATCAGAGTCTCTGGCTTTGGTAACTGGACCTTGTGGTTTGACGTATCTATTTGTGTGGTTGCGGACTATTTTTGACAGATCCTTGTTGGCCACTGTATCAGTTGAGTATTATGGTTCTCACAGTAAGGTGTCAGGTAATTGTGTATTCTTGTATATACTGTATGAACATTATTTAACCAGTAAAATGTCAATACTTCTAAAAGAATATCATATCCAGTGATGACGCTGCTATGAAATTGCTATCGTGTATTTTAAAGGACAGGACGCTCGACCTTATTTAAGTGTTTGTTTATTATAGTGAGTTCTGTCAGCCTCGGTGTCTGTAAATTAATTCTGTAACTGCATGATTTTGACTCCAGAGGCTGCTTTTAAATATCTGTGAATTTAATGTTCTCTATGTTTTCTTTGTTATCTCGGCCTCATACTTGATGTTGTGTTTCAGCTGAGTTTTTACAGACCGGTCATGTGGTTTGCATGTTGTTTTGCTGCTTTGTGCATTTCAACTGTATTCATTTTTTAGTTATACCGTTGATGGGTTTTGTATTCAGTAAACGAAATTAAAACATGTTGCATCCATAATTGTATGAGCAGTCTTTGTTAATACCGTTTATTTGAATGGAATACACCAATGATCTAAAGTAGTTGAGAAGATGAGAGTATTTGTTGAAATGTAACATATATGAAGTGCTTTCAGATGTGTATCAAAGGCCTCAGACTAGTGTGAAGGATAAACACTCATGTTACCTCTTAAGTGAGTCCAGTCATCAAATTAGATGAGTGTGATGCCAACATTTAAGACAAAAGACACCTTTTTTTTTTTTTAAATATTTGAAAATTGCACACTTTTGCACTCTGATTTTTAACTACACCGCCCAACATCGTATTTACCGAAAAAGAATAAGACCTCAGGCTGTGTCGCATCAAATAATGTAATACTTTCCTGGAAATGCATTAATGCCAGAAAATGTAATAAAATTTGCACCCAACTTGATAGAAAATATAATAAAAACCCACTAATGCATAATTTAGTACTTTCATTTACACCCAATGTATAAATCACTCTAAAATTCTTACAACACAAAATGTGGAGCTCTGGACTGAAAATGAACAAAGTATTAAATTGTCCGTCAACATTATTACATTCTCGGTTTTGAACAAATACAAATGACCCACTTGAAAATGGGGATTTCCAATAATGTAGTTTATCAGTCAGGACATTTTATTAAATTACTGGGTTTATAACATTTTCAATCAAGTTAAGTTCAAATTAAATTACATGTTCAGGATATTAAGTTTTAAGTTTTTCAGAATAGAAGCACTATCCGTACCACACTTCAAAATTAACTACATACTTTGGTTTTTGCACAAAAGGAAATAATTAAGTGGCAAAGCTCAAACATTCACTCAGAACAGGCATTTCTGTGGTCAATGTCCTAATTATAAAAATTAAATGGTAGGCACTAAAAGTGAGCTATACTACTGCAAGGTCAACTAAGTACTGTATGACTGTATCACCACACACGGTGGCATTAATCCAGGGGCTGCTGTTTATGATTCACAACCATTCAGGTATCCTCTTGTCAAAGCACCACTCGGAACTCAGTGTTTAGAAACTTATATTTTATTATAAAACAACGACCTTAGAGTTTCAGTGTTGGACAGACATGTAGGAGCAACCTGAGCCACTTAAGAGTTTCACTTAGCAGGACAAGCTAAACTCTCAGTTAGCCGTTCATTTGGCCTGTAGTCAAAGGGATGATATTTTGCCCACCGCAGTATATAATAAAATAAATATCACACTGTGCATGTTTTTTGTCTACACACATACAACCAGACGATCAAAGGACATTTTGCTGAACAATCCTCTTCAATGTAATTTACATTTACATTTACATTTAGGGCGTTTAGCAGACGCTTTTGTCCAAAGCGACTTACAATAAGTACATTTGTAATTAATTGAAATATGAGTCAACAATGGCAAAGTTATGATTCGTTAATGAAAGTCAGAGCTTAAAATGTGCAAAGTTCAGTTTGAACATTAAATGTTATGACTTGTATCTTTTAAAAGCAAACATCAGTAACCCTTTGAAACCCACACTAAAATATTAAATATATTTATTTTAAAGCCAAAGCTCACAACATACAACACAAGGTGTGATGATAGCACAAAGACAAATAAAAAAAATGAGGTTAAGTTTTCCCAGCCTTATATGTAAACACCACCACCCATCATCGACCCAGTTGATAAATATGTCAAGTGCAAGCAAAGAACAAGGCGAGAGTCTGTTTCTGAAGTGCGTGATCATTATTATTTGTGTCCCTTCATTATCTTTCCCCGAGGTCTTTGGTGAGGCCGTTTGCTCTCCGTTCCTCCCTGAGGTTATGTATGGCATTCAGGAAAAATTCATACCAAAAAAAGGTGAAGCCTGTTGACAATGCAGCCTTCACAAGGCTGGGTGAGAGGCCTTTGAAGAAGCCTCGGACGCCCTCCTCTTTGGCTATTTGAACCGCACAGTCCAGCAGGCCTCTATAACACCGCACCTGAATGAGAGACACAGGAGAGAGTGCTTACAGACTCACAATAAGTGCTCCAAAGTGTGACACATGATGTAGATGAACTTACCTGTCCAAAGTGAGCTCTTGCTGCCTCGAAGCCCCCCACCTGCAGTCTCTTCTTGAAGAGGTCAAAGGGGTATGTGATTGTTTTGCTGATCATTCCCGCTCCACTGCCACAAACTAAGCTCCTCAGGTTTCCTTGAAGGGGGACATAAGAAGACTTCAAACTGTTAACACTTCACATGTGTGTGTGTGTGTGTGTGTGATGGTGTAATAAATGTAATGGGCAGGACAATGAGTTTGATTTCCGCTGACCTCCTGAGTTTCCAGCTGTGGATGGTGGAGCCAGCAGGTTTTTAAAGATGTTGTAGGTGAAGAACTGCAGCCCGGCGTAGGGAAACACTGCCATCAGTGTTGGAGAAAGGCCGCGGTAAAATGTCAGTACTCCCTCTGAGCGGCACATTGTTGACACAGCATGCCGCAGGCTGCTGTACACCTGAGAAGACAGATGAGGAATAATACAGGGTTTAGGCAGGGTTCATAAGGTTGAATGCCAGCCAAAGTAAGGTAATTAGTGTGAACGCTGATTCAAAAAGCAAACATTTATGCTTCTATCACACCTTTTTAGACCTGTTATGCTTTTTAAAATACCAAGCTTTTTTCAGCTTGTTGAGTGATTTCAGGTAACTCATTTCAGCTTCCAGCTCTGAGAGTATTACGATTACCTCGCAGGTTGTCTAGCAATGCATTTCATCACTTACCTTCTTAAGACTAATGTAGTTTGACTTCCAGATTTTTCATCAGTCTAGTGCAATGCATTTTATTTTTTTATGATATTTTAGACAATTCATTTCACATGTTGCATTTCAAGCAATGCTAGGGTTCACAGAAAATACATTTTCCTGCAATATCCCATTTTTTTCAGTACTTCCCTGCAGTAAATAACATTTCCTAATGATATAATCAAATTAATTAAGGAGGTGAAACAGATGGATGGATTAACCAATCAAAACCTGATGCATTTAAGTAAGTTTATTCAAGTTATTCAAGGCATTTGCTAGCATCAATTTCATTGTCGACTAATCTGACGATTGCGATCTCATTTACAAGATTGGTGTATAAAATGTCAGAAATGTGTGAAAAATAGTTAGCGACTAGCATCTAATCATTCATTGTTGCAGCTCTACAGAGCTAAAAGAGAAAGTATTTGTCACATATTCACTGTCTTTTGTAAATAAGAATAAAAAGACTTTATATACTTTCTAAGGCCATTTTTCAGAAAATTAAATGCCATGCTTTTTCAGCCTTTAGGACCTGCAGATACCGTGTAATAAGCATCAGAGGACAACTACATTTTGAAGCCTATTAAAATTTGCAACAAAATAAATGATCATTACAAAAAAGAAGCAAATTGAAATCAATTAGGCTTCTGAAGACAAATATTCTTTGAGTTGCTTTGTTGTTTTTAGCATTACTTTCCTTAGATGGATAAAACTTAAAACTGGGGATGCTATTGGCTGCTGTCGTCATTAGTTTGATTTCGACTGACATCCTGAGTTTCCATCTGTTTGACCCCTGCCACATTCACAGTGTGTTAAATTTCTATCTAATCACAGGCTGACAGCTTTTCAACAACATCAACCCATCCAATCAATAAAACAACTAGAAGAAGAACAATGACTATGAGTTGACTTAAGAAATTCCCGACAATAAGTTCTGAAAAAAAAAACCTCTCTGACAGCTACAGTTTATCAGCAGTGACGTGTGCTACCTTGGGCTCTCCCTGAGCTGCAAAGCGTGTCCGCAGTGTGTCCAGAGGCTGGCAGACTACTGTGGCAGAGCAGGCAGCCAAACCGCCACACACAAAGTGAACTCCTGCTGTCTGGCTGTCATACGACGTCGTCTCATGGACCATCTCAGTCAGAAGCTCAAAACTGGCAAACTGCAAAGTGAACATACACAATTAAAGTAAACGTTGCTAATACAGGTGAGATAGTTTTGCGAAGTTTACTTGTTTATGTGAGGATGCAGTTTATGGTTTTAGAGGTTCTACCTGGACGGCCCCATAGCAGATGGAGAGAAGCTGTGCAGGGATGTGGCCTTTCCAGAAAGCAGAGAGTCCCTCCTCTGAATGAATGCGGTGGGAGGCCTGAAATAACCCCCAGTACTTCCCCTCCGGCCTCTGTGAAGACACAGGTTCAATCTGAAGCTGTGGGGATAAAAAGGTAGACAAAATTAATAGCATATTTAATTTAATGTAATGAAATGTGCCAAGAGAGTGGCAGCCAAATCAACAACGGATGATAAATGTGCTTTAACACGACATCATTACGTTGTGTGACACTGACTTTAATATACTAGCTTCAGTATCTTAATGTAAAGTTTATTTCATAGTTTGAAAGGTGAAAATATTGAATAATCCTAAATAAAAAAGGCTTTCAGTCAAACATATACAAAAACAAAACAAGTCCACAGAATGTAAACAAATACATCATTACCTGAAATCTAATTTTGAGCACGTCAAGGGGGCTGATGAGGGCTCGGGTGACCATCCCAGCAGCTGACCCAGCCAGGGCTGCCTCCTCTGGGGAGAGGGGTGCACCATGAGCCCCGGGGTCATAGCCCACCATGTCTCCACTGCCTCAGATTTCTGTTAACACTGCAAACACAGATTATGATTGGTTTGTGTTTTGTAATATTAGCTCAATCAAAAGAAAACTTAAATCAATTTGTTGGAAAATATCATACATCCATATAAAACAGATCATATGCTACATATTCTCCACTAGCCAAAAGCTCTGGCATCCTTCCTTCTCAGACAGTGTGAGCTGTGTGATTTGAGAGAAGTGAAAAGTGAGCCAAGATTTCCGTTATATCATACTGCATACTGTGATGATTTATTTTTCTTGCGCTTTTCGACTTTTTTTTTTTTTTTTTTTTTTAATGTAGAAAGCAGCATGTTGGATGTGACTACCCAGAAGTTTTATCCATGTCACAATAATAACTGATTTATATAAATTTTTCCTGTGAAAGGCTAGTCAGCTAACAAGTCAGTGGCACATCTCCCTTCGTGGGACATTTTAGATACCGTACCTTAAAATATTCTCAGAGTATAAATATATAGACAGAACTGTCGAGAGTATAATATCATTTAGTATTAATACCAACAACACGTGTATGATACCAGGTACAGTAACAGTCACAACAGGTAGAGGACATGCAGTGGGACCTTGGGACTAGCCTAGCTGACAACATAATAGCATTTTACTTTGTACCGAGACACAGGGCTACAGTTAGACGGACACTTACCTTATAGTAAGTCCTTCATAAAAACAGACAACAGCTACAGTAAGCTCGAAAATCCTGACAAGGAAAATCCAATGCTAACAGGACAAAAATTGGATTCCATCTCTCGCCCAAAAATTGCTAATATTACTTCCGGGTCAGTACTCCACCTATCAAAGCAGAAATAACGCAGCAAGAGGCATCACTCCCTCATTGGAACACACCGGAAATAACACAACCACGAAAGCTCTAGTTTCCCTCGTGGTCCCGTTATTTTTTGGTGAAATGGAGAGAGGCAGGGAGTCATCTTGCCGTGATCGTTCAGCTTTGAAAGGCTGTGTCTAGCGTAAGCTACCAAGTGGGATGACCAGCTTAGATGTGAAGAATTAGCGCAAATTTAAGGTACATTTTTGCATATTACTTTCGAAATGTAAGTAATTGATTTAATCGCAGTCCTTCCCGCCAACCCGATATGCAGTTAACGTTTGCCCGTTTTCTTTCTTTTGGCGAGAGGTTGTAAGGTAAATGTAGGTTAATTAGTTAACGCTAGGTAACTTATACAACTTGACGCTAACTGGTCTTAACGTTTACGCTAACGTTTAACGGTTCCCGCAGTAGAGCAGATGCACACAAACTAGCTTGTGTTCATTTAAGACGAGTAAACATTAGCTGTTAGTAACAGTGAAACTGCTGGCGTTACATTTACTCTCGTTACCCAGCGATAAATCAAAATAACGTTACCCAAGTTGGCGTTTAGCTAATGTCAGATGCAACGTTCATGCTAATGTTAACAAACATGTAGCGTGAGCAACTTGTGTGTGGCTAATATGTAGGTGTTACTACGTTACGAATCAGAAGACTACTTTGTTCTTGTGTTGTGTGTTATCTGTTGATTTGGGGTGTCAGCTGACCCTTTGGTTGACCTGAGTTTGCCCGTGTAATCCCTCCTATCCCCCAGTGAATGAAGGGTGGGGAGCGGCCAGTTTGATGACAGCACAGCAGGATTTTTGTGGTTATTGTTGTCGCACAAATTGTTCAGTGCTCTCTGTCTGTGATGTATTTTGTGCCCAGCAGGCTTGAAGCAGAACCTCAAACAGTTTGTGAAAAGCTTGCATTTCTTTTGAAAACACCTGTTACACTTTGACCACCTTATAATGCAAAACGTGTTGTCTGATGTTCACAGTGTGACAGCTCTCAGGTGTAATTTGGTGTCTATAATGGAAAACTCTACCGACGACTACAAGATCCAGTCATTTGACCTGGACACGCAGATGTTGCTGAAAACAGCATTGAAAGGTTAGCATGTCACTGTAGTCTTATCACTCGTTTACAGGAATTTCACTGTCACCGCGTGTTGCAAACATCTCCAATACTTTTCCAAATCTTACCTGCATAGACATGTTGCTGCATCGTAATTGATAAATGACCATTCAGCATCCACTGTGTGAATGGCAACCATCTTAAACTATTTTTTTGTGAATGCATTTTTGTGTCTTTCAGATCCGAGTTCAGTGAACCTAGAGAAGGTATCCAATATCATCATGGATCAGTCTTTAAAGGACCAAGTGTTCAGCAAAGAAGCGGGACGCATCTGCTACACCATTGTGCAGGTCTGTACCGGTGTCCATCACCATTTAACAGTCCATGTTAGTCTGTTAGATCAACAGGCTGAACACCATCGAAGCAGAGGGATTTAAGAAACCAGAGCCGGGCTTAAACATCTGATTGAGTGTCTTCAACCAAATTCTTAATCCTCTTACCTTATTAATGCCTAACTGGTAGTTTACACTCGAGCAACGGGAAGCTCTTAAGCCAGCTTACCCACACCACTGTGTTTCCTGACTTTTTGTACACACTCCATCACCCCTTGCAGGCCGAGGCCAAGCAAGGCAATGGAAGTGTGTTCCGGAGGAACTTGTTAAACCGGCTCCAGCAGGAGTTCAAGGACCGTGAGGAGACAAGGAGGCGCTCGCTGCAGGAGTGGGTCTGCTACGTCACATTCATCTGCAACGTCTTCGACTACCTCAAAGTAAGTCAATGATGATTCCCATCAAGATATTTCAAACATCATCAGGTTATCATAACGTCTTAATCATGAATACAGAGCAGCATTGTTAAAGCATTGAATAGATTTTCTTTAAGCTGTCACCTTGAGATATCTTTGATTGCATCTAGTGTTCAGTGTCACAAATGTAAATCTCCAAAAACTTCTGCCGAACACTAAAACTCTACATGTGCCTCATGAGATGCTGTCTAAATGCAACATCTTGAATGTGTGCTGATCGAAGTGTTTAGTATGTCAATGGTGGGAAAAGGAGACAGGAACGTGTGGCCCAGTTCACTTTCACATCCACTGGAGCTTGACTCAGGTTTCACCCTTGATAATGGCCCTCATTGTTTTGCACAGCTCGACTCCTTTATGGAGACAATCTATTCTCATTTTTCACTTGAATTATAGTCGAGGGTTTAACATGGGTGTCTTGATAAAAGTTTTAGTCTTGCACTCTCTGTTCATGTCTTCACCTTTAGGTTAACAACATGCCTATGGTGGCCCTGGTCCATCCTGTGTTTGACTGTCTGATAAGGCTGGCCCAACCAGATGCTCTAATGAATGAAGAGGAGGTAACGAAAGAATGTAGAGTTATTTCACCTTTTTGTTCTTTTATTAAAGTAGATATTTTGACTTGTTTCCACATGGTTTATTTATTTATTGTATATTGATGTTATAAGGAACATCCTTTTGTTGAAGTCAATTTCTTAGACTTACCTGTCATGAATGGTCCTTATTCGAGATTGAATACTTTTCAAGAAAACACACACTTAACAGAGTTTATGTTTCGTGTCTTCTACTCTGTAAGTCACTGACCTCTCCTCCACCTCCCTCTGCAGGTGGACTGCCTGGTGCTGCAGCTGCATCGCATCGGAGAGCAGCTGGAGAAGGTGAACAACCAGCGGATGGACGAGCTGTTCTTCCTGCTGCGGGATGGATTCCTGCTCCAGGAGGGCCTCACCTCCATGGCCCGTCTGCTGCTGCTGGAGATCCTGGAGTTCAGGGCTGGCGGCTGGATGCTCAGCAGCACCGCCCACAAGTACTACTACAGTGAAATTGCTGACTAGGATCATTGAAAGGACAAGGGTGCTGAGCAGCTGTTTCACAGGTGTGGTAGCCAGCCTTCAAGCACCTTGGATACCTCTCCTTAGTCACCACTGATTATAAAACCAGCAACATCCTCCGGGAAATCAGTAGAGGGTTTTCGTGCAGATTGCGGTTCATAAACTGTAAAAAGACTTTCATTTTGCTGGAGAGTTCCCTGCGTTTGATAATATTACTGAGACATGGTGCCGTGGATGTGGAACGTGCAATAGTTCACCAGGAGTTGAAGTTAAGTTAACGAGGTTTTGCCACATTCAGGTACACTTTGTTTAAAGTTTGATTACAGCTGAAGAAGCTCAAGATATTTTTTATGTTGTTTTTTTATCTTACAGGCATTCCTGTTTTGAGAAAACATTTCAAAGTCCAACTTATTTTTACCAAATCCAAAGGACTTGGAACAGACATTCCGGTCAGATGCAAGCTGATTTGGTCTCTGCTTTACCTTTTATTGTTGTGTGACCAACACTTTAATTTAACTTAAAATCAATATTTTACTTATTTAGTTTAATATTTTAGAATATTTTTATTTGTAGAATTGAAATTTTACTAAAGAATGGAGATGCAGTTCAGAGGAATTTTCTGCCTAATTTGTCCTGTAGGATTCCTGTGTTACTGTGTTTCATTACATTTCGTTATGAGGCTGTTTAGTCAGATAAAGCATTGTGTCTTAATTCAGGGATCTTCTTTTAATTTTTTATTTTGTTACAGCTCAACTTACAACTACAACTCAAAAGATTGGTTACAGTTCATATTTAAAATGTGTTTCTACAGAAACTTGTTACACAAGTCGTGCCAACATAACAAGAACAGCATCATCCGATACAGGAGAATTGATAAAGCCTAAGTTCTTAATTTGTAGTAGAGGTGCTAGAGGGCAGTGGTGGAAGAAGTACTCTGAATCATTTACTTCAGTACAACTATTATCTATACTAGTTAAAGTCCTACATTAGAAAATTGGAAAAAGTACCGAAATTAGAAGTACCACCTTGGATCAATGAAGCTGCATTTTAATTCAATATTATTTATTTGTTGTTCATATTTTGTATTATAATCTGAATCTGCAAAGTAGTTTGTAACTAAAGCTAAAGTAAAAAGCACCTTATACTAATATAAAGTAGCAGCAAATGAAAATACTTGTGAAGTAACTCAAAATTGTACTGAAGAACAGTACTTGAGTAAATGTGATTAGTTACTTTCAGCCACTGCTGGTATTTTTCCTCCTCTCACATACTGTATATGCAGGTCAGTTATGAGTATAAAGCTAGTAAATGAGTATTTTACCTTTTGAATTAGACTCCCACCTGCACGAGCCACAAACACTGGCTGAGCTCAGTTTTAAGTTTGCATCTGCTGCGACCTTTGTTGATACTCAGTGACGGCTTTATGGTCTTCAGCCAAAGCTGTGCCTTGGAATCAGACAGACACAAACGTACTGTAGGACAAATGTGGTGGAAAATATAACATCTCTGTCGTCATGTTTTAAAAGCTGCACCTGTAATGATATGTAAATAAGTTAATCCCAATATAAAATTTGGCTTGCAGAGCAGTCAGACAAATCAGCTTTGATCAGTTCAGAGACAGAATCCTCAGTGTTTGGAATGAAAGCCCGGCCACTGTGGGGATCTCTAGTTGTGTTTGAAGATTTGTGGGCAAGCTTTATTACTTGTCACCACATTCAAAGCAAGTTGATAAATAATTAAATTGAAACTGATTTTAAAGAGTTAGATAAGGAGTAACTAAGTTTGAATGCTGTAGACACTAATGGTCCCTAAAGGACACAATACTGACTGACTGCAATATATGTTTATATATTTTATTACACTGTTGCAACATTTTTACATCACTCAATTCCATTTTTTTTATGGTTGGGTTGTACATTTAATGCAGATTTATTTGTTCTAATAAATCTTGGACGTTTTCATTAATTTGGTATAATGTGTTTATTGGATGTGAAATAACAATACAGTAGTGCACCACTGCTTATTGAACTGAATGCAATTTGTCAATAATATGGAAGCTCATTTCCACCAACGTGCTCAAAGGAAATAATCCTGCTAGTCATTAAAATGAGAAACTCAAAATAAAGTGAAGCTTTCTCCAAATAATAACTTAAAATCTTAAAATAATGACGAGGAAGTCATCTCTGTATACTTTTTTTTTTTTAAGGGCCAGATTTGAAAAAAAAAAGTGAATTGCAAGAAACTGGACTTTTACATTCCCTATGTCTGACCTGTGGAGCTCAGAATTTAAATGTGTTGAACAATCTACTTTTAATTTATTCTCTTTGCATTGCTTGTTGTTTTCACAATTGAAAAGAGTACTCTATAAAAGTACAGGAAAAAAGGAAGCCCTGAGCATGCTGCATCCACTGGCTACGTGCCACCACCACACTGCAGGCAGAAATAAAATAGCCCTGTTCTTTAAACATACTGCACGTTATTTGGTTTAAGCTACTAAAAAACATGTATAGGTGCTCTAGTGGCTTTTATGCATATGCTGCAAAGTCCGACCCATAACCCAATAATAAGTATGACAAGAAAAACTGAACGCTGAAAGCTTGGGAAACATAGAATTGCGCCACTCCACTATAATTTCTCAGTGTCATATTCAGGCTGTCGTCACACTGCTAGGTTGAATCGGCTCCAGGAAGTTGTTCCACAGGAATCGACACTCGTCCTGTTAAAACGAGAAAAAGAACAATTATTTATCACAGTGGCAAATGTATAACACAACTGCATTTAATTACATTTATAATCAATTAACTTTAAAGTGTCTTATGTCCTCACCTTGGTATTGAGTGAAGTATGCAGCAGACTTTCTCTTGTAGTAGATGAATCCAGAGCTCACAATGACAAAACCAATCATCAGACCACACAGTCCCACAGCTATTTTAATCCGCTCTGCTGCAGGAAGGGAGGGGTCTGAAAGTGTGAGGAAAAAGATCATTTATACATCTGAAATATTCTTATCCTACGTACAGTTTGCATCACAGTGGCAACACCAACCCCAGACATGAAGCGCTGGTTCAATGAGGGAGAGGTGTTCCACCATGCAGGTAATTTTTTCCCCTGTAGTCGGTTGGTGCTCCAGGTAGGAGTGAATCTGGTAGTACCAATCCCCGTCAGACATCGCTTCAGAAAAACTGACGGCTGACGTCACTTCCTGGCCGTTACGCAACCACGTCAGTCGTATTTGTTTTGGATAGAAGTTATAGGCGCTGCACACAAGCACAGACGGGTGCTTCAGTGAGTTCAGCTTGACGGTGGGTACAGCTGTTAGGTTACCTGGAAAAAAAGTTGATGTTTCATATTTTCTATTAGGAAAAAAAACACAAGCACAGCATTTGTGTTTCTAGACAAGATGAGTATGTTGTGAATTACTGCACATTTCTGAATCAGTTGTCCTGTGCTACAATAGTGTTGAGGGAAGTATTGTATTGTAAATACTCAAATTCTCACCCTTTTTATTACAGATATCTTCGATATCGTTACTATTAACTTTAAAAAAATGGCTCAATTCCATTGACTGTCCCAGTAAGCCATGTCAGTGGGTGAGCATGTAGCCATCATGAACTGTGCTTTTCCTGCTTTTATAAGGCCAAATGTCGCCTCTTTGCATGTGAGCAGTTCAAATCTATACAGTACAATAAATACTGATTTAAAGTAATCTTAAGAAAACATTTACTGACCTAATAGTTGGAGATGGTCTGTAGAGTCTGTACACAATATTCTCTTTTCAAGAGCTCTGTCTCGGACATTATCTGGATTGCCGTTCCAACTTTCTGCCAATTCACTTGAATAGCTTGAGAATCCTGTCCAGTTCCCTCTTGTGCTGTTGTACTGCACCAGTAATTTCTTGTTAAAATGATATGTAAGAATATACTCGTTGTCTTTCAAACCTGGACCCTTGAACGTACAACATGCTGAGCTCTGAAAATAATCTTCGTCTGTGAAAACTGTCATAAAATGAGAAAAATAAATTACCATTAAATGAATTAATATAACAATCACAGACTTTATTGATGCATTCAATTAGGAGAGCAAAACAACTCACCTGGACTGAAAAGAGAGAACATCAAACAAAACAGGAAGTTAAAAATGTGCATGTTTTCCAAAGAGTTGCAACTACGAGAACAAAGCTCCTCTTGTGTTCACAGATACACAGAATGTCCCCGCCCTTTTGTTGAAAGTCACACGCACGAACACCACATACAGAAAAAAAAAGGCACAAGTGAGAAATAAAAATAAAGAGAAAATACTGTGGGCAGTGGGTATCGCTTGATTCAAAGCATCCATATGAAGTGTGACAAAGTTCAAAACTTTTTGGGAAAATTAAACGATCCATACATCAATTCAGTGACAACACGATCATTAAAAGATTGACAAATAAACTCATGAATGTGTCATTTTTGTTGCTGTTTTAGATGCAAAAGAAAGCCGTACTTACTTTGTGCATAGACGCAAACTGCTCCTGAGAAAATAGGAAGAGTTTGGAAGTACATCTCTTTCAGTCTGCATGTATTTAAGTGAGCTGTCACATCTCTTGGTTTTCAGTGAGAAGTGAGACAACTCAAGCCTGACTGTGTTCAACGCAACCTTTCCTCATACCTAAAAAATTACATCAACCAATCACATCAGTCTAAAAGAAAACATGATGCTTTTTGATTGTTTCTTCTTTGCTTTGTCATCTCTTCACATCCTCATAGTTTTACACGTCATCTGTTTGGTAGGTTGATATCATATATTTTATATGAAATCAGAGCAGTTTCCTCCTTCAGAACAGAGGAAAGTCCCATGAAGATCAAATGTTGCCCTTTACTCTCCAGCTCCTGATGTGAAAGTATACTAATGAGCATGTAATGGGAACGTGATATGTCACGTCTGGTACACGTCAACCTTGGACGTATGTGTGGTTTGCATAAAAGGTTAATTGCTATCATAATATCCTGGTGACTGGTCTGTAATTCCATTTCCCCTTTGACACAGGAGAAGAATGTACAGTATGGGTGTAGCTCGGAGAGGAGAACTAAAACAAGAGCCTTGTCAGGAATTATTTCATATTTCTAAAGCTGTTTGCATGCCCTGTCCTGCTCACAGTACACTAACAAACACACTTACAAGGTTCAAACATAAACAATCAATGAATCTTCATCAGTAGCGCTCAGAATTTCATTAGGTAGAAAATGGGTGCTTATTGAATTTAAGTGCTGATGGAAGTGGAGATGAAATTGACAGATTGGGAGGATCTGACTGTGGATTTTCTTCACTAAAGAATAAGACGAGTCTAAACAGATATTTACAGATAAAAGTTCCATAAAAACAAAAAAATTTAATTCTGAACCTCACTAATTTCTAAACCCTGGTTCAGCCCTGACACAACAACGAAATACTGCAATATATTTTTATATATTTATTACACTGTTGCATTTTTACATTACTCAATTCCATTTTTTATGGTTGGGTTGTGCATTTAATGCAGATTTATTTGTTCTGATAAATCTTGGCCATTTTTGAATAACCCAGTATTATGTGTTTATTGGATGTGAATTAACAATAGAATTGTACATGACTGTTTATTGAACAGCTTTTTGTCAACAATATGGAAGCCCATTTCCACCAATGTAATGAAAAGATCCCGTTTGTCCCTATAATGAAACTCTCCAAAATGAGTTCATATCTCAAAACAAATTGAAGCTTTCTCTAAATAATAACTTAGTATCTTATAAATAATATAAATATATCAGTACCACCAGTCATTATTACTAACATTGAGATACTAACTAAATCTTTTTAAAATACTAAGTCATTATTTTGAGAAAACTTACTATGTTGAGATAGTTTCTCATTTAATGACTTGAAAAATCACATCCATCACATTGGTGGAAATCCATACAATACAAAGAATCCATGTTACCCTTTCATATTTCACTGTTGTCCTACAACACTTTTTACATTGTAGTCCTTTCACCATAGGATTTTCATGGCATTCACTTATTTACAATAGGGCTTTGAGCAAAAACAACAAAACGTGTCACTGAATTGACCTGTGGCCAACGCGTCTGTCCAGTCTGTGAGTCTGAAGGAACATTTGCATTGACAGCGTTTCAGTCCTGAGCGGTTTCTTTCTACCACCAGCGGTAGTGAGCGTACGCTCTGTTGGCTTCGGCCATCTTGTGTAACTCATGCTTCTTCTTGATGACGTTGCCCTCCTTGACTGAGGCTGCCAACAGTTCCTGGGAAAGTTTTTCATACATGTGTGTGCGTCTGTGTTTGTTGTCCCTGCACTCTGTGATCATCCATTTCATGGCGAGGAAGCGGCGTCGGTTGTCCGTGAGAGGGATGGGCACCTTGGAGATCAAACAGAATATAATTAGACTTTATGTTTTTTTGGCACAAGAACAAGAGCAAAAGATTATTGTTCTGCCTCATCACTGACCTGGTAGAACTTTCCACCTTTCTGTATGCTGGCCAGCCCAACAACAGGCTTACAGTTCTCCATAGCCTGGTGGAAAATAAAGTAGGGGTTACACTCGATGTCTTCCTTCTTCCCTTCTGGAGCTTTGTGGTATTTCTCCACCTGTTTCCTCTTTATGTTCTCCAGGGTCTGAAAGCAGAAAGAAAAAATGTGGTCATTCACATTGGGCCAACAGCACATCTTCAAGCTTGAGAACAGGGGTCGCTTTTTTTTTTTTTTTTTTACCTGTGCCATGATCTCTCTAGCCAGCACCTTGTTTCCATCTTTCATCATCATGTTGACGAATTTACTGAAAAGCAAAGACAAAAGTGATCACCTTAGACGAGCTCTCAGATGGACAGCTTTTACAAAACAACTGACATCTTCCTGCAGTGAGCTGGGGTGTGTGTTCTACCTGAGGACTGGGTCATCAAAAAGAGAGCTGGTAACTCCACTGGTGGCAGCTTTGATGGGTCGGTGTGCTTTGAGCTCCCGCTGCTCCTGCTCCTCAGCACTCAGCTCTGCCTCTGGTCTACTGTAGGCCTCCTTTCTGACCTCTGGCTCCAGATAGTAAGGGTTGTACCTCTTCCATCTCACCAGGAACACTCTGCAAACAAAGGACACATGACATGAGTTTTTGATTTAAAGACCCACGGGCTATGAATTGTCAAATTTGTAAAATAAATAAATAAATAAAAAAGTCATCATTAAATTAAATGTATTTGACGTGTGGACGGTTCCCTAAACAGAACAGGCATTTTGATGAGCATGTTTAATATTTTCTGACATTTTTAAGAGCAAATGATTAGTTATTTGATTGGGAAATTATTCAGGGGATTTCTGGACAAAATAATCGCCAAATTCATCAATAACTCATTTAATGTTGGCAAATCCAAAAAAAATTAAACATATTAGTTTATCAACAGATACTTTTTTTGCCAATAAATCTTGGTCTCCGTTGCTGTTTTTTCTCCGTTTTAAATTAATGTAAAATGAATAACAGGGCTTTGGACTGTAGGTCGAACAAAACAAGAAAGTCTGAAGACATCCTGTTGAGCTTTGGGAAGTTTTTTTTACTGTTTTCTGGCGCTTTATAAATTGAACGATTAAATAAACGGTGTGACAATGTCATAACTTTAAACACTTTATAACGTATATTATCAATTGGGCTGATTTTAAAAAGATCGACACTAATGACGGTAGCGGATTAGTAATGAAAAAAACGTGTTTTTTGCAGCCTTGCTATTGTGACTGGATATTCATGTTGGCTGGTGTTCAGCGTTAGAGCTAGTTCGCTTTGCAACCACGTAAATTAAATTAATAGTTTGATTCTGAGTTGAACAAAAATGCACCTCTAGCACAGCCCGATGTAACAGACAGCTAACACCGCACGTTAATAGTTTGTGTCTTCATAAAGATAATAATTACCTTGGTGTCCAAGGTTTTAATAATCCTGAGATGGAGGCAGCCATCTTGAAAATGTGACTGTCAGTCAGGACCCCAGAATAGTAGCTCCTGCAGATGCCTTTGGGGGAAAAAAGCACAAATTGAAACAAGCGTTTAATTCAGCACTTTTAATTTCAATAACAAATTAAATTGTGTTTTTTTACAATAGTAAATACCGTGTGTGGGTTTTGTTTTTGTTTTTTTCTCAAAATAATTCGGAGCACTTTTTTTTACGCTAACGCGCACACTGGTGACATCACGCGATGTTTTTAGTGCTATGGCGTACCAGGAAGGGGAGTCGCTTGAATCTTGGCTCAGTGAGTGATTAATCCCGTTTTATGAATTAAATAATGTGATAATTAGCTAGATATAGTGGTCTGGGTGGCAGGGCAGTAAATCCGTCAGTACAGAAGCTGTCAGTGCGACTGATCGCCGCTTTTCAGCTGATTCATAGAGGGTCCTGGTTGACAGTCTGCTGTCTGCATCATTAGCAGGATGGGTGGAGAGCTTTAATATACACTGTCTGGGTCACAGTTACCAGTGACAGCTCAGTGTGTGCAGTGATTGTTTAGGCTCTACAGATAGCTGTCCATGTGCACAGATTCATACGTGCTGCTGGTGGACAGAAAACAGATTGTGATTGATGAATGAGCAGCACTGTCAACACAATGAACACTTCACCAGCAGTGGTGGAATGTAACTAAGTACATTTACTCAAGTACTGTACTTACATTTGTACTTTACTTGAGTTTTTCCATTGTGTGCCACTTTCTACTTGTACTCGGCTATTTGTCAGAGGGAAGTATTGTACCTTGTACTTCACTACAGTCATCTGACAGCTTTAGTCACTACTTACTTTACAGATTTTTACATACAAATCATATAGAGTTTATTAAATGGGATGTTCTGAAGTGCTGCTTTTACTTTAAATTATTTAAATAACTTCATTAATCAGTAATTCTGAGGTCTGGACTGTGTCACGTTGGGTAATTGTGACTTAGTGTTGTCATAAATATTGAAATATTGATACACTTCGATTTTAAATATTTGAAATGGTTTCAATACTCATTTTTTGCAGTATCGTTACACCAGTAACAGCTGCGTTTTGTCGCTTTTCTATCCACCAGTGTGTTGACACATGCAGCACTCTGGTGCCCACATAGCCCCATCTTCTCCAGATGTAAATGAACTTGGATGCTGTTGTTGTCAACACACAGTAGACTACACATGCCTTGTTATATTTATCTTTTTATAGCAATCTGAAGTTTTATTCCCTCAATGTTGTGTCGGCTTTACCCTGTGGTTTCGAACATGGTACTGAATATTCACTTTAGATATTGTACTGAAGATAAAATTTCAGTATCGTGACAGCTCTGTTGTGACGACATTTCAACATTTTTACACACCAAATAATTGACAAAATAGTTCCACCTCAACTAACTTCAACAGCGTAATATTAATCTAATAGCATATAATGCAAACACAAGGGAAATGTTTCTGCATTGAGTATTTTAACTTTTAAAGGAGACATATTCCGCTCATTTTCAGGTTCATAATATTATTTTGGGTCATACTAGCATATATTTTCATGCTTTAATGCTCAAAAAACACATCAGTTTTCTCATACTGTCCAGTGCTGCAGCACTGTATTCCCCCTCTGTCTAAAACACTGCTCTCTCTTTAAGGCTGTGAATATAGGCATAAATTATGCAAATGTGTGACATGGTGACACAGTGATCAAGAAGTCGTGGAATTAGAGGCAGGACTGCTGACGAGGCATTTCGGGCACCTCAGGGCCATGTTTTCTCTGGGAGAGAGGAGCTCCTGTGGACGCAGACTTTCATGATCTTTTACATGCACAAGAACCTGTAAAACACAATGAAGAAAAGGAAAACAACAGCAATCAAAAATATGTCTCTTTTAATACTTTAACTTATCCGGATTATACTTACATACTTCACTTAAGTAACATTTTCCATGCAGGACTTCTAATTGATACTGAGTATTTTTACAGTGTGGGATTAGTACTTTCACTTAAGTAAAGATTCTGAGTACTTCCTCCACCATGGTGCATCCGTAATTAGAAAGAGGAAGGATGTTAACAAATACTGCATTGTCATGTTGGTCCCAAGATTCACAGGGAGCCATATTCACTGGGGAAGCTTCTCAAACACACCAGTAAAGTTAGTGTAAATGTGTGCAAATGTCTTTCTCTAACAGATAAAGCCACCCATCCAACTAACAGACAGGAGGACTGGGAGTACATCATAGGCTTCTGTGATCAGATCAACAAGGAGCTGGAAGGGTATGTCTGCGAAATGTTCGCAAAAAACATTTTGTGAGCTACCTCAGAAAAACGTTTCTCATCTGGAATTTCCTCTTGCAGTCCCCAAATAGCTGTAACTCTCCTCGTCCACAAAATCCACTCGCCACAAGAATGGGAAGCTCTTCAGGCTCTGACAGTAAGAAATACTTCAACTCTACGTATGTCAGCAAGCAGCGTTTTTTCTCAGCGACTGAAGCAAACACTTAATCGCAACGATTTTTCGCGCAGGTATTGGAAGCGTGCATGAAGAACTGCGGGAGAAGGTTTCATAATGAAGTCGGAAAATACAGATTTTTGAATGAGCTGATTAAAGTTGTGTCTCCGAAGGTGAGCAGTCTCCAAAAAGGTTTATATTTCACACAAAGTGGGCTCGACTGTATGTCCGACTATCCAACCTCTGTTTAATCACCTCTTGTTTCCAGTACATGGGGGACAGTGCACCTGAGAAGGTGAAGCTGAAGATCGTAGAGATGATGTACAGCTGGACAGTGGCTTTTCCTAATGAGGTCAAGATCGGTGAAGCCTACCAGACGCTGAAAAGACAGGGTGTGTTGAGCTGATTCAAATAATGCATGTGGAATGTGAATGAGTCTTATTAATCATGTCCTTACTCTCTTCACCAGGCCTCGTGACGCGTGACCCGGAGTTACCGCTGGACAGGACTCTGATCCCTTCTCCTCCGACAAGACCCAAACATCCAGTGTTTGACAATGAGGACATGGGCAAGGTAAGACTTCCATGTGTTTTTTCATTATAAAGTGTATAAAGTGTCAACGTAATATCCTCTGAAGTGAATGAAACACGACTCTGTGGTTTTTGTGTGTGTGTTTAGCTGCTTGCTGAGCTTCTTCGAAGTAAAAATCCAGAGGACCTGCAGGAAGCCAACAGACTAATCAAAAACATGGTGAAAGAGGTGAGACATGTCAGAACTGTACTGCTCGCTGAATATTTAACATAGCAATCATATTAATTTCAAATTTACCTCTGAGCTGCTCTTAGTCTTGAGTGCCTGCCTATGTGATAGCATTCCTCATATGTGGCATGACTGTTTTAATGTGTGGTGTACAATACACTGTTTCTTGTTTTTGTCAGGACGAGGCACGAGTGCACAAGGTTACAAAGCGTATAAACACACTGGAGGAGGTGAACATCAACGTCAAGCTGCTGACGGAGATGCTGTCCCACTACAACAAAGAGAGCTCGCCAGAGTCAGACAGGGAGATCATTAAGGTGTGTGACCACATGCTCGCGCAAATGAAATGCTAAACATTAATCAATTATTTAATTTTAATACATGGAAGAGACTGGAATAGTTTCTCCTGACATCAAAGAGGGATAAACAAACGTAGGAATATTTGGAGAGGATCAACTCAAATGTAATCTAGTTAACTAGCCACTGAGATGCCAACAGCACCAGCTGCCAGCACAGCTGCATTTAAACTGTACAGCGCCTCCTTTGTGCTTCCTCTCAGGAACTCTACGAGCGGTGTGACAAGCTGAGGCGTGCTGCTTTCAAAATGGCCACTGAGACTGAGGACAATGACACCAGTTTAGGTTTGTTAGTTTGCTGTTTTTTTCTTTATCAGAAGGAACATTTTGTGCACGATCTGTAACCGCTGAACTGTGACTCGTCAGGTGACATCCTGCAGGCCAGCGATGACCTCTCCAGGGTCATCAACTCCTATAAGAAGATCGTCGAGGGGCAGCCTATAAACGGTGACAGTGAAGAGTCTCGATCTACAGCTGGTCACGATGAGAGTGGTGAGAGACATTTCCTAATTATAATGCACAAGTTTTTGTGCTTTACATAAAATCATGATTGCTATTGGCTTCAGATATCCTTGCCATCGTGTCATTAGTTCCTCTTTGTGTCACTCAACAGAGACCACAGATACACTGATCGACCTTGCTGGCCTTGACACTCCAAGCCCCCCTCAACCTGCCCCCCCTCCCTTCCAGGCCTCAAATCCTGTCTCCACCAATCCCACAGCTTCCCCCATCCCTGTCCTGCCTCCTCCTCCCAAACGCCTCGCCGGCTCGCATGGCAGTCAGAGCAGCAGCCCGAGTCATCCCCCACTTGACAAGGCCTCCACTGCTCTCTCCCTCCTTGATGATGAGCTGCTGTCTCTAGGTAGTACATCCCCAGGGTGACTTGTTGAGTTCAAGGAACAATTCCCAACCCAAAAAATTATGCGAATAAAGTATTAAAGATTGTTTCTCTTTCTCTCCTTCTTTTAGGACTGAACGACCCCCCTACCTCTCTGAGCAGCCAATCAAAACCCAAGTTGAATGAATTGTCCAATCAGTGGACGTCCTTGCAGGTACATTTCAAATAGTTTTTGAACAACTTTTACCAAATCGCAGCTCGTTAGTCAACATGTAATGGAAGAAAGTGAATTATCTTGTCTCCACACCTCCTCTGCAGGCTCCGGCTTCAGGTGTGGATTTGTTTGGCAGTGTAGCCTATTCAGGTCCAGTGGTGGCCCCAGCTGAACCAGCTGCTGCCACAAACAGTCTCCAGAACCTGCAGGACCTTGCCATGATGGGCTTTTCAGATCACAAGAGGTACAGAGTCATCTAAACTGTTTTTCTCTCCATGTTTTAATTGTAAATCTATAGCATTTGCTCTCAATGCGCCCTTGTTTGTAGACAGTTTGACAGGTTTGTTTAAATAGTCTACTTTGTTTTGAACTTATGATCAGTCCGAAGTGCTTTAAGGTCCCACAGCAATCAATCAAGTGTTATTTTCAGTTTGTCCAGCCAGATGACGGCCAGAGGAAGCAGCTTTGGGATGCCTGCGGCAGTACCTGGCCTCGTACCTGGACAGGGCTCTCCCTCCTCACCCGCTCTTCTCCAGCGTACCATGCCCGGTTCTCCTGCTCTGATCCATGCCAAAGCCCAGAGCCTGGGCTCAGCCCCGGGCAGCCCGCTGTTCCGCTCTCTGTCCCCCTGCCACCCTCCCCTCCAGGGCAGCCCGGCCAGAGCCACAGACGTCTCCCTGAGCAACGTGCACGTCCCTCTGGAGGCTATCAGACCGAGTAAGGACGGGAGAGAAGAGGGAGGGAACAAGAATTGATGGGTCTTACTGGTTGATGACAAAATGATGAAATACAATGCTGGAAGTACATTCTGGGATTAGCTCGTGTTTGCCTGTTCCTGATTGGCTGTGCTCCATCCGTCCTCAGGTAAAGTGCTGCCTGTGACGGCCTACGATAAGGACGGCGTTCGCATGCTCCTCAACTTTGCGTCCGACTGTCCCCCCGGTAGAGCTGACGTGTTGGTTATGGTGGTGTCCATGCTCAATACAGCGCCCCTGCCTGTTTACAATGTGGTACTGCAGGCTGCTGTCCCCAAGGTAGAGACAATTAATCCTCTGTTCATGCATATTTTTGATATGTTATTTAATTTGCTGTTGTTATTGCCTCAGTGCTCCGTGCTGTGGCCCTCACCTGCTAAAGGTTTTATCAGGTTTTTTATCAAACAGTTAATGAACATGCTTTCTTATTTCATTATTTATTATGGGCCAAATGTGTATGATACTGTAGTTGTGAATGAGAATATAAACAAATCCTTAATAATTCACATTTTTAATACAGTAATTTACTGATAGAAACATTAATATGGGACACGTCATAGTGACAGAGGCCTGGTGGTCCAGGAGTTTAAGTCCTGCCTCTGCCTGATCTTTGTTGGGTGTCATGGGTAGATTCACATTTTTTCAAGTCTGTTTTGAAACAATACTTACATACCATTATGTACTTGTGTCATTCCTCCTCTCCATACTGACTGTAAAGAGGTCCGTTCTAACGAGATTTCAATGTAAGACGAAATACCAACACTAACATCTGGCTTTTTTTTCTTCATTGAAATGAAAAATGCATTTTTATGTTCAGGGACAAAAGGGTATATTCCACAGTTAAAGTACTTTTAGTGCACAATTTATTTGTGTTACCATTCCCCACCCATCGTTTACATCAGTGTAAAGTAAAAAGATGGACTTGAAATAAAGTGGATTTATCCTTTAGTGAAGGCATCAAAATCCAGTGCTGACTCTTCCCTTTCATCCTCCACCAGTCAATGAAGGTGAAGCTGCAGCCTCCATCAGGAACTGAACTGGCACCGTTTAACCCCATCCTACCTCCAGCCTCCATCACCCAGATCATGTTGCTGGCTAATCCGACAAAAGTAGGTGACATAATAAGGACATAAATTCACAAAACGCAAAGAATTTCTGAAGCCACGCATCATAGCAGGCAGCTGATGATCTTTGTGTGTGTGCGTCTTCACAGGAGAAGGTGCGTCTGCGCTACAAGCTGGCTTTCATGCTCGGAGATCGTCTGTGCAACGAGGTTGGAGAGGTCGACCAGTTCCCCCAACAAGAGACGTGGGGTCATCTATAGCAGAGTGCAGGCCTGCGACGGCCCAGCAGGGACGGACTGGTTCACACTCCATGAAAGGTTGTGTTCATCCCAGAGAGAAAGGAGCAGATATTCAGCTTCACATTCCTTAAAGTTGTTCATTTGTTTTGGCCTTTGTTGAATACTGGCAGCAAGACGCTATTAACAGCAGACACTTATTTATACAGTGCTTGTATACGTTTCTGCAGATTGCTAACAAACTAAAGATATACACTGGCATATAAGACAGACCGTGATGTTTACAGGCCGATGGTATTGAGATAAATATTTCACTGGATTCTCCCCACGATGAATACAAGTTTTGAATGTACTGTAAATAATCGATGCATTGGCGCTCAGTTTCGCGCTGACAGGATGCACTACAGCATTAACAAAGTCTTTTAAAAGAAATTAACGGCGCCTAAGAAACAACGGTCGTGCTTTTATTTATTCCTCTGGCTGAGAGCTTTCTCCGCCCACTGAAAAATATACTTGAACATATCCAGAAATTTGGACCTAGGATGGAGTTGAACTGGAAAATGTGTCCGTTCGTAAAAAGTACGGTCACATTGTCGTTGCTGCAGGAAGATAGTTGACTGTTCATGTATTTATTAGGATTATTTCAACCATCAAACTCCTTTCATCTTCAAAATTTTTGACATGGTGAAGTAACTTGTGTTTATCAGGTGTTCTACTTTATTTAGCCCCGTTTCAGATTAGTGGACCAAAAATGTTGAATGTTATATTTGTTCTTTATTTATAGACGTTTCTCTTCTCTCTTCTACCAGTGACAGTATTGGGAGTATATTTGTCATTTATTATTTTCTGTTATAGAATTTCAGTGCATCACTGAACCTTGAAAATGTGAACTGAAAAAATCTGAATTTAAACTTAATTCAGTGGCTCGAAAAGGGCCTGTCACCAGGCAAATAACTGCAGTGTGCAGCAGTGGGATAGAGTGGAACTGTGCTGTGAGTAAGATTTACATAAATCAGTCCACCCGATCAGTCCTCAACTTGTCATCGTGTGAGATGTACAGAAGTGTGTGTTAAATGTACATAGTATGTAATGTACCTATTGTTTGACGTATGACGAGTTATGTGAACATGTGACGTGTAGATTTTGGGAGCGTGTTAGGTCTGTACATACTGTATGATGTGCCATGTGTTCGCTGCATGAAAAAAATAAATATTTCCGATGTCCGATATTCTGAGTCTTTTTTTTTTTACTTGTCAAATACAGGATTACCAGAAGTCAGATTTTAAAACAAAGTACACCATGAAAAGTGTTTTATTATCAAAGAACACATTTTGATCACTTGAATTTTATGTACAGTACAAAAATGCAAAAGAAAACCTTTCTTTTCAAAGTCACCGTTCATGCTTCTACAGTTCCCTCTTTGACTATAGCCATAGCCAGATTCCTGGCCAGAGCGAGTCTCAGGAGCTCCACTTTGGTCAGCTCAATGTCTTCATCCTGAAATGACAAATTCACTCAAATAAGGAGCAAAATGGTTTGAACGAAACATTGCAGCAGATTCTCGTATCGCAGTTAGAATACACTTTACAGCACTAAGAGTTTGAGACTGTAAATAAAACAACAGCGGCTGAGACTAAAGCTTTTACTGAGTACAAACCTGGCTGAAAAAACTTTAGGCAAACAGTCTCACAATGAATAGCAGCACCTGTGCAGGATTAAGGCTGTGTGAGGACATTCTTACCTGCATGGGCCTGTCTGTGCCGGGAGCACTGGTGTTCAGTGAGGTGAGCTCCTCTAAACAGAACATCAGCTCGTGGGTTTGGTCTGCTGAGAAGATCACCTGAAATAAATCAACAAACAAAGCCAACTTTTAGGGAAATCATTCCACGTCTTACAGAGCACTGTGGTTCTGCTTTAGTTAATACATTCTGTGTCCCTGTATCTTACACAATAACATGGACTGCAAATGTATTAATAGAAAGGTTATGACAACAGCTTGTCTCTGTTCTGTAAAACATGAAAGACATTACCACTTAAGACCACTTTGTAAAATACATTTTGACCAAAGAATCCAAAAGAAAGGCATGACCTGTCTTGAAACTTGAAATTGAAAATGCATGATCGGATACATGTTTATTATCTAGTCTATCTAGGGCAATGCATAAAGCTGTCGTACACGATTAGACTCGGACAGGAATATTCACAAATAAATAGACAATCTGCTGTAAATCAGACGGATGTTTATCAGACTAAAAGCACATCCTGTTTTATTTATAAGCTATACAACTAATATCTAGTCACACTGAAATTGTGTTTTCATTGGTGTAATGCCAACTATTAAAACTTGATGTGGACTTTTGCCTCTCCTACACACTTCAATAAGGGCCTGTCAAGAAAAAAGACATTTGAAGATGTCACCTGAAGCTCTGGAATATTTTCACTCTTTCCTGATAGTTTATTCACCAAATGATTAATCAAGAATTAAATATCAACATTATTCGAAATAATATACATATTTAGCATTATTCGTTGTCTCAATTATCAATCCATCTAAATCAGAACAGGGGATGTAATCTAACAATGCCAGCTTTATTATACCTGCAGAAAAACCATTAATATCAGTCTGATATTTTAATGTAACTTGGTTGTACATCTACACTGAACCAATATATTGTGATTATAATAAAATACATTTTGTCCAAATCCACAGTATAGTGAAGACTCTGTGGTGACCGACCTCTTTCTGCTCCAGCAGTGGCAGGGCGTCGGTCAGCAGAGTCATCCAGAAGCTCCGGGGGGCGATCTTGGCCGTCATGAGGGAGAGGAGCAGCTTAGCCGCCTCGCCGAAGCGCTTCTCTCCGTAGAGCTTGTGGAACTCACGATACTTCCCTATGAACGACGGGAGAGCAACATTTTCACACTGCAATGCCGACCCATGTTTTTACTTTTTGACTACGACTTGCAGCGCTCCAGACATCACTGATACCCATCAAACAGAGACTATGTGAATGTGCTGTTTTCAGCAATAAAACATCAAACACTTTCGGTCATGAACTTTGTATAACTTCTTAATAAACACACAAATCATTTTACAGACTAACAGAGTTACAGTAGAGATTATACTAAATCAAAACCTATAGAAAAGTCATTTCCTGGGCTCTTTTTCCACCACTGCCCAAAATATAATTTGAGCTCTCCTGAGAAGCTGGCTGTCCCGATTAAACAGATGTTTTTCTACAGTAAAATTAAATTAATAACTACATTATAAAAATGGGCTTATGCATTTGTGAGAAGGCCATCTGTCTGATCACATGCCACTGTCACAGTTCATCTTCTTGCTGAGTGGCCATTGGTCAGTATGTGTGTGACAGCAGTGTTGCAGTTATATATTTTTTTTTTAGCCCGGGTCTACCTTCCACCCCCATCCTGTGATTGTCCCAAAACTCGTTTTTTCAGTTTCCCTGACAAAGTTTTTTCCGTCCCTGGGATGGCGAGACGACCTTAAGTTAGAGCTCTGCCCTTTCTTTAAATGTACTGTACTTTATCTATAAATGGTTCATCTCTGTACAGATATTCTTCCAGTAAAAGACTCTGTCACATGCTGTTGCATTAAGCAGTTCAAAGCTTTATTTATATCTCTGTGTGCACTCATGTCTCTGTGTCTAAGGCTCATGTGACTGAGCCTAAAAGAGACGATAAGGGAAGCAGTCCAGGAGACAATCTGCCCTGACTGAATGTTCCTTCACTTAATGTGTGAATTTAACTTGTGAGAGGGCTAAGTCACAAGTTGAGTGTGTGTGTGTGTGTGTGTGTGTCTGTGTGTCTGTGTCCATACCAAGGAAAGTAAGCCTGTCGCTTAGCAGCATTGCTGGACCCAAGTTGTCTATCAGGTCCAAATCAGAGAAGGTCCCTCTGGCACAGTAATCCTGTAAGAACCTGAGAAACAGACATACCACACAACAAAGTGGTTTCACAGGGAGACCAGCAGGCTCAAATAGACTACAATGCTTGATCTGTCTTCAATAAGCCATGTGTAATTGTTCACACAGCTTTTTCTGTTTTGTAAAATACCTCCACACAATACAAAAAGATTATCATCCCAATAATGGCAAAGCAAACAAACATGACGCAGCAGGACAAATGAGTAGCTTTTGTTGTCTTTAGGTGTGATTTACTCAAGAATATAATCTCACAAAATACATCTTAAATCTATGAATCAGGAGGATGTCATTGTTTAATGTTACAGAATCAAGTGTTTTCAAAAATGCCTGCAGAAAGGTTACTTTTTGGAATCCATGGTAAAAACAACATTAAGAAGAAAAAGACCATGCAAAAAGTTCAGAAGGCCCTTCTCAGTGCTGGGTTTCTTTGAAGATTATACCAAATGTTGTATAACTGCCACCAATAGTGCTAGAAACATGTTAAAGAGTAAGTGTACTGTTAAAGGAACTAACTTCTCTGAAATGAGGGTGGCAAACGCAGCATCTTTGGCCCTGATGCTCCAGGAGAGAGCCGAGCCCAGTCTGTTGTTCCTTAAGGCTCGCATAGCCATGATCTTACAGATACTCCGCACTGTAAGAAGACAAGAAATGACAGGTTTAAGTCCCTACCGTATTGGAAAAACACACAACTGTATTGATGTCTTTGTATTGTAACACGGGCGGATGTGAAAGAACTAGAGAAGGATTGAGAGACAAAAAGTGTCACCTTGCTCGGACATTTGCCTCTGCTCACAGATCCTGAGCACTTTGAGTGCTTTGCGCTCCGTGTCTAAAGGAACGCGCTCGATTTGAAGCTCCAGATAGACACGGCCAAACTCAGGGCAGTGGTCAAAGTAGTCCACGGCCAACTGCCACAGACTTTAACACACATATACACACAAAAGCATCCCGTAAGATACACCTTCTACAGCACTGAACCAATCATGAGTGAATTATTAGTTATGAAAACGTTATATCATACAAAAAAAGGCAAAGACTAAACAATTGTTCATACTTTTTGTAAACCTTAATTTACAAAGAAATTAGATACACTAATTAACATACTTTCAATACAATATGAAAAATTAGCAAACTGAGCCTTAGATAACCTTACCTGTGATGAGTGAAGAGGCCCGAAGCATATTCTAACAGGAGAAACTCTCGCAAGTTGGAGCCAAAGCTGAACACACACAAATCAGAATGGCATGGTAAATGTTGATGAGTAGTGTAGTGTAATCTTGTTATCTTCAGATTGAAGCACAAACAGAGTTCTTACTGTAGGTTGTGAGACTGGAGGAGTTTGCAGTGATCCAAAAGATCAGTCAAATGGGCCACAAACCACCAGTTGTTGAGAGCAATGCTGAGGAGACACATGGGGGGAAAATTAGGAAGCAATGTGTTAAAGGGTTAGGGTTGTTAAGGCATAAACACATAAGTATACATGTATGAACAGATGGATGTATTCACCTGCAGTCCTTGATGACTTGATGGATGTCAAACTCAAAGGCAGCCAGTAAGATGCTATCCAGGGGCTCTGGGACGCTCCTCGAGTCCAGAAACATCGTCATACATGACTGCAAATAAACATATAAATAAAACAGTAAATAACAAGGAATGTTGTAGCAGTGAGTATGAATGCTGAGTGGTGCAGCTGAGGTTAGTGTAACAGACCTGTGCATAGTAGTGTAACTCAGTGGGTTTGACTGTGGGGTGGCAGAAAAGCAGTCTTGTGACCAGGAAGTGGTACCAGGTGCTCAGCAGGTCCTTGTGCTCCAGCAAAGTGTCTTCATCCCCCACTAGGATCTAAAATTATATGAAAAAACAGGTGGGATAAGGTGTTGGATAAGTACTTAGGATTTACAAGCTCACACAGTCCAATACATGCACAATTATCTGGAAGTATAGGTGCACAACAAAATAGTACATTCCAGTTTCTTAAACAGGATTTTTCATTGCAAAACACTACAAATGGGACTTGGTCTACTGAGGAGCAAGGCTCACTGACCTTGCAGATGACCTCCAGATGTTTGTTGCTGGCAAATGAGTTGTCCTGCAGGCAGCGGTCCACTTCCTCGTGCCAGTGTCTCCACTTCACATCAAACTCTGTCAGCGTCTGTGTGCCACCAGGCTGAAGGATTATCATAGAAAGTTCAGAGATGAAATTCTCCATTGTTTGGTTTGTGAGCTAGTTTGAATTATGCAAAAGTCACGCCTGTGGTGTCAGAACATAAATAGTAGATTTGTATGATATATGTGAAGGGAGGGAGGAGTGCAGGCAGAAACTGGTGTGTCTTCCTATCTACAGCGTGAGCAAAATACACAAGATTCAATACCATTTTGTCATGTTATCTCACACCAGCACACATTATGTTTAATAAACATTTAAGAGGAATTTAGGTAATAAGGAATATAAAAACAAAACAATATGCCTTTCTAATAATTTTTCTCTACCTTGTGTGTTTTTCGAAACTGGCTTGAAATAAAGCAGTACAAATTAGCCACGTATAATGTTTTGCACATCTTTTCCACTTGACAAATAAAAATAATTTTATTTACAGCTGAGATCAAAACATGTGTGAACCAATTCAGAACATCAAGAATATTAAATCATGTTCTTACATTGTAGAAAGGCATCTTGCTGAGCAGAGTGTCCATTAGCTTGTACATGCTCCTGGCAGCAGGCTGCAGGGTAGCTTGCTTCACCAGCATCTGTCTGGCTTCCTCCAACCTGCCCTGCAGCACATAACTCACCACCTGCAGAACCCAGAAACAAGACATGTGATACCTGAGCTTTCACACTGCACTGTGTCAGACAAAATACAGATGAAGAGTGAAATGCGGAGGATCAGTCTGTATGGTGGTTTTGTGAAAGAACATCTATGCTCCAAATCACAGGATGGTGTGCATACGTTTTTATTGTAGTATAATATGTGTGTTGTACCTACCACATTCCAGTAGTCATGATGCTCAGCAGGGCTCTCACTTTGCAGCACTTCTCTGGCCTTCTCATCCACATCAGCCTTGTGTAACCTTACCCAGTCCAGGAGGTGGAGCAACAAGGAACCCGCTAAGGACATCGCACAGACACAAACATACATGTTACTGACTTGTTTGTTTGGCTGCTTTCACAGTCTCAAAGTAAAATTATAAAAATGTATTCCGAAGAGTTAACTACAAGCACAAAGTCAAACTCTAACCTGGAGCAGCATCAATGAACAGCACTTCACACAGATTCCAGATCAGTTCTATGGCCAACAGAATGGACACCTGTCACACCAAAACAGAGGTTGAAATTAGTACCATATCAAAGGAATCAAACCACTACTACTACTACAACTAGTTCTTCAATATGGATGTAATGTCTCTGCATGCTGTTGCATGGATACACATACAGTCATAGTACATACCTGATTTCCATATTGTGTCGCCACATCTGCAACTTTAGTAGAAACTGCACAAAAGAGAAAAAGGTCAGGAGGAGTGATCACAGTGAGGACTAAAATATCAAATTATATTTCAAAATTCTCACCTGCAACTTGCTGAAGCTCCTCCATACAGGCGCGTATCACAGATCTATAGTTTTTACTGATGCTGACAAATCTAAGGAGCAAGAAAGAGACAAATCATGATATGCACTAATTTATGTGGGTGCGTCATTGACTTTTGCAATAAAGGTTTATGACAATGACATGCACAGGAAGAGAAGATTTGTCCATCAGTTGGCCTTACTGGGGTTTTTTGTTCTTGCTGGGGAGGTCCTCTCCAATCGTCTGCAGGCCGACAAAGATGTGATGTGACTCATTGAAGAGTTTGCGTAGAATGGGGGAGTATATGTCCTCATCTTTCCTGACCTCATGGATAAAGGGGCATCCTGATCCTCTGGCACCTGAAAATAGAGGACAGAAGGAGATAATAGTGTGACATAAGCAAGAGAATGCAAAAGGCAAGAAAGATGCTTGAATAGATATCTACACATACCGGATGCTTTGTAAAGGGTCTCATACACCAGGATATCACCAGGTCCCCATGCAAATCCCAAATGCGTCCCAGCACTGGCTGCAGGGATGTTCTGCATTTAAAGAGGAGAAGCAGAGACACTGAAATTATCCAGAAAAACAGTCCAACCAAATTTTTTTCTTTTCTTCTAAACAGTACTTAAACACTGCTCATGAAACAAGTTTGCGTTAGAAAACTTTTTAACTAACGCTAACTAGTATTCTGCCATTATTTCTATCACGTTCTTACTACTTTGACACATTTGAAACATTTTAAGACCTAAATAATTTTGTGATTAGCCTTTAATGTGTTTAACTTTTTTGACACGTTATGGGACTTTCTGGGTTTGTATAATTATTCAACTTATCTGCAGTACACATTAGTTATGTTGTGGCGATAGAGTTAGCTAGCTTGTTAGCAATGCAAGTCAGTAGGAGAAAAGAGACAAAACTAGGCTACAGCGGTGACTTACGGTGATTGCCGGCTCAACGTCTACCTCCTCCATCGGGGAACAATATAATCACCACGGTAAAATATAAAACGACTAACTATTCAGCTGTAAACACTTCACGCCATGAACTACAGGTGCGGTGCCGCTTACGCGCCTCTGTCATTCATTCGAAAGCCCTCACGGCGCACGTGTAATGACGTCAAAAGGATGCCCTTCCTTCTGCCTGTTTTTCCATCTCCTGTGGTTGGCTCATGCTGGTTTTGTCACGTAATACGTGTATATAACCCCCCAAAATACGTAATTGACAAGTAAATCAACACATATAATCATAAACTCTAAAGCTGTGTGAAACCATATCCACATACAAGAAGGAAGAAATTAATCACAAACATATGGTAATAGTCTTTTTTTCCTTCTTATCCATGTACAAACAAAGCATACAAATAATTCTGCTAGAAACTGGTAATAATCAGTGTTTTGATCTGACTTGTCCAAATACACATTTTCACTATGGTGTAAAAAGTAGTCCTTTCTTGTAGTTTTAGTGGCTCTTCATCATCAGACAGAAAAACAAGATGGCCGCTGGGATTTTTAGGGTTAAATAAAAGAAAAACAAAAAGTGCAAACATAGCCTGTATGTGTATTGTGCTGTATGATATTGACGACTGAACAATGCAGGGCGTGGTGAGAGGTAAGCAGGGTGATAAGGTGTATGTTGTGAGATAAATGTACCTTTTTAAACCTGACAAAGGAAAACATAACGCTGTGCGCGTTCACGTGTAACTGAGTGTCTCTTTAACGCGCATTGGGACTCTCCCGCCCATGCCCAGACTGCGCTCTCCACCACGTGATGACCTGCAGCCACTCACCGCCCGGTGCTGTGGACGCGCATTGTCTCGTGGCCGCGCACGTTCGGTTCGAATAATTTAACCGGGAACGAGTACGTGCGCGCACTCGTATTCTTTGTGTGGCAGCGTAGAGAAGCGCCAAAAGAGTGACCATGGCTGATGAAAAACCAAAGGTGAGTGTCTCCACACATCAATACCAGTTTATTTCACCAGATCTGTGGAGCAGGGGCTCAAAGAAAAAAAGGGACATTTTTCACGTGTTCTGTTTTCCTTGCCAAACTTGAGAGCTACATTTCAACTACTAGCTATACCTACTTTGATAGACCGGAAGGTTTGTGAACGCGCATTCACAGGCGCGCAGATCGCTTTCTGCTTGATCTCACACAGCCAACCAGCTGGTGTCATCCCCAGTGCATGCCTCAGTTTACCAATGCGAGTGTGTGTTTCCATGTTTGAATGACTGCTGCCAACAGCTTATGTGTATGTGTGTTCATTCGTGCAAGTGGGAGAAAGTTTGTGCACTGAGCAGTGATACACAGTGGTGATAAATCCCTCTAAACCGCAGTATTTTCTTTTTATCTTGGTAGATCTGTGGCTCACTCTGCACACGCTGAACAGAATGTAAACAAAAGCAAAATGTGCCCCAGGGAAGATGTTCAACTTTACTGAAATACGTTTTCTGGAAAATATATTCGGGAACCATTTACATATAAACCACATGGTATATCTGCTTTTGGCTAAACCCATGAATAAATAATTTCATTAAATTAATACAAAGATTTAGTATCTTCAGTATCAATTGCAAAATTGTCAGCAACGGCTCAAAAGTTAACAGAGATTGTAAAGGGACATCTGCCTGGGGTTATACTTTTTTAAAAAGTTTTTCATATCTCAGTTGTCTCTCATTATATATGACCTAACTTACCTACCTTAATTAAAACTTTAAGTCCATCAACTCTGGAATAAGCACCTATAGATCTTCATCTAACCTGTGGCTGCTTCTGTTAAATTGGGTGTAAAATTGTAACACGCTGAGAAACTAATATGTTGTAATAACAACAATAACAGAGTGAAACGTGCAGTTCTCTATCTGTTAAGATTTAACCAGGAAATGAATGGCATTGCATATTTTTTTTCCAAATTATAGTTTACCTTTTGTTGATGGACTAACCTATTAATCAGCTAATTACTCCATCTCTGGTTCCCCTCATCAGAATCAGAATCAGGCCAAGTATGTGTACACAAACAAGGAGTTTGACTTTGATTTATTTTGCTCTCAATGTGCAGGGAATAGTATGATAAACATTAACTCTAAAAGAAAAAAATAATTATTGAGGAATTAAGACTAATATGTGCAATATACTGCAAGTTTAAGGACTGCAGGATTTTTACCCAGTGACAGCCTGAGGGAGGAAACTGTCTCTGTGTCTGGTCGTTTTGGCGTACAGTGCTCTGCAACGCCTGCCAGAGGCTCGTGTTAACTGTGTTTTTTTTCCATCTCACTTTATCCCACAGGAAGCAGTCAAGACGGAAAGCAACGAACACATAAACCTGAAGGTAGCGGGTCAGGATGGGTCTGTAGTGCAGTTTAAGATCAAAAGACACACGCCGCTCATCAAACTCATGAGAGCCTACTGCGAGAGACAGGTGGGCATGGATCTATATCAGCACACAGCAACCATCACTGATTGAGTGTGAACACTCAGGATGATGTTACAGGTTTATTTCCTAAAGCGGTGGTTCCCAAACTGAGGGGCGCGGAGCTATTATGTGTAGTGAAGTGAATGTTCCAACTGAGGGTAGCTTTGTGATGTTTAGCTTAGTTTCAGCCCATAAGAAAAATGCTGGCAATGAAAATAAGTAATCATATTACAGTAAGTTTTATTTTCCTTTTGTTAAAAAGCTTTCAAGCTGTAAAAGATGATCTTGTCAACCAAATCTCAAAAGGAGTAAGCAATGTAGTATTCTAGATAGAAAACAGTTGGAAGTTTCACTGAATTTGCCTTTAATGGAGCTGTAGTTTTGAGACTGTGTTGTCCGTTCTGTTTAGATAGGAACCGCCCGCCTGACAGCTTTTTAAACTGTTTACACCTCCCCAATAGAGAGGCGAAGTCCCGCCCCCGCCCAGTGTGCCCCATGACACCTTATATTGGAAGAGAGACAAATCCTTTTTTTAATTTGTGTTTTAATTGTGCCAAGAATGACACGTATGATGTTTGTCAATTCAAAAGACAACTTTTAAGTCAAGAAAGTCACAGGTTGTTGTAAAGATAGTAAAATACTACTTAGTTTTGTGTAAAACCGCTCGGTGAACTACACTGTGTCGATCAGTATATGTTGCCATCACCATGGCACAGAAAAACTATTCATAAAGGTGAAAATCACAATAAATCTGGCCATATTGACAACTGTTATGTGAAAGGAGAGTGTTTTGGTGAGTGTTGAACAAGACGTCACTTACACAACACTGAAATTACGTAATTAGAAAGACTACACACCCAGCAGTCTTGTATTTCATCAGTTTAATGACAAACTGCGACTTTCACGAGTTGAAAAATTATCTTGTAAATTGACAAACATCATATGTGTAATTCATGGCACAATTCAAACAGGATCAGAAGCTTTTGTCTCTCACCATTCACTACCATACAAACTTTTTCTGCATGTGAAAGTGCATAACATTTGAACAATGGCTCCCATCCGTAAGTGTCCCAGTAAGCCATGCGAGTGAGTCAGCACGCCCTAGAACTGGTACACCTGAATGTATTGTAGTAATTATTAACATAATTAGTTACACAAGAGCTTTTCCTGCTATGACATGCAAAATACCACTAAAAAGGCTGGTCAGAGTGGAATATTTTTGTGTTGTTGAGCCACTAAGAGCCTGCTTATTTACCCATGTAAAAGAGGAAGCTGTATAGACAGCATGGAGGAAGGATTAGAAGAGCCATGTCAAGTTATGCTGCATTTATATCATATGGAAATAATTATTGGAGCTGCTTGATGGTTCGAAGCAACAGCTTTGAAGTATGCACATGTTCAATCTTGTTTGAAGACCATAAAAGGCTATGAGAGTAATTATTCTCAGCCCTTCGGACTTATCACACATGCAGTTGGTGACGGGCAATGTAAGCTTTTGTTGTACAGCATTATACATTTTTAGTGAAGTTTTAACCTTAAGCAAACAAGTTGTAATGTCCATGCAATTTAAAAGCCCCACTTGTTGCGCTTATAGATGATGTGGTCGAAGAGTTTTGACAGTTAATGCTTTAAGGTCAAAACTGAAGTAAAAGACAGATGAGACTGATTAAAGAGTTATTCATTACAGTCACGTTTTAAGTCTTTTTCTACTGCAAGAGTTATTGTTCATTATTTATTGGCAATGCTCTGCTCTGCACTGCTCTGCGCTGCTCTTCTCTTCTCTTCCTGCTCGTATGCAGGTAAGGCTTCAGAGTTGATGCAAATCTTCCCTGAATAGCTGAACACAGCCTCAGGCTGTACCTCTCTCTCTCATTCCTCAAACCAAGCTCCCTTATCTGCTTGTCCATCTTTGATTCCACGTGTTAATCATAAAATATATCTCATCTTTTCCATCAGCAGTTGAGAGCTAAATCACTTCTGAAGTTGTCCTTCGCCAAGCTACTTGCTATAATGGGATGCAGGAATGCTGACTTATTCTAATGACGGTGGGACGAGTGCCAGTATAGTTCATAAAACTTTACTGTTATGGCTGCAATACAATCCTGAGGTTTGCAGATAAAGTTTACATTCTGAACTTAAGAGTTAAGAAGAGCACGTCTAATGAAACGCAACCTCTGACATTCCTCTTTATCTGAAAGTCAAATAAGCGTTCAGCTCTCTGGAAGAATGGAAACACAACGCCAAATTGTCTATTCGTCAGACTGCCAGCAGGGCAAAAGAGATATGTTTGTCATGCAGCTCATTTAAAACTACAGTGAGAACCAGATGTTTTCCATTATTCATTTATTCCTGTTTCACTGCAGACAGTGTAACTCATTATTTTTGTATGACGCTCAAACTTCAGCAGGCATGCCTTAAACAAGACAAGGCTTGCTTTAAAATACTGTAAACATAATATCTGTATTATTTTCTTGGTTTGAGAGGAGAGATTTTCATTAAAATGTGCTCAGAGAATTACATGTGCCATTTTGTGCTTTTTTGTAGCTTGTTTAATTAATTTTGTCACATTTTTAAAAACCCCTTCTTGTTCATTGTATCGCCCAAAATATTAGTTATTTATTGTTCGGGTATTTGTTAACAATCCTATGTTTTATGTATGTTTTGTTTTGTTTTGTTTTTTTGGTGTAAACCAACTTTAACTTTGTTTTGCAATGTGCAACACAGCATTTTTAAAAATGTTTTGTTAGTAGAAGTCATAGTTCTTATACTGGTGCTAATTCTAACCCACTCAGCAATAGTAAAAAACAAATATAACACTCCCACACCAACACCCACATTCCAATATCAATATATCAGCAGATATTCCTATGTGTCATACCTGCTGTACATTTATGCATACATAGAATGTATACATAAACACCCAATTGTTTTGCAATGACCCCTTAAATGTGGGTATCAAACACTGACAAAGATATGTGTGCAGTGGAGCAATGATATTTCACAGTTTAACAATAAACTGTATCTGTAAAATGACATGCTTTTCTTTCATTGATAAGTTAAAATGTGAATTACCCCAAGCATCTTTTTCTGCATTGTGTTCTGTAAATAAAGAGTTTTCATATTGGTGCATATCAGACAACATATACACCAGTGTTTGTCAATCCTGTTCCTTCGGCCCCCCGCTCTGCATCTTTTAGATGTTTCCCTGCTCCAACACACACTTGATTTACAGCAATATTTTTGTGTGTTTGTCTCTCCAGGGACTTGCAATGAGGCAAATCAGGTTCAGATTTGATGGACAGCCAATAAATGAGACAGACACACCAGCACAGGTAAGTGTGAAGTCTTGAAACAATATGTTTAAATACCCAATACGCACTCACAAGGAACACTGTGCCAGGGGTTAATAGTGGAGTCAAGCATGCTTTATGGGCTTCCACATGCGTCATCACTTGTGCTGATGCATTTGAGGCGTCCTTATCAAGTAAAATATGCATATTTCATGCAGTCTTTTCTATGCAGTTTCACAGGGAAGCTCATATGAAGTCAATATTGTCCACGCACAGCTCAAATCTGTCCAGTGTCTGAACAAGTCTACGGGCACCCACAAATCTAATAAATCAGTCAGAAAGTTAAATATACAAGAGTCCAGCCCTCATTGAGCAGTGTGTGGTAGGAATGTCTGTAGGCTGAAACCAGACATACACCAGGTCTTTGTGCAAGCCACAGTTTAGGACATGCTGATATTGGGAGCATGCAGCAGCCTCAGGCTGTCAGAGCACACAAAGCTACATTATAGTTGCTGTATTCTCGAACTTGTAATGAATATGCCATTTTATACGAATGCCAATATACTTCCTGCAAGTTAATGGCTGGAGTAGATACAGATATTTGCACGTTACTCTGACGCTATGCAAAGCCTGTGTATGTAAACTGCAGTCATCAAAGCCAAATGGACTGATTAGTTTGGTCACAATGGTGCCAGCTTTGAGGTGCATATCATTCAACTGCAACATCTTGACATGGCATGTGCTCGTCTCCCTCTTTCTCTACAGTATAACTCCTGTCACTTTACACTGTTTGTTTAATAAAAGCAATTTATCTGTGAAAATAAATACACAAGATGCAGACCAACTGGCGATGAAATGTAGCAAAGATTGTGCATAACTTTAACGTTAACTTCCATCTTCTCTTTACAGTTGGAAATGGAAGATGAAGATACAATCGACGTGTTTCAACAACAGACGGGAGGCCTGATTTAATCGACTACATGCATCACCATTTTCCTTCTTAACACAACATACCTTCCCAGCCTGTAATCCACAGCGGCTGCTTCTTTGCCACTTGTCCTATTGTCTCAACAGAATTCCACGCAGAAGGAGTCGTCATTTCTCTGCTACACATAACTGCTGTATAGTATTATCACTCTTGCCCTTGTTACTTTTCTGTTTTTGTACATAAGCCACATCCAGATCACCCTGAATTCAGGTTTTGTTCATTCATGCTGTATTTGTGGTTAATGTTAAGGACTTCCCTTCCTAGTTTGGAGGGCTTCTTCTGAGGTTGCAGACAGATAGGACTGGTCATAGAGTGGGAATTAATAAAACTGACTTAACTGATCAAAATGCTGTGGCGATAGGCTCGGTCAGCGTCCAGCAAATCTGTTCTTTCAGTGTACTATTTTGGGACTGGCTATCACTTAGTGAATTATATACCCAGTTTGGGAATGGGGCTGGATTGTCACTTGTTTTTCTGTTATCATCAGAAAAAAATATTTGATTTTATACATTTTTATATGGTAGTGGATGTGTAGAGAAATGTTTTGATTAGTGATTTGACTAGGCCAAGCTTCAAATTTTGGGAAGCCTGAAGAGATGTTCCAGTTAAATAAACAACTGTATTGTCTATTAAGATGCCTGGTAAAATAAAGCTATTGTCTTTTTCAAACTTCCACTAATTTTGTCTGGCTTTCCAGTGTGATTGTTTGACCTAGAAATACAACTATGACCAGAGTACAAATACAGAGAAAGAATAAGATCTTCACCAGCTGGAGGTCAAAGGTTTAACCACGTTTTTCTTCTAAGCTTTTCCTCGTAAAGCATTTTGCAGTGTGTCATGATCAATGCTCATAGATTAGATAGCAGAAAAAGCCCTCAGGGATGTGGTCTCTGCTGTCTGATCGCTGACATGCAGCACAGACCTGCCACCAACAACAGAGGCGATCGCTGAGGTTCTGTCCAATGAGAGAGGAGTTCTGTGATGTTCTGTCCAATCAGAGCGGATCGAACGCTGGTGGGATGGGTCTCGTGGGCTGGCACCGCAGAACCGTCGGATCTGGTCTTCGTTATGTTTTTCAGTGTCGGGTGGAGTCTACATCCTGTCGCATCTCTGCGGGGAAGGTGGAGGACTTTTCTTTAGTTTCTCTTTGACTGTTTGTTACTGCCAAGACATCGAAAAATACTCCGTAAAGATGACGACGACCACCACCTTTCAAGGAATGAGCCCTGGGTCGAAAAGCAGCTCCAGGTAAAGAAAAGAAGCCGTTAATGTTTCATGGAGGAACAAAAGAAGTGTGATGCGGGCAAGCCTCCCAGCTAGCAAACGCCTCTTTTCTGCTTAAAGGCAGCCTGCTACCTTACATTAGCTTGCTGCTGGCATGGCGAGGGATTTTTCTGGATTTAGCTAAACTGTCACATCGTCTTGCTAATTAAGTTAATCTTATTGGGTGTCTGATGCGCCATATAGCCTCTAGCTACACTAAGTTAGTTAGGTTAGCCCATGTAAGCTCTGTAGGAAAGGTTAATTGTGCGTGTGAGTTAAAGAAAGAAAAGGAGAGAAACCCGGAGATGTTTTCCATCTTTTTTTTTTTTTTTTTTTTTTTTTTTTGGAAGAAATGGCCATCGCTTCCTGACATTACCGCTCGGCTGGCTGGTGTCGACTGCGAAATAACTTTCTGTAGTTCAAGACCGGGCTCTTATCCTGCTGTGATTTCTATATGTGCTGCTCTTTTGAGTTGCGGATGATTTTACACCTATATTACATCCGTTATTTGTGGATTTTTAAGCATTTTTTCACAAGAGGACCAAAGGTATAGGCTGAGAAGCAAGAGTCCAAATGTGTGATTGATTGCAGGAAGAATCCTAGACCAGACTTTGGTCTGCATATGTCATTATAACTAAATGGCTTTGTTGGTTAGAGATAACGGAAGTTATGTCTATTTAGTATTTTCAATAGATATCTTAGGTCTACGCTGTTGTCTCCGTCTGACGCACAATGTCTATTAAATGTTTATATTCACGGAAAACCACCTTTAAGAGGGCCACTCATCCTCCAAGCACGCAGTCATAGCTTTCCAGTAAGTGATGCGTCTCGTCTGGATGCAATCCTGCCCCTTTGCAGTGAAAATAAAGCAAAGAAAATGACTTTAAATTGCGACTGGTTCAATCACAGGGCGTGATTTTTAACGCACACAAACCAGATTTTGAGTAAAATTACTACTAATAGCCTTTCCCTGACTGATCACACCAAATCTCAGTCAGTCATTAAGCGTTTTTGAAGTCGCATGCTGTTTTCGGATGATGCGGGGGCTTGGGTGGGGGCTTTGAGCTAGCTAAGCCTGTAAATCTTTCCTTAGCTCTTTGCTTTTGCTCCTTAAAGCCCCATTTTACGAGCTGCTGGTCATTTGTGCTGCTGGCCGACCGAACGGATCCGTACAGCAGCAACTTGAGCAGAATTAGGCTAAAATCTTAGTAGGCCATCAAAAGCCTCCTACCCTGCCTTATCAGACATGCCATCTTTGGCCCTGGAGCTCAGCTATATCTGCCCTAGCTCCACCTGCCTGAAGCTGCCTGTAAGCTTCTCAACATTAATGCCATTTCATTGATATTATTTGCAGTTTCATTCTAGGGTGGGGTCTGCTGCCAGGCAGCTCAAAGCTTTTCCCCCCATCGCAATCCGTGTGGAAAGCATGAGCTCATCCTCTCTGGCCGGGAGGTGAAGTCTGGTTTAGGCATTACTGTCACAGCCAACTGTGACAGACACTAGTACGTATACAAGAATTGATTGAGAAAATTCACGCTGCGTGGATTTTCCCTCCTCTGGTTGCTTTCTTTGTAGTTCTCCTTTGAGAGCGGAGTTGTTTTTTGGACTCCATCTGCCCGCCTGGCCCTTGGACAGCTGCTCAGTGTGTCAGCTGGTGGCTTCAGGGACTCTGAGGAGAGAAGAGTTTGCTGGAAAAAAAGAGGGAGGGGTCCGGCAGGGCCTCTGCAAACACATCAGTTTTTGTCGTCCACCCCGACTGTCCTTCAGCACAGCGAGGAAAAAGGGTTTCCCTGCTCATTATTATGTTCCTTTTGTTCAGCTTGTGGTGGAAGGAATGTCGGTGTAAAGTGGGCTTTGTTTATCATGCCCTGGTCCGCATGCAAGCTCCTATCTTGTTCAAGAACAGTCCATTTATTAGGTGACCTACATTCGCCGTGGACCTCAGACTTTTCGCCTCTATTGTGAGATATTGACCCAAAGGCATCAAATTTAATTAACTAATTTAATAATTGAATAACAATGCTACCAGGAACTGACACCAACCATGCTTGTGTCACTGCAAAGGAATTCGTATCAAGGAGAGGCTGCAGCTAGCCAGCTAACTCTGTGATTATATGCGACTGGAGTCAGCTGCCGGGCAGAGATTGTGACTGTCTGTCTGACAGCCTGACAGCCGGGGCTTAGACAGTAGAGACCTTGATGTGTGTTTGTGTGTGTGTGTGTTGTATGTGTATAAAATGGCTAGGGTGGAGTAGGGAGAAGGCTGTAAGTAGCTCGAGGCATCTTCATGTTATATTTGACTATTGATTTTTTTTTTTTTTTTCTGCACTGTGCAGCTGATCAGCGGCATGTGACACGAACGGCATGTGTTTTAGTTCGGCCTAAAGAGTGGGTGACGTGAGCATGAAAGCAGGATGTCAATCCAATGACGTTCTAATCTGTAATTTGTTGCTCTTAAGGGTGCTACGGCCGCCAGGAGGGGAAACCAGCTTCTCCTTCGGCACGGATGAAAATTCGACCCCCCAGCGCAAGAGCAAGATGGCCTCCAGCATCTTTGCAGAACCTGATGACCCCCATGCTCATCGGAGGAACAATCCACCCAGTAACTCAATCTAACATCATTCATACCTATTATAGCTATCTTTCCATGTTATAATATCAGAGCCAAAGGAATTAAAACAATAGATTTCTAAGGTAACATTCAGAGATATTTGAGTTTTGCACCAGGAAGGGCGTGTATGAAAAAAAGATTAAGATAAATCTTGCAAGTCCAGACAGAGCCACCAGAAGCCTTAAGAATGAAAAAAGCACCATGGAATTAATTCTTCTAACTTGAGATAGGAAAAAATACAAACTGGAGTGTATTTTTCCATTTAGGTTGTCAGAGAGAACATCCCACAAGTGCAATAGCCAAAAAACCCTGGAGTACAGGGATAAGGGTAATTTGAAGCTAGGCTTTGTTAAATGGGATGAGGATCGGCCCTCAATGGAAAGAAATAGGTCAGTTAAAAAATGTGTCAGTTGGTGAAATGTGTGACCTTGTATAGACACAAGGGAAGTTTTATTTTGAGTCCACAAACACAGCAGCAGGGGATACGAGACCTGTAAATGGTTTTGAGTCGTCAAGGTCACTGCAAGCATACAGCCACAGAGGCCTTAATGAAAAATTAATGTTGTCTGACATCATTGTGCCTCTCAGTATGTTTACAATAAACCAGCTAAAGCTTTAGCCAAACACAAATTACTCTTTAGTATTTGTCATCTTTATTGCTTGTTATTAAGGATGGAAATTTTTACCCAGTGTTTGGTAAAGACTCAAAGTTTCTCTAAAGTGCATAAAAAGAGAAAATCAAGCCGACAGCAGTAGGATTGCATTTTCAGCTCATGGCCTTGAAGTTATTCACAAGCCAAGGATCACATGTTTTCACACTGTCCACTTGTGGCAAACCGTTTACATGGTGTATCAGAATTTCTGTGTGTGTGCGGACAGTGAAGAATTTACCCTAAAATCCTTATTTTATCCTCTGACCTCTGCAGCCAGCAGCTGCCGACAGCAAAGCCTTTTCCTGCCTGCATTGTTTCACTTGGGTCTAGGTCAAGTTCAGGGGGGGCTTCTCATAGTTTTCCCACTTCAACGGATACAACTGGATGAGGATATTTCTTTCTGGTTGAATGAGCAAAGTTTATTACAATAACAGGTTTTATGTGCATTGTGTGATCCTTCTGACCCGAGTATGAACTCAGTTTAGATGAACACATTTGTTTGCTTTGGCATGCCGTCCTGTGAAGATCCTTCTAAATACACCTTTTTATCTGCTCAATACTTGTCTGGACCATCTGGAACAATGGCATTTTTGGTGCGACTACAGTCCTGCAGCACTTGTCTATGCCTCACCCTCACCCATATATATATGGAGAGGTAGGGAATGCTAGGGTCTCACACTAAGTTTGAATTAGAGATGTTGCATTAAAGTACTATGCATTACAGCGGTCAGCGAAAATGTTTAATTTGATTATGTAGTTGAATTATAAAAAGAAAATTGATATTCAGTTGTGGAACAACGGCACCACTGCAATGCTGCACTGAATGTACTGCATGATGGACAGGACAAGGTCACTTTCATTGAATGAAAGTGAAATGTAGGTCAAGCTGAAAAGAGGGAATAATTCAACAACAACTGTGAGGAGAATTCAGAATTTAACTCGATCACAGAGAGAGCGATTTGCATTCCATGCAAGTAAGCTGCAGTAGGAAATGCTTCAGATCTTAGTCAGCAGATGGCAAAGTCGTCGAACCACGAGATAAAATTGTATGTAAGCTACAGTTAGCCTACCAGTCCACCACTAGCAACATGAGCGCAAACATGGATAAAATTAGACTGTTGATATCAATCAGAGAGACAGCACTCTTATGGTGCAAAAATAGATATCCAAATGGTTTGAACTTGTGGTGGGTGATCTGACATTTTAGATCATGGACAATCTTGAAAGCATCCACAATCAACTTTTACGGCAAAACAAAGGGGATCAAATCAAAGAGATCACTGCATTTAATGTCCTCTGCATTTTTCTTTCCAAACTTCACATAACCTCATTGACTAGCAGATGCATGTTACGTGAACAAACCAATAGAGTGATGTAGCATGCTGGATGACGTTGCGGATAGTGATTGCATTTAAATACATGTTTTTTTTTATCCAGGTGCCTCGCCCTTACTCCAGACCTATGTAGGGTTTGTTGTTTGTATTGTTCTGTTTTGTTTTAGAAATAATGTAACATCATTTTCGGCCAATTTTGACAGCCCTACCCCTCTTAGTTTGGGTGTCTGGGAAGGCCTGATTTTCATAATCATCAAAGGTCTCCATAGACTGTAAGCAGAGGATATGTTGTAGTTCATTCAGAATTCAAATATCCACTGCCTGCCTCAGACAATGTCACGGCAATGTCCGGTTTATTCTGAATAATCCTCAATGTGAACCGTCTTCATAGGGACTATTAATTCAATATAAAGTTTTTTCCAATAAGAACTTTTCATGGCAAGGGATGTGGATTTATTCAAAGTGGCTGGGACATTCGTTCTGGAAAGGCATGTTGTTGTTGTTGTAGTTGATGTCATCTTTGAGTGCTTTGATCCGTGAAATATCATTTACTTTATTAGTATGGTTGTTGGCAGAAACCTTAAAAACTGATACAGTCGATCTGATGACTCAGATTTTGAGGTATCTTCTTCATCACCACTAAGAGTAGCTGATTGTTATTCATAAAGGCAGGTTGTCGGTAAGGATTTTCTCTAGATACCGGAGCTGCTGGTTTGTTCAAGTGCCCCTAGCTTCTGACCACATGAGTAACGCTGTAATCAGAGAGGAAGCTATGACTATCAGCAGCAGCATGATTGCTGTTCCTGTCTCCAGTGAGGTCAGTGTTTATCATATGTTTATATCATGGACCCAGGAGATCTATAAGGTTAAGCAGAAGGCTATTTGTTGGAGTGATGATAACATAAAATATTACTGTCTGGTCCGTGAATCTAGTTTAATCCTCTTCCATTTGCTGTTTGTTGTTCGCTGTCCAGAGAATTGATCAGACTCAGAACTGTGGAGCCAGTAATGAAGGAGCTCTTGTTGAGTGATAGACTCTCAACAGTGCTGATTCACTTCACTCCATTAACAACAATGGCCACTCCTACGCTTCTTCAGCAGTATTGTTCCCCTCATGACAAAGCTGGTCTGTCCCCTCCCTGGCCCTCAGGGCTAGAGCCAGGCTTTTACCTTATGTGGCTTTAGTTAGAGTGGCCTGCTTCCCCACAGAGGGCCAAACACTGCGTTTTAATGCTCTTTCTGCTAAAGTGAAATGCAGGCGTGACAGGGTTATGTGAGTTTTGGCATTAGGTCCGTCTGCCTGGAAGTGTTCCACTGCGTTTCTGGGTCTGTTGCAGACGCCCAAGCGGATTTGGTGATGTTTCCTGTTGGATCACAGTGATTTTTCCTCATGTTATTTCTTTCTGACTCCCCCATAGCACTGATGTTTTGTCAAATCTGAGAAGATGAAAATTCTGGTGAGCATGGTGAAGTTCATGGGTTAGAAATATTGGAGTCTGGGATTGCTAATTGGATTAGTGTCCATATGGTATGACTCTGCAGCTTTGAAGCCTGAGTCATGTTTTGTCATTTGTCTCATGTTTCCTGTCTAGCTTCAATATTATCTCAAAAATAGGGAGAAAAAAGGCATGAAAGCTAGTCTGTTACAGTCTGCTTAGTCTTTAATAAGTTTGTTGCTCTGTCTGTCTTTTACCTTCCCAGGTGGGGCACCCACAGGAACCCTGTGCGGGGAGCCCTCGGCCCCACTTAGGCGGTGCCAGCAGCCTCTTCTCTTCCCCAAGAACCCTCAACCGGAACTGACCACCATCCACAACTCTGGGGCAGCCTTGGTGTGGAACCAGAGACAAGAGGTGCCTTTCATTGAGTTTCCAAAACAGAGCCGCAGCCTAGATTCAGGGCTGAAAAGCACACGGTCATAGATTAAGTCTAATTCTAAACAGTTCAGTGGAAAATTCATTGGGGGAAGGTTGACTTTATCCATCTATTTGAAACTGACCCAGGATGTTGTTTGGTAGATATCCTCCACTGACATTTGTAATCCCTGTGGAGGTTTAATTTTTAATTCTGGGAATGTGCCCATCCTCACTGTCTGACATGGGTGGAATTTTTTCTAATTAAGCAATTTGACTGAGGTACAAAGAAACAGTGAAACAGGAGATCTGTAAACGGATATAATGAGAGCACATAATTAATTGTTTGTATTCAGCTGGTGATGGCGCATAAGCTTCTATTAATACATTTTGGTTGAAGCCATACTCTTCTCTGTATTATTTATCTTTTGGCTTTGTTGTGTTAAATCCAGACTAGGGCCGGGCAATTTATTGATATCATATCAGTATCCTGACATGAGACCATATATCATCTTGGATATTGTTATATCGTGATATGGCATGATTATTTATCAAAAATGCATTGTGTTGATTTTGTGAAAGAACCAATAGACATCCCTACAATATTGTTGCAATATCGAGGTATGCCCTAGTCCAGACCCTCTTCCTGCTCAGGTCACTTTGTTGTAACCAAAGTAATGAAGTAATAGGATCCAGATGTAGGAACGCAGGAAGACATTCTTATAAACAGATGAAGAAGTCACTTTGGTTCAGTGACGATATCTGATATCCTTGTGTTATGTTTTCATTGTAGGTTCCAAATGGAGAACAAGAAAATGATGGTAAGTGTCCCAAACTCTTGAACTGTTTATAAAGAGGCCTTTAAGTTCCTGTCACACTCTCACTATGTCTAAACAGCAGTGCATGACTCAGATTATTCAGTGAATAGCTCCATGGTTCACTATAACAGATCAGGTAATTCCTCTCTCCCTGCCTCTAAAAATCTGATTCTGGTGTCCCATTACTAACATACCATACGTTCTTTTTTTTTTCTCCTTAAAACATACAGTACATGTAATATCCCTTTCTAAGCCAACATCACATGATGTCTTTGATGTGGTTTTTCCCTGTCATGATGGCGTGATGGTCTGTAGACAAGCAGCTGTTCTTTGATGGCAGGCTTCACTTAGTATGAAAAGCTTTTTATTAACCTCCAGGTGCATGTTAGTAAGAGAGAGGCTGGCTCCTCAGATAATGGAGGGTTTGACCACACATCTCAGTGGACATGTAGAAATCAATGCTCACCCACTTGCTGCTGTTTTTGAATATGATTGGAATGTGCGTGCATTATGATGTGTATTATATACTGTACATGTATAAAGTCCGATTAAAGTGTGATGAACACAAACCACCATTTATCAACTACTATTTGCTTTACATTATAGTAATTGTATTAATAAATAAAAGCCTAATTGCTTCATTTTTCTTTGTAATATCAGGTTTTAGTTGTGTACAAGCCCACATGTAATCCACATTTTTTCCCCAACACTACAACCTTCCTTGTAAATCCCACTTTCGCTGTATTTACGCCTCCTTTTCAGAGGCAGAGAACATGTAGTGTGACCTCCTTAAATCCAGCAGAATACGTAATTATCCTCTGTTAAAATGTCTGTTATTTGCATGATCCTCCTTAAATACATATGCAATGAGGAGATAGGCACACCCAACAAGAGCTCACACAAATGACTGGCAGACAGCAACTCAAGCTTGGTTCATCCGTTTGATTAGTAGAGCTCATGTGTTTTGGGCAGAATGTGTCACATCTGCCCCTGATAAACAGGTTCAAGAGCCTTAGTAAATCCCAGTGTGTGCAGTCCCAATATCTGTGGCACAAGTCCTATATTTTAAAACTGAAATTCATGCAGTTGTCGCAGAACCCCTGCAGCTCGCTCTGATAACCAGCTTAGAATATTTGAGTATCCTTTCGGCCTAGATAATATTTTAAAAGCAGTGAAAGTTTTTGTGACATGAAAGTCAAGAAGTCACCTTGAATTTGCACATTCTTCAGTAATTCAGCCACTAATGGACAATGAGAGCCCAAAGCTTCAGCACTGATTTCATTACAGAACTGACTAACCTCACTTAGTAGTGTATCCTTCAACCAAAATGAAGTAAAATTTATATCAGAGTCTGACTTGGTGCATGGTAAATTTGCAGTTATCACAAAATGCAGCTAAAGAGTCAGAGCAGGGTAGCTAAAGACAGCTAACTATAGCTAGTCAAATTGCCACCGCTAGCCTTTGGTAAAGCTGAATTTGGTTTCTCTTTACCCCTGGCTATCACTTTTGATGAAGTGGCATAATGTAGTTTGTTACGTGGTCAGGAAGAATAGAAAACTACTCAAGTACTCCTGCTCAAAGGTAACTAGCCAAGCCTACCCTAGCAGAGGAGCAGTACACCTACTTACAATTTAAAATCTTACTTACACTCAAAGCGTTATTGACATTAAGCCAGAGCTGCCTAAGTTGCTTTTCCCCGTTCTGTTATGTTGTTGTTACTACTGATGTCGGGCCGATTTTAAACATTTTCAAACCCGTTTGATAAGAGGTCTGCATTAGTAATACAGAATGTCACCACTACCTGTTGCAGTGAAGTTGCTCCCAAGAAGCTAGCCACTTGCTGCTAGATCACTCCTACACCTGACAAATCAAAAACTGGTTGAGGCTCGTACTCTGGACCGGACCGGCAAAACTAGAAACCTACCCACCCTTAGTTGCTACTTTATTTTATTGTAGGATATATATTATGCTATTATTAATTTTGCTATTCGTTTTGGACACACCACAAACTCTCTCACATGCTGTACAAGTGTATGAAATAGCATGTTAATATGGAATTTCGGACGCAGCTAGTGAAATGAGTGAAGTTCTCTAAATGTATTCAAGGCCATAATCACATATACGGTCATCCAGAAACGGGGATCGCGTTCATTAAATATAAGCCATTGTCACATTCTTCGGATTAACACCTTTTCTTTTTGTTGCATCAGTAGAGTGTCCTGACGAAGTGGAGCAGCAGGACCCAGAGCAGCAGCAGAAGGAGGTGCCACAGCCCACCGACCCGTCGGGAGGTGCCAATGCTGCCGCAGGTGGCCGAAGAAACCCACCTGGTGGCAAGTCCAGCCTCATCCTGGGTTGAGACCACTTTTTTTTTTTCATTCGAACGCTCTTTTTTTATTTTTTAAAGATAAATACCCCCAACCACTCTTCCTCCTCATCGAACTGTCACCTCCTTCCTTCCCTCACCTTCTTCACATGCACTCATACTGTCACGTCCATGGACCCGCGTCCTCTCCCTCCACCCTCAAACCTTTTGTTTTGATCCTTTTTTCTATTAAAAGAAGAAAACTGTTGACAAAAGCACTTTATGTATCTCTTCCCCGCCCTCCCCTTTCCATTTCAGCCCATCCTGTAGTGCATCGCGCCTGCTGGAAAAGGCATGACGTTTAGCTTGTCCCTCATTCTTCCCTGTTGTAAATGGTAAAGGAAAAAATACTAAAAAAGATTTGATGCGTGGATTTCTAAATACAATAAAGATTGATATGAATTTCCTGTGGCTGATTCTTGTCTTGTTTTATGTAGCAGTAGTCATGTTATAGTGTTGAAGGATTGTCTGATCAAAGTGACACACCTAAAATAATGTAGATTAAGCCGCATGAGGTAAACTGTACATTACAGTTGGATGGTCTCCTTGTCAGTTTTCATGCGCATAAATGGTTCAACTCATGGAGCGGAGTATTATTTACGTTCAGTGAGATGGAGCCTGAAGACTGCGGCCGTTGAGAGCAGAGACAGGCTCTGTGCCTGGAAATCTGCCCAGCCAAAGTAATCACGCAAAGCTGCCTCCAATTCTGCCAAAAGAGAAACTGCACTATCTTTTCATGACATCATTCGCTGGATATTTGGCTCTCTGCAGTGTTTCAGATTTAGGTGTTGCATTTTGTCAAGAATCTTAGCTGGGATCCTTAAAACAAAAGTCGGATTCAAAAGGTGAAAGTGATTCATGCAAGATGTTATGTTACTTGTGAAACATTACCGTTAACAGCACTCCTCAAAGATTGCTTTATTTGGAAATGCTTTAGTTGGAGCTTATTTGCCTTCTGAAGCACTGTGAGGAACATAGAAAGTGGAGGCAATAAACCGATCGTTCTTTACCAGTTCTTTTTTAGTCGATGGACTCCAATATTTTCATATTTACAGAGCACCATTATCAATAAATTAAGTTTTTATGAATTATTTATGTTTTTAACAAAAAAAAAGTCTGAGGTGGAGTCTATTCAATATTCTGACAAATGAATTAACATTTTCAAAATCACTTCATGACTGCAGTGTTGTATTTGCAGAAGAGATTTGTTCTCTTGACCTTATTGACCAAAAGGCACATTTGAGTTTTGATAACCTATAATTGGTTCTATTATGCATATAACTGATCATGTCACTGCATATATTCAACTGTTAGAGCCAGAGAGCCAGAATAGTTCCCCTACATAGATAACGTGACAAAAACATCTAAAGAATCTTCTTTATTTCTATTTTATTTACGAAAGTGTTAATAAAAATAAAAACAGACAAATATTCTTGACAATGTAAAACAGAAAAAAATGCACATATGTACTTTAATCCATACATGACTGAAATGTTCTGAGGTGGATTGAGTGTCAGAAATAGTCAGTGGAACCAAAGCCAAGTTAGGTCGAAGGTCCAAGACAAAAGCTATAAAAGCTGAAATCCTGGCCAACCAAAGCGTAGTATAGTACAGTACAGTACAGTACAGTTTGATACAATTAGATCCTAGGTTGACACCTGTTCCTCACAATATGTTCCATAAAGGGTCCTCAGATCTGAAAAGAAACCTGGGCTGGTCACTAGATGGAGTATACCCAACATCTTCAAGATATAGACAAGAAAACATGTCATTTAGTCAATCTTAAAAGCAAGAGGGGAAACTGACTTCCACTCTATCAGGATAACAGTTTTTGGATTCAAAGAGAAGTTGGAGCGACCCAAAGTCACAGAGACGCTGAGATTAGCTGGTACCTATTTATGTTGCATGTACAAGTTTAAACTGTCATCCCAGAAATCTAAAACATTATCAAACAGAAACATTGACTTTCAATGACAGTTGAAGAAAAGGCTTTCAGTTAATTCATCAGAGAAATAGATTCCAAAACTAATTAACTAATTATATATTTTTCAAGACCTCAGTTTACTTGCCTGCCTCTCGTTGCCCTTTGCTTGTGTGAAAGGCAAAAATGGGCTCACAATACACTTCACACTGTCAGCAAATGCTCCCAAAGCTATGAATGTCACTTCTGATTATACATGACTTGAATTTAAGGTCACCTTCTCTTAACTCCTTGAGACGGTGAACTGCCGTCTTGATAACTCTTTATAAGCCTCTTACTGTGGAGCTGAAGGGGCATAGAGGGCAGATCATCTGCTAGCAGTGATAATACTCTTTAGAAATTAAAGGGGATGACAGAAATGGTTTTCATGCTGTGCTCACCTTGGGCTTGATCAGACAGTGTTTTTCCACCATATTGTGCATGTTCCATATGTCGGCATAGGTAGGTAGGTGTCAATCCAAACGAGGGCCTGAATAAAAGTTACTCTCAGAATAGTTTCAGTGTTTTTTCTCCCAGCTACTACTCCGTCAGAGCCAAACCCTGAAGAGTGCTGTGGCATGGCGGTGTGCAGTGAAAGGCATGCAGAGGTCAGTCAAGATCGGGAAAAGAACTTCCTGCTCTGGAGAAATGCCAGGATGTTGGAGTGTAGTCAATGAAGGCTTGTTTCAGTAAGTGCTGTGCCCACAGGGTAGTCCTGTGCCTTTTATTATACTTTAAGACACAGAGTGAGCCTGGATCTCAGCTGTGTTCCTCAGTCTTTTTTTTTTTTTTTGATTATTTCATGTTGTTTTGTTTTGTTTTTAATTATTTTGCTTGTAGCAAGCAGTTTGCTCTTTTGTCCTGGTCAACGGCTAATCATTAAAATCTCTTTTATCTATCGCCCTCGATCATCCTTCTAATCTTTCCAGAAAGGCCGGAGATTACCATTTTCCTCCCCCCGCAGCCATATGCCGAGTCATTTAACTGATGCCTGTGATGAATGTTTAAAGCATCCTTTCTCATTTGCAACTTCAATGTATTGACAGGGCTATTAAACCATGTGCACTCCAGATGAGGCCTGTGTTTGTGTCTTCCGGGACATCTCTCAGGAGGAATGGGATGCGTGAGCTCGGAAAGGAATTGAGGAAATGAGGTGAGTCATCTCTGGGTGACATGGCAAGCAATCAGTCAATCAATACCCCTGTTCATGCTGCACACTGACTCAGCAACTAGGCCAGGCAGGAGGAGGAGGGAGAATCGGAGGAGGAAATACACTATTAATACGCTGCTGAATATCCTAACTGATAATCCTGTTGATGTATAAAATGATTAAGTATTCGCCCTGTGATCTATTGTTGTCTTCCTGTCCTCTTTGTGACCAGAGACAGATTCTCCAGATTACCCTGCAGTCTCAAACATATAAAAACGCCTCCCACCCACCAGAGGCCCTAAACAGGAAGCACTGGTTGGCAAATGGACAGGGAGTGTAAAAAGCCCTCCTTGCAGCGTCTGCTCCAGCTCACATTGTACCTCCTTAACTGGATGAGACTGGAGGAGGGGAAATGATGGGGGGAAGAGTGGCGGGATGGACAGGGACCCTTTTTATTCTGCCCCAGAGGGAGGCAGGCGGAGCAGAGGGTGGGTGTGGTGATTTTAGATTAATTCAATGACTGTGAAAGCCTTTTATTGATGTTATTGATGTTGAGTTTTTCAATTCTCTCAGGACAGTGACAAGTTAATGGAGTTTGTTGAGGTCATTTCAGCTTCAGACTGCAGTGGTCATCATCTTGTCAGCAGTAGCTACATGGCTGTGATTTTACTGAGTATATGTTTTAGTTTTTTTTAACATATACTGATGCGAAGAGACACTTTATTTGTTTTAGTCTTCAACGCCTCTTGCTCTTCATGAGTAATTGAGAGACCAGCTGATCATACGCCTGACTGAATTTGAGAGTCCCTGTGATTTCATGGTTTTTCAGTATGCGTGCAGATGACACTTTTACACTTTGCTTTATAAAGAGAGTCATGTGTGGAGATTTTAACAAGATTTTTTTCCTTTCTTGCTTGTAAAAGGTAGTCTTTCAATCCCATTTTAAAAAAATATCTTTTATTGATGTTTATTTTGGAGTCCCTATAAAAACAGTTGACAGTGAACAGGACCGGGGCTGCATTCCCAAATTGCTTACATCGCCGTTGTCCCTTACAGAGCACGTACTGTTGCATGCAGTATGTGCACATTTGAGACATACTACTTTGTCGTAACGTTGCACCTTGAACTTTGACAGTCCATAAATTCGCAGTCCATGGTACAAAATCTGGAATAAAAAAAGTGATTTGGAATGCAGCTTAAGTGAGCTGACATCTGTTTTTGCTCTCTCTGTGACTGAGGATTGTGGGTCAGAATAGCAAGAAAAGCATGCTGGCTGGCATGCTGCAAAATGTGATTGGATGCAGCAGGACATCGTGGTTTTTTGGTATACTTCATTTGACATGTATTGGGACATACTAAATCTTTTTCTGACATGCTGAATAGTATGGCAGTTCACATATTGGAACGCATTGATTGTTTCTTCAAAGATATTGGATGAATGGGATTTTTTCAACACTGTGAACACCAGTAGCAAAATTCCACTGACCTCCATTGTATTGGGAAAAGTACTAAAAATAAATGTTTTATGTCATACTTGGAGCTTTAGTGAGCCAGCGATATGGTTTATCCTCCTCCTATAGATCTTAAATAGATCATTGGCTGGCATTTTCTCAGTATCTGTCCCTGTTTGAATATCTCCATGTATACTGTTGTATCCCAATTGGGTCACACTTAACTTTAACCCCCTATTCAGCATTGCACTACATGAACATTAAATGGTTTGTAATACACTATAAAGTTGTTTTAGGCAGATATAAGGATATTTTAAGTGTTTATTAATGTACAGTAATTGTCAGCAATTGTAACTTCTTCTATGAATACATAATTTATATAATTACAACTGTATTACTGTTTTGGCTGTTGACCAACACACATATATATGCAAATATACCTACTTAAATATAGTTATATTTGATACAACTTTAGTGTGTTACATACTATTTATTAAATGTTCATGTAAGTGCTAAATGCAGTAGTTTAAGCATTGAATGTCATTTAAATGGTTAACACTCTGACATGTTTGTTCTTGCTCCACTAGAGGGCAATACAAACACTGTAACACACCTCTGCTGAAACTTTACTTGTGACCTACTTTTGGTGTGACTATGTACTGAAACCTTCTCCCTGTAGTTCAAGCTCTGAGAAACACATCAACCCACGCTTTGCTGTCTTTCGCTTTTGCCTGACACTTCAGAGAGGTCTGCTGAAAAACAGTCTAGTGTTCAACATCACTTTCAGTATGAGTGATGTGACCTCTGAGAAAAGATGTTTTTGAGACGATAAAGTAATGTGTTGATCTGTTATTAAGGTGATAAGATATATCATGCCCTGATATTATTACTGTAGTGGCTAATTTCTATTAGAGCTGACAATCTCACATTGTGGTTTACTGTTTGTATAGGATGTCTGAAATAACCGGTTTTGTTGAAGTCACATGTTGTGGGTAGGTCAAGAATCCTAAACTGAAAGCAAAACATTTACCGTATACACTTCCTCTTAAGGATTTGGAGTTATTAAGTTAAGTAAAGTGTTTATTCCTTTCATTATCATCATGTCTGCTGTCTGGTTGAAGCTCACAACCATCCTTTGTCTCTCCTGCACAGCCCTGAGTGGCTCAGGTAAGACTGATTACATTTGACAACGAATGAAAGAAATGTGTGGGGGGCGTATTTGTTCTTTTTACTCCACTACATTTATGTAACAGCTTTTAAGTCTAAGTTACTTTACAGATTACATTTTTGTATAAAAAATATTTAAAATATATGTGTATAATGTATATATGTATGTATATGATAAGCTTAGAAAATACCTGTGTTGTAAATGTACCTACAACTCATACTTGACTAGATGTAGATATCTTGTTAAATTATTACTCTGATAACAGTAAAAGTCACCCAGACGAATAGTACTTCAGTAAAAGTCTTAAAGTATCTGAAGTATCAAGAGTACAAGTAAAAGTTTCAGATCCTATATAACTACTGTATTCTTCAGATTCACCAGTGAGTAAAGTCAAACAAATGTAGTGGAAGTATAAAGTGGCAGAAAATGGAAACACTCGACTCAAGTAGAGTACAAGTACTTGACAACTGTATCTTTAGACTTGTTTGTTCCTCTACCATTAAGAGGAACCGTGACTGCAGAACACAACACAAGCCCTTAAAATACTTCCTGATAAAATCTTGCCTGATGCTTTAGAGCAGGATGAAAGCACTGTACTGTTCACCTTCACTTTCGGCAGCAGTGGTTCGACCTCAGAGAAAAGCTGTTACTTTACAATATATCTGAGCCGACTGTTTGATAACAGTGTCATCATACACCTTAATAGGTCACATGATGCTTATTGTAATCATGTTGGGTGATGTGGTTGAAAACACACACACATTTCCTACTGACAGTCACTGTCATCATGTCTGCTGTCTGGTTAAAGCTCGTAACTCTCCTTTATCTCTGATGTCTGACTCACAGGTAAGACTGATTACATTTATAATGCCAAAGACTGAAACAAATGTGTGTAAGGCAGGATGAATTCACAAAGCTTTATTAAATGTAAAATGAGATCAAACTGAGTAACCGTGAGAGATTTTGTGTCTTTTCTACGTAGAAAGGGGTGGAGTGGTATGGAGAGATCTTGGAGGAACCATCAAAATCCAGTGCAGAACTTCTGATTCGGACCAACAGACCATGTCTTTGAAGAAAGGTCTCAAGGAGGACTACGAAGTTTTGTTTACAGAAGGAAACCCAGCAAAAGATACCATCCACAAGGAACTCACAGGCAGATTGCAGATTCACGGAGCGTTCCCCAATTTGAGCATCCTCATCAAAAACTTGACCTCTGATGACACGGGGCCCTACTGGTGCATTTACTCAAAGTTTGACCTGAGGTCCGGTCAGTTGATACAGAAAAAAGACAATGGATCTGTGCTCCTGGTGGTGACAGGTGAGCCTTATTAATTCATGTATAATCTCACAAACTGTTTAGTTCTTACAATTCAACTTTGTCGTCATTCATCACAGAGCAGTGTCACCCAGCAAATAACAATCTGGTCCTGGTGTCTGTGGTGATCTCTGGTGCTGTCTTGCTTGCCATCATCATCAAACACACTGTGCATTATTACAGATTCAGCAAATTCAATTAAGCAGTGTGACCCAGCAACTAACGAGCTGGTCCTGGTGTCTGTGGTGATCTCTGCTGCTGTCCTGCTTGCCATCATCATGGGCCTCATCATATGGATCATCAAGGTACCCATGTTTTTCAGCATTGCTGTGTGTGTGTAGGCGTCTGTGTGTGCGTCTTTGTATTTTGCTATGACACACAAGCCCTGATGGAAGCTGATCGGGGGCTGTTTCCATGTTCCCGTTATGCTCAGCAGTACCGTACAACACACAGTACAAGTAGTTTATTTGAAATATATATATATATATATGCACACACACACACAAAGATATCGTGTTAAAATATCACTTAGGTAAAAGTCAAAGTCACCAATGTGAATAGTACTTCAGTAAGTCTTTAAGCATCTGATATTAACTGTACTTAAGTTTCAAAAGTATTGTTTCAGCAATAAATGTACTTGAATATCAAAAGTAGTAAAAGTGAATTATACATATACTTTGACTGCTTGTTGACCTAGCCAATCTGAAGTTCAGGATTTATCTGACTATCGGAATTAGTGCTTTTTCATCCGATTGCAAATTGATGATATTGTATATAATCAATGTCATTTTGTCGTTTTATAAACCGAAGAGACTCTGACCTTCTCATTGTATAGTCCTACATCTTCTAACATGTTGACAACAACATCTTTTGTTACCAGACTAAGAGCTCTCGCAGCACGGTTAAACCAAGAAGTGTCGCCAACAATGATGTTTATGAGGACATGCGTGAAACACTCGGTTGCTGAAGATGTCAGCCTACAAGCCACCAACCTGAATCTCCATCTCTGCACCACTGAGGGCCAGGTGATGCATGTGAAGCAATGTAGCAGCTCAACATGTTCCCCGACACACTCTGACATCTCTTCAGGCCTTGTGCGTGACTGATTGTATGTCAGTGAAAGACAAGTAACGCACTGCCAGTAGATAGTTTGGCACAATGTACGATAATAAATAACACAGTTCCATTTGAAAGTTGTAAAGAAGCACAGATGTCAGTTGTCTTGTCTATGGCTAAAAATCTAAACTGGACTGTGGCCTGACACGTGACCCTCTCATGTAGATTCATGTAAAAATGTTTAATTTCATTCATTTCTTATTTTTTTATTTTTAAAGGTGATTTACTAAAGGCAGGGTTAATGTGAATTCTATAAAAGATATACTGTGTTTTGTCACAATGATAATTTTAACTTTTCTGTCTACATAAATTAAACAATATATTTGAAAAACTTATTGATTGACTTTTTTCTTGAAGAAGGTGAAATATCTTAATTGGTGAAATACCAGGATTGGTCACTGATGAATTTTCCAGTGGGTTCGTGGTACCAACACGAGATGCAGTGATACACAACAAAGAAAAATAAAGCAAAAAAGGAATAAAAGTATCTGAAATCAATTAACATTTCAATTTTTTGAAATTTTCATTTTCAATGTGATTGATTATCAGCATGGCCGATTATCAGATCCTATATAAGTACTGCATTCTTCAGATTATCGGAATCAGGGATTTTAATCTGATTGCCAGTGAAATTAACAAATTTAAATGATGTAACATGCTGTCTGCAAAGTAACCAGTGACCAAAGTTATCAAACAAATGTAGTGGAGTGGAAGTATAAAGTGGCAGAAAATGGAAATACTTAAGTAGAGTACAAGTACTTAACAACTGTACTTAAATACAGTACTTGAGTAAATGTAATTAGTAACGTTCAAACTTTTTTTTCTTCTTCAACTTTCTGCAGATTGAGCACTTATAGTTTTGATGCTTTAAGTACATGTACTTCGTTTAATTAGGATTTTGAATGCAGGACTTTTACTTATAGTCAGCGCTTTTACATTGTTGTATCAGTGCTGTTACTTGAGAAGAAGATCTTCTAATGCACAACTGGTTTTCAAGCACTCTGGTTATCTTGAGGAGTGTTTGCTCCTCAACCACTAAGAGGAACTGAGACTGCAGAACACAAGCTTCTCACCTTCCACTAACCCTGCATGTGCACAAGTGCAAGCTCTCAAAATACTTCCTGATAAAATCTTGCCCGATGCTTTAGAGCAGGATAAAAGCATTTTACTGTTCACCTTCACTTTCGGCAGCAGTGGTTCGACCTCAGAGAAAAGCTGTTACTTTACAATGTATCTGAGCCGACTGCATGATAACTGTCAAACTTTCGCCCACATCATACACCTTAATAGGTCACGTGATGCTTATTGTAGGCATGTTGGGTGATGTGGCTGAAAACACACACACATTTCCTACTGACAGTCAGTCATCATGTCTGCTGTCTGGTTAAAGCTCGTAACTCTCCTATGTCTCTGCTGCACAGCCCTGGGCGGCACAGGTAAGACTGATTACATTTATAATGCCAAAGAGTGAAACCAATGTGTGTAAGGCAGGATGAATTCACAAAGCTTTATTAAATGTAAAATGAGATCAAACTGAGTAACCGTGAGAGATTTTGTGTCTTTTCTACGTAGAAAGGGGTGGAGTGGTATGGAGAGATTTTGGAGGAACCGTCACCATCCAGTGCAGAACTTCTGAGTCGGACCAACAGTCCATGTCTTTGAAGAAAGGTCTCAAGGAGGACTACGAAGTTTTGTTTACAGAAGGAAACCCAGCAAAAGATACCATCGCCAAGGAATTCACAGGCAGATTGCAGATTCACGGAGCGTTCCCCAATTTGAGCATCCTCATCAAAAACTTGACCTCTGATGACACGGGGCCCTACTGGTGCATTTACTCAAAGTTTGACCTGAGGTCCGGTCAGTTGATACAGAAAAAAGACAATGGATCTGTGCTCCTGGTGGTGACAGGTGAGCCTTATTAATTCATGTATAATCTCACAAACTGTTTAGTTCTTACAATTCAACTTTGTCGTCATTCCACTGGACAGAAGTTTATTCTAAGTACCAATTCAACAATAATTTATCCAACAAGCATATATAGTGTATTATTAATGCATTGTAACAACAGGTTACTGATGTAACTATTGTACTATTGTGAGCATTAAGAGACTATTTGTATTCAGTCAAAGCAGGGATTTCATATATTACTGCAAAGTCTCAGACACAAACTAAAAACTAAGCTGTTATTGACTCTACTGCTGTGACTACTTATTCAGAGAAAATGTTAATATAAAAGTATCACATTCAGTTCACTGACATTCTGCACATGTCGCCACCATTTCAAGTAGAAGGCTGGTACAGAAACTGTAAACTTCTGTTTTCATTTGTAACTTCTTTGAAACAAAATTCTATAAGGGAGTAGGAAGAATTTCGTTCAAAAAGGAAAGAGACCTAAGCAATGTTCGATATCCCCCAAATTCCAGCGCCTCAGACTAACAGTATGGTGGTGAGGATAATAATGACAACCCTTACAACCTGAGTTAAACACACTGTGCATTATTACAGATTCAGCAAATTCAATTAAGCAGTGTGACCCAGCAACTAACGAGCTGGTCCTGGTGTCTGTGGTGATCTCTGCTGCTGTCCTGCTTGCCATCATCATGGGCCTCTTCATATGGATCATCAAGGTACCCATGTTTTTCAGCATTTCTGTGTGTGTGTAGGTGTCTTCATATGATTGTATTTTGCTATGACTCACATGCCCCGATGGAAGCTGATCGGGGGTTGTTTCCATGTTCCTGTTTTGCTCAGCAGTACCGTACGACACACAGTACAAGTAGTTTATTTGAAAGCTGAGGTTTACAGCCAGTGTTACTTTCACACGCTTCATTAAGTGCACAAATCATAATGGTTGCTGCATGAGAGCAAAGTTTTTTGGAGCAAAATGTTTGTGAGTATATATATATATATATATATACACACACACAAATATATTGTGTTAAAGTATCATTTAGGTAAAAGTCAAAGTCACCCATGTGAATAGTACTTGAGTAAATCTGATATTAACTGTACTTGAGTATCAAAAGTATTTTTTCAGCAATAAATGTACTTAAATATCAAAAGTACAAGTAAAAGTGAATTATACATATACTTTGACTGCTTGTTGACCTAGCCAATCTGAAGTTCAGGATTTATCTGATTATCGGAATCAGTGCTTTTTCATCCGATTGCCGATTAAACAAATTGTATGTGCTATTTTGGCTCTGATGCAGGCAATCTGCAAAGTAACTAGTAACTAATGTTATCAAATAAATGTAGTAAAAGTACAATATTTGCCTCCAGAATGCAGTGGAGTGGAAGTATAATGAAGCAGACACTGAAATACTCAAGTAAAGTACAAGTACCTTTAAATTGTACCTAAGTACAGTACTTGAGTTAATGTACTTCATTACATTCCATCACTTTATATTCACTGTACATATTGTCACTTTTTGACTCTGACCTTCTCATTGTATAGTCCTACATCTTCTAACATGTTGACAACAACATCTTTTGTTACCAGACTAAGAGCTCTCGCAGCACAATGAAACCAAGACGTGTCACCAACAATGATGTTTATGAGGACATGCGTGGAACACTCAGGCGCTGAAGATGTCAGCCTACAAGCCACCAACCTGAATCTCCATCTCTGCACCACTGAGGTGCAAGTGAAGCATGTGAAGCAATGTAGCAGCTCAGCTGTAGACACACTCTGACATCTCTTCAGGCCTTGTGCGTGACTGAATGTATGTCAGCGACAGACAGTCAAGACGAAGTCTATGAATTGCTCAAATGTACATTATGGGGACAACTGCACTGCCAGTGGACAGTTTGGCACAATGTACGATAATACATGAAAGTTGTAAAAAAGTCTAAACTGGACTGTGGCCTGGCATGTGACCCTCTCGTGTAGTTTAATGTAAATATGTCTAATTTCAGTGATTTCTTATTTTTTTATTTTATTTTTATAAGTCAGGGTTAACGTGAATTCTGTAAAATATAGATACTGTGTATTGTCACAATGATAACTGTAATTTGCTGTCTGCAGAAATAAAACATTATATTTAAAAAACTTCCTGACTGACTTCTTTCTTGAGGATGGTGAAATATCTTAATTGTTGAAATACCAGGATTGGCCACTGATTAATCATCCAGTGGTTTATTCGTATCAACATCAGGCACAATGAACACAGCACAGAAAAATAAAGCAAAAAAAACACAAACAAATAAAATGATCTGAAATCAATTAACATTTCAATTTTTGTACATAAAAATTAAAACAATTGCATATTAACAAAGAATTTTCTTTTGTAATATTTATTTTTGTTTATAAACCATAATGTTTTCTAATTCCGAGGAGCAAAACTCGTAGCTCCCAGTCAACCACTCAAATCTTATCTCTGAGTTTTTACTTTGATGGCTGATTAGCAGCATTGTATGGGATTATTTAGAAATAGTGAATAGGTGGCAATAAAACAAGTCAGACAGGTAAAGCCTCTTCTTTTTTCATAATTAATGTCTGTGGTTAAGCCACCACATCCCACATCCCAGTCACTGTGGTTTTTCAAAGCAAATTATATATTGTTTGACACACTATCCTTTTATTATAACACAGGATTATTATTCAGAGAACTGTTTTCTTAATTAAATAAAACTTTTGATGTTGAACCTCAGATGAAGAAACAACCTTTGAAAAAAACAGCACAATAATTTATTACCAGTTCCAGGTCGAGCTTAGTGCATGTCTTCACAAATGCAATCACTGCAACTTCACATTTTCAACATTGTAAATCAAGAAAAAGGTTCAAACTATATAAGTCAAGACAAGTTGCATCTCAGCTCAAGGCCGAGGTTCGCTGTATGAGTCAACATTAAAATGTCACGCAGAGAAAAACAAACCTCATCTCGCAGCAGCGTGCAAGACAGAAGTGTTTACTTGTGCACCTTGCGCGTGTGGTCACAGGCTGTGACTTTTTGTTTCCTTCACTGAGTAGCACAAATCAGCCAGAGCACTTAAGTGTGAAATGTGTGTTTACGGCTGTCGGTGGGGCAAGTGTCAGAGTCAGGCATAGTGTGTGTGTGTTGGTGTAGAAGACCACTACTTGTAAAAAGTCCAGCGAGAAGTGGAAACTGTGCTTTGAGGTTAGTGGTAGCACTCAAACAGAAACCAAGACCCCTCTTACAAGAAAAACAACATCTACATAAAGACGCCAAGAAAGTCTACACCACAATGTCACAGCTAATCTGTAGCTCAGTATTTTAACTGAAATGTCTCATTTTGCGAAGTGCAGAAAACTCCTGATTGTGCAACTGCGGCAGTTTCCATAGCCTACTTGTCATAACTTGTAACAGGAAACACCAAATGATAAGGTATGTAGGAACAAAAATACTGTATGACACTTTGGGAGATAATAATCTGTCACAGTTTCACATCAGCCACTTTGAGGAAATGCCATTTTTACTTTGAAGCCTCATGTACAGAAGATCATTTAACGTAACCTCTTAAAGGTCTCAGTATCAGGGTTGATAATCCATACACACACATGCACACAGGTGCTGTTGATCAAGGATAAGGTAATAAAACGGCTCTTGAAATGTGGCTGCATCACTCCATCCCTCGTGTTTTTTGAGCTTTTACAGAATTTGTCAGAAGCTGTTTTCTGTAATAGAGGTGAGAGTGGAAACTATGACATTCACAAGGTGCTTTTCGAGGTGTAGGTAGGTGTTGCATGAAAAAAAGTTTTGATTCAAAGTAACTAGTTTCAAAATTCTGATCAGTGTTTTTCCATACAAGACGTATAATGTTTGAAATGTTTGAGAGCTCTGAGTATGTCTCCTTAAACCAACGGATGTTTTCTGGTTAAAACCTGTGAACTGTAGCCTACCAAGTTCACAGGTGTTTAACTATAGTGACAGGATGTGCCTGTGGCCTCTATTCAAAAAGCATAGGTCAGAAGCTGAAGTCAGCCTTTATAGGTAAAAAGTAACTTCTGCAATCCTTTTTTTAAAGTTAATTTGTATGTACAACATGTATCGCATATAACATCTTTCACTTTTGAAGAGGGTACATCAACATAATTATATCCACATGTTTATCTTTCAGAGAAATTGTTTGGCTTTTAATAAATGTTGAATGAATAGAAATGTTGCGATGCTGTAATGGTTTAGCGTGTAGGATCTAATGCTGTGTTCAGACCACAAGCGAAGAAAATATTCGCGCTGCATTACTTGCGCAAGTTCGATTGCGGGGTTTTACATTTTTAATCGTGTCTACTCACATGAGTAATGCAAATAAAAATAACTGTGAACCACATCAGTATGAAGCCAAAACGAAGAGATCTCTCTGGGATCTGACTGCAATAAATGGATCGGAAGGACGCTGAAATAACAACATCATAATGGCGTCTTGTAAAAAGCCTGAGTTCATGCTTCGTCAGGTCTGTCGGCCAGACGACAAGCAAACAACTTCTAAAATGCTTGTTCCCCGAATTGAGTTTGGATTGTTAAGAGCTATGCTGTGCTATGCAGTGCTGAGACGTATTTCCAAAACTTACCAGGTAGCCCCACTCACTTCCTTCCACGGCAGCTCCTTACTTGTCCTGTCTCAGTACAAGTAGATGTGTTACAGCTCTGGGTTCATTTCCGGACATCAGCAACGATAACGTCATGATGTCTGTGTGAACACCAATAACGATAGTCTCTAATTGAGCGTCTGATTGGGTCTTATCATTGACTTTGTATGTAATCTAGTTGTGCGAAAAATTCACACAACGTTTGGTCTGAACACAGCATAAGCAGTCTATTTTCAGAAATGTAATATATATATATATATATATATATATATATATATATATATGTTGTTGGGTAATTGATTTGTTTATGTAATACAATACTATACAATGCACAATGACTTGCCTCTTTGATCAACAATATTATGCAGTGTTCCTCTTTCAGTGAATAATTAATAGATCTGATGTTTTGATTGGCTGATGCAGCACTTGCTCTTCCTCCTGCAAACCTGTTGTGTCCTATCCTTACTCTGCTACAGATTTCATCATTTGGTGTTGTGATGGTGGGTGACGTGCTGCATGGAAATGTTTGGAGCTGATCCCTAATAAGTTCCAATAAGCACTTAGCTGAATTTAGACTGGCTTTGTGGAAAAAAACCCCACAACATTAATTGATGTTGGGCTGACATTTTAATTGATCTTTTCAAAGCAGTCAGGGGACTGCTTTAGTAATCCTGTAATGTGAGATGGGATCCAGGAGTCCTACAGTTATGTGGTCACCTCTTGCAACCACCACTGTTTGATACATCTGGAACCCAGACACTGAACCTCTGAATCAGCAGTTATGAGATATTTGAAGGGCCTGGTGAGGTTTTTGGCTGCTGCATGGTGAGCAGAGATTCATGTCTGCTGCTGTTCCAGATCCAGAATATCCCCAGTTTTGAGCCTTACAGAACACAACAACAAGAAAACTGATTAAGCATCGTCTACTCACTGCGATGAACTAAACTTTGTATGAAAGACATTCTGAAGGTAATATTTAAATTTTCTTATTCATGTGCATAGTACTTTTTAGCATGATACTTTTTTGATGCTCAACACTAAGAATGTGTTTATTCGTTACCATCGTGTCAGTGTTTAAAGTTTGTGGTTGAGCCAAAAGCATTCAAATCTTCAGCCCAACAGAGCTTTGTCAACCAGAAAAAACACAAACACTTGACTCGTCTCTGGTCGAGACACACATTCGTCCTGTTTCTGAGAAAAAGAGATGACTCACTTGATTTCCTTGCCACTTCCCTTGTAACCTGTTTTTTAACGTGTCTTTGAGAAGAAGCGACACATCTTGCGGCTACAGCCTCACATGACCAGTGGTTAACACTGCATGGTATGTATTTCTGTAAATTAGTAAGTCAGTTTGCTGAGTCTTTGGACTTCTTCTACTCTTAAGCTTTATTTTAGCATTTAAGATTGTCCTTTAATTGTCTCCTGTGGGTTGTAATTCTTTAACAAAAGTTACACAGTCTTGCTTTAAAGTGCTAAATAAGTACAAAGCAAAACAACAGGAATCAATGATGACATCAAATCCACACATCTCTGATTCAACTTCTTGCTTCCATGCTTTTCTGGGTCAGACAGCCTGCACATCCACCCACAGATGTCACTGCTGATGTTTTTCTTTAACATTTCAATATCAACGCATCAGCGAGTTAAGTTACTGAAAAACACTGTCATCATGTTTTTCCTGTTTGAAAACTCAAAGTTCCAAGAAGCACCCAGTGGGTGACTCACTCATAAGCTTAATAGTTCATGCTAACATTTTAACGAGGAAAGGCACTTTTTTAGTGTCATTTTAGTCCTCTGATAACACCCTGAAATTATATGAATCTTAATTTCTGAATCAATTTGAGGGTGTGTGTGTGTGTGTGTGTGTGTGTGTGTGTTTTAGCAAGAGTCTCTCTTGAGAGAATAAAGGTAGCAGATAGTGTGAACAAGATATCTGCTGTGCCAAAGCTGTTGTTGAGAAAAACAAAAAATGTATTTTTCCACTACATGTGTGTGATAACTTAAGTTATAAGTTACTTTGAAGGTTGTGTTCCAACATACATTTTTAAATCAATGTATTTTATTGGCAATCAGACAAACAAAAATCTGATTCCGATAATTGGAAAAAGCCCAACAACCCATAGTATACAGTATGTTCATACAGTACAGTACAGTACAGTACAAGTACATTGACTCAAGTACTGTAATTCAGTAAAACTTTGAGGTTCATGTACTTTACTTGAGTATTTCCACTTTCTGGTACTTTACACTTCCACTCCACTACATTTTGAGGGCAAATATTGTACTTTTTACTCACTACATTAATTTAATAACTTTAGTTACTTGATATGCTGCATCAGAGCCAAATAAAATCAATGTATTTTATCGACAATCAGAAAAAAACCCACTGATTCTGATAATCGAAAAATGCTGAATATCAGCTCTGATAATATCAGGCCGATAATCACCATAATATGCAGTATATGCAAACAAGTAAATAAATGTATAATTTGCTTTTACTTGAACTTTTGAAACTCAAGTTCATTCAATATCAGATACTTTAAGACTTTTCAAGCACTATTTGTAAAAGTGACTTTCATTTATACCAAAGTAATACTCTTTACTTTTACACAAGTATGACTTCCGGATAGCTACTTTGGTACGCGGGTATAAATAGACACAGACCAGAAATCAGAGTTTTGAGAGGAACAGGATGAGACCGGCTGCAGCCACAAGAGGTCTCTGCAGCTCAGAACTGCAGATGTTTGTGTCAAGATGTGAGTTCAGGTCTCCTGAACATGAAGCAGGTTGGCACAGTTTGACAGCGGAATTTTGAAAGGTTAAAGGGCACAGCTTAATGTTTGAATGGATGTGGACTATCTCAACACGTGGCCCCTCCCAGCCACAAAGTTTATACACACACACACACACACACACACACACACAAGAGCCAGCCCTCACAGTATAGCCCACATCTGTTGGTGTGTGGGCGATGGCACAGCCCCTTAATAAATGATCCTCTAACACACACATGGAGTCATTTTCTTTGTTTAATTTGAATGTTTATTATGTCTGATAACCTGTTGGATGACAGTTATAGTGCAAATGCGCACGCATGCTCGGTTGATGTTGCGCAACACACCTGAAGGATTACTGGGCTGTCCGGTTTGATTAATTGGTTTCAGACAGTTCTCTTCAAACCACAACCCCACAGTCAAACATTACTTAAACATGCCTTTATTCCACCTCAAAGCCTCCATATGTTAAAGCCCCCACACTTACTGTAAACCACTCCCGCTCCTGGACTGGGCGTGCGTCAGGGACGCAGGTGTGAGTGTATCCATTCCCAGCAGACTGTCTCCCCAAGTGGCTCACGGTGGAAATTAAGACTGGAATAAGTTCAGGAAGTTCAATAAGAAGTGAGTTTACCTGCGCCCAGGTGCGTTTAGAAAGCTGACCGTCCAGGAGAGGCACAGAGAGAGAGAGAGAGAGAGAAAGAGAGGGAGGGGAGCGCACAGAAAGACACAATCTGGAAAAGTTACGGATGCAAACGTCTCCTTGACGCACACTGAGGAACCGGAGCGACTTCATCAACTCTGACCGCTTAACGACTAAGAGAGGAAACATCCACAATCATGAAGAAAGCTTCATATCCAAGTAAGTGTGTTCCTTTTGAATAGAAGATGATTAAACATGTTTTCTTCTCATCAGGCTATAGTTGGAGCCTGATTTTAGAAAAGAAAGTACGTGTGTGCTGCATGAGTGTGAGAGGACTGGAAACAGAGAGGCAGAGGATTAAAATAATGTCAGGTAAATGTTCAACAGCATTGACTGTGAAAACGTTCTTCGCCACTGGCCCTCCACATATGTGAACTTTTCAAACGTGTGGCCCCCACATGGATCTGTGGGTGTGGTTGTAAAACAATTCTCGCTGGTTTGGACTCCAAGGGACATATGACATCATGGCAGAGAGGTGACACACAGAGCTGAGCTCATTCTTCTTTAAGTCTTCAGGCAAAATGTGAGTTGCAACAAAGAAGAGAGTTAAGTGTACCACAGAAAACCAGGATTCATTACAGTTGGTTTAAGTGCGCTGTTTACTCCAGTCATGACACAGTTTCCTTATTAATCTCTTTTGATTGACAGCTTTATGGTGCAGTTCATTCGCTCCTCCCACATTAATGCCCTGAAGGGTGATTTGATTTATGCATCTGCTTCAAACACAGGCCTCTTGGTACCATTTATTCTGGCACTGGCTGTGCCAAACTTGCATATTGGCTGATACTGATTATATATATTATTTTATTATGAACAATTTATTAGAATTTGGATGCACGATATGGATTTTGTTCAGCTGATACCGAGTGTTTCTTTTATTATCTAGCTTCTCATAACTTAAATCAACATAAATATCAACTTGCCTTTTATGGATATTGACTGCCTGTGCAGTAAAAGGTCTGTTATGATGCAAACAGGTGGACAGGACACTGCTGGGAAGTCGCATGGTCCTGTTTCAGGGCTAATTAATCAGATGGCATCCGATTATTGACTCGCCGATACCTGATCGAGCATTTTAGGCTGTATCGGAGGCATGTCCGATGCTGGTATGGTTATCTGAGCATCCCTAGTTAACTGGGTATTTGAGAGCTTGCAGCTCTTCAAAGATCTCTGGACGATTGTATTGTGGTAAGGTGGATTGTTGCTGCCTTGCTCAAAGACCCCTCAGCAGAGAAATGATTGCTGCCTTGAGGGTTGAAACAAAGCTGTTTTGAAGGATAGTGTCGCCAACCACAGCAATCAATCCATCACTGTTGTGTACAGCCTGACTGATAATGTGACATCCCTCCATCTCCGTCTTCCCTCCTTCCCCCAGCTCCTCCTTTCTTATTCCCCTTTTTCTTTCGAGCACTGCTTACTATCACTTCCATCTTCTTCCAAGCCTCCTCTGCCCCCTTTTCTCTTCCCCTCTAAGCTCCAGCTCAGTCCAGTGTACACAACCATATCCCGCGGAATGCCGGCTTTCCCGGCTCCTCTTCCCCGAGTCTTTGTGCGATGGAGCGTCCGACGGTTTTCCATCAGAGCCAAACGCATGTTGGGTCATGCCACCTCTCCTCCTCCTGTGTGTGTGTTTTCCCCCTCTGCCGTGCGACGTGTGTGGAGCTGTCACATTCTTTGTCAGCGCTTCACTCGGGGAATTGTCTAATAACAAAGAGTGTGTGTGTATGTGTTGTGAAAGGCCCTCCTCTCTAACTTGTAGGGGTGTTTAGACAAGCATCAGAGATGTGAAGGGGTGACTTTGAGAGAGGAAGGTCGGCTTATGTTTTGTACGCAAACACCCTTGCACACAGAGATCTGAAATTTGAGTTTCAGATCTTATGGATAGAAATGTGTGTGTATGTCATGTTTTGGGGGGTGGAGGGCATGTTTATATGAATACATGTGTGTGTGTGCCCCTGTGTTCACTCATGCTGAACCCTGCTCGTGGAGCCAATCCCTGCCTTGTACACCACTCCCTCAAGTTGTCTGGATCAATGAGTAACTTGTACGAATAACAGCCCACTCCAACACGCACACAAAGTCATTATTTTCCAAGTTCAACCCTCCTGGTATGTGCTTTTATGTCCTGGTGCTCATACACACCTAATTCTACTCGTACCTGTGTGACCATTGCCTCCCTCCTTGCTGCATGACGGCTTTTAGCCTGTTTATATTGGACAGTCAGGGCAGCTTTGATACAGAGCCTAAAGCTATTGTTAAATGGTAACTTAAAAGTCAGGCTATAAACTGTGTTGAGACATATTTGCCCTGTCATCTAGCAGAGCATGCCGCAGATGGTCTAACCCTCAATTTGGCTTCCTAGAAGCCTGTGAATAATAGACTAATAAGGTATTTGAACACGTGGACATGCACGTACAGTACTCTGGTTTGTATGATCTGACTGTGTAGTCACATGCTCCTCTGATGGTCCCATTTCCTGAGTTGGGAAATCGTTCTTCCGAATTCGCTCTGTTCATTAGCTTATTCATAATGTGGAAACAATGGACAACAAAGAACATGACAAAGAAAATGTGCTGTATTTTATTGTTCTGAGCGTTTAAACGATGTGTTAGAAGCTGTTTAAAGTATTTGCAAGTTACATGTGCGCAAACATTGGAATGGATTACATGAATTATAAAAAGTTTCTTACCATCAGCCCAGGATTTACTTTCGCCCGCCATTGTCCTGCATGTATGACGTCAAAGTCGGTTTAGAGAATGTCTTAATTAAATACAATTTTAAATGTCTTTTAATAGCTTTTCTAAAACCAAAAATGCAAGCGCGAACGTGCAAAGAGTGGATTAAACAGTTTGCTTATCTGCTCTAATGAAGGATGCAAACATTAGCAACTCTGTCTTGCTCTGTACTGGATATGAGTTTACACTAGCAACTTCAGCCAAACTGGTTCATTTGATACTGTTACATGATTCAACAAACAGATTAGCTGTATTAAAAATACAAACAATAAAACATCAATCTTACTCTATCTTACTTGTCCAAGTAACCTATTTGAAGTAAGCAGCTTATGTAAAATGTTTCCATCATTCTTGTACTTAACATCATACCAGGATTAACTAGCTCTAACCTGAGGTAGGTACAAGTACAATGCTGCTCTTTTATGTACAAATCCTCTTTATGTGTTGCTTTCCGGGACATGCAGTGTTCATAACGCTTGACTCAAACTTACAGCAGCTCTGGTTGTTTCTGTTTTTCTTGCGGTTCTGATACAGCGGCTTGTGAGCTGTAGTTTCCCAGGTAAACACATCAACCTCTTCAGCCTCTCTCTCTGTCTTCTGCTGCTCCTCTTGTGGTCACTCATGTTCAGAGACACTCTTCGCTGCCTGAGTGAATTATAGAGCCACACAAATCTCCATCAGTAGAAAGCGCCTACCATATAAGAACAGCAGACACAAGCCAATCTGAGGCAGAGTAGGGCCGGTTGGACGGATCTTTGCAAGATATCAGGTGAAATCTATAATATTGGATAGGTGGCGTGTCTTAGTAAACAGTCAATTTAGCTTTTTGTCTATTTCTTAAGAGACAGGCTATTGACCATAACCTCTCCGGTTGTGTACCGGTTGAGTGCACTTAACTTATCAATTGCCTCACCTCTTTGTACTACAACACAGTGTCATAGATATAGTCTGGAATGTGGAGTTCCCCTGATTGCAGGAGACCTACAGACTATGTCTTGTCTCTGCCGTGTATGGTCCTCCCCTCTCAGCCGTGTGGAGCCTGCTCTGAAGTGTCCACTCTGCTCTGTGTTTATTATCTGCAGCCAAATATGCACCTCTGTGATGCTGGCTTCTGTGGGTGTCAACTGATACAACAGACTGCCTGTACTGTAGGCCTGAGGCCAGGAGAGAGCCTGTAAAAAGATAATAGCAGGCTCACATTTGTTCTTATGTGTGGTCGAACATGTGCTCTGACATCTAGATGTGGGTATTAGAATGATTAAGTGCATGCACGGGTGCAAATACTTGTAATAATTTAAATACTTCAAACTTACCTTAGGTTCAAGTTCACCGCACCATCATCTGATTAGCTTGTACACCTGATTAGAAAGATTGTAACACTGTTCTGTTGGCCACAGGGAAAGAGCCCATACAAGAAACAGCAACTCTGCTGTTTGGCAGGATAGACCGCGTCCTGTTGTGACATGAATAAATATTTTATTGCAACTAGCAATCAGTTTAAGTGTTAGTGATTCATATCTGTTCAGAGAGCAGATAGCACCCCCGAATTAGCAAGACAATGCATGTTAGCCGCATGTGAGCCATGCTGTTGGCAGCATACAAAGTCTTGATCTCGCTTATAGCAGCGATGTATTCAAGATAAACACTCTTCATAACATACCTGGGAGTTGAATGAATGAACATTATCTGTACTGGGTGGACTCATGCTTCAATTTCAGTTTCAGTTTGATAGGCTTTATTATACATGATAATTCAGTGATTAAGTCATAAAGTTTCCATGCACGCATACAATCCCATGCATATGAACAAGCATATACATGAGTTTCAACATTGGCCTCCATGCAAACATGGAGATCCCTGCTAAAACAGATGCTAAAACTCTTAAAAACATTTGACAACCTCAAATTTCTTTCTTTCTGAAAATGCACATAGATCCAGCTGCTCACTCCCTCACTTGTTCACCTGTGACACACAGTAACTACACGTTTCCTGGGGGAGTTTCAACCCATAAAGCTCTATTGACTACTTAACTGACTCCGAGGGTTAACAGCCTCACAAGAAGGAAGGCTGATCCTTATCTGCCACACCAGTATTGTTTTATAGACTGCCGTGGCATCCTGTCCAACCCTGGCTAAAAACACTTTTTTATATATCTGAGCTCGTGTTTGCATTGTGAAGAGTACAGAAAGGTGACTGTGTGCTTGGCAAAGTGGTGTTGGTTTTCAATGAGCGTGCTGAGTGAGGAATAGGTTCGCGTTGAAAGCGCAGAGGTAGGAAAAGGTGTTGCCGGTTCATACCTTTGGCGCTAGAACAACGGCTATTCATTTGGGAGGAGTGCAGATCAGGGTCATGGCCAATGTCTTTCCTCAACTGCGTGTGTGAACACAAGTGTGTATGAGTTTGTTCGGTGTGTTCGGTGTGGTCCCTCCTCATTAAGAATGCATCCAGGTAAAGGATTATCTGGGCTGTAAAAACAATCTTGAAAAATGGTCGTCTAATCATTCAGTTTGTCTTGCTTTCTTTCTTTTTCTTCACTCATTCTCTTTCTCTCCACCCATCCATCCGATCCTCGCTCCTTCACAGGCAGAGTTGTGAAACGCTGTTTGCAGCATACCCCTTACATGTGTAATGAGGGCCATAAAAACACAAAGGAACAGTAGTAGAGAGGGTGAGGGTGGGTGAGCAGAGGGACAGAGGAGGGATCAGTGGTGATAACATTGTCACATTATGATTCTGACAAAAAAAAGAATAGTGATATATGATACTGTCCATCAAATGTCCATCTTTAGACTCTGTAGTATGCATTTCAGAGTGAAACTACTTTTAGTATTAGTGCTGCAGTTTCTTCTCTCTTGCAACTCAACCTAACACTGAATTCTCTCAAATTACTTATTACGCTTTAGGTCCACTCTCGGCATATAGCTATATATACTGTTATATAATATGTGTGTAATTTAGCATATAACAATTTATAAATTAGGGACAGAGGTCCAAACTCATAAAATGTATTGTTTTATCTAAATGTATTTAATAAAAACCTTTATCATTACATTTGAATTTTAAATTTGCATCTTAAGCATACAGGTGTAGACTTCTCGTGGCCTTATTTAGAAATCAAAATTGTAATTTTAATATGTATGTATCTCATTTTTTGGGTTCAAAAAGAACTTTTACATGTGCAAGAATCAAAATAAAACACTCAAAGAAAGGGGAAAAACAAAACAAAAAAGCGTAATAGGTCTCCTTTAAGTGAAAAAAAATAACCACACAGAATGCATGTTTTTTGGCAAATCCAGTGATCAAATATGATACAAAAATGTATATTACTACCACACTAATTCTCTGTTAAATCTAAAAAAGCTTACAAAGCTTGATATCTTTTTAAACCAACCCAGTAGATGTAACTGAGGAAGGTGTGTAGTGACGATTGCTTCATAACTGTAGGCAGAATGAAATGACAGCAATTATTACCTCCATCAAGGAGGTTAGGTTTTCACTTGTGTGAAGTACGCAGGATTACACAGAAACTACCGAATGGATTTCTACAAAACTTGGATGGAGGATTGTTCTTAACCCAGAATAGACCCCATTAACTTGTAGTCTGGATAAAGGGACTGATATGGGGATTTCTTTCTTTAACATTGTGAGATTTTTCATGATTTTCATTAACTTCTCAGGGAATAATCCATAGATCTTGATGAAAAAAGTGGACTGTTGGATCATGGCGGAGGTAAACACTCTACTGAGTGCTGTTCACCTCAACAATACCTGCCACAGAAATGATTAATGTTTCAATGAAAACACCACCCAGCCCTAAAGGGAAAAGAGGAAGTAATACACTCTAAAAAGGAGCGAAAGAAAAAAGGAAGGTAAAGATCCTTCACCTCCTCTGCCCTCCTGCACGCATAAGACACAGTGTTGCCTCCCTTTGCAAACAAAAATCTTGGATAGCGGTGTGTGCACAGACAGCATTGTAGTGTATGTTTAATACATCAATCCAGCCTTGTATGTGTATCTGTTTGCACATCCTCATTCATGCCTGTGTGTGATTGCTCTAGTGTTTCAAGCATGTTAAAGTGCTGCACTCTCAGCCCCGTGTTTATCTTCTCCAGTCATCTGAGACCAATAACTTATCAGTTGACATGTTTGTCCAGGCATAGCCATGCACTTGACCGGTCATGTTACAATTGACATCAATCAGTTGAGGCCTATAGTAAATACACAGGCAGCCATACATTTACTCTGGTCCTCAATATGAGTCGCGGCTTCACTCAAAGTGGGTTTTTTCCATTAGCATAAACACTAGTTTCATTCTTTTCATGTATCATGTGCACGTAATGACCTCTGTTGAACATACCAGTGTCATAAGGCAAATATGACTGAAGATTACAAATCTCCTTGAAGTGGAAAAAGACATGGATCGTAGTGTCAGGAGACTTTTACGAAACCTGTTCGAGCAATGATATGTGGTGTGCTGTGTGTGTATGTGTGTGTGTTTGAGGCCTCAGACAAGACTGAGCAGGTGAGCACAGCCACAGACTCAGGACATAGACACACACACACACACACACACACACGTTGTGCCAACATACAGTTTATCTTTGCAGGTGTCACTGCTCTAGTTTGTATTTAAGCTCACTGCGATTGGCTAAAGCATATTTGTTTAATGTCTGTCAGCACTTTGCCCTCATTTTAAACCACACAGCAGCAAGTGGCTTTGTTGAATTATATCACCTCAATGCCAAATATCATCACATCAACACAACTTTGTGGTGGTGTTACGAGTTCTGTGGCATGTCTTTGTTGCAATGCTAAACTTTCCTCGCTCTGTTTGAGCGCTTTGTGTTGTAAGGGTGTGTGTGCGTATTTGTGTGTGTGTGTGTGTTCACCTCACCTCTCTCAAGCTCTACTCCCAGCCAGTAGAGTAAATAGGTACAGGCATGCTTTTTGGCTGCAAGGCTCGAAAGACTTGACTCGGTCTGTTTGTTCTCTTTTTCCATACACTTAACGCTCTAAAACACACGTAGATGTGTACACACTCACATAATAGACTGATGATGTGATCACTTGGCTCATGGCAGATTAATGATCTGCACTTAGAGCAAGAAAAAGGGTCAACTCTTTGACTGTTGCACCTTTGACAGCCTGAACGCCCAGTTAGTGATTTAAAAAGTCTAAAAAAGTGACTCAGTACTTCCTCTCTGAATCAACAATGTAGCCTGTTACCAACATTTAAATCAATATTAGATTAACATTAACTTTTTACATGAGCAGCATTTCCTCCACTTTGCAGGCTGACACAAGTCTCCTTAGTTAAATCTGTTATTTGATGCACAGGTGGTTGAAAATCTGTCTTAACCAGTTTTGCAGGAGATCAGAAATTGGTCCATAGCAGGACATGGACTTTTGACTGGTTTGATATATATATGATTGTTTCCTTCGGCGCAGGCATTATGTTTTCATGTTGTCTGTCTGCGATTGATGTCCACTCACACTTGAAATGATTAGAATTTGGTGTTAAATGTAAAGGTTCGCTCTGACCTCGTAAAACACGTTTCTGGCCAATTCATACACTAATTAGACAAACTTTCCCTAAAAAATGACTAATAGGATAAAATGATGAGATGTTGCCATTTTATATCCAAAATGTCAAAAGTCAACTTCACCATGACATCATAATGTTCTGCAAAAACACTTTACCGGTCTTTACTGAACACAATAACTCAGGAACTGAAGATTGTGACCATATTACCCATTTGTTTGGATACTGAATTGGTGACACTAATCTTGGGTGTCCACCTTGAAACTGTGGTGATATCACCACAAGCTCATTGTGCTTCAGGTGATTGACAGAGCATCATGTGATGAAGCTCTGTCAGTCCTCTGTACTCCACACATGTCAATACAGAGAAAACTTCCATTTCACCAAAAACACATAATACCTTTTATTAATTTCCTTCACTACATGTGTTATACGAGTGTGAACAGACATGGATGTAAACTGCAACTTGACTGATTAGCGAAGGCATAAAACTGTGAGTCTGTTTCAGTGCTTGGACACTTGTCCAAGCAAGCTGCTCTTGACAGGTCGTTCTGACCTGGACACATAGACTCTGACTGGTTAATTTTAGTCAGATACTCTTATCTGTACATGGCATAAATTCAAAAATAATGAGAGTATCTCCCCTTTTTAAAGCATCCAGCCTGTTCTTTATTTTATTTACAATCTTTCCCCCTGCAAACCATGTAGAGAAGAAAGTAATATGACTGTAACACATTACCAAAACTCTGCTGTCTGAGCTGGAATGATCACCATGAGATGTTGGAGCACGTTCTTGCCTCTTAAGGTTTGGATTAGGCTTGAAAAGACCTAGTGGTGGAGTGAAAGGCAGCTTGAGGGAAAGTTCAAATACTGGCTCTTTTATCACTTCATCATGAGGTGAAGTGGGGTTAAATGTTGTATATTCAGTTTCTGAAAGTTACAGAAAGTGTCAGACACAGACCTACCCAATTTCGACGCCGCAAAATTTGGGGGGGATGTGGTTTTTCGAAGCCTGTCAACCATCCGACACGCAGTTCTGATGAAGCTAACATCTTAACCTCAGATTTTATCTCACATTCAAGATGCAGCATAAAGTTAAAGCTTCATTCATTTGGTCTTACCTGTTGCAATGATTGTCTGTCTCGGTGGGGCTGGTAGTGGCAGAAATAGTAGGATACTGATCTCTGTTTGTCTGTGACGCGAGACATAGGGGTTTCATGCCAAAACACAGGAGTTCCTACAGTAAAGCAGTCATCACTTGCAGTAGTTTCATTTATTTACTATCATCTCTCAAAGAGTGAGGCTTCTCTCTCTCTGCCTCTCTGCCTCTCTGTCTCTCTCACACACGCTCTCACAGATTACAAAAGCTTCAGTCACGTCTTCCAGTCATACAGTGGCACATTCACTCCCTCTCTTTCAGACCAGCTGTCTTTGTGTTGAAACCAGTAACAACACAGGCAGAAAACCACTGTTTGCTGGCATTGTTGGCAGAAAATGAATGCACACTGATCTGTGGTTAGAAGTACTGCTAAGAACTTTAAAAACAGGATGAGACGACTGACTCAGACGCCACCGGATGATTACCTTATCTGAACAGCCCTGACGGGGTTGATGCAGGAGAGCGTGGGGGAACAGAAGGGAAGAAAAGAACGAAGTTGCGGTTGACCGAGAGATGCAGCTTCTAGTTATAATGCCATCACCTCCTGCAGGAAGTTAAGCTAATGACGTCACTGTATTATCAAGCTATTCTAATTGAATGAACGATGAATATTGCCTTAAGTATTAAAGCACACAGTCATATAAACCACTTACTCATATGCTTTACAGAAAATAGACAACACCGCTTTTCTAATGTAGCTGAATCACCCATCTGAACAGACCACAACAGTTGTGTCCCGGTTTGGCTCATTCCCCACTCATGCAATGGCTGGTGATTCAGCAGAACTGAACACACATATTCACACACAGACACACGCACACACACCAGAGCTGATCAATGAGAGATTACTCGGGGCATTCCACTTGTGTCAGGAACCAGAGCGTCAGCCAAGAGGAAGTGGCATTCCTCTGATTCCTAAACTAGCCAGCCAGTTTTATGGAGAACCTGGCTGTTGGCACTTGGACAAAATCTGGGCACAGACCAGAACTATAACTGTATCAGGCAGCTGAGGGCAACATATCCTCATTTGCTTTCTGCAAATGGCTTATTACCTTGGCTTATTAACAACATTTTCCCTGCAGAGTTCAGATTTTTCTACACTTTTATTGGCCTTTACCGTGATTAGCACTTGAAGTTATTATATCAACTTACCTGCTTGTGTTTGTTCATGCTTTGCCGCTGCCATTTACTTATAGATAGTGCCCCTCATACAGTATACGTATAACCATGTGTATTTCTTGGGCACTTTTTGGTCAGTTTATTACAATGCGACATGATGCATTTTGTTCCACATGCAAGTTTGGTCAGAGTTATTTCCACATCGTGCACACAATTATGAAAACAACCCACAAATGAAATCGAGAAAAACATTTCTGGCTGTCCTTTGGCAGCCGAATTTCTCGGTGGTCAAACAAGAAAAGCCATCTTTCAAACAACGGTTGACTTTGTTTTTCCGCATGACAGTTGTAGATTATTTGGCCTCATGGAAAATGTGAAGTTTCCGCTTGGTGCTTACACATGTTCTGTCACATTGTTAGGATTTAGCTGATGCTCCTATCCAGAGCATTAGCAACGTTAACAGACAGTCAAAACCCAACCTGGTGATCCCAGAACATAGAACTATGTTCAGTTACGTTTTGTTTGGGTTTTTTTAGAAATTATGTTCCCAAGCATGTCTAATAGTCCTTTTCTAATGCTGTGCCTCTTGTTGATGAAGTGTCATGGGACATCTGTTAGTTGTAGTCCAGTTTCTCTTGACTATCCAGATGATTTAACACATTGTCCTTCTATTCTTGTCCCCATTTACAGTGAGATCAGCCAGCGCTCGGGCGAGGAGGACAGAAAGAGAGGCATCTGGCATCACCAGTCCCAGTAAGTAGACAGCACCAGTGTCATTTTTCTTTTTTTATCCTTCCAACATACATTTAATGCATCTGAAAGACTTCCACTTACAGGTCCTGTGTTACTGTCACCCATCCATATTGGGTCATTGTCAAAGTCTACCGTGCCTTTTCCAGGTTTCATTTAATCACTCACTATTCCTGTAAAGTGTTACGTAAGTCACTGTCATTGACCTCCAGCAGAGGGTGAGATAACACTGAGGGCAGAGCAGGTAATGTTTCCTGTCCAGACATCAGCTGACAGCAGGTAAACAGCAGACGACAGACACAGTGATATACAGCAGCAGAGTTTATAGACAGAGGGATGACAGAATGTCTTACAAAGAACTGAAGACATTTGTGTTTTGTTGCGGATGGCTGAGTGACTGTATCCATGTCGGTTCATGTATGTGTTTTTTTAGCCTTTTGTGTTTATAAATGTGAGCTTCTTTCTTGTCTACAGTTCCAGATTTTGAGCAAAATTATTCAAAAGCTATCAAAAGACTAGTGGACTTTTTGACAATTAATTTGTGTTTGTGTCAACTAATTTGAACTGTAGGAGTAGCACTCGCTATACAAAGACATATAATGGGGTTTTTTGTGTGTCTATGTGCACCCACTGTTCCCTGATACTGGATCCACCGCAATCAAAGCACAAAAACGTGTTTTTAATATTTGATAATAATAATATTTATGCACTTCATTTAGGTTTTTAAAGTGCAATTTCAAAACATGCGTAAAAGCCAGCAGATGAAAACTATCGCACTTTTGTGTTTGTGCGTTCGCATGCAAATGTGCGTGTGTGTGGCTATTACACAGTATTGGTATGCAGGCTGAAGCTGTGGCTTACCACTGAGACGTCTTCTGCAGCATCAGCACATAGAGAGGAGGGAGATAGAAGAGAGGAGGGGGACTGTAGCACACACACACACACACACACACACACACACTAGGTTTATAGTGTAGACTGTACGTGTCATTCAGGAGCCTGTTTCTATCAAATCTGCAGCATGCAAACTCTGTCTTGCATTTCCTGTTCATTTTGACTCCTTTAACTAAATTACATGAGCATTCAAGAGGACACAGACATTATCTCTTTTGTGAAACAGTGCACAGTGTTTATATTCTATGGGAGACAGGCACAGGCAAAAATACATTTTGGGAACAACCTAGGACAGCAATGTGAGCCCTGCTCAGAATCTAACTCACATCATTGTGCAGAGAGTACACAAAATCAAAAAGTTCAGTTGAACTGCTGTTTTATTATCTATGACAAACGGGCAGGAAGGGAGCAGATTCACACACAGACACACACAGAAGCATGCAGAGTGACAAAAACACACAGATGCTGATATGTATATGCAGTACCACACACACAGACACACACGCACAGAGACAAGTGGCTGGGAAGTGCTTAAGGCTGATGATAAGGCTCTGCTTGTCAGCAGACCTCCCTGACATTGATGCAGTCGCCACAGGGCGTGTGTGTGTGTGTGTGTGTGTGTGTGTGTGTGTGTGTGTGTGTGTGTGTGTGTGTGTGTGTGTGTGTGTGTGTGTGTGTGTGTGTGTGTGCACGCACAGGCACATTGGCATTTGGAGGGAGATGCCCTATACAAAACATCTGCCAACAGGGCAGATTTACGAGCCGGCAGGCGGGTGTTTGGGAGGATGCGTTACTGTAACCTCAACTCATGCAGACACACACACGCACACACACTCACATACACACACAAAGGTCTGTCCAACACTGTCCCTATTGTTTATCTATGTGCCATGTATTCCCATCTGACAGTCAGCAGATCCTGCTGTAGGGTGGACACATTTTAAGGTTTTAAGGTTATAAGTTCAATGAAACGGAGCAAATAACGTTAAAATCATTACGACTTTTAACACCTCATAGATTCAGCAAGCTATACTCACATTTTTCTCTCATCTTATCTCATTTAGCTAAAGATTAGATTGTATTAATGATGTTTTCTCTAATCTGCAATAAAACAAATCTTATGTTTGTTGGATCCAAAAGAAAAAACACCTTTATAACAAGTGTGCTTTATGCTTAAAGCAACTTGCAGACCATCACAGTTACTTACTTTGACCATTTGGGGTCGCCAGTGTGCAAATTTTCCTTATTTCAACACCAAATGCATCAAAATTAGGCAGCTGGATTCAATTACAGAACAACTGAAGATATGACCAGAGACAGATACATGTATAAACACACAAACACACACTAAATGCCGACACAAACAGGTCAACATGCAATACACAATGTCACTGAAGCTCTGTGTGTTGCACAAGACGTCAGACTAACATGTCTGATGGTGTTTGATCTCTTTATTGGAGCTCAGACGTTTGCCATGTGACCTCTGACCCCCCCGGCGCAGTGCGAGCTACGTGCCAAAGGTCAGAGTTCATCTGAGTTTCCTGAACACAGACACACGCTCATGAGCCTTCTTTCTCTCTCTGTCTGGATTATTCACACTTGCTGTCATTTTCCCTCACCCATAACATGCCACTCTTCTGCATTAACCCTTTTTTTTGGGAACTGTGTTTTCATAGTTCCCTCTACTTACTTCCGTCCTGCGTGTCAGTATTATTTCAACAGGCGGTCATCCTTCCACACGTTCACAAAGGCAGGGCTGTATCTGATTCACTGTGAGGAAATAGATGCATTTTGGTGAATGTCTTTCAGTCCAGTTTGACAAGATTGCTATTGGTATCAAATGAATCAAGGCCACAGCGCACACACACACACACACACACACACAAGGAGCATTATAAGCTAGCTGACGAAAGAGTTTGCAAGTCCAGCAAGTTATTTTAGTCTGTAAGGAGCCTGTCCATGTCACATGGCGGAGCTAATGGTTTCTATTTTCAAGATACAATGCTGCTTCAGTCCTTTGGTCTCATCAGAGGAAAAAAAAAAGGAGAGGGTAAGAGAGCGAGAGAAAAGAGAAAGAGAGAGCAGTGAATGCAACATATGATCAGCACATGGGGATGTCGTAATTCCGAATTCATTAGCAAGACACACTGAAGGAATCAAACCAGGGAGAGAGAGGGAGAGCAGAGAGAGCCCGAAAGGAAAGAGAGAGTAAGAAGAGGAGGAAGAGGAACAGAGGGAGGGAGGGAGGGAGGGAGGGAGAGAGAAAGGGAAGTCCAAAAAAAGACAGAGAGAGAGGGAGAGAGAGAGAGTGGAGTCAAAGAGCAGACTCTACATGTGGCTGTGGAGGGAGTGATCTGGTTATGGAGGGGGACAAATTCTCAGGTAAGACAAACTGTCAGTCCAGATGAGCTTCTCAATGGAGAACAAAGTGTAGTTTGAGGTTCTTCAATCAGCTTTTTCACTGTGATCGAGTGTCTATTCTGTAAGAGCCTGCCTCTATTTTCCCCCTCTATGGTATTTTCCACTCTCTCATTCTGTCCTGTTTGCTGACTACATGTTTTCTTTGGGGTTTTGGAGCTGGAGCTGGGAGCTCTGCAGGGTTTGTGTAGCAGCTTTAGCGGACCTGTTTTGGTTTATCTGCTTTTATCTGTGCCTGTGCCTGTTGGTGTTTGCAGGCTTCTCTGTCTCTTGTTTGCCTGTAACACCTCCACCCCCTATTTCCCATTGTTTCCAGTCAAATGTGTTTGGCTTTACAGGTTGTCGCCTCAGTCACCACCTCTTTTCCATTCCCTGTCTCTGTCTCCACCATGTCTTTATGCATGTTGAACTTTCTGAAATGGACCAGAAACAGCACTTATTTCTTAGACATTTCTCTTTCTCTTTTTTTTCTCCATCTGCATTCTTCCATTCTTCTTTGGTGTGAAAACAGGAAAGAGCTCTGTTTGAACAGTACTACTCTTGTCCCTTGTGGCTCTGATCCCGCTCCGGCCATCAGTCAGTCCCTCCTTTAGCTAACAGGACAGAGAAAGCCTTGCTTCAGTCTAACAGCAAAGAGTAAATAAAATGTGTCGCTCTTTCTGTGACATTGTTTTCGCCGCTGGATGCTGTAAACAACACACATATTGAATTGATAAGAGTTTGCGAGTCCGTGTTAGTGTGTGTGTGTGTGTGCTGTACATTATGCTAAAGTCATTAGTGAGGCAATGCTGTCTGCTTCTTATTGGTATTTTTATGGGTGTTAGTGTGAGGCAAAACGTAGCTGGAGTGGAAATGGTGAAGTGGCTCCAGCAGCATGCGTGTGTGTGTGTGTGTGTGTGTGTGTGTGTGTGTGTGTGTGTGTGTGTGTGTGTGTGTGTGTGTGCTTGTGTGTCTGAAGTTATGGTTGTGTGTGTTTGTGACCTCACATAGCTTGTAGCACCTTCACCCCGTGTGAAATCTGGATGTAGGTGAGACCATTGACAAGTGTGTGTGTGATGGAGGTATCACCCTCCCTGCCCTCTCTCTCTCTCTCTCTCTCTCTCTCTCTCTCTCTCTCTCTCTCAGTGTCTCCAGGTGCTTCCTCCAGGGAGCTGTAACAGCTTCAGCAGGACATACTTTGTGTATGTTTCTGTTAACTGGACTATTTATGCATCCATACACAAATTCACATGCATAGTGTGGTAGTATGTGTGTGTATTTCTGTCTGCTTTTGGGCCAGTGTGATGTTGTTACATGTGCGCACACAAATAGGAGTGTAACCTTAGTTACAGTACAATTACATTTTCATTGGGGTGTTTTTTATTCCTGTTTTCTTCAAACGGAGAAGTTTAGGGAATTATTTTATTTTATATATTCTTACATGTGTAGTGTTTAAGCTACATTTCATGTCCTACCTGCCCTCACTTAGGAGCGACTGGCATGAGCAGAACAGTTAGAGAAACATATGCAACAAGGATGTAGTGCTGAAGTTTGTGTAATCTGTCTTGCTGGTGTCGATTAAAAGAAGATTGAAGAAAGTAAACAGAGACTAATTGTAGCCCGCTGATTGCCCACTGGCTGCAGTACTGGAGAATGTTACCATTGTATTCTGTGTTAATTTTGACAGCAAAATTTTATTTAGTTTAAGTCATACTTTAGTCATCTGAATCGTTCTAGTTTTAGTCCAGTTTTAAGATTTCAGTCGCCTTCATTTACAGTAGATTTAGCTGACTGAAATCTAATGAGTTTAGTTAAAGTATGATGCATTGTTTAGGTGTTTGTCTAGATTTTCAACACTCATTATAAACCATCTTGTTAAATCAGTGAAAAAATGTTGTTGACAAAAACTTACAAAAATTTGCCTGCTTTGTAAACAAAATATACACTTTTCAACTTAAATATTTTCATGTATTTTTTTATTTTTGTTGACAAAATGTCATTAATTATTTTTATGTAATAACATTTAGTTGTCATCTGCAAAAAAGTCTTTAAAGAAAACGTGGAACAAAAATAATACATCACATAAATTAACATTGGTTGACCTACAAATGTCTCAAATGTAATAACACTTAATTTGAAATGGACAGTAAACTGTCTCATGTTATCTGGACGTGTATCATGAGTACCGCTCACCGACCAAATCCATTTAATTCACTTTACGCTAATGTTTCTCCTTTACTGGTGTTAATGCTGATTTTCAAGGCTCCCCCTTTGCTTCCCGTGCTTTCCCCTCACATGAGTCAACAGTGGTGACGCTCCCAACGGAAACTGTCCATCAGTCCCACAGAGGCTGTGAATAAAGCCGACGTGTCCCATTCACACGAGTCACAGTGAGCTCAGCTGATGATGTTCAATGAGAGTCAGTATGACACAGCCAGGCTCATGACTTGTAGAGCAGCTTGAGCTGGCTTAGCTGACCCTCAAACCTTTTAATGAACTCAGTGAAAGATTTCTGTCTTCTTAAATCTGTGCTGCATGTAGTCTGTTTGATATGTGATATATGTTCTCCCCACCAGGTGGAGGTGCTGAGTTGAGCAATCCAAAATAATCTTTTTGTGTCAATAACCTCTCGCACACAAGGTTGTTGTTTCTGTTGTTTTCTTCATCACAGCCTAGTTGTTTTGTATACGAACCTCTATAGGTTAAAAGAGACAGGAAATTGTGGGCCCTGTTCCTTCCTGGTGAGACACATAGAGGTTGTTGGGTGGGTTGCCGTGGCAATGGGCTGAGCAGAACAATATGTGAGTGAAGCAGGGGCAACGAGGATGGCGATCACAATGCGGGCTTGTTGACGCACTAAACAGTGTTCTTACCCGGTGGAGAGATGGAGCTGAGGCAGGAGGTGGGAGGTGGGAGAGAGAGAGAGAGAGAGAAAGAAAGAGAGAGAGAGAGAGAGAGAGAGAGAGAGAGAAAGAAAGAGAGAGAGAGAGAGAGAGAGAGAAAGAAAGAAAGAGAGAGAGAGAGAGAGAAAGAAAGAGAGAGAGAGAGAGAGAGAGAGAAAGAAAGAGAGAGAGAGAGAGAGAGAGAGAGAGAGAGAGAAAGAAAGAAAGAGAGAGAGAGAGAGAGAAAGAAAGAGAGAGAGAGAGAGAAAGAAAGAAAGAGAGAGAGAGAGAGAGAGAGAGAGAGAGAGAGGCCTACTGAGACTCATCTATGATGGAGGACAGCTGCTCTCTCTATTTACCAAGCCATTCCATCCCATGCGTGAGGGGACACACACACACATGCAGGCAGCAGCATGTGTGCAGGCAGTAGATACACTGACACACACACCGGCACCGCTCACTGCAAAGCGAATCACTGAGCGAAAGCAATTGAGAGGGTATGCCAGCGTGTTTGTGTGTGTGTGTGTGTGTGTGTGTGTGTGTGTGTGTGTGTGTGTGTGTGTGTGTGCAGTGCAGTGCAGTCGAGCCATGTTTCCAACAGGTGCTGTATTTGATTAAAGTTAGCAGAGCCTGGCTGGGTGCTGCTGTTTAACATTTGGTTAAGGGCAGCTGCTGTCACTACAGCTGTGCATAGATGAAGCTACTTCACCATGTGGGCTCTGGGGCCACACGAGGGGCTTTTATACAGTGTGTGTGTGTGTGTGTGTGTGTGTGTGTGTGTGTGTGTGTGTGTGTGTGTGTGTGTGTGTGTGTGGTTAATATTATGAAACTGTGTGACCTGCTGCAGCACATGTGTTTAATTCAGACTCTTTCTATTGCAAGCAGTTTTAACATTTAACTGTCTGACTGGATATATATAGCAGTCAATTCGGGTCGACCAATATGACTTTTTCAGGGCTGATGCCGATTATTAGAAATCAAGTAGCCTGAAAACTGATATTTGGGACTGTAACAATTATCACAACTCTTTTTAGGCACTTTACTTGAGTATTTCCATTTTCTGCTACTTTATACTTCCTCTCCACTTCATTTATTTGATACATTTAGTTACTAGTTACTTTGCAGATTCAGATCATTCAGTGTTTACAGGCTATTAATTGTGACGTGTTACCAATCAGATATTACGTGTGGGCAGGACATTGTGTGAGAACATGCTGCATCAGAACCAATGTAGGACATTTTAAAATTTGTTTCTTTTATAGGGAATTTGACAAAAAACAACTGATAATGAATAATGGGAAAAGGGGCCCATAATCCGTATACCCCTTGTCAATTCCTTCCTGTCAAAAGGAATATTTCAGATATCCACAATGACATAGTTCCAGGACAAATGATGTCACTTTTGCCATTCATGTGTATTGGGTTTAGCCACAGTTGCATTTTTAATATAGAATAAACATTCTGGATGTCTGCAATAGATGTACTGCAAAAGTATTACAGTATTTTTAATGTTACTTTGGAAATCCAAAAATACATTGTGACTAGTCAAAACATCATGAAGGATATTCACAATTCATATTTTGACAAGTTAAGTTTTAGATATCTGAAATTAGAACAATGACTATAAACAATGCAAATGCAGAAATCCACAAAATGCATTATATCTTTATGCTTTTAAAGGATTTTTTAGGGATTTTTAGATGTCTTAAATTTAGTATTGACAAGCACAATCAAAGTTGTAGATATCTTAAGATACAACTTTACTAGTAAGAATGTTATTGTGTATATCTTTAATTTCTTTTCTTAGTAGTGAGAATACAATTTTGACAAAGAGAAATGCTTTTATGGATATCTAAAAATGTAAATACAGACAGAAGTGTGGTTTGATTCGATGTTAAAACAGCTTGCAATACAAGTTCAAAGGGTTGAGATATAGGACTGTTAGTGATCCTAACTGCAGTCCCTTTTCTAGCCATTTATTAGCTAAAAAGTACAGTACTGTACTGTAGTGAAAGCCAGGCACTTTTCTGGTGATGTTTCACACAGCAGGGAGAAAATCTTCCTGCTTTCTAGTTTCCATTGAAGTCATGGGGGGCTTCAGTGTCCCGTCACATCTCTCTCTACATCTTTCTTTCCCTGGCACACCTTTTTCCATCTTTTCTCTCTTTTCTTCTTCATGTCTTCTCCATCTGTCACCCCTCTCCCCTCTGAAGTCCCGAGCCAGGTAGGGCTGCTTATTATGGAGGTTGCCATGTAAACAGAGCTGAGGTAACTAGCTAGTCATATCCAAAATATACACGCACGTACACATGAAAACAAGCAATCAATGCAAGCAATGCATGCGCTCGCCAACACACAACAGGCACAGATTTTACCTCTTCCAGATGGCTTATTTAATACAGCCTGACTCATGACTGAGTCGTCTGCGTCAAAGCCAACAAAGCTTTTGTTGTTTTGGGATGAACTCAGCAGGAAGCTGGGGTTTCCTCTGTTGCTGATACTGGTAATGTTTGAAATAACAATGACTGTCTAAACCTGACATGACCTGATGAAACACTGATCATTATTCACAATATACAACAGGCGTGTGCCGTTCACAGTTTACTTTCTGCGATTGTAATTTTATAAGTGTAATAAGTGTTAAACTTCTTTACAATAACAATTCTTTTTCAAAAGAATTTAATTTCAAGTCAGTCTTTTAAAGGAGCAATTTGCAAGTTATGTCTAGAATTTTTGTTTAAAGCATTATCATTAGCTTCCTTACTAGACAGAAAACGGAAAAAAAATGCAGCCATACATCTTCTGAATTCAAGTTTCTCTCTCTGACCAAACAAAGATTAGATTAATTGCCTCGTTAACTCATTCAAACTCTAAAGTCATTGGGTCCATGGATACCTGAGCCATGAGCTAAATAGCGGTAGTAAGCTCCAGTTAAGGATGGCAGCTCCCTATAATTTTCGAGCTACCCTCAAATTCTGGCCATATTCTACAATATATACCTATAAATAACTTTCTGAATACCTATTTTCATAAACTTGACACCTATGTAAGTGCTTTAGTTTAATAGATTAGTATTGACACAATTGTTGGTTAAGTCTTGTTCCTTCCCAGATGCATCTACACATATAACGTTGTTTTTTATTATTATTTGAGGTTGCCTTTGACATAGCTGTAGTCCTGAATAAAATAGTCCAGTTGTATCCTTGCATCCCACTGTCCAATGTGGGTTTTGTCACCATTAAAACACTTCTCTGAGCTGCAGATTCCAGTAATTGCAGGGCGTCTGTTCACTGGTACAGGCCTGACCGTGGCGCCGAGTCCTGCAGACCTGTTGCTGTCTTTGTGTGTGTTGATTTGCAGATAGACCACTGACATTTGCAACCTGCTGTTGCCCTGGCATTGCCCTAGCAACTGCCACGCTGGCCTGGCATCCGTTTATAGAAGTTATCCTCATCTCCTCCCACTCTGCTCCTCTCATTTTTCAGCACTCACTGTAGAGTGGTGGTGGTCTGGGGTTCTGTAAGCAGTAGGCGGCTGTTTCTGTCTCTCTTCATCTCTGTGCTTTAGTGCAATATAACACCAGCAGCTGCCTATTCAAATACATTACAATACAGCACTGCACAGGAAACCTGAGGCCCCAAGAGATTCATTATCTGGATTAACGTCACTTACAATTATACACCCCTGTCGAAACTCGTTTTAGAATCAGAATATGATAGCATCTCTATCTCCTTATGATGAATTCATTCTCAGAATAACACTGCATCTGTTTAGTGCGTTACTTCTACATCTCACAGTTTATCATCAGCGATGACTGGGAAGAATTTAGGCTTTTTGAGACGCAATCTCTCCTCCCTACAGGCATAATAAACATAACCATGATGCAGCAATAAAGTTTACCAGAAAGAAGAGTCAGCGTTGTGGAATTCACGCCATAATTAGCTAAAGATATCAGCGCTGATATATGGCATCAGCATGGCCTTGTATAACCTTTCACAGTCATACAAAGATTAAAGCCATCAGATGCTGTCTCCATGGCATATGCTCTGCTAATGGCAGATTAAAACTGTTTTAATAGCAATACATTGCTACTTTGGCTCTGATGCAGCATGCAATCTGAAAGTAACTACATTATCAAATAAATGAAGTGGAGTAAAACGCACAACATTTGCCTACAAAAGTATAAGTAACCTCAAAATTGTACATGAGTACTGTTCACTATGACTTCAATGATATGATGAAATACTTAGCAGATCAGGACATAAAACATTCAAGTCCTCTCCCAGTGCGACAGTTGTTATAGCAGATTGGATTAGCACTGTCTGGGCCTGCTGGGGCTTGCAAGGATTTGCAGTGGAAGGAAGTGCGCTTTTCTTTGTGTGTGTGTGTTTCAGTGAAGGGGTTGGCTGCTGGGCTCAGTGCATGTTTTGTGTGCAGATTTGTGCATGCATCTGCCGCGCACATATTTGTTGCTTGTGTATGTGTGTGTGTGCGCACACAGCTCTGTGGCGGTCCGAATATGAGTGTGTGCCAGGGAGTGGAGGAATCTGACGCACATGTGCTAGGCAAGAGAAGCTGTGTGAGCTGAAGGGTGTGTCCGGACGGAGCAGGATTCTCCCCATGTCTCCATCTTTATCTGTTTTCAGATCACATTACTGTATACTAGTGACACTGCTACAAACATGTGTTTGTTATATAGGAGCAACACTGACCCCTGCTGGAGAAAGTGACACAATGACCACGTTCTTATGCTGTACAGATTTGTGTATATCTGGGTGGGCAAATTGGATAAGAGGGTAGACCACCCTTAAACTTTTAAGCAAGGCATCAAATCTACGCTGTCTCCATGGATACTGTACTCTGTCAAACAATCAAGCCAAAAGTCATGTGTCCTTACAAACTGGCATCCCAGGCAGCTACCTGAACACTTCCCACCTGTCCTGACTTCCAGCCACAGGTCATGTTTTCATCTTTCAGCCAGAAATTCATTTATTGTCAGAGAATTTCTTTCATGCATTTTTTTTGGTTACATATACTCCATGGTTCAATAGCAAGGAAATGTACTGTAAGATTAATCTCAGCTTGCCGGTTTTGGTACAGTAAAGCCTCGTATTTGTTTTTAAATCCACGAGTTAGCGTATACTTGTACACATCTGTGTTTAAGATGTGTAAACATGCCTAAATCAACAGAAAAACGCAAACTACTAATCCAATGTAAGCAACAAATTGGCGGTCTTAGCTTGCCAGACCTGCAGGATTTCAGTCCCAAACACTTCATTATAAATCAGACATGGGACAACAACAGCTGAAGATTTTTTTCTGTTGCTTTAGAGCCTGACTTATTTATCACATTAGTCACATCACGCTTACATCCAAAATAATTTTCCATATCTCTCATCTCTCTTTTTATTTCATGCATCTTCTTATTTTTGCCTCAGGTGTTGCTGTCTCTCAGGGCTGCCCTTATTTTGGAAGCGGTAAATCTTTGCAGTGTGAAAAGAGAGTTATGAGCTTTGTGAGAAGAGAGTCTCTTCACACACACACACACACACACACACAAAAACACACGCACTACTACGACAACTGTCGTTTGTGCTTACTGTCTGATCAACGTTAAATGGTTGATTTAAGCACAGATGCCAGCAGCAGTGGTTCATCATGGCCTGCGACCAACGCCCCGGTCCACCCTTCCCCCTCCGCCCCCACCACACACAGAGGCTCATTCACATGCTCATTAAGTCATTAGGCTACTTATTTATTGATGTCTGCCTCCAGAGCGACTGAGCATGTCAGACGATCTACTAACTGCCTGTCCTGACCATATTAGTCCATAGTTTGAATCTGTCTCTACTCTGAATTTATTTATACATCTTCTGTAACTTTTCCCTCCATCCACTGTAAGATGTGTTTGATTGCCTTTTCCCAATGTGTCTTCTAAGTGACTGTGTATATATGTGCTCAAAGGATGCTGATGTTAGTCAGGGTATAAAACAGTCTCAGTGTGTTACATCAGTTGCCCAAAGTGTGTTAGTCATGTGACCGAGGCCCACAGGAAGTGTGTTTGAATGTAGCATGCGTATAATTTGACCAGCCCAGTCAAAAAATGAGACCTTTCACAGAAAGGAAGCAGTCTGAGAGGACGGCTGCAGAGGAGGAGGGAGGGAGGAATGGAGGGAAGGAGAAATGGGGGGGAGGGAAGACAGTGAGCTAGGGAGAGGGAGACAGAGAGAGAGGGAGGGTGGGGGGTTGTCATCGCTGGCTCATTCCAAGCTCTGGAAGTTGAGAAGGAGGAGAAGAGAAAAATAAGTTGCTGCGTTGAGAAAGAGAGGAGCGATAGAGCGAGGGTTCGGATTAGTGAACTGCTCAACTCGTGTGTGTTTTTTTTTTTTTCTTCCCCTCCTCTCCCTTGCACGGGCTCCTAATTTGGGATTTGTTTGAAAGCAGGACTGCGCCCCAGGAAGACTTTTCCTTGCTGGGGAAAGGGAATCCTGCTCCCTCTCTCTCACATTATACACACACACTTGCTCCCCAAAATGTCTGATTCCACTGTCAACGCTCACTTGGAAGGAATCATATCAGACTTTGAAGGTTAGTTTTTTTTCCTCTCTTCACTGCTTTTCTTCTTCTTGTCTCTCTGTGGAGCGAGGCGCTCTTTAACCCTGCTATGAGGACAGTAAAGATAGTTTCCACATGTTTGATTGGAACCGAGCGGATCTGGAAAAAAAAACAGAGTGTGAAGGGCTCGTTGACATCTGCGGTGAGCTGCGGTCTTTGGAAAGTGAAATCGTGCTAAAATTTTGCTTTTTACTGCTCTTTAACTTTTGTTGAGATGCATGAGTGGGTTTGTTGTGGCTGTCATCCATGAGTCTGAGACGGGTCAAAGAGAGAAACATTCAGAGGACAATTTGCAAGTGACTTAGCCTCTGTCCTGCAAGATAGAGGCCAGATGAGTGTGTGTGTTTACTGTATGTTGAGCCCTCAGGAGACAGCAACTGACCATACGGCTGTGAGGGGAACACCTGGCACACCTCCCCCCCTCTGTTCCCTCCTCCTTTTCATCTCTCTGCCCCTGGCCCACAGATTCCCCCTGTCATCCCTCTCCTCCCTCCTCTTCCACCTCTTCATCCAACGGCTGTGCTTCCCCTTTTCCTCTCTCAGCGGCTCGTCCATCCTCAGCCCCTCTCCCCTCGGCGTGGATGCGAGGAGGAGGGTTGGTGGGTTTCGGGTTGACAGGCCGACACCTCTCCCCCCAAACCTGTCTATCTATCTGACTATCTGTCTCCTGTATCTCACAAACACATAGCCATTAGGGGCGCATCCACACTTGTCCAGAGCTGCTCCTCTTTCAACACCAGGTTGCTTGTGGTATGTACTGGTGGATCTCTCTGCCTCCCTGTCCCTGTCTTTAGGATTTTAAACTGCTGGCTTGCACAGTGCAACAGAGCAGAAAGATAAGTGGCATTCGGTAAAGAGAGGCGAAAAAGTGCACTTTAACCATGTGACTCAGTCATGCTTTCAGACATCCTCAACATAATGGGTTACTATTGTGATTGTCAATGGAGTGTGTTGCCCCTGGATGGGCTGAGTGTGTGGTAATACCTTGGTGTCACCACCATGCACAGTGATGTATGGCCCTGTGTGGCTCAGAGAGCACAGCTTGGCACAGATGCAGCCAACAAGTCAATAAGAATCATATTTGAAAAGTAAATCATTTTGTCTTCCAGTGACAGAATAGCTTTGCCATGTGTTCGTTCTTCTTCTTCTTCTTCTTCTTCTTGAAATTCACTTTTAAACTCTAGAATTATTGTTATAAAGAAAAGATGGATACCATCTTCACTCAGATACATCCTCCGAAACACTGTTTGTACCTTTAATTTACTTTTTAGTTAACTTTCATGACAGCAAATCTTCAAGTGTGACTAACTTTTGTAAGAAAAAAATCTCACAATCTTCTTTTTACAGGTGAAAAGTAGTAAAACATACCCTTTTATTAATGCAGTACACGCAGGGGTTTTGCTTCTGCAGCCTTACTTGGTCTGGTATGAGAAGGAGCTTATAGTAGCTAATGTTAGCAAACCTTTGAGTTGTAAAATGGATGTTACTTAGTCATGTCACTGCCTTAATGACTCTTCACTACTTGTGCTACTGTAGCAGCTGTTCAGCATAAAATATAAAGTCTCACTTTAAAGGAGCACTCTGTAGTTTTGGAGAAGAGAGTTTAATCAGAAGAGCAAGATCTTCATTGAGTGATTTTTTTATGCCTCAACAAACTAAATAAACACTCTCTTCTTTTTCATGACTGAATAAACTGAATAAACAAACTTACCTTAAAGGACAACACAGTGTCATACTGTTTTACTTTGTTTATATTTGGCGGACCCTGCCACCTTTCTAGCTTCAAACAGTGTTCTGGGGACCTTATTTTCCTCTGAGAACAGCTTGTTCCCTGCCTTTGTATTATTACCTTAATAATACTGTAAATATTAAAATTCTGAGTTTGAATTTCTTCTCTAAAACTACACAGTGCCCCTTTAACATTTAAGTCACGTTTAGTTTTTAACACTATGGGGTATCAATATACTGTCAAACTTTGATGATCATGGAGGTTTTTGAATGTTGTGAAAGGTGTGTGTGGAAATGATTAGAGCTCTTGAAAAGAAAAACAACAGATGTCATTGTATTCATAGGATGTGGCACTAATTTGTCCCACTGTAATCCATACAGTTAATCTGTGAATGAAAGTAGGAAGAGGCAGCGAGCTGAGCGAGACAGACAACAGGATTTTTCTTGTCCATGAGGTTGATGACCTCAGCTGTGACTTCACCCTCACAAACCGACACAGATCATTGACCGGGCCAACCCGGGCTTTCCACTCAGCAGAATTATCACACATACACATTCAGTCATTTTTTACAGCTCCTTCAAAGTGCTCCATATCTTGCAAAAGCCCTTTGTGCTTCCTTCTCAAATTAAAAATGTCTTTATATGTGAGACATATAATAGTGTAATACCCCATGAACCAGATATCTGTCTTGTGTTAATTCCTATTTCAATCGATGGTACCAAAATCTGATAATAGTCTCTTTGCCTCTCTTTTCCGCTGTAAGTCTGCATGTTAAGGGCATTCACTGGTCCAGTGAGAGGAAATTCCACTGGAGTAGATTTCTGTGGTGGGTGAAAATGTCGGGGTAGGCAGTGGAGGAGTGGATCAGAGCACAGCTGGGCCTCTCTTTACAGATCAAGCCTGGCCTGCATGGTACTCACCAGCCCATCATCATAGCACAAGTTTTAACAGTCAATGATGAGAAGCAGTTTGAAATGTAATCACCAGGTGAGGGCATTAGGTGTTTAAGGATAAATAAAACAGAAAGTATTGAAGATTATAGATACAACACCTTCTTAACCCTGCTGTTAGTTTCATGTTGTGTTTGCAACCAGTTCAGTTTAATCATATGTATATGTACAGTATATGTAAGACAATTTTAACAACCTACTCTTAGGGGAATCATCTTATTTTGTTGGACAAAACTGCTTCATGGCAATGGTGAGAAATTTGATGAGGGATCACCTTTCAAACGCCTTTCCAAATGAAAACTGTTATTAGAAGGCAACTGCCACTTAGCTGTGGTCTTGGATTTTTTCTAGGAAGTCTGTCAGCTTGCTCAGTAGCCCAGTTGTTCCCAAACTGGGGGGACACAGAGGCGCTGTAGGGGCAGCACGGATGACCAGAGGGAAAATGTGGCTTGAAAGTAAGCTGAACGAATAAGATTTATATAGGGAAAAACAAACTGATGCTGATGTTATCGTGCTGACCTTTATTTCAGTAAAATTCAATTTGGATCCTTTTTTTCATTTGTTGCTTGCCCTGATAAAAAATTGTGGGGTGTTCGGCCTAACTTTTCTGGCTACTGCCAGAAAAGGTTTGCTGTATCGCATAATGGACAGAAACTGTGGAATTACGGAGCATTGGTTTCAATATTTATTTATTTTTTAGGTATTGGGTTAATGTGCTATTGATCGTAACCATGAAAACTCAGTCTTGTGACAAAACAGCAAGAGGAGTCTTATTCATAGAGTTTGTGTGTTCAAGGGAGGAAGTGTTTACTGACAGAGGCTGATGATAGGAGTCTCCATACTTATCAGCATTATTAGGGTGCTCAATACTCAGCAGCCAGGACAGGTTTCCTGTTAATGACGTCAACCGCATTGGAGCTACTGGGAAGCACCAGGTTCATTTTGAGGTGGAGTGAACACAGCAGGTCTTTGTTGGGCTTTAAAGCTGTTTTTCCACCCTGCTGGACACGTGGAGCGAAACCAGCACCGATGCCGACCCCAGGCAAGACCTCAGAGCTACATATCAGCAGGCTCCATGCTATGGCTAAAAACAACTAGCCTGTGATGAAAGGTTTTCTTTTGTGCATTGACGAGAAAGTGCATTTTTTTTCTGCAGAGAGTGGAAAGTGTGTTTGACAACTTCCAGGAAAGAGAGTTGGGCTTTAAGGCTATATTAAAGGCCAAATTCTCTTATTTCAGTGGTCCAAAGCACATTTTGACATGCAGAGCCTTTTTAGGCTACTGGGGTGAACTGCAGCACTTTTTTCAGAGTGTGTGCGAGCAGGAGTGACTTTAGTTGTTGTGAGTTGAGTGTTTGACATATCAAACTAGCTTTAGTTTGAAATTTAAAGGTAAATCCTGCAATTTAACGCTGCAGCAAACACATGATGAGCAGCTACTTTGTCAGAAGAGCAAAAACAGTACAGCCAAACAACATGTTTGATAGATTGCTTAGGAATAGGGGTCTGCAGCCTGTGATCTGCAGTTCATTGTGACTGCAAAAGTTAAAAAATCCAATTAAAAAAAACCTGAAAATGCTGAAAATGACCACTGTCTTGTTTTGCTACGGAAACGAGCACCGTCAGCGCTACTTCGGCGACAAATTCACCGCATGTCCTGACTGCTTCACAATAAAAGCCTTTCTGTGTTTTGTCCGTTTGAATTAGCATTAACTCACAGAGCTCTCATAAGGTTGTGGGAGAGCGAACAGTAAACAGTAAAGCTGATTGTGACAAAATTAAAATTACTCTGACGCTATTTGACATGCATCATGCCTCATTTCCTGGGAATCCCCCATGCCTGTGAACGGTGGAGTCTTCGACATACATTGAAAAGTTTACAATATATAAACATTTTATAAAGTGCTGACCATAAATAGTATCGAAACAGGGTTTGATTTAATTTTTAAATTAAAATCGCAAGGATTAAGTGCAATATACCAGAATATTAGTTACAGCTAATACTTAGTAAGGGTGCTCTGTACTTTTCCCAAAGTGATCCTCAATTTACCCTCAACAGCTGAAGACAAAAGGCAGTTCTGCATGTAACTGACCTGTCCAGCTCATCTACTGTCATGCTCAGAGAGGCACGGAGAATGTCCATGTGGTGCTCATCCAGTAACGTTACATGCAACACTGGAGAGCAGAGTAGCATCATCATATGATTTTCTGGCAGTTTAACCATGTTTCAATGCGTGTTAGTTGCAAAACATCGTGCTTGGCTGCAATTCCTTCCTTATTTGGCAGTGCAGTCGGCTAGCAAGTTTACAGAATATGTGATGGAGTCTAAAATGAATGGGGTTCAAAAATGTTCAGAGCTGATTTTGTTTCGATTCCAGGTGATGTTGACATTTGGTTTACACTGGTGCTCATTAGTATTATCTTTTTAAAGAGCTGTGATCACTTCTATCCCCTTAGAGCAGCAGCTTAGAGACATCAAATGGTTTTGTCCTTAGTATCACACACCCACTTGTACAGCTATTACCTAATGCCATTCAAACACAAACACACAACTGTACAAAGTCATACATAAACATACAGGCACACTGATAGTGACTGAGACACTATGCACATAACTGTGCCACCCTCTTTACATAAACACACAAATAGAGAGATATGAATGTGTGGGCTTCGATGTTCATTCACGCACACACACATAGACAGCTCCCAGGATGCAGTTCGGTATGACGTCAACAGAGGCAGAGAGTTTGGCTCCCACCAGGGAGGACTGGGCTGTGTTTGCTTTACTCTCCAGCTGTGTTTAAACACACACACATACAGAGAAAGAGATAGAAACATAACTGACAGGGCCTCTGTCTCCACTCTGTCTGTGACGACCTCACTGTGTTGGGCTCTTCTGTCACCGCGGAGCAGGCACACGCCACACAGTTAGCAAAATTCAAGGCTAAACAGGTCATTATATCAGTTTCACAGTCAAACACAGCTTTAAGTGGTCTGTGGCACATTGTATGTGCTTTTACTGCTTACTTTCACAGCCCGAGCTTATGTCCTTATAAGATGAGCATACAGTAAGCTACAGTAAATTAGCTGCTTTGGTGGTGCATTTCCTGTCCTTATTCGCAAGAAATTCTCGTCCTGACTTAAGGATGAGCCATTACCATCGCATCTAATGAATTTTACATCTAACTGCATTGTGACTAGTGACTTGCATTGTGTGTCACCCCTGTGTTTATTCTTGACGAAAGACAGAGCACACTGACAACCCTGTCATCCAGGAAAATTTCAAGGTCAGTTTTCTCAAATGAAACTGCATTTTTCCATGTGAGCAACTCCAAAAGCGTATTGTCAAAGATTTAATGATTTGTGATGCACGCTACATGCGTATACAATCAGAATTTCAGTCTAGGTCACAATGTTTTTGTCTTTGTCTCTAATTTTCCTGTCATTTGTCAAGTGTCAAAATTGCCCCATACAGTTAACACGCAGGATTTTATGTTGGTATGGTTTACTGTATTTCAGAGGGTTTACTGAGGACATGGCAAACCATCACACTAACATTTAAGGACACATTACACCAGGGCCTGACATACTAAGGGGAAAAGTGAAGTAGTATAGATGGTACATGTCACATACAGTATAAGGCTGTCAAAATAACAGAATTTTAAACTAGGAGACAATAAAAAAACGATACTTGAAACCTCTTTTGATTCCACAGCAAATGCATGTTTAAACATGTGGTATTGAAAATTGGTACTCTTGACAAGGTTAAAACAGTATTGGTTATTCAGTATGACCTTAAAGTTATTGTGTGCTCGGACAGGGGGATACCATATTTCTGCAGATATAGAAGGAATAATTGTGAATGACTTACTCTCTCCAGATACATAAAGGAGGTTCTAGAAAAAGCTGGTTATGAGTGGGGTTGACCTGTAATAAAAAACTTGTCATTAACTGCTGTCTTGTAATTGCTATAATCACATTAAAGCTGAGAAACATTAACAGAAAGTGAGTCTAGGAAGGACTTACAATCAGAGTTTTACAAGGGAAAACTGGGAATTGAAAATGTATCGAGGATGTAAAAACACTGAGTTCTAGGAAGAGGGTCTACCATGCTGGTGCTTGGCCCGTCAGCCGTGAAACATCGGGTGTTTATCTGGGACAGAGGCGGTGTTGCTCCAGGGTCTGTTGCTGCTTCAGTCTCAGGGCCGAGCTGCGGTGAGCCCGGTGTCAGCCTCACATTTGATGTGGAAAATCTATCAGACAACAACAACTAAACCTGCACTAAAGGCTGGTTGTGAAATATTGGCACATTAAATTGATATGAAGGGGAAGTGTTGGTCAGAGTGGGAATGAGTATTTTATAAAATGTTTGGTGTCATTTTTCATGTCCTTAAAATTAAATGTATTTAATGTATTTCAAGAAAGGTCCTTTGGAAATACCAGACGCGTAGGCCTTTTATGTTGTCTTTTTATCAGTCCTTCAACTTCAACTAACTTCCCCACAGCTTCTTATTGGTCAATCAGAAATGATGACTCACTTGTTTCCAGGTGAACGAACTCTGCCGCTCGGGGGTCACGCGGTCAATTAGAGAGCCAGCGGGGTGGGTCAGTTGTAGTCGTCGTGTCGACAGGTGTGCGAAGTGTCTCTTTAGCGCGACATATTGAGAAGAAGGAGACAATGTCCGTGTAATTTTACAAAATCCTAAACCAAACGATTAAATAGAGACTTTCCGTTCAGTTGTAGATGTGTGTCTGTAGCTGACACAATTACTAAACCTACTTGGTGGGAATACAGGAATATTTTCATCGAGCTGGTGAGAAGTCATGACCACCATGCTAACGAGCTATGTGAAGCGTGTCCGATCCGGTAAGATTAGCATGTCCACTGTGTAGTATTTTCTATGCGCTCAAAATGATGCTAACTAGATTTCTCACTGACTTGCCTCCATAGTTAAAGTATTGACGCTCACTGTGGTGAAATGTGTTTGTATGAAGTTGGGTCTGTGCTGCCAGGTTTAAACAGAGACACATCAGTTTTTCATACTAACGTTTCAGTTGTTTTTAGCATGTGTGTTATTGCTAACATACCGTTTGTGGTGCCCACTGCCTCTCATCTGCAGGTGCATTGTGTATTTGCTCCTACACGTCAAACAACTATTCAACCAATTTCTTTATTTTGTAAAATTAAGGTGTTATAATCATCTTCTTTCAATGATAAACTGATTGCACCAACCCTCTGACCTGTAAAGTTGCTGGTTTGAGTTGTTGTCATTGACTTTTTGTTTGACTAAACTCTGTACAATGCCTCAACTGAATAAAAGTCATGGGACGTATCACTGTTTAAGGACTTCTGTTATCATGTGGTTTCCCTTCTTGTATTGCATAACAATCATAAGATCCTTTAAAACTGATTATTAATTATCATACAAATGCTGCAACTGCTTCTGATGGGAAAAGAGATTCTTCTGTGTTCTGTCTAACCCCAAATGTTTTGTGTTTCCCAGCGCTGAAGCGGTCGTTTGAGGTGGAGGAGACAGATTCATCCACACACCCATCTCCCCTGTCTCGTCGGACCACCAACCCCCTCCGCTCATCCACCTCCTCCACATCCAGCCAGCGGAGCTATGACATGAGTTCCCGCAACTCCGACTACTCCTCTTCCAGATCTTCACCCTCCGAGTCCTCCAATCCACGCTCGCCAAAGACCGGCATGAGGCGCATTGAGTTATCAGCTGGCCGTAACCCTGACACAGCCTCTTCCCGCCGCACAGAAATCTCCATTGAAGTCTCCTCTAAACAAATTGACAACTCCCCCAGTGCTGGCATCGCCCGCTTTGGCCTCAAACGGCCTGAGGTCAGCCTGAGCAGTCGGAGTTCTGCCCTGGAAAGCTCTTCCAACTCCATCTCCAGCTCCACAAACAGACGAGCAGAGCTTGGCATGACAAGGCCCAGTGAGCCCCCCGCCCCTCCCAGGAGGATGGAGGCCCAGCTGTCCTCAGCCCCGGTCTCAAGGATCCCTGAGCCCCCTCAGAGAAGAGCAGAGCCCCCGTCTCCATCCCTCAGCCCAGTAGAGGGGGCCTCCAGGAGGCCAGAGATGCCTGTCTTCAGACAGCCGGACGGTTTGGTGCCAGGCAGTGCAGTGGAGAACAACAACCACCCGCCTCCTGCACCTAGTGCTCCCCTGCCTTCCCTGGCAGAGCCAAGGATTGAGCGGGTGCAGTCGCCTGTTGCAGAGACACCCACAGCTAGACCAACAGACAGTGAGTACCTGCTCAGTTAAACTGTTTGACCAAGTGAAATGTTCAAAGAGGCATTTTAGCCTGTTTAAGCATACAATCTTTTTAAGTGCCATTTGAGGGTCCTCATTTTGGTTCTATCCAGTTTCATCATGGCCTGTCTTTCTTAATCAAGGACTTGCAACAGTTTGCAACAATTCCACTATGATGAAATCATCTGATCATTGCTTTCCCATGTTGCAGCTCAGTTTGTCTTTGTGTTTACTACCGTTTAACTTTAACCTTATCTTGCAATAAAATCATAGTCGGCTTGCAGATATATGTATTCACACACACATAATCATACATTACATCTACATATTATACTTTGATTCAGATACACTATATTTGTCCTTTTTCTAAAACCACAGTCTTGTGACACCCCCACACTGAACACTGTCAAATTCATGTTGAAGTTAATTATGAATCTTAGCTCTGAAATTCAGTACAACACACACTTGAACCTTTACTGACTTTATATTATGCGTTAATTCAGGATTTCTGCTTTTTTTAATTTTCACATATGAGGCAGCTGTGAAGTAACAATATCAACCATAAAGAGCACAAGCATGAATCCTGTGAGCTTGTCAGTCTAGACGCACTGTGAATGTAGGTCAGGGAGGGTGATGATGAGAATCACAGGGCTGCTCCCACGACAGCAGTAACAACGCATCCAACTGAATAGGCCAGCTCACTTGAACTTGAATCAGCCACTGGTTACATTCCCTGTAGATGTGTGGTGTTTGTGTTGAATTTACAGTAGGTGCATTTACTCATTTTGAAGGGGAGGTTGAACTTCATTGACATAGTTTAGTCAATTAGTTGCTAGTGAAACAGCAGGTTTGGTTGCTACTGATCTTTGTGTGTGTCTTTTTCGTTGGTTGCAGGACTTTTGTGACATAAGAAGTTATACCTCACTATTATACCTATTGTTCCAGTAACAATATGTAAATATATGCAAAATCTCATGCAAAAATAGCTTTCAATGTTTGGCCACTGCTGACTAACCTCTCAGACATGTATTATGGGGATGATGCCAAGCTCAAACTGAGAATCAGATGTTTTTGTAGTAATGTGGACCATAAGTTTGTTTTTACTGAGACAAAACCATAGAGAAATGTCCCATAACTGTGGGAAGATACTGCATACGGGTGAGTCATTGTTCTGTTGGATAACCTCTCGGGTAGACCAGGTCAAGAGTGGAACAACAAGGCTCTTAAATGTTATGTGTTTAATCCAGTCATCCCACAATAAAGCCTTATGGGGTTTGATGGAACAATTTTTATTTGTTTTACTCTTTTGCCCCCAGTAGTAGGGCGTAATGATAACAGAGTTGGTCAGTCCGTTCATCCAACATGTTGGTGAAGACATCCTGAATTTACCTTTGACCGAACTGCCATGACATTTAGTCTGGATATTCCTATTTCCAAGAAAGAGGTCCTAATCCTATTAAGCTTACCCCTGACCTTTGCTATATGCTGAGAATATTCTTCATCCTGAGTGGATGAAACCTAATATTTAATGTTACCCCATGACCGTTTTGTTTTTGCGCCACCCTCAGGACAAACTCTGCATATTTAGCTTGAATTACTGGTAAAGTTTCATGACTAGAAAAATTGCTAAGTGTGTTTATTTCATCTGCTTCTTTTTGAGTCTAATGAGTTAAAGCATGTGTGAGACTGGGAGTTATGGAGGATAGGCCATGTATCTGAAGTGGCAAACCTTCATCTTTTCATTGTGTTAATTCACAAGTAGGGCTGCAACTAACGATTATTTTCTTTATCAATTAATCTATCAATTGTTTAGTCTTTAAAATGTGAAAAAAATGCAATTTTTCTAATGCCCAAATTGTTTCTTTTGTTCAACCAATAGTCCCAAACTCAAAGATAATCATAATTAACTTTGTCATATTTGTCATTAAAAGCAGCAAATCCTTACATTTACATTACAGCCTCTTAATGCGCAACCTAACCTGCCTCAATGCTACTTTGCGTCTCATGTAAATACTGTAAATACATTTTTAGTTTATTTAGTCTATTTTATTCTATCTGACTTGTTTTGTGTCTGTTTAACTAACGTACTGAACATACTGACTCATTTGTGTCTGTGTACAACTACTCCACGTGCCTTTAATTGCCCCCCTGGGACAAATAAAGTTTTTTGAATTGAATTTAAGAAGCTGGAAGTAGCAAATATTTGAAATTGTTGCTTGAGAATTACTCAAATATTTAATCAATTGTCAAAATCATTGGGAATTAATATCCTTTCGATCATCTAGCCAATTAATGGATTAATCAGTGCACATTTACGAGAAGGCTTAAGTAGAGTTTGAGCTTGGTACTGGTTCTTGTAATAGTAGGAGATATGTGTTTATTTGTGGTGGTTTTGTATGCAATGGTTTCAAAATATCCACTTGGTTGTTTATGCAGTTCCCTTCCCTAACTCTTATCCTATTAGAACAGCTCGTCTTCTTAGTGTGTGTGTGTGTGTGTGTGTGTGTGTGTGTGTGTGTGTGTGTGTGTGTCTGTTATCTGGAGACAGCTGTGCTCATGGGTTCCTCTCACTGGTTGAGTTGTATCCAGGCGTAGGCGGCTGGGAGGTGATACATTCCAAATCTGGAGGTCATAAAACATAAAAATAGAAAGCCTCCAATTTCCACTTTTTGTGCTGCGTGTTGCCTCTCTGTTTCTCTCTCATTCACTGCACTTCCTTTGCACACAGCTTTTGATTTAATTTGACTTCTGCTTCTTACCGAGGATATTTCTTTTCTATAGTTTCATAGGAGCCACAGTGTTGGTGAACCAGTCAGCAAATATGCATGCTAAAAATCTAAAATGTGGCCTTATGTCAGTAGAAGAGAATTAGGCAAGGAAAAGTGAGAGGATTAAGTCTCAACTTCTGCCACATTGGGCTCAGATTACCACCTTCCTGCTCAGCCTTGCATGTCGAGGGAGGGAGGCCCTGCTAGAAAGAAGCTTGGGAAGATACGAGGAGCAGACAGGAGGTGGAGAGAGAGAGAGGGAGAGAGAGGAGTGTCAGTGGGCAGAATGGTAGAAGGAGAAAAATGGAGAAATAAAGTGTGCAAGAAAGAGAGTGTGATTTCCTGTAAAGGCCGTCTGCAGGGGGGGAAATGAGAAAAGCCCACTTTAACCTCCAGTCATTCGGGAGTAAAACTAAACAGACGGACCACACTGCTCTGACGAAATGCCCAAACTTACAATTTACTTTCCATTTCCTCAACAAGTACACACACCACACATTCAGGAAAATTCAAGTTATTTTTACATAAACATTTTGTTGTTTTTCAGAAAGGGAAACTGGGATTGTTTTCAGTTTATATCTGTGTTGTTTACTTTTGTGCAGCTTGTGTCAGCACTGTATCCGGTGGGACACTGTCAGAGTGTGTTTGTGTGGCCCATGAGATTTTTCCTTGAGGGTTCATGTGATACTGTACTGAGATCTACCTGCCTCTAGGCTCTTAGCATGTTTATGTGATTGTGCTCATGTGCATGTGCATACATGTATTCAATGTATTAATTCTCACACAGATGACAAGTTTAAGAATCTCTTGCCCACAAAAGAGTGACTGATGAACATGCTGATAAGCGATAAGCTGGTTGTTTATGTGGCAGCTGTAGAGTACAAGGTGCTGTAATGACATGCTCCGTTTCAGTTGATTTGTCGGCTATAATGATGAGCAGCTGTATCCAGTTTTGTGGTGTTTCAACAGGATGTGATCTCACGCTTATTGTCACACACATTCATTCATTCTGTACACTGCCTGGCTCAGTCTTCTGTCCCATGCCGTGAGCTTGATTTGTTTTGTCTTTGCTGCTATGATGCATATTAGAGAGTCAATTTAATATCTGGGAAAAAGACACTTTTATTTTACAAGCATAAACTTGGCTAATGTTAAATAAGGATGACTGGGTAGAGAAGTATGCATCCCTGACTGATTGTGTTCTACACACACGTGGAAGTGAAGGGATTATTCGATTTTTTTTCTTTTCTTTTTTTCAACTATTCCCTTTATTCCCATAACTTTTTATTACTTATAAGGTGACGACATTGGAAAGCTGTTGCTTTTATCTGTGAAGATGAGGTGTGTGAGTGTGGAAGTGAGCCAACACACAGTAATTGCAAGACCAAAACATCAACATAATCCATTCCCATGCCATCCTCCCAAACCCTCTCATTACTGACACTGACCTCTTTCTGATCTCAGTAAGTAATTTAATTACTTCTGTTTAGTAGTCATAATAAAATGGTGTTAAGTGCCTCAGAAGGTGCTTACAAATATACAATATAATAATATTATTAATAATATAATAATAATAATGCAAATAAAATTCAGCAGCACAGATAATACTTTATCTTCTCTTGTATTTGAGTACAGCATTGTAGTATGTGGTATGTAGTGTGTAAAAAAGAATGTAAAAGGAGGAATTTCTGTCATGTAGGAAGAATGTTAATTTCGTGACAATTTTGCAACACATTTTATAACTGATTAATTGTAGATTATTAACGCCCAAATTAGGCAAAGCCCAATTTCCCGTGTTGTACTGTATATCACATTCAAGTAAACATCTTTAGGTTTTTTTCGACTGTTGGTCACACAAAATAATTTTAAGATGGGGGAACTTGGGATGGAATTGTATTATTTGAAAAACAATCTAAAGCTCATTAATGATAAACACATTAGAAATAATTATTTGTTGTTTTTTTTACATTCCATATATGAAGCAAAATAATTTATTGCTCAAAAATATAAATAATAAAGTAAGTAATAAAAATAATTATTTGCTGCCCTAACTCTTCTCTTTTTTCCTTTTTTTCCACGTACATAAATTAACCCAGTTACCCTAGTTGAATTGGAACTACAGCAAGCATAACTACATTGACAGATGTGGTTTGGTACTGTGAATGTCCCAGAAGTGAGAAGAATGTCCCATAGTTCACTGCATGAAAAGAAACCTTTCTGCGCAAAAATATCAATAATTGATTACTTTCACTTCTGTGTTGATTAAGTATATTCATTAACATGAAAACAAAAGTGTCCCTCTCTTTATTTTAATTATCTGATTTTGTGGCTAGAGTAAGATCTTTTTTACAGACTAACATTACTCCTCAAATTGACCCAGTTGGTGTCAGCTTTTAGACTTCTTTTTTCAAACTGTTCAAACAGCAGTGACTGTTTATCATTAACAATTGGCACTTTACTCTTTCACTCTCGAGAGGAACCTTTGATTTGTATTTTCTTAAAGCTGAGTCTGCAACAGTTTTTAATGATGACTCATTATCTTATGATCTGCTGGGTCTTGTGCTGGCCTGCTGAGTGCTATCTTAGTTTCACCACATTAGAACAGTGTTCATCTATTTCTCACAAACATAAAGGCCTTTTTGATAGGCCTGCCTGGGACTTGGCGAGAAACAAGGACTCATGCATGTCACAAGGGATGGAACCGGTCTTGCTGATAAAACCTTAATCGGTATGTGGGTGTGTGTGTTTTACATGAGGAAGAGATGATCTTTAAAACACAGAAACTCAACCGTCTTCATGATATGACACATCTAACTTGTGCTCATCCAGTTTCCTTGAACTTAAGATAAAGTAACTGACATGGGTTTGACCAACACATTATAGTTTAATAAACACAATTTTCAACACTACAGAAGAAAACGCAGCCATAATTAAAGTACAAACATTATCAGTGAAGGCTCAAGACTGTCCTCATGAGACCACAGAGCCTTTCACTTCATCTTTTCAATGTTTCATCTATCCATCAGATACATTTAAATTCTCTTCATCTGCTATTAGTTCTATTACCATGCCAGACCGGTGCATAAGCATACAGTACATAACAATATGGTACAATTAATCAAAAGGTCAAGATTTGGGTGAAACACAACCCTTTTGAACTTTTGTTGTAATAAAATGCAGCTCATGCTGTTTTTGAAATATTTACAGGCAGGCAAAATCAATCCAAATGTCGTTCTAAGTTATTTACAACAGATGTTTCAAACAGTGCCATGTTGGTCAAAGTCTGCAGTTTTTTAGTCTCAGCAAATATTACGCCACCTTTATTGACAGAATCATTGCAAGCATTTTATCATGGTCACTTTGTCCCTCCCCTCAAAACCCACCCCTCCACACCAAAACAGCAACTGAGAATTGAACCTGAAAACTACTGTCACTGAATAGAAACAGCCAGCGTATAAAATAAAACCTTTCAGTGAAAGAAGACTGTCATAAAGATTGTCAATGATAAACATTTCTAATTAATATAAAAATAAATAAGACTTTTAATTGCATGGTCAAATAAACAAGTGCATGACATTTATTCTGGATTGTTGTTTTTTTGTTTTTTTTAATGCCTGTATTTTTTTAGTTGAACTTCTTTCATTACAAAAACACTTTTTGAATACCAGTGCTCCCGCTCCACAATGTCATGTAATTGCGACTTCATGAGACTTCATAAAATTCTAAGGCAGAAGCTGAAACAATTTTACAGTGGTAGGCAAAATTTGGTTAATGTCTTATTGCCCAAAAAACAATTAATAAAACAATTAATATTAAAAAACAGCAGAGCCCCAAAGCCCAATAACAACAATGACAATGTCTGTTGCAGCTTTCTGGTCTGTTGCTGCTTTCCAGTATGTTTATGTTTACAGGCCTGTTGATGTTTACGGGCCTGCCGATGTTTGCTGGTCTGTTGTTTGCTCCTGGTCTGTTGTTTGCTCCAGGTCTGTTGTTTGCTTCTGGTCTGTTGTTGCGTTGGTTCAATAAGTGCTTTTCCTCAATCACAATTAACAAGAACAGTCCAAGGCAAGCAAGGTTGCCCCATGTGTCTCTGATGTAGAAATCATCAGCGTTACTTTCAAAGCGGTTTCTGAGGTGTAACAGTGGCTGTTGGCCGTCTCTCACAGAAAACTCTCTGATCTGTCTTAACAGGTAAGTAGTTACCTGGTAGGTATGATCTGGATCATAAGGTGTCCCCTGATGTTCAGAAGTGTCATAATGCTGTGTGATGTACACTTGGTCTATCCTCTGCCCCTGGACTCTGATTATGATCCTGTCCCTATTTCCCCCCAAATATTCTCTTGGGGGATCGACAACATAATCAGGAAGTTGAATAGACGTGTCTTGATTGAGATTGCCAACAGTGTAGTATCGGTATCCCCAAGGAAGTGGGTCCAATAGCCTCTCATAGTTGCCGTAATGATGTGAGCCATAATCACTGTTTGGGTCAAAGGTCAGCTGTATGACATTGTTATTGTCTATGTCAACTGCGTTGGCAAACCAGTGGAGCAGCATAAGACTGTGCTTGGGCACTGATTGGCCAAAGTCAATTTTCTGCAATGCCTTGATTGACTTGAGCTTTTTGTGTGCAGCTGACACAGAGGTCAGGACAAGGAGCAGAGCTACACAACAACCGGTGACTCTTCCTGACATCTTCATCATCCTGTAAAGATATTTAAAATTTAATGCCCACATTATTCATTCATACTGTACCTTATCAATCCATACATGTATTTGTAACTAGAGATGCATCTAATTCTTATTTTCAAGATTTGATAAATCTATTTATAATATTTGTTCTTAATTTGCTGAATAGATAATTCTAGCACCTCACAGATAGGTTGACACATTTACTTGCCTGTCTAAACACAGTACTCAGGCAGTCATAGAAATACAGAAGCAGGTTTTGCTTCTTGTAACTATTCCTAGTCAGGTCAATATTCGAAAGGGATCCTAATGCCCTAAAACTGTCAAGTTAGTATTTTTTATACAGACTGTCAAAAATTAGCGATCAGAAAATAAGAGAGCTCACCTGCTTTCGTCTGCTGCCATCAAGCATCTGATCTTTGTGTTTGCGTTAGGGCGGGCAGGTAATGTTTACTTGTAAATGAAACTGAAACGTAGCAACGGTAGTGGTTACAGGAAGTTCAATAATAAATCTCTATGAATAAAACTTCCTTCTGTATATCAGAAAACAAAAGCAGTACTCCCTTTCAGTGTTTTATTGCAGTTTACCAGTCATGTGTCTGTAGAAATGCCAAAAGCTGATTCAGTTTCATTTACAATTTTTAGTAGAATGAGTGGTGTAAAGAGAGAAAGTAAAAAGAGTCATCTGGGATTTTTTTGACCGTGATGAAAAACTAGTCTGTGTAGGAACAAGTTTAATAGTGTTTTCTTTGGACTGCAGAATAAGGAGCAAGGAAATTTGTTGTAGTGCCTGCCTTATTATTGCCCCCACATTCCACTGGGCCAGTCTCCGTTCTAGACAATGCTTGTGTTTTCACCAGCTGTGCCAGGGCATGTTTCAGCAGACTCTCAGAAGCGCTCTCCGCTCTGCTCAACAGAGAACATGCACCGAGTGTATTTCTGACGAAAGCGGACCATAGCCGTGTCAAGCTGCACAGAGGACATTGAACCAGGCAGGAAGTCAGACAGTGGAACGGCAGAGTGCATCCAGTCAATTTTCAAAATAAAACACCCTGCGCAGACTCAGGCTCAACAGGCCAACAAAGTCAGAAATATTAATAAAAACACACTTATAACAGTCAAATAATGAAACGATTTAACTACATAGCCTACTCAACCACACCATCTGAGCAACTCAACAATATCAGGCAGGCATGAAGCTCTGCTCCTGAAACGCTCCCAGTGGGATATGAAGCCTTGTGGAGGACGGACCAAAACAGCGTTGCACTTGCCAGGTAACAGAGAAGCGCCCAGTGGAATCAAGGGGTTAGCCTGTATACACAGATCCATGTTTTATAGGCTGCATTATTATGCATTTTTTGCTACTTAACAAAATTCTTATTTTCATTGTAGTGTTGTTGTAATTTCCATTGAAGGCCATTGTTCAAACTTTACTGTCATGTATAAAGTTTATATTCTACTGCGAAATGGCCTCCCCCAGTACATATCAGTGTCACAACTCTTCTTTACCAAATTTGAGAAATCATTGAAAGTGTAGTGAAATATAGACAGGTATATTGTTGTCAGATTTGATTGTCTTGTTCACTTTAATGCAGCTATTGACCTAAAAAAAATCGTGGTGAATTTGGCATTTTTCCTTTATTGGCCAATACACAGAAGAATTTCCCAGAAGTTGTGGGTTGAGAAATGAGGATGAGCTGCAACAAAAGATCTCCTGATGGATTTGAAACAAGGATGTAGTGTTATTAGACCATTGGGTCACAAGGACGAACAGTTTTTGAAAAGTTATTAATTTATCCAAAATTTTCCCCTCCACGAAGGGTGATATTTTCAACTTTTTCTAAGCGTCTTAGTCAACCATTTTCCAACACCCCTTTTTCAGGACATTAGGTTTATTACAAAATCACATAATGCCAGCTTAAAGCAGATACCACCAGATACCAGTAGTAAGCACAACTCTTTGTGTGGCTCTGTGATTTTCTGTAAGAGGATAGTTAAAGTTGACACATTGAACTCGCGCTTGAGCTTTCTTGAATTTAAAATAATAATAAAAAACAATGACATGTGTCTGACTGAGACAAAATAGTTTAATAAAAACACAATTTTCAACACTACAGAAAAAAGATGTACTTGATGTACACTCATACATTATCAGTGAAAGCTGTCCTTTTCAGACCATAGAGCCTTTCACTTACTTGTTTCATTTATCCATCAGATAAATTTACAGTCACTTCATTTCTATTAGATACAGGATGAATTAACAGTCAGTCACTAATATATTAGATCAAACATTGTTTCATGTAGGAATCCTGACGCTTTATTACCACACCAGAGCACTGTGTTATCATACAATAAACGCCAGTCTCAGTACATTTGTAATGAAGAAAGATTTGTCCTGTTATTAACAAACTGGAATCTTGTAAATAGAGCTACAAAGCTCAACATTTCCAGATGTTATTTTGGGTGAAGAACACCCCTTGAACCCTCCTTCTAATAAATTGCAAAACTCTCTATGCTGTTTTTTTAATCTTTTTTTAAATTTTTTACAAGCAGGTTAAATCCATCCAAAGGTTCTTTGCAAGTATGTTCAACATTCTGTCGACCTATCCATTAGACAACATTTTGTGCCATGTTGGTCAGAGTCTACAGGTTTCAGCAAACTTTATGCCACCGTTATTCACTGATCACCACCTCCTGTCTTGGTGAGGAAGATGTGCTGATGCCTGAGCTTTCTTATTCTGATGCTGTAGTCTGAATAAAATTGAATGGACTGACTGGATCTCAGCCCCTCATGGCACACAGTTTATTTTTAACTTTGATCACAAGCATGGTGTCCTTGCCCCCTCCCCTTTATCCTGTCCTGTCCACACCAAAACAATGACAGAGAATTAAAACTGAACATTATTGAAACACTAAAATTTTAAGGCTGCGGCTGCAATGATTCTTCAGCGGTGGGCAAAAAAATTGCCAACACAAAATTTAGTAAAAATAAAATGAATGTTAAACAAAAGCAGATCACCAAAGCACAATTGCCATAATGTATTTGTCTGTTGTTGTTTTCCAGACTGTTGATTTCCACTCTGTAGCTGTTTTCTGGTCTGTAGTAGTTCTCCACTCTGTAGCTGTTTTCTGGTCTGTAGTTGTTCTCCACTCTGTAGCTGTTTTCTGGTCTGTAGTTGTTCTCCACTCTGTTGTTGCTTTCTGATCTGCTTTTTTTTGGTCTGTTGTTGCGTTTGTCCGATAAGTGCTTTTCATCTATCACGATAAACAAAAGCAGTCCAAGGCAAGCAAGGTTGCCCCATGTGTGTCTGATGTAGCCATCATTAGCGTTACTTCCAAAGCGGTTTCTAAGAGACACCAGTGGCCGTTGGCCATCTCTCAAAGTAAACGCTCTTATCTGTTTTAAGAGATTAACAGTGATCTGGTAGGTATGATCTGGATCATAAGGTGTCCCCTGATTTTCAGAAGTGTCATAATGCTGTGTGATGTACACCTGGTCTATTCTCTGCCCCTGGACTCTGATTATGATCCTGTCCATGTTTTCTCCCTCATACTCCATTGGGGGATTGACAACATAATCTGGAAGTTGAACGGATGTGTCTTGATTGAGATTGCCAACAGTGTAGTACAAGTATCCTCGCGGCAGGGGGTCCAACAGTCCCTCATAGTTGCCATAATGATGTGAGCCACAATCAACGTTTGGGTCAAAGGTCAACCTGATGTAATTGTTATTGTCGATGTTAACTGCGTTGGCAAACCAGTGGAGCAGCATAAGACTGTGCTTGGGCACAGATTGGCCAAAGTCGATTTTCTTTAAATCCTTGATCGACTTGAGCTTTTTGTGTGCAGCTGACACAGAGGTCAGGACAAAGAGCAGAGCTACAAAGCATCTTGTGACTCTTCTTGACATCTTCATGATCCTGTACAGATATTGAAAAAGTTAGTACTCACATTATTCATCTATATTGTACCCTCTCAATCTCTACCATGTTTGTAATTACATATGCCACTTAGGTTTATTTTCATGATCTGATAAATCTGTCTCATATTGTTAGTTCTTATGTTGATGAATCGATCATCCTAACACCTAATGGATAGGTTGACAAATTTTCTTGTCTGTCTAAATACAATACTCAGTCAGCCATAGGAACACTGAAACAGGTTTTGCTTCATGTTATTATCCCTCCTGCTCTTATTGACCAGTAAGAGTCGGGTAAGAATTAGGAAGGGATCCTATTGCGCTTCAAGTCATGTCAGTTGAAACAGTCTTTTATATATAGCCCAATATCGCCTATCACAAATTAGCCTCAAAAACATATCCTGATGCCTTTGATTCAGATTAAATCAATATTTCCACAGACGTCACTAAAGGGATAGTAAAACTGAGAAGAAAACCCTCACAAAGAAGACTTGAGATGCTTCACCAATCATCTGTAATATCACATAAATCTAAAACTACCAGTCAGAAAGTAAGGGAGCTCACCTGCGTTCTTCTGCAGCCGTCACGGATCTGATCTATGCGATCTGATCTCTGTGTTTATGTGAGTGCAGGCGGTTATTGTTTCCATGTAAATGAAACTTAAACAAGCATCGGGAGGGATTACAGGAGGTTTGATAGTGAGTGTATCCTTTGGACTTCCGGGTGTGGAACAAGGAAGTTTGCTATCGTGGCTGGCTTATTATTAGCCAGTATTTATTTATCAAAGAACTATTCGAAATCACAGGACATAGATGTTTTATAGACAGCATTTTCAGCATTTCTCCCTACTTGTATTGTTCTACTGTAAAATGTCCAGGCCTATTACATATGTGTCACAACTCATCCTCCCTAAATTTAAGAGATCATTACCTTTTAAAGTGGTGTAAAATATTCAGATTTTTATTTTTTTGTTCATTCTTGCCTAAAAGATTGGACAGTGTGCAGTATAATGTAGGATGAAGATTAGCTGCAACAAAAGACTTGAACCAAAGATGTGGTGGTTTTAGATGATCTTTCTATCCCTTTAAATAGTTATAGTACAAATTCTGGTGCAAAATAGTTAATATCTTATTTGTCTTTTGAGGACAAATAAGATTAAAAGACAAATAAGATTATTACTACATCACAAAATGCAAGTTCAACAATTTTCAATTTATAAGCAGTAAAAAACAATGTTGGACCAATACTCATTTGACCTTAAAGCATATACCACCAGATATCAGTAGTATCCTTAACTCTGTGTGGCTCTCCTGTAATTGTCTGCAGAATGAGCAAATTTAAAGTTGGCTTTATGATTTGATACATCAAACTTGCGCTCATCAGGTTTTCTTAAACTTGAATAAAAAAAACTGACATAGGCCTGACTGATACATAATAGTTTAATAAAGACAGTTTTCAACAATACAGAAAAAATACACAGCCATAATTGAATGATGGTCTTGTTGGTTTAATTTATCTTACATCCTCTTCATTTCTATCAGACACAAGATGAATTAGCAGTGAGTCACTAATATTACATTAGACATGTTACATGTTTTTATTATATTTTATTACATGCTTTATTACCACACTAGAGCAGTGTGCTATCATACAATAAATGCCATGTTTCCCAGTGCCAATACATTTGTAATAAAGACAAATCTGTCTTGATATTAACAAACTGCAATCTTGTAAACAGAGCTAACCTTCCTTCATGGTATAGTAAAATGTAAAATTATCATGCTGTTTTTGATCTCGTGATGTTTTGCAATTTTTTACAGGCAAGCAAAATCCATCCAAATGTTGGTCTAAGTTATTTACTGCAGATATATTTCAAACTGTGCCATGTTGGTCAAAGTCTGCGGGTCCAAGCAAACATTATGCCGCCTTTATTCACTGATCACCACCTCCTCTCTTGGTAAGGAAGATATGCTGATCACAGAGTTCATTACGATGGCCCTGTAGTCTGAATAAAATTGAAAGACTGTCTGAGTTAGACCTAAACTTTGAAGACTCTCAACCCCTTGTGGCACACAGTTTAAGATGGGTGATATAAAGTATTAGCCCTTTTAATCACAAGTATGTAGGCCTGGGCGATAAACCGAAAATTTACCTATACCGAAATTTACAACGATAACCGACGTCATTTTGCCCATGTCGGTATATTCAGTGTTTAAAAAAAAAAAAAAAAAAGTCGTTTTATGTCTTGTTTGGCTGTGTGTGTAGGTAGGCTACCAGTATGTTCATGTGTAACTGTTGCCAAAATGCAACCTCGGCTTATTTTGTGAATGAACACGAGTCAAACCTTTGTGTAAAAGCATAATTTCGACGAAAAAGCCACTTTTAAGATTCACCGTAGTTTCGTTTCCAGGTCAAACTCATTTACAATGCGTCGATCCCCGAGTGCAGCGTAACATGAAGGAGAAAGCTCCATGTTACATCGGGGATCAGGGATCAGGGATCGACGCATCTCGACTGGCAGGATGGCTAAGCTAACGTGAGTTGTTCAAAAACCTTATTTTTAGCAAACTTTGTGCACACAAACGATGTTCTCAGTGCTCGTGTTCATGTGTAGAGACCCTGGTGATGCTACGAGCAAAGTTTCATGTTGTGTCGAGTCTTCTTAGTGTTTTAAAAATAGCGATTTTGATGCTACAGAAAAGTTGACCCGTGCACCTCCATTGTAAATGAGTTTGACCTGGAAACGAAATTACGGTGAATCTTAAAAGTGACTTTTTCAGTTCTGGAGGAAACATTGTTACATGCCTCAGATCCTGCCTGAAACCTGAAATGGTAAACATGCTAGTGTTTCTTAGCAAGAACCTGGAGTAAACACTAGTGTGTAGAGTAGAGTGATCACATGCAGCCATGAGTCAGGGGATTTTTTACTTATCGTTCATTTATCGTTATCGAGGTGAGTTGCTCAATATATCGTGATATTGATTTGAGGCCATATCGCCCAGCCCTACAAGTATGTTAGCATTGCCCTACACCTCTCAAACCCCTCCTGTCCACACCAAAATAGTGACAGAGAATTGAAACTGAAAACCACTGACACTCAATAGAAACTGCCAGCATTAGAAACAACTGCAACTGAACAGAGACCGACATGAAGAAAAAGAGCCAAAGATTGTCATTTAAAAACACATCAGAATGCAAAAATGTCAAAATAGAATAATTTAATAAGATTTTAAATGCATGGTCGGGAAGTAAACTAGTGTGTCACGTTCATTTTGTATTGAAAGTTCTGATTGTTTTATTTTTCAGTTGAACTTTCGATACAAGTGTTTCACTGTTTCCTATAGCAGCTCAGGAAAAGGGCTTTGTTCTACTTGTAAATACTATGAAGTCCCTGTCCCTGTGGTTGGTGTGTCAACCTAAGACACAGGCACCAAAACGCAGTAGAAACTCTTAGCTTACTTTTGATCATCTGCCCTGCTAGTCATCGCCAGTGATTGACGTCTTTCACTGTTCCGGTTGCTCATTTTTAAAGTGGAAAGTAAACGGACAACCGTTCATTTGAGCTCAGTGGAGCGGACAGCTCCACGAGGTCATGTAATTCCGACTTGATGACATTTCATAAGATCAGTGGCTGCAATATTTTTGAGGTGTCTTACAAAATTATTGCAAAAGCAATGCCCAAAAAAATTATTAATGCTAAAATAATTATTAAAAAACAGCAAAGCCCCAAAGCACAATAACCACAATGACTATGTCTGTTGTAGCTTTCCGGTCTGTTGTTGCTCTCCAGTATGTCGATGTTTACGGGGCTGTCGATGTTTACGGGCCTAATGACGTTTACCGGTCTGCTGTTTGCTTCTGGTCTGTTGTTTGCTTCTGGTCTGTTGTTTGCTCCTGGTCTGTTGTTTGCTTCTGGTCTGTTGTTTGCTTCTGGTCTGTTGTTGCGTTGGTTCAATAAGTGCTTTTCCTCAATCACAATAAACAAGAACAGTCCAAGGCAAGCAAGGTTGCCCCATGTATGTCTGATGTAGAAATCATCAGCGTTACTTCCAAAGCGGTTTCTGAGGTGCAACAGTGGCTGTTGGCCGTCTCTCACAGAAAACTCTCTGATCTGTCTTAACAGGTAAGTAGTTACCTGGTAGGTATGATCTGGATCATAAAGTGTCCCCTGGTGTTCAGAAGTGCCATAATGCTGTGTGATGTACACTTGGTCTATCCTCTGGTCCTGGACTCTAATTATGATCCTGTCCCTGTTTCCCCCCAAATACTCCCTTCGGGGACTGACAACATAATCTGGACATTGAACGGACCTGCCTTGATTGAGATTGCCAACAGTGTAGTACCGGTATCCTGGAGGCAGTGGGTCCAACAGCCTCTCATAGTTGCCGTAACGATGTGAGCCATAATCGCTGTCTGGGTCAAAGGTCAGCTGTATGACATTGTTGTTGTCTATGTCAACTGTGTTGGCAAACCAGTGGAGCAGCATAAGACTGTGCTTGGGCACAGATTGGCCAAAGTCAATCTTCTTTAAATCCTTGATTGAATTTAGCCTTTTGTGTACAGCCGACACAGAGGTCAGGACAAGGAGCAGAGCTACACAGCAACCGGTGACTCTTCCTGACATCTTCATCCTGTATAGATATTCGGAAAAAGTTAATGCTCACATTATTCAACCTTACTGTACATTCTCAATCCATTAGGGGTGTCAGGATTCGATTTGATTTTTTAGACCATTGCAGAACATCTCTACTTTTTACTGGTGGCTTTTTGCAGGTTTAGGGTTAGGCAAGTCTAAAATAAAGATTTCAGAGTTTAACAAAAAATGTCACCACTGGAATTCAGCGATAAACAACAAAAGATAGAAATTCAAAGTTTGGTTTCTTAAATCTGTACGGAGTAAACCCTCTTCCCATACAATAAATGAAGGATCTCAAAAATAAACCCAACATCTCAGACGCTGTCAGACTAAACTGGTACCAGTCAGTTGATCGTGTTTGTGCACACAGTATTTTATCTGGAAGTGCACCTGCAGGCGAAAGGTAAGCTAGTTGTGTTGTCTTTTTAATTCAGAATCAAAATCGTGACACCCCTACAATCCATACCATGGGTCTGTAATTAGTGATGCAGCTAATGATTATTTTTAAGATTTGATAAATCTGTCTTAAAATATTTGTTCTTATTTTGATAAAATGGGTCATTCAAACATTAACGGATAGGTTGACACATTTTCCTGTCAGTTTTTAAAACAGTATTCAGGTTAGAATTGGGAAGGGATCATAATAAAGCTACAAGTCAAACCAGTCAAAATTGGCCTCAAGGAGCTTCACTGTCCATACGTACAATATCCTTAGACCCCTGATTCGGATTAACACCAATACAAACATTTGTGTATCTTCCCAGTTACAATCTTTTCGTACAAAGTTTCCACAGGGAACATTAAAGGGATGGTAGCACAAATGCAGAGAACCCTCACTAAGAAGACCTGAGATGCTCCACCAGTCATGTGTAATAATGTCATCGTAAATCAAACACTTGTGATCAGAAAATAAGAGTACTCACCTGCATTCGTCTTCTGCCTTCACGAATCTGATCTGTTTGAGCTGACTGCTGCTTTTATGTGAGAGCTGCACTTAATGTTTCCCCATACACGAAACTGAAACCAGCTTTGCTAATGGTAACAGGGAAGTTCAGTAATAGAGCTGTATAGATGAAACTTGATTCTGTAATATCCTGACATGGGTCTGACTGATGCACTATAGTTTATTGAAACACATCATTCTTAGCGCTACAGAAAGAATACACAACATCAAATGAAGTACACTCTGGTTTTATTTAAAGCATATACATTATCAAGGCAGGTTGTCCATATCAGACCACAAAGCTTCTCCTTCGATTTCATTTATCCATCAGATCAATTTACATTCTCTTCATCTCTATCAGACACAGGATGAAACATGAAGCTTTACCATACCAGAGCAGTAGACTATCATATACAATTAAAATACATTTGCCCAGTTCACATACTTTTGTAATAAAGAAGAATTTTTGCTGTTAAAAAACAGCTATTTTGCAGACATCCCTTAATGGTATAATGCTAATATAGTCATCTTGGTTGTGATCTTTTTTATGTTATTGTAGTTTTCCCAGGTATTTTCCAGAAAGTGATTTTATGAGGTCACCGTGACTTTGACCACCAAAATCTAATCAGTTCATCCTTGAGTGGATGCTAGTGTCACATTTGAAGACATTTACTCAAAGCGTTCCTGAGATATTGCCTCCATGAGAATGGGACAGACGAACAGAACTATTGTTATTATAAAAATTGTAAATGCGTCATCTAAAAATAGTGTTGCATTCATTCTGGATTAGAAGTTTGGATTTTTTTAATGTGCATTTAAGGTTAATGTGCAGGTTTTCGAATACAAGTGTTTCATTACGAGTGTTTCCTTTTTTAGTTTAGAATTTGTTTTTAATGCCAAAATAGTAATAGTAAATAAGTCACATTCTTGGTTCCTTATGTAACTGCCTGATTCACTGTTCCCAACAACAAGTCATGCTAGTTTCATGGCCCTCATTATCCTTGTAAAACAACAGCATCGCACCTTGGTTTGGACAATATCTAGAAACACTGGTCTCCCTTATTTCTTCTCATCTCTTGTTAAAAAAAATTAAGGAAAAAACTATTAATGCAATAATGATGACACAGCAGATCAGCAAAACATCACAATCATTTTGTCTGTTTTGCGGTCTGTTGTTGCTTTCTGGTTTGTTGTTGCTTTGGTTCGAGGAGTGCTTTTCATTGATCACAATAAACAAGAATAGCCCAAGGCAAGCAAGGTTGCCCCATGTGTGTCTGATGTAGACATCATCAGCATTGCTCCTAAAGCGGTTTCTGAGGCTCAACAGTGGCCGCTGGCCATCTCTCACAGTAAACGCTCTTATCTGTCTTAAGAGATTAACAGTGATCTGGTAGGTATGATCCGGATCATAAGGTGTCCCCTGATATTCAGAAGTGTCATAATGCTGTGTGATGTACACCTGGTCTATTCTCTGCCCCTGGACTCTAATTATGATCCTGTCCATGTTTTCTCCCTCATACTCCATTGGGGGATCGACAACATAATCTGGAAGTTGATTGGACGTGTCCTGATTGAGTTTGCCAACAGTGTAGTACCGGTATCCTCGAGGCAGCGGGTCCAACAGTCCCTCATAGTTGCCGTAATGATGTGAGCCATAATCTCCTCTGTCTGGGTCAAAGGTCAGCCGCATGACGTTGTTGTGGTTGATGTCAACTACGTTGGCAAACCAGTGGAGCAGCATAAGACTGTGCTTGGTCATTGTTTGGCCAAAGTTGATTTTCTTTAAATCCTGGATTGAATTGAGCTTTTTGTGTGCAGCTGACACAGAGGTCAGGACAAGGAGCAGAGCTACACAGCAACCGGTGACTCTTCCTGACATCTTCTTCATCCTGTATAAATATTGAAAAAGTTATTGCTCACATTCATCCATACATGTGTTAATGACTAGAGATGCACTTAATGATTATTTTAACTCTGATGAATAGGTCATTCTACACCTAGGATAGGTTGACAATTCTTAACATGTTTTTTAAAACAATAGACAGACCACTATATATAAGCATGGAAACAGGTTTTACACCTTATTTTTAAGAAGGGACCTAACACCAGTGTAAGAGAGAGGGGGGCCAAAATTCACAGTCCTCTTGCTGTACTGACTACCTTCCAAAGTAAGTCGTTTTAGCAGCCCACATTCTCTTTTAGTAGCTCCACAGACATTGTTGGAGGGATAGTAACACAAAGAGGAGAGAACTCTCACAAAGAACACAAGTTAAATGCTTCATTTATCGTGTGAAATAGTTTCATGGTAGATCAAAAGCTATTAAACATAAAATAAGACGGCTCACCTGGGTCTGCTGTTGTCAAATATGCGATCTGTTTGAGCTGATCTCTGTTTTTGCGCGTGAGCAGGCAGTTACTGTTTCCATGTAAATGAAACTTAAACAGAGCAGGAAGTTGGGTAATACATCTGTTTTGACAAGACCTCCCTCTGTATTCAAGAAAAGAAAACTAGTAGTTCCTTTCAGTGTTTGTTGGGGTTTACCAGACATGTGCCTGTAGAAATGCAAAAAGCTATAGAACAAAAACTAGTTTGTGCAGGTCAGGGTTTGACAGTGAGTGTTTCCTCTGCAGTGCAGGGGGAGAAACAGGGAGATATATACTAGTGCATTATAATAATACAAAAATAAATACTGACTTTTCATTTTTGTTGTTTATCACTGATGAAGTTCAAATTGTAGTACATGTTTGATAGGCAGCATTTTTATACCTTTTTTTCCACTACTTTTCTAAATTCTAATTTTCATTGTAGTGTTGTTGTGATTTCCATTGAAGGTCATTGTTCAAAACTTAACTATCATCTTATATTTACCATTAGTGTCTTATTAAATAGTAAAGTGTATGTTCTAGGTATTTTTCCTTTATTGGATATACACAAGAGTTTGCCAGAAATTCTGGGTTGAGAGATACGAGGATGACTGCAACATTACATGTCAAGGATCAGACTAGTAGGTCACAGAACACCCATTTTTTAAGTTAGTACTGAATATTTTCATCCTTTTTTAAAAGTTCTTTGTACAAATTCTGGTGCAAAATAGTTGGAATAATCGTATTGTCTTTTGAAGACGAATATATTTATTACTATGTCACAAAATGCCAGTTCAACAATTGTCAAAATACAGTATAAGAAGGTTAAAGGAATAGTTCACTCTAGAACGAAATTCAGTCATTATCGACTAACCCTCATGCTGATGAGAAGTCCCGTGTAGTTTCTTATTCCTCAAAGTGCAGCTGGAGACGCGCGGGAAGTACCCTCCTGCAGCAAAAATCCATATAACGGGCGTAAATGGTGTCCGAGACGAAAAGGTCCATAAAACTACACAAAAACTTGGTAATATTCCTCCATACTGCTCGTCCGCTGCAATCGAAGTGTCCTGAAGTGGCGACATCCAGAGTTTACTCGAAACTACGTCATTTAGTACATTTTTCTAGCCTAAACAGTCACTATGCCCCCACAGCCGTTTGCACTACGGAAGCTGCGCCAGACAAGATCAACAGAACTCACGATAGATACACACCGGTATTTACATCCAGCTGTGAGTTTCAAATCACTAGTGCAGGCAGATCCCTCTTGTGTTTTTGTGTTGCTCGGTCACTCACAACAGGATGTAAATACCGGTGTGTATCTATTGCGAGTTCTGTTGATCTTGTCTGGCGCGGCTTCCGTAGTGCAAGCGGCTGTGAGGGAGACTCGCGTGCACGCGGGAGCGTGCCTCCAGGCAGATATAGTATAGTGACTGTTTAGGCTAGAAATATTTACTAAATGACGTCGTTTCGAGTAAACACTGGATGTCGCCACTTCAGGACACTTCGATTGCAGTGGGCGAGCAGTATGGAGGAATATTACAACGTTTTTGTGTAGTTTTATGGACCTTTTCGTCTCGGACACCATTTACGCCTGTTATATGGATTTTTGCTGCCGGAGGGTCTCCAGCTGCCCTTTGAGGAATAAGAAACTACACCTGACTTCTCTTCAGCATGAGGGTGAGTCAATAATGACTGAATTTCGTTCTAGAGTGAACTCTTCCTTTAATTGACAATTCCATCTTGTGCTCATACATGTTTCTTGAACTTAAAAAATACTTACATTGATCTGACTGATGCATCAGAATTTAATAAACATTCACAATTTTTAACACAACAGAAAGAATATAAAACCATAGGCTAAGTAAGATACTGTTTCATTTTAGCTCAATTTAAATTATCTTCATCTCTATCAGACACAGGACAAATTAGCTGTGAGTCGTTCGTATTAGACTAGACATTGTTTCATGAATGAAGCCCGGAGCTTTATTACCATGTTAGAACAGTGCATCATCAAGTACAATATAAGTCACTTCACCCAGTTAACAAACTTTTGTAGAAGAAGTCTTTCCATCATGGTGCCATAACATTTAAAACTGACTTCCTGTTTTCATTTTTTAGCCCTTATAACGCACTGTGTTATTCAATCTTTACTGAACAATATACACAAAAAAAGCTAATGTGGTGCACAATAAAATCAAACGTGGTGGCAAAACAAAGCATACAACAGAACAGCCCCTGGGCCTTTTTCAGGGTAACTGAGGTGTTCTTAAAGTCTGATTCTGTTTCCAGTCAAAAGAGGTACACTGGTTTTGTGGACCATTCTTGGTTTGGACAATATCTAGAAACATTGCCCTCATTTCTTGTCATCTTTTACAAAGAAAAGATGCCAAATTAAGATAAATAAAAGAAACCAAAGAATGAGAGTCTGGACAGTATGACCATTCTGAGCACTTTTTTTTGACCAACGTTGCGTCTTGTATGTGCGTATCTTTGTGGAGGACTTTTCCTCGATCACAATAAACAGCAGCAGTCCGAGGCAAGCTAGGTCACCCCATGTGTGTCTGATGCGACTTAACTGGAAATCATCAGCATTCCTTCCAAAGCGGTTTCTGAGTAGCAACAGTGGCATTTGGTTTTCTCCTACAGAAAAGTCTCTGATCTGTCTTAAGAGGTTAGTAGTGACCTGGTAGGTATGATTTGGATCATAATGCTGTGTGATGTACACTTGGTCTATCCTCTGCGACGCTTCTCGTCCTGTGTTCCGCTTCCAGACTCTAACGATGATCCTGTCCTTGTTTCTCCCCTCGTACTCCCTTGGGGAGTTGACAACATAATCTGGAAGTTGCATGGACTGATTGTATTGATTGAGTTTGCCAACAGTGTAGTACTGGTATCCCCAAGGCAGTGGGTCCAACAGTCGCTCATAGTTGCCGTAATGATGAGAGCCATAATCACTGTTTGGGTCAAATGTCAACCCGATGACATCGTTACTGTTGATGTCAACTGCGTTGGCAAACCAGTGGAGCAGTATAAGACTGTGCTTGGACACAGCATGGCCAAAGTCGATTTCCTTCAAATCGTTGATTGAATTGAGCCTCTTTACAGTTGGGATCATCATCCTGTATAGATATTTAAAAAGTTATTGCTCGCATCATTCATTCATACATTCTGTTGAAAATCTGAAAATTGCCTTATTTCCTTAGCCATTTTCAGTTTCATCTTTACAGTTTATTTTTTCATTTTGTGCATTTCTATTCAAGCTTTCGAATCTCAAATTTTATTTACTTTATATTTCCAAATTATCATTTTACATTTTAAATTTGATTTTTAAATGTCCTTTTTCTTATGTTTAATTTCACCATGATTATTATATACACACACCCATATTTATAGCTTAACAATTAACAGGCCAATGGTTACTTTTAATCATTAATCTATGTTTGTAGCCAATAGTTAACTCGTAAGATCTGGGGGTGGATGGAGAAACAAGATTGATTCCAAGCTCGGCAGTCTGTGCATTTCTGCTTGATATTAGAAAAGATTGATTGTGTTTCTGGCCAAACATGCAAAATAGTTGTTACACCTGTGGCCGTGAGCATTTTCCGCATCCAGTAAAGTTTAACCAGACTTTTGAGTGCCTTGTCATCAGAGCAGGGTAGGGCTGGGCGATATGGCCAAACTGTTATCACAATATGTTTTTTTTTATATGGATGGGTGCCGATAATTATCATGAGTTACAGTATATTTAACAATAATAATGTTGAATTGACAGTTTTAAGAGTATTCTCCTTAGGACAGAACCCAAAACAAACCAGGCTAATTATGGTTTATAAAATACAATTATTTATTGTCAGAATGAATAGATGACAAACATTCAGCAGAACCAACCAACCAAATGGCTATATGTTAAACACTGAATAAATAAGATGATGAATCGTTGATTAAACATTAATTAAAGAAAATACAATAAAAAGGTACATGTTGAGGATGATTATGCTACTGTATTCTTTGAATATTGCACATTCTTGAGCTTGCAGGTAGTTGTTCAGTTCAGCTTTAATGCCTCCTGTTCTGTAAGAACTGATGTGGTTCGGATGTGCAACCAGACCACATATCAGCGGTGACATCTCTGAGCTGCTCATCCAACTTTACCCTTCACTCTCTAATGGTGGTCTGTCCTTTGTCAGACTTCAGGTAGCCGAACTATTTCCAAATAACTGAAGTGGTATGACCTTTCTTCGGTACAATTTCTTCATCTTCCTCAGTTTCCTTACACTCATTCTTGTATCGGCTAAACACACAGGTGGTCACCATCATTCTGAGTTGTTGTGAGTGGGAGGGGCCGGAAACATGCATCAACCACATGCATTTGTTTTTCTGCTGTGTGATTGGCTGTTGGTGCAGTGTTTTCTAGATAGAGGAAAACGGACTCAAAAACTAACTGTATCTAAAATAAATGTCATAAATTTATCAGCGTTATCGTGGAAAATGTTATCATGAAAATGATCGAGATCGTTTTATCGCCCAGCCCTAGAGCAGGGTCTCTGTGTCTGTCTGCATGCAGGCTGACAGAGCTGCCCTGCTTGAGTTAGTATTTCAGGAAATTCAGTCTGTCAGCACAATGTTTCCTTGTTGAGTTTGTGTGAGAGGGATAGTTACACAAAGGGGGAGATCACTCACAAAGAAGATTTCATTTAAATGCTTCGCCAATCATGTGACATAGTGTGAGGATAAATCTAAAACTAGCGATTATAAAATGAGATCTCACCTGCGTTCTGTCGGCTGCCGTCAAGTATCTGATCTGCGTGTTTTTGTGAGTGCAGACAGTTACCGTTCCCCTGTAAACGGAACTGGAACAAGCAATGCTGGTTCCAGGAAGTTTGATAGTGCATGTGTTGGATAAACTCTCCTCTGTACTCATTTGCCCTTATTGGACAATATGCAGTAGAGTGTGTCAAGTGTTATGGGTTTAGAGATGAGGCTGAACCACAACTATAAATCTCCAGCTGGATTTGAACCAAGGACGTAGTGGTTTTTGACTGGGTCAACAGGATGCCCACTGTCTGGTTTGTTTTTTAAAGGTTAATACTGACCTATCCAATATTTCACCATTCATAAAGGGCTATATTTTCATCTTTTTGTAGTCTTAGTGCAATAATGGTGTTAAATGGCCAGAACTTGTTTTAAAGACTCCCACTACAAGACGTATGAGATTATTACTTTTTACAAATACCAGGTCAGCAGTTGTCAGAATACACCCATCAGCCACAACATTAAAAGGAGTAACAGTTGAAATGAGTGAAATTGATCATCTCGTGAAGTTACAATGCTCTGCTTGGAAACCTCAGCGCCCATTTTTCTTTTTACTTAAAAAATAACACTGACATGAGTCTGAATGACACTGATTATAGTTGTAATAAACACAATTTTCAAAACAACAGAAAGAATACAAACAATCAAAATACAGCTCTGTTTTATTTAAAGCTAATACATTATCAGTGAGGGATGTCCCACTCATCTGTTTTGTTAATCCATCAGAGCAGTTTACATTCTCTTTATCTTTATCAGACACAGAATGAGCTGTGAGTCAGTATTATTAGATTTGACATTACTGAATAAGGAAGCTTGGAGCTTAATTACCATGCCAGAGCAGTGCATTATCATACAATACAATACATTTTGCAATATTTTTTTAATAAAGACAAACTTTTCCAGTTATTTATAAAATCCATCCAAATGTTCAAAGTTATTTACAGCAAATGTCTTAAATAGTGCCATGTTGGTCAAATTCTGAAGGTTCAAGAACACATTAAACCACCCTAATTCACTGATAACCACCTCCTCTCTTGGTGAGGAAGATGTGCTGATGTCTCAGTTTTTAATCTGGTCCTGTAGTCTGAATAAAGTTGAATGACTGACTGGATAGGACTGAATCCCTGAACACTCTAAACCCTTTGTAGCACGCAGTATGAGATGGTTGATTTAAAGTATTTGGTTTCTCATCACATGTTATACTGAGGCTGTATCTCAGTCTTCACTGAGTCAACATTCCCCAAAAGCTAATGAAGCACACAAAAAGTATTATGACAAAACAAAACAAAAGCACTAGCCCCTTACCAACCGGGGGTTCAGAGTTGTACTGACTGCCTGATTCTCTAAACCTGCTTGCTCCACCATCAACCCAAAGATTTTGTCTGTTTTCTGGTCTGTTGTTTTGTTGATTAAAGATGTATCTTTCCTGGATCACAATAAACAAGAACAGTCCAAGGCAAGCAAGGTTGCCCCATCTGTTTCTGATGGAGAAATTATCAGCGTTACTTCCATAGTGGTTTCTGAGATACAACAGTGGCATTTGGTTTTCTCCCACAGAAAAGTCTCTGATTTGTCTTAAGAGGCTAGTAGTGACCTGGTAGGTATGATCTGGATCATAAGGTGTTGGCAGATTGTCAGAAGGGTGATAATGCTGTGTGATATACACGTAGTCTATCCTTTGCCCCTGGACTCCAATTATGATCCTGTCCCTGTTCCCTCCCTCGTACTCCCTTGGGGGACTGACAACATAATCTGGAAATCGCACAAATGTGTTTTGCTTGAGATTGCCAATAGTGTAATAACGATATCCCCAAACCGGGTTCACCAGCCTCTCAAAGTTGCCGTAATAATGTGAGCCATAATCACTTTCCGGGTCAAAGGTTAGCCGTATGACATCATGATTGTCGATGTCAACTGCGTTGGCGAACCAGTGGAGCAGCATAAGAGTGTGCTTAGGCACAGATTGGCCAAAGTTGATTTTCTTCAAGTCGTTGATTGAATTGAGCCTTTGCACAGCTGACACAGAGGTCAGGACAAGGAGCAGAGCGACACAGCAACTGGTGACTCTTCCTGACATCTTCTTCATCCTGTATAGATATTTAAAAAGTTAATGCCCAAATTATTTCTCTATACTGTACATTCTTAAAATCCACAGTCCTTGTTCTGTGCCAAAATGTATTACAAAGTTATCTGAAATTAAGATGAGGATTTAGCAGCCTGTGTTAAATCAATACTATGTACTGTAGGATTTGTCAGTTGCTGTTTGAAAACACACCATTCAAAGTAGCAGTAAGGTTTCCTGGAGAAAGATGGTTGATTGTTGAATCTCATAACCAGTTCTTCAAATATCAACAGTTGGAGTTGCTGAGCCACCAACCAAAAGCAGCTTTGTTCAAATACCAATGCTTTCAGTTGGGGAGGCACCAACATCATTCGTTGGCATTTGACGACTTGGGACGGAGACTCACCAATCAACCATTTTTCTCCAGAATCACGGACACCAAGAAATGTCCAGAACACAGCAAAATAATAAGAAATTACAGACAGACTGCAGGGTCTCAGCAGGTACAGGTGCAGCCACATGCTTCTCGTGGGTCATAAGCGATGATCGAGAAGGATTTCTTTTCTATGAGTCTATAGATTGTTTTTTTGGGGGAAAATCCTGCATAGTGTTTAATCCAATCAAGTGAATATCTTACAAAGTTGGTCTTTTTTTACAAAACTGCTTCACACTGAAGCCTTGGGTTAAATGCTTCACCAATAATAGGAAATAATGTCATGGTAAATCAAGAAAATAAGAGAGCTCACCTGCGTTAGTGGCGCCGTTCGATGTATGATCTGTATTTGACTTGGTAGGCGTAACTCTTTTGTTTCCCAGTAAATGAAACTAGCATAACTGGCATTTCTGGTGACTGCAGCAAGTTTTATGATACTCTATGATACAAACTTTCCTTCTGTATTTAAGAGAATGAAAGTGGTACTCCATTTCCGTGTTTGTTGGGGTTTACCAGCACATGTGCCTGTAGAATTGCAAAAGACGTTTTCTTGAAAAAATTATTATTATGTGCAGTTTTTAATGGAATGATTCTGAAAAGAGAGGAGTAATGAGTGAGTCATCTGGTAATCTTATGATCAAGGTTAGGACAGAAACTAGTCTGTGCAGGTAGTGTAACCTTTAGACCACAGGGTGTGGAACAAGGAGATTTGTACTAGTGCCTGGCTTATTATTAGACCTTATTCACTTATCACAGATCGGTTTGTAATTGCAGTACATACATGCTTTAAAGCTGCTTTTTTATGCATAAATATGTTTTCATTGGAATGTTGTAAAATATTCTTGTACCTGATTAATCCAATATGTTCACTACTATAAATGGTGATATTTTTCTCCAGAGTAAAAATGTACCAACAGTTTGCTTGACTCTATCTGTGCCTCATGTGTGATTATATGTAAAAGAAAGAATAGTTAAAGTTGAGATAGTGTTTTGATTTTTATTGGATGTGTTCAGCAGCCTGGACTGCTGCAAGTCTACCAGCAGCCAGCAGGAGATGCTGTCACACAGGTAGATGGTCTCATACACCTGGAGAGTCTCAGTCTTGGAGCTTTAAAATGGTTTGTGTCGGTACTGCTTTTAAAGCCCATACCAGTTTACATTTAGAGAATCAACAAATATCAGATCAGCTTTCTCACTCTGTTTGTATACATACTACAGCACATGGCACGGTTCAGTGAGAGGGGCCACTGTGAGGCCAAAGAAGCTGTTTTCAATGTTTGTTTTTTGTTGACTATAAATCATCTGAACCAGAGAAGTACTTCCGTTTTTCCCAGAGAAGTGGATTCATATGACACCTCCAATAACACACACACACACTCAAAGATGCATTCACACAAAGACAGATCTCTTGATATCCTGTATGGAGGCTGCAGTATTCCCTTTGGGAAATGCAGAAAGCGAGTCAAAACACACACAAAGGAAACATTTAGTTTCTCTGTGGTCACCACCCACATCTTTCACATGGGCAGCACAAGAACATCATACAAACGATGCTGTATAAGGATACTCTCATAATTGTTTTTCATTTCCTTTTTGAAACGTCAACATGTACTGTTCAACAGTGCAGCTATAGATACTGATAATTCATTAAAATTCATAGTCATGTTTTTTTCATATCTTAAATGAATTGCCATTGTGTTCCATTGCAGAATTGAAGCCGGATTTGACCGATTTAACTCCATCCTTTCATCCTCCCAAAGCACTACAAGCCACGGTCTGCTAATTAAGCAAACTCTTTGGCCACAAGATGGCTCCTCGTACTCCCTTTGATACAGTTACGCTCACAAATGTTCATACATGGCATGCACTTTACTCTGCACATTTAGTGAAGAGGAAAAAGACCAGACAATGATGCATTTAAATTAATGCACCCAATGAGTGCTGCTACTTCTATCCATCGTGTTTCTGTGTTATAAAAGACCTTGGACAGCTGCGAGGAATGCTGTCAGGGGTCAGCCAGGCAGCACTGTAGTCCACCTGCCAATATGTGACACCATCTTGGCTAAGCAAGGCCTAGAAACATCAGCACCTGCCATTGGCTTTCTGTCACTCTATCCCCCGTCTCAGAATGATCTTTTTATCTGACAAGGCCATGTCCCCAGCAGGGCAGAAACTCGGTAAGAAAGGAGCGCACGCCAAGTTATGTTTGATCAAGCAAATGATGGTTGGCTCACTCTGCACGCATGAAGTTCTCACTCAGGAGACTTTTAAGATGATGGTTTGCAGTGGAGAGAATGGAAATCATTTTTTATCCTACAAAACGTTTTTTTAAACCTATTAACATCTGTAAAGTCAGATGTCAGCTTACATAGTATTTAGAGCAGACCTACAATGAACTGGGGTATGCTGGGTGTCAGTGGTGACTGGGGACCTTAAGGGAACATAATTGAACTGGTTCTGTTCCATTTTACGCACCTGATTTTGAACTGTTCAGAGTTTGGAATCTGAAAAGTCTATTCACAGCTGGGACCAAAAAGATCTCAACTTGACTTGGGGTGTGAGCCAAAGTGGATAGGTATACTCTACAGGTCGTTGTACATTGTTTACAATGTCTCTTGAAGACACATTGATTACAATGGTTCCCCTCAAAACTGGTGGAAACGTGGGCTGGTTTGGTAAATAGCATCAAGATTACAAGAGTTGTGGTAGTATCGGAAAGCGGCATGAGGAATAGCTTGTGTTTAGAGCCCAGAGTTGGCAAGTTATTGTTTGTTTGCATAAAGTGGCTTGGCCCAATCATTAACCTTAGAAATATCAGTGCACCTAATGCTACAAACTGAATTTTGGTTTATAATGTTGTTTTGCATTGAAGGCAAAGAACATGTTGCATGTTTATGTTCGATAAAATTTCTTTGGCTCCCTTTCAGTTCACCAGAATGTGCCCTGTTGGTTTCTCTATGTAAAGATGTATGTTAGGGGTTAACAAAGTGCTTGTGTAATATCCTCCTATGGTCTTGTCTGCATCATCACAGCTTTGTAAAAAACACAGGCCAATAGATGCTTCTCCAGTGGGCTATGCTGTTAAGTACGCACACATGGAGCTGAGGTGGTGCAGGTACCAGCAAACTCACTCTAGTAGCTTCTAAACCCTCTGGTAATCCCGTCGGTTTTATCTCCATTTCAGCATCTCCAGTTGAAGCACCAGGTTTTTATTGGGGGTGATAAAGAGTTTCAGAGAGAGAGAAATGAAAAGAGAGAAGGCGAAGACCAACTGGTTTTAAGACTCAGTTTGGGAAAATTTACTGTTTCCCACATTGTAAAACAAGGGTACAACAAGGGTTTATTTTAACTCCTTATTTGGTAAGACCTGGTTTTGATCACACCTACAAGGCTATCTGTTTGTGTGTTTAGTTTTTTTGTATACTATGTGTTGGTATAGTGCAGAATTTTGGTATAGTGCAGAATTTTGAAGGGCCATGACGGTGTTTTAGGTTGGTTAGATGGACATGGTATAAATTCTGCAGAGGGTGTAGCAGGCATTCAACATTGAGTTGCCAGCGTGTTGTGAGAGAATGGTTTATCTTGGCAGCTAATCCAGCGCAATGAAATGAAACAAATCAATCCTTCCAGCCTGTTGTGCCTGCTTTTTCAGAAACATGACTCGTCATCTGGAGGAATGCAGGTGCTGCCCTATGTGTGTGTGTCTGCTCATGTGGCCTTAAGGTTACACTCATGCCCCTGCACTGGTGTATAATTACACTTCCTGTAAGGCTGGAGACAGCTGTTTCCTCTCCTCTTTAATCACACAAATATACATGCCCCACAAGAATAGTAATCAGCCAAAGTAATTGGTTCACTCTCAGGTTTGAAAATATAAGTGAAGGCTATATTTCTGACTATTTACCAAAAAATATGTGACTGGTGAGGCACTTTTGAGTTCTACTATCCTTTAACTGCGATTCTTCTTTTTATATTAATGTTTGAAAACTAACTTTATGTTCTGCTCTGTCATGCTAATGACTGCATCCTCAAACAGTGTTATGTGACCTCTATATTTGACAATAGTTTTATAGTGATAATAAAATAGTTTTTTTTTTTATCATGCTAGTTAATGAAATGCATGTTTTTGTTGATGGGAAACGCCAAAAGATTTCAGTACAGTGGTGTTGAAATTATGCAATACCACTTCCCCAAGCATTTTCAACATTGTTTCCTTTTGAGAAAGAACAAATGTCTCCATACCCTTGACATAACAATGTCAGGTAAAAAGTCAGTATTTTCCAAAACTTTGCACCCCTGACTCATGGATGATGGTGATATCCCAAAGGTGTTGTGCACCAAAAGTGTTTGTTTTTTATCTTGAAAGCTAAAAGTAAAGTTGAGTAGAGCAGCAACAGATAAGATGACAAAGGAAATCTTAGTAGTTTGATGTGTCTAAGGTCTGTGTGAGAGGAATGAGAGGGATGTGATGAATGCAGAGCCTGAGGAGCAGATGAGAGGGTCAGGCCAGGTAATTGAGGTTGTAAATCATCCTAGGAGCTTAGGAGAGGGACATACAGCTGGCCCAAAGGTTGCAGTGGACCTCAGCAGAGATACATTCACACACAGTCTCTGCCTTTTTTTCCGCACACCTATAGTGTTGTTTAAACTCTACTTTTTCATAGTTTAAGGCTGAAGTCCCCTGCTAAAGTTTGCGTTCTGTGCATACAGGTTGGCTCTTTATTTTGCTTTGTTGTAACAGGAGGGGGGATATTTGAAGGAAGTGGGCGTGTCTTGTTGCCTTGTGTGCGGAGTCACGTGACAGGCATGGGAGGGAGGGCCAGGCAGGGAGCTTCCAGAGCCACAGCAGAGTTTGGCCTCTCACTGGAGCGCTGCACTTTGGCAGGGGACGACTCATACACACATACACACACTTCACACACGGTGAGTGTTTTGCATACTAGGCGAGAGAGTGTGTGTGCGTGGGTGCATATGTGTGTAATGTGTGCGTTTGGAAGAAAGAAGTTGGAAGAAGAGGGAGTAAATGTTTTTTGCTTAGTCGTGTTCCCTCTTTTGTGTGTGCATGTTTCTCCTCTTCCCTGGAAGAAGAGATTGGATCATCTGTTGTTTCCACATACTTGATAAATATCTCTGCATGCCTTCCATACTTGACTCAGGAGCACAGCTGTTTGTATATGTCAAAGTGTTACTTGTTGTTTTTAGGAGTTTAGTGTTAAGCTTAATATGCTGACATTTATAGTGGCTGTGTTAATACATTCGCTGGGAAGGAAATATGGGTTTGTAGTTCAGGTTTTGCAGAGAAGCGTATTCGTTTCTGCACTCAAGTTTAGCATGTTCTACGTGTGTGTGTGTGTGTGTGTGTGTGTGTGTGTGTGTGTGTATATGTGTGTGTGTGTACGTGCTTGTGCATAATTACTATTGTTCATGTTTTACACTCCTTCTCTTTCATCCCCCAAATGTTGTGCATGTCTGGTCTGTGGCAAGCTTTGTAATCAATCTGTCCTTACATAACACACACACACACACACACACACACACACACTTATGTGTATATATATATATATATATATATATATATATATATATATACAGAGGGATGTTCCATCATGTTTCAGCCCATACGCTGCTCAAATTCAGTCTTCTGTTTTTTTCATGTTTCCTCCCTCCTGACATAGTCCACTGTGATCCATTACCAGATCATGCAGCGAGCACTCAGAAGTGAAAGGTTAGCTCCACACATGTGGTTAGTAGGCTCCACAGACTGCGGACGGGAATCATTTAGTTGAGTTTCTGCTTTGGAAAGTACAGTGAAGGAATCCTCTAAGCTAATGGTAATCGATGGAAACTCATCCATATTCCTTTGCAGTGGGAAACCCTACGTATCATGTTTTGACCAAAATTGAAGGATATTCTCTCTTTTTGTGGTGATTGAGCTGTTTTGTTCGTCCCGTACATCTTGTGTTTCTCTTTTATGTTTATTTTTTCATGTCTGCTTGTCCATCTATGTTTAAATGAGAAAGTAATTGTGTGAGCTCTTTGCTAACTGGCTGATGTGGCAGCAGTCGGAAGAAAGTCCTGAGCCTCAGCATTGTATCATCCAGACTTTGTTGTCTAGGGTTGACCGAAGGGAATACAAGGCATTGCTCCCTGATGATATCAAGCCGATGGAAAACAGCAACCGCCCTTCACCTTTTTAGAGAGTCACCCGCCTCTGTTTCGCCTCACAAGCATGCATACACGTGTATACACACACACACACACACAGACACACACACACACACACACACACACACACACACACACACACACACACACACACACTTTGACACACACAGCTGTTGAAAGGAGCTCTGTTGTGGCCCCTGTGCATTGGCAGGCGAGAACAGACAGTGGCCTTTCACCAGTGTTTGATGGGATGCTGAAAAGGTCACCATTACCTTTGTGTGTCTGTATGTTGTGAGTCAGCCAGTAAGTTAGTGCAGCAAGATTATGTATCTGTTGTGGAATTCAGCACCACGGCTTTGAAATGCAAAATATTTCATGAATGTACCCGGAGCTCTGAAATTTTTCTGAAAGTTTTCTAGTGTGTAGAAGTGCATGGGCATTGTCTTCATTATCAGAAAATGTTGTAAGCATGAGGTATCAGACGTTGTTTTAGTTATATTAAGTAATATATTAAATATTGATCAGCTGTAACTAATGTATTAACAACAATAAGCCCTAACTATTTTAAATGTAGGGCTTATATTAAACCTGGATTTCATGCAGTCAAATGGTAAAAAATAAAGACAGAAAAAAAGGAATCACAATTAGTCAACCATCTGTGCAGAAATTCATGTTAAACTCATATTGGGACCTAGCAAATGATCATAGGCAGTAGTTGGATCTTCTGATGAATTTGTCTGCTTTTGTACTCTTGAGCTTTGTATGTGGGTCAGTCACAGTCCATAAATACTGCTCCTGAGGCCTGGAAAGGACCAGTACGACAGGCTTTATATCACACACACACAGATTGTGGAGCGAGTCAGAGAGCCAAAGGATTCCTGCTGATTGTGTTGATGGAATGATGAACGTGTGTTTGTGCACACCCACAGCAACATTTTATTAATGGCCTTGGAGACCTTAAGCCTTGTCGTCTCAACACTGAAAAAAGTTGACCTCAAGAATGAGTGTGTACCTTTTTAGTTAGTTGAAGTAAATATGAAGTAAAAGCATTAAGTTACCACAGCTTTTTTTTTTTTAGTATGTATAAGGGCATACCGGATCACAGTTAAAGGCATAGAAAATCTGAAATGCATATTTATATTTTGGTGTGATTTGCAGAATTTTGGAGATGTCAGCTATAGAGATGTCTGCCTTCTCACCATTATAATTGAATTAGATGGCAGACCTTGTTGTGAACAGATTCATGGAGGAACTATTTTCTTTCTACTAATCTACACCTGCCAACTGTATAGCTGCTCAGAAGGACGTGTGCTAACTAAGCTAACTAACATTACAGCTCAGCTGAGGAGGACACCATTAATGTTTACATCCCACACTATCACAAGCATAAGCCTCTCATCCATGAGTAGATGCATCTCTCCCTTTGCTCGTGATAGGGAAAGGAAATAGTTCCTAAATGACATTACTCACAACAAGAGAAGACAGACTTCTCTAGAGCTAATATCTCTGCAACTCACACCAAATCAACTAGACTGATAAAGAGCACAACAACAGGTAAGATGGAAAAAATGCTTGATTGACTCTGATTTTGGAGTAAACTGTTCCTTTAAGTAACAGCAGTGGACCTTTTATCATTACTCTGAGTTCTTAAAAAGATTATGAGATGTGGAAATAACTGCACGTTATTGCAGGCATTTTGTTTTATGAGTTTGACTTCATCTGACTGTTATGCCTGGTGTGAGGTATGTGTGAGGACAGAGGTCAGATTCCTGAGCCCCCTGTTGACCCACGTTCACTGTCAGCCAACCATTTCACTGATACACTTTGACCTGTGCACTTAGATAAAAAACTACACTGGCTGGCTACCTCAGCCTTGCTAATGACTTTAACAACTCCTGTCAGTGAGCAACTAGCAGATAATAGCTAGCTAGTTTATTATTCTGCCTCTTTGCCAAGAAATTTGCCTTAGAAAATTGGCAACTTCCTGATTCATTTGGCTTTTGTGTAAACACACTTAGGGGTTAATGTTTAGCAGTCGCTTTGGGCCAGAATATTGCTTAAAAATGTTGTCCACTGCAATGACACTTATGTGGGGAATGTAGTGTTGCGGTGGAATTGCTTTCCTTAAATGTAGATGTTCAGTTAGAAACTAAATAAACGAGCCACATATTAGACCATAAGGTTATGCATTCGTGTTTTTCATAATAAATTGATTAAACCTAGCAAAAAAACACTTTGTTGCAGTTGAAGGACTCTTTTTCTTGTGAGCTGCTTCGTGTCAGAGCAAAGTTGAACAGCCTAGAAAGACAACAGCTCTCTTGTGCACCACCACAGTGTGGAGACTGAACACATTCCTCTGGCAGTCTAGACAAACCTGTGGGCTTCTACTGTCATTACTGCAATTTACTTACATTTCTCAACTGGCTGCGAAGGAGCACTAGCTGCCGAAGCTTAATGCACTGACATGGATGCAGCTTGTAGACTTGGAGTACCAAGACTGTATGAAGACTCATTGGTTTGTATCTCTGTGGAAGTGACAGGTTGTTATCAGGCTCCTCTACAAACATGAATACAAAATTCTCGATTGTGCACACAAGACATATATCACACATTTAATGAATAGACGAAAGCATACACTGATCTGACACGCAGATGGATGCACACAAACACACACACACAAACACACGCACATACACACAGTGTCTAGTGCCAGGTGACACGATGAGCGAGTTGGACCCTGCAGGGGTCAGAGGGCAGATTTCCCCAGAGATCTGAACGATGAGGACTCTGGGAACCGGGCTTTGCTGCACAAACACTCAAATTTCCCCGTTTTATTAAGGGATTCACTGTCAGAGGGTGGGAAAAAGTGTTCGGGTGTGTGTGCATGGGTGTTTATGTCCATCTCCTGGGTCCGTCCCAAACCCATGTGGTCTGGGGTATCTAATTGATTCTGTGCTGGAGGGCTGCTTGGAAACCCAAATTCAATGTAATTTCATGGCCACATGCGCTTTGTTCTTTCTTTGCAAGTTTCTCAGTTGTGTTTGTATAAACTCCTCCTTTTGGGGAAAATCAACTGGGGAAAAAAACAAGCTTGAGATCCACTGGAAGGGCCTCACAGGAACCTTTTTGATTTTATCGCATCACATAAGATTTGCAGCAGCCCACACACTTCTGAAGAAGCATCTAGGTCACCATCAAATCAAATGTAGCCATGTTAAGATGAGACTAGACAAAACCTCCTTTGTCCTGTCTGGGAATGTAAATAAGGGAGAAGAGGAGCAGATGGTTTTAAGGAGGGCTCCATGAAATGATTTTAGACCGGAGAAAAGATGCAAAAGACCCATTTAGTGGATCAGTCAACTAATGTGTGTTGCTTTCAAGCTGCCTCCCCAGTTGGATGAACTGTGCATAGTGGAGGACCGTTGTTACGCTCAGCCACAGAAACTTCACTTTCAAAGTGATTGTTTATATTTTGCATGATGAGTACTTACATTCCATTTAAGCACTGATGTTAAAGTTTGTGGCTAGCAACTTGCAACCTGAAAATATTATAGGGCCAAGTGATTTGCAAAAATAAATATGACAATAACATGAATACTTTTTTGTAATATCAGTGTCACTGTCTGTTTTAAATGTGGACAGCTTTGTTAAGCTGATCCATTACATTCATGTTCATGGTCTTGAGAACTGGCATTGTGGTTGAATGGAAAAACAACAATACCATCGTGTATCATGGTATATAATAATTATAATGATAACAGGACTACAGTAATACAGAAATAAATATAGCTCACTCACTAACAACATGTGTGAAAAAGAGTTTGACTCATCTTGAAGACCCATTTGAATTGAGTGTTTACAGACTGTTGTTTAATTTTCTTTTCCAGCAGAGAAAAGAAAACATTATGTGATGGCTCATTAAAATAGAGAGTAGTTGGTACTTTCTGCATCACACAGTCATAAAAGTATCTAAAAAAAGAAAGAGAATTTGTAGAATCACTGAGTGAGTCACTCTTCTATGAACTTATCCTGGTCGAAGTTTCCTGTCCGTGTCTTTCTCTGGATTCCTCTCTAGTGATTCAGGTCAGTTTGTTGAGAAGGTCAAACCACTGGTTTGTCATACTGGGACTAACCTCAGCGCAATTCTTTTCCAACCTAAACTGGGACGTGACCCATGACCTGCGAGCCACGCTGTCAAGATCAACACCCTGGACAGCTGAGGCAAGGCTCAGTGGTTTTGACCACATCTCCACTAAACATAGATGACACAGTCCCAGTGTTCTTCATAGTTCTTCGTAGTTTCAGTGCCTTGACATGTTTAGCTGCTTTCACTGTATTTACATCCCTGTTTGGAGGCCTGTGTGTAGTTAGTGAGGAATGGAAGTGGAATAAATCACAAACGCTTCCCTCCAAAAAGCTTTTTTTTCTAACTTTTTCCTCCCTGCCTCCTCCATTCCACACTCCTTCCTCTGCCCTGACCTCATCTTTTTTACCTCCCCCTACTCAAAAGTCCTCTTCCTTTCCTGCTTCTCCTCTTTATCTCATGCTTATCCCCACAATCTTGCCTTCTTCTTGACTTTATCTTTTCTTCCAACTTTGGCTTTCTGCTCCTTTCTCCTCCTTGCTCTCAACTTTTTCTCCCCTCCAAAATGCTTTGTGGTGTAGGAGACTGCTGGCCTTATTTACAAAAAACAAAGTAATTTGATCCTGGTGGAAGCAAGAAAATTTTTTTCTTTAGTGCCTGTAATTGAAAACAGGATCACAGTGAGCCCCATGAGTCATTCTCTGCTCTCCAATTTCTAAAATTAATTTTGCTTTCTTACAGACTCAAAGGAAATAGTGTCCATGCAATCCCATAACTGGAGCTGATATAGGGGAAAACCTTTTTAGAAAGTAGAGCAGAGGGATAATTAACTCTAAAATCAATGATGTATGACTGATGTTGTTTATGTATTGAGAACATTTGAGTTGATTTGTAGCTCCTGAAAACACTGTTTAAAATCTTCAGTATTTCTCTTTAGTGTAAACGACTATGGCTAAATAAGTAAAATCAAATCAATAAAAAATAAAGCCCTAAAATACAGTACATATACATATATATAGTTATTTTTTATTAAAAGTTCATCACTCCAATGGAGCTCATCTGCTTCATCAGGACTGTGTGTGTGTGGTTTGATCTGATTTAACGGACAGCGATGGACAAGCAAACAAACACATCAGTGATCAGGCTTTGACTCAAATTTTGCTTCAGTGTGACTGGTGCATAGAAAGCCATGACGCCCTCCTTTGCGTTCAGAGCCTCCTTCAAGCCAGTAAGAAGAGCACAGTAAATAACACAAACTAGAAAATACTGTTAAATTAAATTAGCATTCAGTTGTTGTAACTTTGACAGAAAATTTTGACTTCATGTAAGACTGATAAGTTCTTACTTACTTATTAATACTACTTACACATTTGTTGTACACTCAGTGAAATATAGTCATACAGTCTTGTAAGCAACTGTGCCATTGAGTTAGCAATAGGGCCTGACCTAAATGTTTCATAGCTTCTGCTGTTGCCATTGTAATTTGAATGCTTAACTTTTTTATGAATGTGCACGTAAAAAGAGGCAAAAATCCTTGAGGCAAGGCAAGTTTATTTGTATAGCACAATTCAGACAACTCAAAGTGCATTACAGGGGCATAACAATAACATTTTTGCAAATGTTAAAAAATGTTAAAAAATTGCATTTAAAATACATGAAAAACAAGCAGGAAGTCATCAAGAAACAAAACACTAAAACAAGTTAAGAAATAGGAAAGTAAGCTAAAATAGAAAGACATGACTAGAAAATAATAGTCACAGTGCAGTTCAAAGCCTTGAAATTGCTTCAGTGAAAGGCAGTAGCAAACAGAAAGGTCTTCAGCCTTGATTTTAAAGAGGTGAGAGTTGGAGCAGACCTGTAGTTTTCAGGGAGTAACTAAACGCTGCTTCTCCATGTTTAGTTATGACTCTAGGGACTGAAAGCAGACCTGTACCTGACGACCTCAGAGGTCTGGATGGTTCATAACGTAGCAGCAGATCAGAAATGTATTGTGGCCCGAATCCATTCAGTGCTTTATAAACCAACAGCAGGATCTATTATTTGACTGACAAGAAGCCAGTGTAAAGATCTAAGAACTGGAGTGATGTGATCTACCTTTTTGGTTCTTGTTAGGACTCGAGCAGCAGTGTTCTGAATCAGCTGCAGCTGTCTGATAGATTTTTTAGAGAGTCCTGTAAAGACATTGTTACAGTAGTCGAGTCGGCTGAAGATAAATGCATGGACAAGTTTTTCCAAATCCTGCTGAGACATAAGTCCTTTTATCCTGGATATATTCTTAAGATGATAGTAGGCTGACTTTGTAATTGTCTTAGTGTGGCTGCTGAAATTCAGGCCTGAGTCCATGATTACACCGAAGTTTCTAGCTTGGTTTGTAGTTTTCAACATTACAGATTGAAGCTGAGCAGAGACTGCTAGTCGTTCTTCCTTGGCTCCAAAAACAATTATTTCAGTCTCATCTTTGTTTAACTGAAGAAAACTCTGACACATCCAATCATTGATTTGTTCAACGCATCTACTCAACGTTTGTATGGGATTATAGTCCCCCGGTGATATGGTTATGTAGATTTGTGTGTCATCTGCATAACTATGGTAACATATTTTGTTGTTTTCCATTATCTGAGCTAAAGGAAGCATGTAAATGTTGAATAGTAGAGGCCCCAGAATGGAGCCCTGGGGTACTCCGCTTGTCATTTTCATCCGCTCAGATGTGTAATTACCAGTACCACTGTCTGTGTTTAAATGAATGTCATTGAGGACCTTGACAAGAGCAGTCTCAGCACGGTGATGTGGTCGAAATCCTGATTGGAAGACATCAAAACAGCCATTTATTGTTGTTATTTAATTGTTCAGCTGTTGAAAAACAGCTTTTTCAATGATTTTACTTAAAATTGGGATGTTTGATATGGGCCTACTGATGTGTCTAGATTGTTCTTCTTCAGGAGTGGTTTAATGACTGCAGTTTTCACGGCTTGGGGGAAGACGCCTAAGAGAAGAGACATGTTGGCAATCTGTAGCAGATCTGGAGTCATGCAGTCTGAAACTTTTCTGAAGAACCCTGCTGGTAAAATATCAAGGCAGCAGGAGGAAGATTTCAAATGCCGTATTATGTCTTGCAGGTTTATGTCATTGATTGGATCAAATTGTGGAATGGTATTAGAGTTGGTTTTAGGTGGACACATTGAGTGAGAAATTCAGCTCCTTAATGAAGCTTAATTAGTCTCAAAACCAGCACACATAAATAGCAGGGGCGTGCAAATTGTCTTGTATCTGCACATAGAAAAGCATACTTTCTGGTGGTTGATTTGTCTCCCCTCCTGTTCTCGTCTCAAGTTACTCATAATTGCATATCAATAAATAATGACCACAAGTTTGAGGAAAGTATGATGGCTTGCGTTGTGCTCCCCCACCACCCCATCGAAGCTTAGAATATTTACAGGTAATTGTCAACGAAATTTCGAAGCCCCAAAAATGGTATGCAGGACAGTTAGCATGTTTGTGTACGTCACTAGTTAGAAGGACTGACAGTCATCTCAAACATTATGGGCATTTTAACATAATATTTGATAAACTGCTGCTAAAATATTGGAGCCAGATCAGTTGGCCTGTGACTGAGATAACAAAAAGCATTGCAAACCATGTTTATACCCAAACCAGATCATTCATATGAGAAAATCCACCAAACGTGTTTAGTTACAGTATGTGGTGTTCTCATCTCTTTTCGACCTGGCATGAACCTGTAGTTTCTCAATCAGGCCAGTGTTTTGACTGGCCTGTGTCTGGTAGGGTTGGGTTAGGTCCACCACCCAGACATTTTTCATGTGGAGGTCAAATTTCTTTTAACATTTATAGCGCCATGCTCCAAGCGGCTGTCTCCTGACACCTGTGTTTACGAGCTCAGAACTGCTCTGCAGCACTTTGGCGCAACATCATGGAAGGGTTTAAAGAATGAATACCTCTGTGTGATAGATGATCAGTTTATCCAGATATTTTACAATCGTCAACTCCTGAGTCCTTCACCAGTCTGCTTTTATTCGCTGTCAAAACAACAGAATAGTACGCTTCACTTACAGCTTGACATTCTTATATCAACATTGCCGCACTGTGGGATTCGTAGTTTACTTAAATTGAAGACACTGGACTGAAAGTGTTTACTACCTGTGATGAAAGTGATTTATTTTCAATGTTAGGTTTCCCGCAGTAATAGTCTAGGACTTTTTGTTCCTTTTGTCTGTGTTGTGCATTTGCCAAGTCGTTTACGGTGTTTGACTCTATGTTGACTCGGGCCAAAGGGGCGGTGTGCTTTCATGAAGGACAGTTAACAATGCTCTGAAGAGTCTTGCTGCTTCTGTCTGGGAAACGAGCTAGTTAAGATGCAGGAGACACAGACCTGAGGTCCAGGTTTTTCCATCTTCACCAGGAGATTGGTGTGTGTTTACTATTTGTTAAACATAACAGACAGCTTGTTAACACAATAGATGTGGGTGGCATTGTTTTGCAGAACCCTGTATTCAAACAAGGAAATAGGCACTTATTTCAGAACAAGACCTCACATGAAATACAGGAACTGCATTGGTCTGTACACATTGTAAGATTATAAAATTTAAATATTGTTCTGTAATTAGGGGCCGAATCAGAGCCACTTAAACTTGGACATGACCAAAAAATCTCTCATCTCACACTTCATTGTGTATTTTATCACAGATAAGGTAACAAGTAACATCCATTAACCCTCATTTTTTCCACTTTTATACTCGCAGTACTATCAAATAAGAGGTGTGGTACAGAATTGGAGTGGGATTTTTAGGTTTTGAGACTGTGGAAACTAATAACTCTGCTGCAGCTGCATCTGGGTGACAAATATATGGAGATCTGTAACAAACTATTATTTCATTTTTCAGTCATCTGATTATTTTTTTCTCAAAACAACTTTTCGAAAAAATAGTCCAAAATCCAAAGGTTTTTAGTTCAATATCAAAAAGAAATGTCTTAAATCTTTACAATTGAGGTACTGGAACCTTTGAATGATTGGGATTTTTTTCCTAGGAAAAAATCGACAATTAATTGATTGTCATAAACTCAATCTGAAACTATTTTGACAATCAACAACTCTTAAAGGATATCTCTGGCATTATTTTATTTTAGGAATTTGCAGGTGTAGCAGCTGTTGGATAGTATTTGAGGCTTCTATTCAAGTGTCTGTCAGCCCAGTGCTTTTTATGTCCCTTCCCTTTGATGCTTTGCTGGCATCCTGCCTCAGGTAAGGCTCGGTTGTCACAGCGTTGCCGGTCAAGGTGTGTTAGCCCCTGGCCAACATCTCTGTTTACAGCGCATAGCTGTCATAGCAGTAAGAGAGAGAGAGAGAAGGACTGACATGAGGAGTAGCAAACGAATGATAAAAAGAAACAAAGGTTGTGTGGGGTGGAAATAATGTGATTCTGGAGGGTTTAGAAAAAGGACAATAAATGTAATTTTCGAGATAAAAGCCAGATGAATGGGAGAGAGGAAGATGGTGAGTCAAACTGGAGAGACAATAGAAAACTAAGCGATGGAGTGGAGAGGGGAAATTGATGACAAGAGAGGAAAGGGTGAGGTTGAGAGAAAAAGACACGAACAGAGGTAAGGGAATGTGGGAGGTTCAGAGGGAGAGGTGGAGGGCAGTAAGTCGCAGTAAGTTGCTGACTGACTGCTGGAACAGGATGGGGAAGTGGTGAAGGAGGCCAGGAGAGCTGCTTCCATAGGTGGGTCTCTATGACACACACACACACACACACACACACACACACACACACAATGGAGCACATTATAAAAGTAAACGTTGAATACAAACTTGTGTTGAGTTTCCACAGTAATGTTATTCTTTACTGAATTTCTTCCATTAATCAGTGCAGTGCCAGTTTGAAGTGTACGTTGCCTGAGTGATAGGAGTGAACCAGCTCGTTGTCTGGACTTCTTCTCCTCCTCATGGCAGGCCAAGTGTTTGTGGAATAAAATTTGTGCCTGAGCTGGAATCCAATAGCTGTTTAATTGTTGGCTGCCAGTCGTGCGTGCGTGCGTGCGTGCGTGCGTGCGTGCGTGTGTGCGTGTGTGTGTGTGTGTGTGTGTTCATGTTTTCATTTCATGTTTTCATGTGCTTGTACATGGGTCCGCCTTACAGGTCAGCTATGTGATCAAAAGGAGTGTGCATGAAACTCAAGCATGTACTCTCCCTGTGTGTGTGTCTGTGTGACCCAGGCCTGCTCTGTGAGTGGATCATGTTTCAGCCTCTGTTCCACTCTTGCATTAACAGGACAGTAACACTGCGCTGTGGAGAGGGAGGGAAAGGGAGGCCTTGTGAGGGGGACACAGCTACATGAACCACTGTACATACAGACACAAACATACACACTGTGGATTCCTCATCTACGCTGACTTAACACATTGTTAAGCAGAGTTACAGCCACTCTCTGCATGCACATTCGTGACTGTTAACAGACCTGAATGAACATATTAAATGTTGAATATTTATCTTACTGTTGGACACACATCCGATAGGCATTCCACAGAAAGACGTTAAGCTAATCATTATCAAATCAAACTGCAAGGATAACCCCCTGCCAAGTGCAAAGTACTTTAATAGTGCAGAGTATATTTTCTTATAGTTTTCTGTTGAGTCAAAAGTCTGTGTTGACATGAGATCGGACATTGCCTCTGTTTGAAGGTGTGTGTGTTGTTTGATTAAAAAGCAGGCTAAGACAACTACACAGATTTATCAGCTGCTTCGGCTCCAAATCTTTAGAGGGTGGAGCCAAAGTCCTGATGATTGGCCAGTTTACTACTGTCTGTAGTGATTTTCATGGATCAAGACATTGCTGATAATTAAAGGAATAATTAAACTTTTTGAGAAATACTCATTCATTTTTTTGTGAGATTAGACAAGAAGCTTAAAATCATTCTCACATCTGTCTGTTAAATATAAGGCTACAACCAGCAGCAGGTTAGCTTAGCTTAAAATAAAGACTGGACATAAGGGGAAAAAGCTATGCCTCTGCCTCTGTGTTAAGGTAACAAATGCATCCTCCAGCATTTCTCAAGCTCAGTATTTATTAACAAATTATATAAAATTTCTTTACAAAAGAAGCCTAAACGTGTAATTTTGCAGTTTTACAGGGTTTATGTTCCAGACTATTTCTTGGCTAGGACCAGTAACAGCCTCCCCTGGATGTTTTTGCACTCGGTTATTGAATGACTTATACAAGTGAGATATGTAGCTAGTTTCTCATTTAACTCCCCATCAGAAGGCAAATCAGCGTTTTGCTGAAAATGTCATACTGCTTTGTTTTTGTGCAGCTTGACGTACAGTAAGTTGTTTTCATAGGATCTCAAATTCTTCAAGTTCTTTTAGTCATGTGGATGTTTTCCAATACCATACTCTGCCAAGCATCTCTCTTCTCTACTTCCTTGTCTTACTTATTACCAGTTTTTCATATCCTCAACATTGCTAATCAGACATTTATCTCTCGCATATCTCTACCCAATTCCATTCTTACCTTTAATCCTCATCTCATTCCCTCTAACCTTCTCTCTTTCTTTCTCTTTCTTTGTTAAATTAGGGCCAGAGGTGATTCCCAGCTACAGCAGCAGTGCCATGTCTGAGGCAGTGGTGCCGGATGTTATGGTGCCCCCAGCGGTGGGTGGCCTATATGGGGAGAAGGCCGGTGGCCCTGTGGTGGACTTCAGTTATGTGGGCATTGATGCTATTCTGGAGCAGATGAGGAGAAAGGCCATGAAGCAGGGCTTTGAGCTCAACATTATGGTTGTGGGTAAGTAGGGCATGTTGTACACTTGCTAACTTTTCTGTTAGTCGTTTCAGGGATTGCACAGGACATGACTACTTGTATGCATAATAACATACTGTACACCGAAAAGATGGATGTTTAATCATGAAGATGAACTTTCATTCTTAGCCTTGTCATCAAGTGCAGACTCTAAAGTGTACATGTAGTATCAGCCCGTTTGCTGTTATAGCTAAATGTGTGTTTATCTCAAACATCTTCAGTCAGCTGTGTCCTGTTATTCAGGTTTTCCCTCTAATCAAGCTGTGACATAAAATGGAGGCCTCAAACTTATTTTAATAACTAGACACACACAGTAAACTCTCCTTCTCACTGAGCTCTCATCACTGTGATCAGACACCCTTAAAACAGGAGCTAATTACACACACACACATACACACCTCAACAGTGCTGTAGACAGGCTACCATAAAACCCACGCCACCTCCCTATGGTGTGTCTCCTCCTGGATGATGTTGCGCCGGTTGGTCTGTGTTTCATCGTCAAATAAAAAAGCTTGCTTAAGAAGCAGCCTAAGGGATGAGATTTAGTTGTGTAAAGCTGTTGGGGCAATGGTAAACAAAGCTGGTTTCCATGTGTTTTTTGCTTTCAGGTGTAATTATATTCCACCACTTGAAAAAGAGAGCAGTGAAGGAAGGAGTCCGTTTTAATTTTTATTTTTGGGAAGAACTGGGTACAAAAGAGGGAAGAAGGAAAAAGTCTGCAGTCTGTATTTGATAGCAAAGACGCATAGCCAGACAGACATACTTGGTGATCTTTTTGATCACTGATATTAAGATATTTAGTCAGTTTTCGTTTGCTAATAATTTTGTCTTGCCCTCATTACGAAGAAATGTTGTCACAAAACTTGTTTCATCACAGTTTTAAACAAAATTTGCTCTTCTGTAGCCTACCACATAAGCAAGCGTGGGACTTTGGCACCACATTACTGTTGGTGGTTGTTAGTGGAAGAATGTTGGACCGAGACACTTTGGGAGATACAGCTGTTACAGAAACAGCCAAATCTTAAACTTCCAAGTGAAGTTTGAACTTACTGCATTATCATCTGCAGCTGTTGGTTTCTGTACTCGTAAGGATCCATGTTTGCATGTGGTGCTGACTGTCTGTACTGCATCTTCATCAGTAAGGGTCTTCATGTTGACTTAACCTGAATTTGAACTGTGAATGCTGCTGCTCAGTGTGCCCCTCCAAGCTCCTCCTCATTAACCTGTGGTGATGTTAGTGTGTTGTGCAGGGGTCACAGATGGTCCCATTAATATAAACAGACAGTTAATAATGACTCAGAGATAGGGAGTCTTGCTGGTTCATCAGCTTCTACACCAAGTCGTTCTTATGCAGGTGGAGAGCATTTTATCAGCCAACGCAAACTTGCGGACACAGATCATTATAAGCAACCATTCATGTATTAAGTTTAAAAGTGTGTGCAAATGCCTCCTGACTGTTTTACCGAGGGGTCTTATCTGTCTTATTGATGGTGTTTGGGGCTGTTGTCATGTCTATAAATGGCTTTCCTGGCAGTGTTTGTGCAGACAGACACCTGCAGCTTGTCACTGCCTCAGCCCAACAACTGACAGCCTGGAGTCATCCTGAGTGTTAAACTGCCATGGAAAATAATCACTGACTCTTCTTTGGGTTTATTATTGTGAGGAGCAGTGTAAGCGTAAGAGGACTTCTTTTTTTTCCCTTGAAGTGTGTTTGTGTTTCTTTTCAGTCTGTCTACCGCTCTAACTGTGTTTTTGCTTACAGGACAGAGTGGCCTAGGAAAGTCTACTCTGATGAACACGCTGTTTAAGTCTAAAGTCAGCCGTAAGTCAGTGCTGGCCACGGCCCAGGAGAAGATCCCCAAAACGATCGAAATAAAGTCCATCAGTCATGGTATTAAACTCTTCTCTGTGCCCCTTCTGTTTTCTGTATGTCTGTGTCAGTAGGTCTGTCAGCCAAAATACACCCCTCTCATACTTATTTCTTCTTCTCTCGTATGTATGTACACTTTCCCCTTTGTCAGCCATGGCAAAGTCTACATACTGCTTGTCTAGTCCCCCCGTATCCATCTTTGTCTCTACTTTTCTAATTGTTATTGTATTTAAGATTATTTTTCAAATTATGCAGAAGAAATCGGCAGGGCAACTGCAGAATCAAGCCACATTTTTTACATTTACAATGCCTGGTTCAGTAGATGTATTTAAAGTGCACAGTATACCACAGTATATACAGTTTGCTGCAACTGGCTGACCTAATACGTTTCTTTGTGTGCAGACATTGAGGAGAAGGGAGTGAGAATGAAGCTGACAGTCATTGACACGCCAGGCTTTGGAGACCAGATCAACAATGAGAACTGGTATGCTACAAATCTGCCATCATTGTGTTGACTTTATAAACAGCAAGCTTTAAATTGTGTCTAACCAAATTGTAACCATACTTTTCCTGTTGTCCTCCTCTCCTCTTATATGTGTCTGTCTCTTCCCTTTCCACTCCTCCATCATCATTCCCTCGATTCATCCCCGTCATGATGTAGCTGGCAGCCCATCATGAAGTTCATTAATGACCAGTACGAAGCGTACCTGCAGGAGGAGATTAATATCAACAGGAAGAAAAGGATTCCTGACTCCAGAGTTCACTGCTGCATATACTTCATCCCCCCGACCGGACACTGGTAAGGATGCATTGAAGCCTGGTTATATTTATTTATATATATATATGACACATGAGCACATGAAGTGCATAAAACACTAAATTATATCAGTGCTACCATCAGTTTAAGATGAGAAAGAGCACAAGATGTTGGACACTCTTGAGAACTCATTTCCTCACTTGAGAGTTAGATGAGAAGATTAAAACCACTCTCATGTCTGTAAAGTAAATATGAAGCTGCTGCCAACATCTAGCTAATTTAGCCAGCTAACAGATGCCCTGTGGAGCTCTGTTGTATATTGTATATTTACATTTTTACTCACCATCATATAACGTGTATCTTTTGAGCTCTAACAAAAGTGTTACATGTAATTCCTTCTTCATAAAACATTTACAAAGCTGATCTTTAAAGTATTTCATATCATGTGTTGTTAGTATTTTTGTTTACTAGCTTGCAGTCCTCTTCTTCCCTGCCTCTGTTGGCATATTACAGCCACCTTTACATCAGTGGAATAGGGGGAAACCATTGGTAGAACTGTATCAGGCATGTGCATCCTTGTGCGAGACAAAAAAAACGGGGCCCACTCACAAAAATAGTACTCCATAGTACCACTAGGGGTCAGAAATTCCATGGGGTATGAAACAAAGCCATCTTTAGATCTTTCATTCTGTTCCTAGCTTTTGTACTAGGCTAAGTTAGCTGGCTACTGGCAGTAGCTTCATGTTTTGCATACAGACATGAGAGTGGTATCAATCTTTCCATCGAACTCTCTGCGAAAACTCTTCTCATCGAACTCCCACTCGACTTTGGCTATCCGTCAAGTCATTTCATTACTTGTCTACAGGCCTGCACTTTGAAGCGAGTTCAACATACCCAAGATATATTTTTGTTATCTGGCTTCACTAAGCCTAACAACCACAATCACGCTAAGCGATCACACGAAAATTGTTATCAACTCGATTAGTCGACCCAGGGTTAACCATGAATTTGTCCCTCTAACCCAAGATCCTGCTTCGTAGTACAGGCCTCTGACTTGCCCCTGGGTGACAATACCATAAAATTACATCAACTGGAAAAACAACTGTCATTGTTACTGGCAATAACAGTCTGTTGAGCATTTGTTAATAGATCATATATTGATACAGACTTTTATTTTCAGTGTGCAGTGATGTGAAACATCTCTCTGCCATTATTGAACACACACACACAGATTTCCGCTCAGCACGATGCAACATATCCCAGAACACAACGCACACACACACTGGAAAGATGGGCTACTCTCGCCAGGCCCTGAAGCAGCACAATGTCCCGAGTTTCTCCTCCTGGATCTCTTACAGACACACACATCTGGCTCTGATCGAACTGCATAAACTGCCGTCCCTCTCCACTGCGTTGGATCGGCCTCTCGCTGTTCGGGGTCTACTAGCAGAAGAAATAAGAGGAGGGAGGGTGCACAGTCCCACGTGTCCATTAAGTGATAGATTCACTGTGCATTTTATAGCTATTGCATTTGTGTAACTCTAGTCGAGTGCAGCGGTCGGTCTTGGGAAAATGTTGAGCAGCTGTGGATTGTCAGCCTCATTCGAGCGCACCCACACAAAGACACACAGTTGACCATAGAGCAGCCATTCGAGTGCTGCGCTTTGTGTCATGGCCTGTCTTTACTCAGGCAGGGGGCTGGTGTGAAATGGCCCCCTGTCTCTGTGCCCCATCCAACGTTTCATGTTGATCCAGCACTACAGATGTCACATGGGCTGGCCAGCAGCTGCTCGGGGTTTGCCTTAAAAAGTCTAATGGGAGAGAGGCAGGAAGGATGAGGGAGACAGAGAGTCTGTGTGGGTGTCTGGGAGCTTGCAGTCAATTTTGCACTTTTGTCTTTTCAGTGTGCTCTCGCATGGCACACGAGACGCCGTGGTGACAAAGGATTGTCTTTGTCAAAGTGTTGTTAGCCAGAAAGCACTCCCGTAGACCACATGCAGATGCTCTTTCCAAACTGCGGGAAAAGGCCTGAGCTGTTCCACAGACCACAAGTCCTTTTCATCCTCATCAAGCAGCTGTTGACACACATTGTAGAGTACGATTACTGCAATAGTTGGAGCTGTAAATACTGTATGTTAGCACAGTAGTTCTCTATCAGTCTCTATCTGGGTTGTTAGGAACATCTGCCCTCTGGTGGAAGAGTTTTGTGTTACACATTCATTTCAGGTTCTCGTGTATTTACATCTTATGTCTGCTTCCCTCTCTCCCTGGTTCTCATATGTTGCCTTTTTCTTTCTCAGTCTGCGGCCTCTTGATGTAGAATTCATGAGACGTCTCAGTAAGGTGGTCAACATTGTCCCAGTCATTGCCAAGGCAGACACACTCACCCTGGAGGAGAGGGACTTCTTCAAAAAGAAGGTAACATCTTACCACTCTTCTTTTCTTTTTACATTTGTTTCTGTATAGAATTCATATCATTTTACCTTTATTTTCTTCTTTTTCTCTTGTTAAATCCCCATTTATGGTATTAAAATAAAATGCTCATTTTGTCTCTCTCTCCATGCTTGCTTTTTTTAATATTTGTGGTGCAGCAACTGGTGATCAGATATATTCCTGTGGTTTTCTGTAGTGCTTCTTCCTGGTACTTCCCTCCTGCTCTCTGAATCATCAGACAACATGGCTGTAGTCCAGCAAGACCTCAAGAGCATCTCTTTCATTTTTCCCACTCTTTACCCTTTTAGTTTTCTTCACTTCCTCCTCACAGTTAATAAGGCTGCAGCCGTTCATTTGTGTTTTTACTGGCATTACTTCAAGGATCTCAGGGTTTTCCCTCCTCTCATTAGCAATGAGGAAGCTAAACTCCCCCTGGTTTATGTGCACGCGCACGTGTGTGTTTGTATATGTGTATGGCATACTCTGTGTGCGCACAGGTTTATGCATAGGCTTCCATCTTGTGAGGTTTTCTGTTTTGTTTGTACACAGGGAGCAATTAACGACTAAGCTCAAACTTTTGGAGTAGATTAGAAGGCAGATTTGTGTTAATACCACCTTAATCTGTACCGTGCGCCAATTTAGGTACATTTGTTTGATGTCTCTCAAGACTACATCAAGCAAGTCTGCCTAATTACTCTTCTAATTGAAGGTCTCAGCTTATGTCCTTTCAAAACTGTAGCAGGTTAAAAGTTTGTTTTTTCCTTCTGTTTGAAAATTGCTCTCACCAGATCAGGGAAGAGCTGCGAGCCAACGGGATTGACGTATACCCCCAGAAAGAATTTGACGAGGATGCTGAGGACAGAATGATCAACGAGAAGATCAGGGTGAGGGGATCATTTAAACCACTTGCCTTAAAGAGTAGAGTTGTCACAATTTTAACTAAAAAACGCAAATCAATTGAAACGAGCATTCGATGCACAAATCCAGTTTGTCTGAAGAAAAACATTTCTGATGGCTTTTTGCATGATGATGTCGTAAAGTAACCCTCTTGCCTTCTAACATTGCATTAAAAATTGTCATTTCATTTTAAATAAATGATTTAAATTTGACCATATGGTGTGGTGGAAGTGTACGTTCTAAAAAAACATATTCTTAGTAATATTCTTAATATCTCAATAATATTTTTTTTTGAAGAAAAATTTGAAAATGTAAATGACAGTTGTCAGACCACGACCAGGGATGAAAAAAAAATGTTTTAATCAAAAAGTGTATCGTGACCTTAAAATAGAAAGTCAAATTGAATCATGCATTTGGAGAATCGTGACACTCGTGGCAGGAGTTGTGACTATTATCCTCATTTATGCTCAGACATGCCTTTCCACAGAGCACGGACATCCATAATCCATTCAGAGTCATTCTTAATGTACTTGACTTCACTCATTTCTGACCCCATTGACTGTTGATCTTTAACCTGTGAGCAGGAGATGATCCCATTTGCTGTGGTGGGCAGCGATCAGGAGTACCAGGTCAATGGCAGGAGGCTGCTGGGGAGGAAAACCAAGTGGGGAACCATTGAAGGTACAACGCTCACCCCTTCTTTCCTCCCGTTTAAATGTTTTCCCTTTTTTGTTTGTCTATTCAAATTTATATTGAGAGACACTTTTAGGACAGAATCTGTCAGCATCCACATGACTAAATTTTTTGTTGAGAAGAAAAGACAAAAGGGAGATGGGTAAAGACCTCACTGAGTCCGTCAGTCAATAAAACAATGCTCCATTCAGTCTTCAGACTGGTGTCGTGTGCCGTGCAGCTGGCTCAGGCCTTCAGCAGACACACGCTGTCTGAAGAGGCCTGATTTGTTTACTTGGTTCCCCCAACCCACACATCCCCTATTGTATCACAAAAGGTACACTGTGGATACTCATATAGGAAATAAAATATGTTGAGGAGAGTAAAAACTTTATGGATGTAGTTGTCTTTTATTCCAATTTATGTATCAAGTGAAAAAACCCAATAGATTTTTTTTTTCTTTTTTGTTTTTCTTTATCGTTATTCAGCTTGCCAAAAGACAAGTACTGTAACAGTACAGTGTTGAGTTTTGTTAACAGCCATTCTTACTGCAGGATTTGTCTTTCAATATTTAATTATGTTATCCACTCCAGACAGGAGGCACCACCCCTCTATCAAGTGTCTCATTAAGGAAGTATAATTTCCTGCAGAGTGCGCAGAGCTGACACACACACACACACACACACACACACACACACGTCTGGCAGAATTGCTTCATTTTTAGTAGATAGGCTCTTATCTCTTCAGGAGGACTTTATGTAGATGAAGTTATTAACAGAGATCTGCATTGGTTGAGGGCATCCGAGTGTTGAGATGACATACAGTATCTGTCACACTAAGATCACTGACTCCACCTAGTGGACTCTTTTGGAAACTTTATGGCAAGGAAACAGCTCACAGCTGTCATACTGTTTGTTTTTGGTATTTTTTTCATCAGTCAGTCCTACTGTCACCTGTCTTAACTCACCTTAAATTATTTCTGATAGCTCATACTTTCTCTGTCTCCTTTAGTTGAGAACATAGCCCACTGTGAGTTTGCCTATTTACGGGATCTCCTCATCAGGTAAGGGAGTTTTCTCTCCATATCAATATGTCTTAAATTCTTTCATGCAGACTTGTGATGTGTATGTTTTAAGGTCCGTCTAAAATTGTGTTATGACATTAAAGAAGTGCTCTGCTTTCACTGTTAATTTGCATCTAATATTTATACTAAAGGGTTAAATTATTGCAAAATTCTTAAAAATTACATTTATTTGATCCATCCAGTGAAAGCATCCAGAATCTAAATGAATATGGAAATACTTGTGATTTCAAATATTTTAAAGTGCAGAAACAGAAACTTCATTTAGAGTCCATTCTCAGTAGTGGTGCGAGTGGGTGAAAAATTTATTCACATAAGAGTCTTGATTCTCATCTCTTAAGATTCAGAATCGATTCACAAATGTCAAAAATCTATTTTCTAAATCTTAATTAATAACTTGATGTTTACAGAAGAAAAAAGGCAGAAAATCAACAGCGAGGGCAATGCAGCACCCCGATTATCTACTTTGCACAAACACTAGAGTCATCTTGTAATCAGTCTTCAAATAGTCAGTAGTTGCAAGCATTTCCATTATTTGATTTCTAAATAATTACCTTGGCAAGCCGAATGTGAAGTAGGCCACATGTTTGTGAATACCTTTTACGCCATCACCCAAAAACGTTAACGTCGCAGAGCAGCGATCAGCAGTAACAAAGGAGACCAGCTGACCAACACACATGCAGCATTACACAACTTAAACCAACTCTGTGGTGATCAAAATAACGGCACACATGTATTTCTGCACGGAACACATTGTTGAATGGAGGGGGACTTTAGATATTATTGTAAAGTTGTCTGTCTCTTGTAATGATTTCTGTGTAAACGTGTGTTTTTTTCAGGACCCATATGCAGAACATTAAGGACATCACCAGCAGCATCCACTATGAAATGTATCGCGTGAGGCGCCTCAATGAGAATAACACGGTGGTGGCTCATGCCAATGGTATCCCTGAACATCATCTTGCTGCCCATGAGATGTAGACACCGCCCGCCCCGCTGCAGCTGACCTCAACTGGGTCTAATTAATTTGCTATAAGACTTTGACCTTCATTGACAGTCTTCCCACCACTCCAGCCCTCCACTCCATCCATCTTCTTCTCACAGGTGGGATAGAAACTTAAAAGCCTGCCAGGGGGACTTTATTTTCAGTGACTTTTGGCGGCTAAATGGGCTGTTTCATATCAGTTTATTGCCTCATTAACAAACACTATCCTCTCACTATCGCTGACAAAGAGAGTGAAGAGAAGTTTGATTCTTTGTAATGTGCTGCAGCTTGATTTTTACCTGCTTCCAGATCTTACAGTTAACCTTTGGTTTTTAATTGTGGTGCCAAACATTAGGCATCTGCCAAAGAGAATGAGCTGACGCTTGATATCTGCAAGCGTCAGAATTGCCTTAATCAGTAACATGTTAACCTCGTCCACTTTTGCTTTTTTCAAGTTTGATATTTCTTAGCAGTGCTTATAAGATTTCATGCTGTAACAGAAGCACAGTTTTCTGTCTTTATGCACACAGCTGTATCAATATATGTGGGAAGTGATGATATTCATTATTGCACTTGATCACTACATAGTCTGTCATTGACAAGCATGTTGGAAGGGTGCTGGGCAGCACTTTGCCAACATGTGACACACACACGCAGGCATACCAGTCTGTGTGTGTGTGAGATGCAACATCATTCAGCTCTCTCCCCACGGTTACACAACAACAGAGATGGCTGTCAAATAGCACATCATATGTTTGAGTTTATCTTTTTTTGTCACAAGCTGTGTGTTTTGCTTTAACTGTTAAATGTTTGTGTCATGTTAAATATGGATGTCAGGTCCTTGGCATCTTTTTAAATTCCCAGTAATAAATGTCATTGTTTATTAATAGAAATATCTTAAGAGTGATTTAAGATGAGTAGGTATTTATGCACGATATAAAATGTGAAAGTTTGTCATCAGTTGTGGTCCACTTATTCGGATTATTCGCACAAACACATACAGACGCAGACACATACAAGCACACACAAATACTTTTCCTGCTTTTGGGCCCATCAAAGTGCCTTATTTATTGGAGAATGTTTGCTAGCGTGTTGGCTGAACTGGAAAGAGAGCAGGTGTGTTGGTGCCAAGATTTAGACATTTTTCAATGCTTTCACTTCATTTATCTATAAAAAGAAATATTTTCTTCCATTGACCAGCCCGCTTTTACTTCTGTTTTCCATAATATACAAAGGATCTTTAACTGTTTGAACCGTATAGTATAATTCCCTAAGCTGTCACTGTCATGCTCTGTCCTGTATATTCTTCTGTGTTCTGATGCATTTTTTTTGTACTTGTATTATTGATAATAACAAATTTTCCTTTATCTTATTTTAAAGAAATAAAGATTAAAGTTGTAAATATATACTTTCTCTGATTTTGTTGATTTAGTTAGCATGTCTTTCTATTTTTGAGCATTTTTCTTTAAACTGTTTTTTTGTCATTGTGGCATTGTGGGTTATGTAAGCATGAGGTTTGGAAAAGGAAGAAAAATGTGTGGAGTCCAAAAGGCGATATCTCTGGTTCTGTCCATAATGAGTCCAACAGTGCTGTACAAGTGCAATGCTTGACCAGTGGACTGCTTCTCAAAACCTGGCGCCTAAATTTCCCACAATGCAGCTGAGCTACTGGGTGACACCACTGGAGGCAGTTTATCAAGTAGCATTCAGCCTCCTCTGAAGCTACAAAAGGCTTTATACTACTTTTTTTTCATATAAGCAGTTGTACTCCCCAAGACCTGTAAACACACTTTAATGTGTACAATTGGTGGAGTTGCCCTTTAAGATGCACAACATGCCTGCATGAATTCATCAGCTCATATTCTCTGACTGTATAGACCACCCTTTGGATCATTTTTTTCTACACCTGATCCCTGTAGCATTTAATTGTAGGTGTAATTTGTGTACTGGAGCACTTTAATTGCTATGTCATTAAGCTTTTCCTTGATTAGCCTCTGAAATCAATATGGCTGCCTGCTAGGTCAGTGCATGGCTGATTAGAGGTAATTACTCAAATGCATAAGTGAGTGTTTTCTTCTTTAGTAAGAGTGATGGCAGAGGACGAGTCCTGAGCTCCAGACGAGGCCTCGGATCAGTGAAAGGATGTGCAGACGTCAGCGTCGTGAGGTACTGAAGAGGCAGAATGTAGTCGCAGACAATATTTAAGATAAAGCACAAACTACAGCAGGAGGATGTTTTCTGTTTTCCAGTGTTTTTGTTATATAGCAGCTTTTAGATGCTAAGCAAAATGATGGTTTCATCTCATACTTTAAACAAAGAGACAAAGCAAACCTCTCTTTGTCTGATGGTGTTGGTATGTGAAACGAAGAGAGCCATTTGCTGATCTGAGGTCAGACTGTTGCAGCAAAGTTCATGCAGTCATATGAGCTGACAGTCATCTGATCATCAATCAGCCTCTCTATGGCTTATGTGTTTGCATTAACTGCGGTTAATTTTTTATTAATTCCCATTTTCCCCGAGCAGAGCACTTCAAAATGGCGACTCGCTGCATCGCTCCACCAAAATGGCGTCTGCCGCCCCCCATCTTCCGCAGTATTACGATGGCACACGCCTGACACACCCATGGACCCCCGACCCTCAGCAAACCCGTATCCTCAGCTCACAAGTTTAGACCCCCACATTCTCATACTCCTTTTCTCCTATTCCCTCCATCTCCCCCGGGAAGAGAAGCAGCTGCATCTCTACCCGTGCTGGCCGCAGCCAGCTCGTCCCCTCCCTACATGCCACCCAGCAGTCGTCCTGTTGGCAGCCACCCAGCGCTTCACCGCCTGCCTTAATGACATTCATTAATGAGCTGCATTCTTTCTGGTTGCTAATGAAGTCGGCTTCTCAGACAGAGAATGAACCAATGTTGGTTCGCACAGCATTTGTTTACATGGCTGTGTGGTTGTGTACATGTGTATGTAGAGTGGTAGTTGTATTTCAGGCTTTAATGCATATTAAGTTTTACACACTGAGTATATCAACTTGTGTACATGCTGCTTTAACAGCTTCGCAACTCACCTGCCAGATTTCACTGCAGATTCAAGTATGTCATCCACCCTCACACAGATGGACACGCCACTCTAGGCATTGTGGGAAAAGTATGAATACTGTATATAGGGGCACACTTATTGGTCAGACCTGGCACGGTGTGATGGATGGGACCTATTAGAGCAGTTGAGCCCTCTGTACAGGAAGCATTTTGACAAATACTCATGCTGGTTAATGTTGGACAGCATCAATTATCAAGCGTCGGTCACAGCAGTGTGTCCGTATATAATTGAGGCAAGGGAGGGCTTGGAAGTGAATTGCCATATCTGATGTGAAACAAGAAGCTGAGTTTTGTTTCTCTTTAAAGATATAATATGTAACCTTTCTGTATTAATACTTACATTATCCCAAATGTTTCCAACAATGTTCAAACCCAGAAAAAACTATTTTATTCAAGGTAACGTATTTTTTTATTCGGTTGCTTGGGGAGAAATCAAATGATACGTCAGAGTGAGGAAGGAAGTTGCTGAACGTGACTAAGCGTAATGTGAATAAAACTTCAATACATTATGTCGTCGGGGAGCCGTGGTCATCAAATTTTATCAGCAATGGTGGTTGTTTAACAATGGAGACAAATCTCCCATGATCCCACTGTCCTTAACATCGTCAAACTACATCTTTTGTTTTGATTGAGGGACCCCTAGTGGCAAGGTTACATACTGTGTGGCAGGAAATAATCCCAGGTGTTATTCGACAAATGCATTGCACCTCATCGCCATATCTTGTTTTCAAGTCAGCCCAGCTCATTTGCATAGAGCCAACGTGCCACCAATTAACACCTGTTTGTAACATGAGTATAACTATTTAGCATGCATCGCGTAATTTTTTTTCTCTTTGATTTACTAATTAGCTAACTTGATTGCAAAATCTGTGGCGATATTTGTGCCAGTGTGATGCCGTGTGTGTGTGTGTGTGTGTGTGTGTGGGTGATCACGCTGTGCAAACTCTGAGTATGTGCATGTCTACCTCGCTTACTCCCCCATCTCATGGCACGAGTTGTTGTTTGCCCCCATTTGTCTCCTCCTTCCCTCCATCTGCTGTTTGTCTTCTCCTTTGTTGGCAGACACCTCCACCTTCTTCTCCTCCATGCGTCCCTTCCTCCCGCCTTATTTCTCTCTCCGATGTCAGTTTCCACCCCTGCTCTTGGCTCGGTGCCAGGCTCTCAGACATGTAGGGGGGAGGGGCTGACGACTGCATGCAAATGATCTGACTTTATGCAAATCAGCCCTGCTCTTAATTAAAAGTCAGCTGCAAATTCAATTAGCGGACTGAAGAGAGAGGGAGGAAGTGGGTTTGCTTGGATCGATGTGATGCAAGTTTGATCGAAAAATGCCCAAAACACTATGTTGGCGAGGATTCGAAAAACAAAGAAATCATGGCTGGGTGGTTTTGGGGATGAAAGGGGACTTCGAATAATTGTACATACGGGGTCACTTTATCGTGGGAATAAGCTCTTCAAGCGGTCTAGATGATGCCAGTCACTGGTCTTAATATAAAATGCAGGAGAGTGCCGCTTTATATACAACAGTGGTTGACATACACACCGCTAGAAAGCACTTAAGAGGGAAATATCCAGACAGAGGAGGAGAGAGGTGAGACTGAGAGAGAAGAGCATCGTGCGTCAGCCTAATTACTGTGAGTAATTAAACACGTCGGAGATGTATGTCATCGATTATGCTGCAGCTATAGAAATTAATGCAAGCAAGCTTGTGAATGTACGTAAATGTGTAGTTGTAACCGTGCATGCTTATGTGTAGAATACATGTAATGTTTGCCTGTCTGGAACCTGTGAAGCTTTGTGATGTTTTGGACTTTGTCTCTTCTGCTGCCCTCGGCATGTGGGTGGACACTTTAATCCGCAGCATTGAGGTTTAGTGTCATGGTCAGCGTTTTTCAATAAAAAGCTGTTTGTATGAGAAACAGCTGGAGTGATGAAAAATCAGTAGTGTTTACGAAAGCAACATATTGGCCGCTGAGTGCCTCAGTGATCTTTAGGAGTCATTTTGGTGTCATGGTGGTACCCCAAATACTCTCCAGATAGATATGTGCAGACAGAAGACAGAGACGTCAGTGCAGAGTCTACTGCTGAGATATATGGGAAAATGAGTGAAGGATTGGTGGGTGAAATCTGCTCATGGCACACCACCAAGACCCAGCTAACAGAGGTGATGGATGGGAGTGAGTTTGGGATGAACAGAGCAAAAAGAGGTACAAATGGATTTGAAGAAACAAAGGATGGGGACAGACGAGGCGAAACAGTACGAGGAGGTGAGAAAAACTGAAACGATTCAGTCGGATGCACTGATGCAGAGCAGAGATAGAGGTGGAGACAGAGTGTGTATGTGCATGTCTTCCTCTCTATTAACTGAGGAAGATAAAGTCCCCGTAGTGAAGTGAGGAACTCCCTTCCTGCTCTGGCTTGTCTTCGAGAGGACTCCTGATCAATACACTACTCAAGTCCTGCTGTGTTCTTCACAACGTCTTGTCTAACACCAAATAATGTTTTTTTTTTCAGTCACACATTTTTTCGTTTCACTATGCAGGATGTGTACTTTTATCTCCGTAAAGCCTTTTCTGTTTTAATACTTTACAGTATTAAAACAAAACCCCAGTAGACTTGAAAGAAGGATAAACCAATGTAGACATAGATAAAAAATAATGATAGCAAGGTATTTCTTGGTTATTGGTATAAGTAAAAACATATCTTACTTTCTATGTGACTGTGTTTAAATTAGGTGTTGTTTTTAAGTGTGTTTGACTAGAAATTACACACATATACTTGGTAAAATTTGGAGGTTTTGCAGTGTTCCAGGACTGTGATCACAGCAATAAAACCAGAACTGATCCAATCAAGAAAGCTTTATTTCATGATAGATTTGAATGCTAGAAGTGATGCTTGAAAAGAAACTTTTGGACTTTGTAGGACTGAATGCAGCCCAGTTTGTCTATGGTGAGCTCATCCATAATTTATATGTGTGGGTGTGTTTGTGTAAATCATCTGCATGCAGGACTTACCGCGCAGCAAAAGATCCAATCAGTGTGCGTGTGCCTGGGGGGAAAAATCCTAAATGTGCTCCTGTAGAAAAGACAGGCTTGCCAGATTGGTGTTTGACTTTCCTGCACAAGTCTCCTGACAGCCTGCAAATTTCATCAGAGATGGGGCGAATAAAGGCAGCCGGCTCTGCTGGAAAAGAGCGTTTTAAAGCCAGTTTGATGTTTGCAGCCAGGTGAGACTGCAGGTGAATAGTAATGGAGGTTAAGGAAAGAAGTTATGCAAAGAGGAAAGGGTGTTGAGAATGTGCATGTAACGAATATGGAAGCTGTACTGGACACGGGAGGTAGAAAACCGGTTAAAGAGGAGATTCGTGTAATGAGAAATTAATTTTCCTCATGGTTGCACATCGTTTTCAGTGGTGATGGACGGGAGGGAGGTGCAGATGCTTGAATGGACTACACACACTTACAGAGGCACAGATACTTCAACCACACGTAAACAGCCCTTCTTCTGCTCGGGCACAAATGGCAAACTAGACTGAAAACACTTGTGTAGAGTGAGTAATCGGATACCCTCCAACTACCGACCTCGAAGCTGACAGCGATCAAGGTCCTGCCCCAGAGTTTAAACATCAAGCCTGGTTGATTTCCTGCCAATCTTTTGTCATCCAGGTTATGAAACTGCCATCAGGCGTCTACAGAGATTACAAACGGCAGTGTGCGTGTATGTTTCCTTTTATTTCCCCATTGGTTGTCAGTCATAACAGCCAACTTGACTGGCATGATAAAACCCCTCACAAAGCCTCTGATGCCCACCTAATTAAACAAATCTCACTGCAGGGAAGTCAACTGGGATGCTAAAGTAGATATTCCTTAAGCAAAAATCTTAAGCTAAGCCTCTTCACCTCCTTGGACCGTGTTATGTCAAACATATACCATAATATTAACTGAAAAAGTAAACTGCTTTATTGCCGTATGCACATCTGTCCTCAGGGCTTTAACTCCCGCTCCATCAACTTGTATGAAAGGTTTGATATAGTGAGGGTTTAATATTGTACAAACGCTGACCACCCACTTCACACGCACACACACACATACTTTCCCCCTGTGGCTGCAGCAGTCAGTCAGTCAGTCAGATATGAACCAATAAAGCGGCCCTCTCTAAGCCTGCAGTGAGAGGCAGAGGGAGAACGCGCTCTTTATTAGAGGAGAAGTGTTGGCACAAAGTCCCTCTGTAAATTCACTCCGTGCTGCTCCACTGATCCTCCGCCTTCACTTGGTCTCCATGGCACCTCGGTCTCCACTTTGTTCCTGTCTCTGTCTCCACTCTGATATATTCAATATTGTAAGGCCTGGTGCATGGTTTTTGTTGTCTAAGTTTCTACAAGCAGCTGCGAGGTTTCCACCCACTACACTGTTGACAACAAAAGCATCTCTGTGTTGGCTGCATTCCTCTGTGAGAGGTAGGTGGAGAGCTCGCTATTGATCGATGACTGTCATATCAGGAAAGATATATTTAGATACCCAGTGTTGTGTAGACAATAAGAGCAAAAGGACTGCATATGTGTCTAGAGTTTGCATGTGTGTGCAATTCAGCATGTTATGTCTCATAATTGGAGGTCCTGTGGCCACACGATGTAGCAGTCAATCCCCGGATTACAATTTCCATTTACAATCCCAACCTTTTATTTCTTTGAAGGAGACGTATTATTATATACATTTCCTTTCCTTTAGTGTTTTATATACGGTAGATTCTTGTGCATGAAAAAAACTTGAAAGTTAAAAAGTTAAAACACTGCTCATGAAACGCTTGTCAGTAGTCTCGCCTTTAATTCTGTGACGTCACACTACGTCACCCTGTAACACATTTGCATGATTTATGCCTAGCAGCTAGTTTGGCATGTAAGAATTGATTTAGCACAGCTGCTCTGTTGTTGTGAGCGGTGCTGGCTCAGTCGTGTGAGAGCTGACCAATCAGAGGAGACTGGGTATTCATGAGGGGAGCACTAAAGCATGTAAACCTGTTCTAGTGCCAACCCGAAATATAATTATGAACCTGAAAATGATTGCAATACATCTTCTTTAAAGTAATTGTAAGAGATACTGGACACTGGAAAAAAACAGGGTTCAAAATCTTTTCAGTTCTTCCTCCTATTCATTCCTATTTTTGACACGGATTTGACTGTGGTGTCTCTGTCTTGTCTTTTTTGTGTCTTGTCTGTCTCCTCCAGGATGTTCAAGGTGTCCCTCTATTAAACTACAACTTACAAATTTTATTGGACCTTGATTGTCTTAGTGGTATTGCCAAAAAGTCTGTAACTGTGTGTGTGTGTGTGTGTGTGTGTGTGTGTGTGTGTGTGTGTGTGTGTGTGTGTGTGTGTGTGTGTGTGTGTGTGTGTGTGTGTGTGTGTGTGTGTGTGTGTGTGTGTGTGTGTGTGTGTGTGTGTGTGTGTGTGTGTGTGTGTGTGTGTGTGTGTGTGTGCCATATTGGCAGCATATCCATTAACCTGGTGCTAATCTACACACTGCAGAAACAAGTGGATTAGAGCCTGCCAGCCTCAGCAGCCAATAGCATTTGACAGATGGTATCCTTCACTCAGACACAAACACATGCAAAGGCACACATATTTATACACACACATACACATACAAGAAGCGTATGCCTTCTGTGCCGTAATAATATTATAGAGTATACTCCCACATGAAATTAGATTTATCTATTATGACTTGAAGCTGTGTGCGTGTGTTTGTGTGTGCATATTTACACCTACTTGTCTGTTTCCGTCCTGTCATTGAGGCAACCCATCTTAACAGTGTCAGCGACTGAAAACATCTCCTTTACATCCCTTATATCACAGTTCTGTAGCCTTCACCTTAACAGAGCTTTTACAGCCATGCTAATGACATAAAAGACAGGGAGAAGGCGAAATACTGCCCCTGAATTTCCCTCTAAACTCCAAATGAGACTGCTTTGTTCAGGAAGTGTGTGGTTTTATAATTTTGACTATTTACAGCTCACCTGCTCAGGTTCTATTCATTACAGAGGGTCCCAGTGTGGTTGCCCAGGTTCAAAGAGACACGAGAGGAGGCTACATTAGGCTTTAAAGATTGTTGGAATTGATGCACAGATACTGTGATACAAAGAATGAAAGACAAAGAGCTTAGTGTCCTTCATTTGGGGGATGGAAATCTACATCTTATTCCTCCATGGCTGAAAGCATGCTGCTTAGTTAGACATTTTTCACCCACGTACAGCCTTCTTCTTTTAATTAGACTGTTGTATTGAAGTGTTGAACAGTTTAGTATTCAATGGTAACAAGACAGAAACGATGCACAGAACAAAGAAAACTGCATGTGTGACTGCAGGTCTTCTGTATCTTTTATGATAGTATGTGCAAAATCTCAGTGTTTTACACAGATTTACACCAAAGATTTCCACGCACATGCCATGAAGCTCCACTATCTGACTGAGGAGATCAAACCCAAAAGTTATGAAAATAAGGAAATGTTCACTTTCTAGCCTTTCTTGGGAGTAGCGAGGAAGTCGCTCGACAAAAAAATGAGCGTCTTTCCCAAAATGTCGAACACTTTCATTAGATCATAGAGGTTGGAGTTTGCTTCCAAAGCATTACCTGCAATGCCATCTAAAGGCCCCTTTTTTCAAGTGAATTTTACCTTAATTTTCATTAATACTACATTATTACACACAGTTTCATCACTAGAATCCAGTGGCTGTATGAAAAATCAATCTGTAAAATCGTGATCTGCTTTGGAAAATGGTTGCCTGCAATGTTACTTATGCATGATTTGCAAGGATAATGTATGCAAAAAAAGACAAGTACCTGCATCATTTCGTCGTAACTCTGATGATTTACAGATAGCTAATAGGCTGGTGCCATTTTTACTGCAGCATAGTTCAGCATCCGCCAACAGGGCCACATGAAAGTAGTCAGGCTCTGAGAGCTTTGAAGGATGCAAATCTCTGTAAAGTCAGAGAGGGGTTTGTCGTGCACTAATGTCTTGCCGTGGATTTATCCAGGATTTGGGAATCTTGTAAAGAATGAAAGAGGATTTTCTGGCAGAGATTACGAGAATCCGAACAGGGGAGAGAAAAGTTATACTCACCTGTCCATTCTCTTTACGCTTTATTCACTTTTCTCTTCTTCTTTCTTCTCTGCTTTGAACTAGAGTAAAGACTGCATACACAAGCACACATAAATAATTGTACAAATCAAAGGAGTACAGTCTTTAATCTCTTTTTTATCAAAGCTGCTGACATGTATGCTTCACCTCTCTCTCATATGAACTGTAGAGGTCCTCAACATGTGTGGCTAAGCTGTGCTATGTGGGGACTAGATTTGGGCCTGAGGGAGGTGTTTATCCTGTTGTGGAGCTGACAAAACAGAGGCTTTATTTGCAGCTTTAATGGCCACATTGGACCCTGCCGTAGGGATGCATGCATACAAACCCTAATACACCAAATTAATACACTCACACAGGCACAGAGGACTGGACTTAATGGAGACAGAATTACAGAAGCACAAACAACAACAATCTTGTGATTATATCTCACGACCTGAGAGAAATCATAAATAAACTACAAAAATGGAAGGCAACCATCATCTTACATAGCTTGTAAACATTTACTGCAAAACAGGAAATCTTTATTTTACATTTCAGTTTGTGTTTGAGTTAAAAATTCAAGATATAATAACTAATCTTAACTAATTTTATAACTAATGTATTCATTTGCTCCAAAAAGGTGTTTCACATTGCTTTTCTATGGCAACAACCGAACGGGAAAAGTTTCCCACAGTTTGTACAATTACACTCCTTCAGCTGTTGTCTAAAATAAGTTACTGTAAGATAACCTTGATAATTAGAGGCGTTAAACAGGACTGCAGACACTATGGAACAACATAGAGGCCGTGTACTGTACAGTATATACAGGCAGCATAGAGTAACCTTTCCCCTCTGCCTCCACTGAGACAGGGGTCAGCTTCTGGGAAAATGCCAGGGCACAAGACAAGATTAATATTGCTAACACACAGACACACACACACACACACAATATATATATACATACTTACAGACACACACCTCTGCACCAAGGTGTAACTCAAATTCTCCAGCTTAATTAAGAGCTGCCCACTTTGGAGCTGCCATCTCGTTTAGCTAATTAGTCATGAATATGAAATGCCAGGAGTTTAATTAGCTTGCCATTGTCAGAAGGGGGAGAGAGAGAGAGAGAGAAATCACAGACTAATTTTCTCTCCTCGCTTGGTCACACTTTTTATTATTAAGGCCTAGTAGGATGTCATTCGATTCCTTTGTAACAATCAGTAAGTTGTAGGCGATGAACATGAAAGTTAATTTTCACTCACTTGCTGTATATTTAACAAGGACTGTATTTGAAATCAATGTTAATACTTAGTTCCCTTTTAACATTCAATCACATGAATAAAAAACGTGTCTACAATCAGTGGTCAGCTAATTTCAAAGCATGTCTTATCGTAATGCAGATCACAGGACACAATTTTAAAGTACTAGAACTATAACTTATTACACAAAGCCAAATATCCAGTTTAGCAACAAAAGTAAAATTGTTACAGGCCAAGTAACTAAAACAATAAAAATTAAAATTTAATTGAAGTAATTGTAAATCTAAAATGTGCCTTTTTAAAAAGAAAATTTCATCATCTAATCAACCAAAATGTGCACGTAATTCAACAACAACAACAACATCTGAATGTTAATTCCCACTCTCCAAGTGACTACAGTAATGAAACCTGCTCTTATTTGCAAAATCTTGCTGTCATTCCTGATTCATTTCCATTCATTTTCAGTGTAAATTATCAAATAATAAGGGGGAGGCTTTTTAATCAAGCTCCATCAGGGAGGGGGGGGTATTTAGGGCGAAGGCACTGAGAGGGTCTGGATGGTTTAGCAGACAGGTAGATGGGTCTGGGGTCCATTCTGCGGTTGGTAATTAGATTGATTAAGGCTGTGCTGGTGCTGGAGACACGACGACAGGGAGTGGGAAATGGAGATGGATGAGCCGCAGGGCTGCGGCTACGAGATAGGAATGGTGAATAGAGCTCATCTCGGCTAGCCGGCTGGCTGTCTGACTGGCTGCTGTGGAGAGAATAATGGGCCATTCGGCTATAATCCCCTCTCCATCCCCAGTCAGTTGGGCACAGATTCATTCCCACCAAGAGGTTACTGGACACTTTGCTTGTGAGTTTGTCCTTTTGATTGGTGGGTGGACATTTCTTTTGTGTTTGCTCTGTATGTCTCTGCTCCATCACTGCTGTGTGTGTGTTTCTCTCACTCTCCCGATTGTAGAGGCAAGCTGGATCCATACAAGCACACACACACGTACACACACTGCAGTGATTGTGTGTTGAGGAGCACAGGTGTGCACAGTGTGTGTCTATCACTCCCTGTGGAGCAAATGTTTGATCAGGGAGAGAACGAGAGAGACATAAAGTATAACTCACCGTGATTACTTTCTGTATACAGGCAGAGCTGCGACCAAACCACAGCTTCCTCAGCCAATATCAGGTATCACAGCAGCGACTGCTAGGTGTTTTCCAGACAATTCAGAGCTGGCTGGGGAAACTGACATCCCACACAATGACATTTCACATGACTAACACAATCAACCATCAAATATTTCTCACCTGTCAGACAATGTATTTAATGTGGGTTACCAAGGAAACTGCTTTATTTGGCATGCAGTCTCTGTCGTGGTGCCAAACGAAGTGGCAATTAACTCACTGCCCACCCAGGCCTCAGTACATTAGGGGTTAGGCAGAGCACAGAGGATCATGGCAGCACTGATTGGAAGCTGAGTGGTGCAGCATACGCTCCGTAAATAGGTTTTGTTGATGGAAGCAGATATAAGGGGGGCTCATGGGCAAGTTCTTACACCGAACAGTAACAAGAAATGACCTCTGGAAGTGGATTATCCGAGACAATAATGAGGCATTCTGCTCTTTGTATTATTCAGACATGAACATAATTCCAGGCTAAGCCATGCTAGCAGCTATGAGACTGTACTCAGGCACAGTGGTGCTTTGTGCTAACGTCAGCATGGTACAAGAAAGTTACATTAAAACCTGGATACAGTGTTGGAGGAAGCCAAAATGGCATAAAATTACCCAGATCTTCCCCATTGTGGGGCCCATTAAGCGTGCACGCTAGAGATTTCCGCCGACTTCTGGCTAACTTGAATAGAGATAAAACGATCTGATCTTCTAGACGTTCCAAATACAAAATTATGATAGTTAAACGAGTCATTTGTTGTCATCAAATCTATCCACTGTTTTACAGCAGCTTCTTTCACAATATAAGCTTATGGAAAAAAGTATTTTGGGCCGCAGTGCATCACGTGACGTTGTAATAACTTGGTTTGGCCACTATGAAAGTTGGCTTCAAAGCCTGGCGCTCTTCCTGAGGGCTTGATGCTACCATGCGCACAGTGATAATGCTGACATGCTGTAATGTTCACCATGATTACAATCTTAGTTTAGCATGTTAGTACGCTAATATCTGGTAATTAGGACTAAACACAAGTACAGGTTAAGGGTAGGCCTACAGAATACAATTTTGACCTGATGGTGGTGCTACATCGGACAGTTTATCCTCAGGGGACCATGAATCCATCCATCCATTTCCTAGTTGAAATAACTATTTCCATCTCTAGAGCCACACGGCAGTCATGGCTAAATATGTTATTATTGTACAGTAAAATCAATGTGTGGCATATTTAAGGCAATTTGCTCATGTTTGGCTGCTAAGTACATAATTACAGTGGTAAAAGCAGGAATGTTTTACAGCCACCATTCGTGCTCACAAAACCTCTGGTGTTCCCAACTTACTAGCAACTGGAGAGAAAATAGATGTGATGAGAATATGGATACAGAAAAATCTTTGAGGGATTTTCGGTTAAAAAAAAAAAAGAAGTAGCATAAAAGGAATGAACATGTGCTCTCTTGAGTACAGACGGTTTGTTTTGGTTGAGCCTCTCGAACAGCAGAGGCGTGATATCAATCTAAATCTCTCTCAGGAACTCTTATTCAATCACCTGATGGAGAGAGCTGATTTAATAGAAAGACCTCAGCCTTCCATTCATCACCAGAATGAAGAGCTGTGGAGCACTGAAAATTAACACAAGAATAACGCGTGTGTGTGTGTGTTTGTGTGTCAGTGTATGTGTACTTGCATATATTGTCTCAAGGGAATAGTGGTCGAAGTATTCTCTCCTTCTCCCTTCCTTCCCACTCTCGCCCTTTAACGTGCACACACACTCAGACGCTAACCCCTGGTGCAACGAAATTAAAATTGTAATGGTTATTGATCTGTGTTTTATAAATAACACCCTTGTTCATCATCCCCTGCACACCCTGCCTACTCTTTCACTCTGCAATAATGAAAGCAGTCTCAATAACTGCACATTCACAATCAGCAATCCCCCAGACTACGAGGTGGAAGTGCGCATCTATATTTTATTTCTCTGTTAAGAAGCCACAACCACGTTTCACTCTTTAAAGGAAATAATGTAATCCAGACAAATTTGGCAGTAGACAGCTAACAGCAAGGACTCAGGGCTTCACCCAGAGAAAACCGTGTGTAAAGATGTGAAGCTAGAGGCCGCCAACATTTTCTTCTTGAGTCCAGAGCTTTAAATTAATGCAACAAGCTCTGAAATGTACTCTACTAAAAGTTTATCAACCAGTCCATCCTCTTCTTCTCCTACCAATACCATCGTGATTATAATGCATGGAGATACATTTTAGAAATGAACTTTTGGAATGCCTTTGGAAGTGCTCAAAGGTTGTCTGGCAGCCATTTTGGTTATTGATCCGCTGTTGTGAAGGTCATAATGTCAGGGGTTGTGTCTGGGCTGGTCTGTCTGAAGCCTTGATCTCTGACCTCTACAGGGATTCCCAGGGGAGTCTGGGATTGACGAGGTGAAAAGTGCCTCGTATTGACTCATGTATGCCTGCTGTTTACACTTTCTCTCTCTCTCTCTCTCTCTCTGTCTCTCTCTCTCTCTCTCTCTCTCTCTCTCTCTCTCTCTCTCTCTATATATATATATATATATATATATATATATATATATATATATATATATATTCTTACAAAAACCAAAGTGTAAAAATGTCTTGCTAACCTACCAACCACACCCAGGCTCATTTTGCTTGTTCAGTCTCTGCGCAAGACCATTTGCCTGTAGGCTGTAGCCTTAAAGCAAAAAGAATTTTTACCTTGCAAGCTAGCAACAGATGCACTGTGACCATGTGGGTTCATGTTCAGCTCAGCTTCTGACTTAACTCAGAACTCATCAGTTTCTTTCTTTTATTTCCTTCTAGTCTCGGTCCATTTTCCTCTCCACTCTGTACACTCATAGCTGATTCATAAAGCACAGGATAAAGGTGAATATTACGCTCAAGATGAACACATATTCTTATCTCATATTTACCAGACAGTTATGAGAACAGCATTTATCTTCTCATCTAATTCTCTACCAGAAAGGAAATGAGCACATCAAAATGAGGTTACTATTTCTTTAAACATGATTTAAGTAATTTAGGTGACTGGACACTTGTTTTAATTCAGGAGCAGACCAAGACAGTTTTGATACAACAGTTTATGAACACAGCGTATCTATTTCTTTGACACATTTAAACTCTACTCTCTGTCTCTCTCTCATGCACACACACACACACACACACTCTCCTCTGTTTATCCTTGCCACTGCGGGAGGGAGTGTGATAAGACACCATCCTAGTAGGAGATGAAAGACGCATCAGTCTGTTGGAAACTTGTGCTCATTGTCAATTCATGCTCCTGCAACTTAAAGGTCATGTCATCAAATAAAACTCCCCGTGGCAGATAACAGTGAAATGAGTAAAGGCTGAGGAACAAAGAGCGGACCCGTCTCCCTTCGCCCCCCTCTTTCTTCTCCTCTGTCTCCTCCACTTTTTATCTGTTAATGAAGCACAATCCTCTCAAGAGCACAAGCACTGGGATTTGTCAAGTTATCACAGGCTAGTTCGTCTGTCTGGCTCAACACTCTGCTACTCTTTCATATTACAGCTTCTGGGTCTCAGTCTCTCTGCCCATCTGTCTGAATTTTAAGTTTTTTGTTTGTTATTTTTCTCTTCTTCAAAATACCTCTGTTTTTTAGTTCTCATCCTGCTGTTTGACTCTTCCTCTCATCCTTCTTTTTGATTACCTTCCTCTCCCTCCTTCTGTTTTTCTCTCTACTGTATATCTGTAGTTGCCACTGGGGATCAGAGTGAAGGGAACAGCATCAGGTCAAATTTCATTCTCTGTTTACAAGCATCCGCTAA